>NC_081405.1:583110935-583833435 GCF_030272615.1 Cryptomeria japonica
ATGTCTCCTGTTCAAAAAATAGAGTTCAAAATTAAATATTAATTCACGCCATGAGTCATGACAAATTAAACATAGATAATAGCTATAGGAGTGCCTAAAACCTACTAATCAGAAATAGAGAAATGCATAAATGTTAAAGCAAGGGAGAATTTGAGAATACAAATTCATTGGCTGAAGTTTTGCAGTGTGCATCATAGATTCATAGGTTGGATTAGCAAAATAGCAAATAGGAAAAAAAAAAACCTTGAAATTAAAAATAAAAGAAGAAAATTGTGCAATACATACTATGATTCTTAAGAATTCTGTGCCAGTTTTTGTAGGGTGCTCCACTCTTCGTCTGATGGAAGGTCAATATTCTATAAACTATGGAAAGTCAACTCCAACTTCGTCAACATTCCATATTTAGAAGATTTACTTGACATCACTATTTCATCCAATAGCGAATTTAGAGTTGTAAATGGTTGGATGAATTCCAGAAAGCTTTTGGGAGTTGTGTCCTTTGGAAGCAAGTCTAAATCAGACTTCATTTTTTTCTCCATGATTTCTTTGTAAGCTTCTTCTCCAATGAATTTATTTTCTGTGTCAACAGGCTTAGGCAAACCAAGTTTAATCAAATTATTTTTCTTTTCTTGCAGCTTCATTATCTTTTTTCCACAACTGTCCATAACTTTTGATGTTTCCCATAGCTTATGGCATTTTTGAATGATAGATGATGTCTTTAACTGTGGCATCAATGCGGCTCTTAATTCCCTTAGATGCCAAGTAGCTGTCATTGGAACTGTAGACTACTTTCAAAATCTTTTTTGCCATTTCCTCTTTTGAATAAACATGTGTGCTCTTCTCATAGTGCCGTTTGATTTAAAAAAAAAATTATCTCATACTTTCAATCAATTGAAACCATTCACACAACTTCTCACTCCTCTGCATTATTTCCTGCCAAATGTTTTTTTTGTATATACTTCGTTGTAATTTTCATATTATCTTTGAATCTATCATCCAAAGTTTTTATTTTATCATTTGCATTGTGCAGGTCTTCTTTCATTTGTGCACATTTTTTTCTTTCTTCCTCTACTTCCTCTTGCAAATGTTTTTCTTTTTCCTTCCCATGATCCAATAGGTCTAGTAATTTTTTCATTTCGGCGGCAACAGACTCATAACTTCTGTATAATTTTTGAAAACTGGCTTTTTCCTCAACAATTTTTTTACTGCTTTTAGCCAATTTTTCTATCAGGTCCTTCAATTCTGCATCCTTCTTGTCCTACTCTGCAATTTCTACTGCAGAGCCTGAATTTTTTATCCTTTTCTGTAATTCATTGCACTTGCTATCTGTTGCTTTCCTCCTTGATTTCTTGTTTTCCAGGTCTGCCTGTAACTTTTCTATTTGTTTCTCCAGTTTATTTTTTTCTCTCTCCACCTTTAGCAGTGAAGTGTAGACCACTTCGTTAGTCCTTTTTGACACACTAATTTTGTCCACATTATGTACTTTGGAGAAATCCATTTGGAGAGTGCTAACTTGAAATTGAGAGGGATCTATCTGACTATGTGGTGGATTTTTATCTTTAGATGGGCCTGGGGGCATAACAACCATGAACTCCATCATATCTTTCTGTGGGTCATATTTTGGAAATACCCTATTCCTTTCAGGCTGTTCGTTTACAACTTCAGACACGGAATTCCTATGAAATGCTTTCTTTTTTCTTTATTTTCTTTTGTCGTGTGTTCAAATTTTTCATAGTAATCATGAAATTGAAAATTTGGGGTTGCTGAAGCAATTGAATGTTTGAAAGGTGACATAGGAATACCATAGGCTCCAGTTCCACTTATTCCTGTGGTTTTAACTAATGCTTGACCAGGATTAGGATTACCAACAACAGTTCCTAATGCTATCCCACTCCCATTGACACTTTCATGTGTAGTTTTCATAGTCTTTTGAGGTGTGTGATCTGAAGCTGCAAATGATTGATTTGTAGTGTTAGTGGTACTTGATATAGGATTCTCAATAGTATGAGATTGAGTATCTACCTCTAGTGGCCTCTTGCGAGAGATATTTTGTTGTTGCCCTTGTCCAACACCAATCACAGTGGCAATTGACTGAACAATAATAGGAATACTATCCCCAGATTCCCCACCAGTGGCAGTGGCACTTAATTCACCACCAATGGGAATACCATGATGTGGTGGTGGTTGTGGATTTGAACCAGAAACAAATGTAGGTGGACCCCGAGGGTAATGAGTAGTACCTATCCCTGATGAATCTGAAGAATCAAGTCCAATGACTGGTTTATAAGGACCTTTTGATTTTGACTATGATGGAAGTTGTACCTGAAGTGGATACCAAATGTCGTCTCCTCTGGGACCTAGACCACCACCTTCAAAACCCATTTTTTCCACAAGGTTTGCCCCTTTGCTATATTTGTCTTTCATGGACTCACTGACTCCACGTAATATTTTAGGCACTGTAGTAGTTGTTGGAGGGGGCTCAATGACAACCTCATGCTCATCATCATCACCTTCAGTCCCACCATGCTCGATATCCCACAATTTGCTAAACTCTGCATCCTCGTCAATGCTCTCAAATTCTGCACTTGTCTTTGGTTACCGAGATTCCTCCTCATAGTCCAAAAATCATTTATTTTGGTTTGAGTCCAACAATTCTCTTTACATTCATGCAGAATTGATTTGGGAATAGTTTTCTTAGATGGATTAGTAGATTTTATGTATAAATTGTAGGACCTCCTATTTTGGATGCCCTCATTGCCCTGGCCCTCCATAATTTGTGATGAAATTTCTTCTGCTGAAATGTTATTGTCAGCTGCAATTTTCTCCATCTCTTTTTTAACCTCATCCCAGGAGTCCTTGTTTCTAATCTTTTCTAGCAATGGTTTACTTTCATGTTGACATAACACTGAAGAGTTCCCATTTTTCTTAAGCCTTGCTTGAAATACACCGATTGGATCATACTGCTAGAGACCCTCATCACCAAAGTTAAAAACTGTCAAGAAATCATGTGCCACAATGAATGCTTTTCTCTCAAATGTAAACCCTCCACATGAGAAAGGCAAGGAAGGAAATATGCTCTTCTTTTGCTAACCATGGAAGTGCCTATCTGTGCTCTCCAATTGCCGTACATACTCTAATGCAAATACCCTCTCTGTCACATGTATTGGAAGTCTATATGGTTTTACTGCTGATCCGTAAAACCTTAACACAGTGAATTCTTCCATGAAGAACCAGTCAGCCAATTCTATTTGACTTCCGAGTTGAATGCAATTTCTACAGGACATAGGCAACCTAGGCATTGGAGTGCTTGTAATTTCATTATACATTGGTGCCAAAAAGAAGTCTACAAAATGGTTGTAGTTCTTTTTGTTATCATGCATCCTTATCTTTGGGCTCCAATCATATATTGGACAGTCTATTCTCTTCCCAGTCTTCTCATCAATCTTATAGCTCACAATTTGAAGCTTGTTGGTCTCAAATATTGCATGATACTTGGATAGAAGGAGATAGCACAAGTAGGATGAGAACCTAAATGTCTTATAGGAACCTTTTTTGATCATAAGTAATTGTTTTTGCATGGATTTTACAATGTGATCAATAAAATTATATCTTACTGGCTGACTTGCACAATGGATATTATAAATCATTTCAAGAAGGCTTGCACCCACTTCCCTATCATTTTCCAATCCCAGGCAAAATGACAGCAAGGAAATAGTGTCCTCAACCGATGGAACAAAAATTTTAGAATCATAAGGAGGCTTATGATTCTGATCCAACACAATACCAGTACCAATCTTTATTAGACCTTTGATAAATGAATCTCTGCGACTTGGATCGAGACTCTCATAATTCCCTGCCAGCTTTTCAAGGTCAATTTGGATGTTTGAATTTTGGGCTTCAAATTCTAGGTTCAACAAATGAGAAAATTCTCCCTCATTTATGGATAGAATTTCCTCTTTTGTATTTTTATTGACAATTGCTTTTTTATCTTCATCATAATTTTTGGCGCAGACCATGACAAAATCAGGGCAATGGAATACTTCAGGTAACACCATGCTTCCCAATCCAACATCCCACGATGCAATTTTATTTGTTATTTTTTTGTAACATTGGGTTGAAAACAGTAAATTTTGCTCTGGATGCATCTGCCGCCTTACTAGACAATGTATATCTAATATCTATGATACACTTTTCACCATGGATAGCAGGGTCATAAATATCATGGTATTCATCAGTGAAACCTGGTGTTTTAACCAGTTCGGTTAGGTTAAGGTACATTTTGTTTTTCACTTGGCTTCTTGTTGAACTACTGCTTCCTGTTTTCCCCATCACTATTATTGTTAATAATTCAAAATAATGCTAGGCAGCTAGATAAAAACCTGAAAATGCTAACCCTCAAATTGGACCACGAGATTACCAAAAGCAAAAAAGGTGGGATGTAGGTGTTCTAGATTTTACCCAGAAATTGGAATTTCTATTTCACTAGATTGGCGCAGACAGTCTCTGTTGCAACTTGCATTCCTCAATCTAGTAGCTGTTTCTGAATCTCCCTCGATTTACAGGTTTATCCAAGAAATGAAAGACGATTATGATTTACGAGTCTCTTATTTTGAAAACTCTAAAAAGTAGAAAAGTAAAACCTAAAGGGCAAAATATCAAGAATCATGTTGTAATTTTATTAATTACTATTAATAACTATTCGATGCCGAAGGACAAAACATTCATTACTTCAGTATAAATTCTGAGGACATTAAAAATCATGTTGTAATTTTATTAATTATTATTAATTATTCGATGCCGAAGGACAAAACATTTAATACTTCAATATAAATTCTGAATTTATGAGGACATTAAATGTAATACGTTCAATTCTGGGTGAAGTTCTCCCAAATGTGTTCACTTCCCACATTCAGGCCGAAATCCACCCTAAGTCGTTGATCTTTGCTCATCCAATGGACGAGGGACCAAGGTACCTGTTGTGACTTTACGGGTGTGTTTTTTAAGTCTGTTTAATAATTTTAAACTTCCGTCCAAAAAAGTGCTTTACAGACTTACTTATATTTAATTAAATTTAAAATGTTTCAATTCTGGGCGACGTTCTCCCAAATGTGTTCACTTCCCACATTTGGGCCGAAATCCACCCTAAGCCGTTGATCTTTGCTCATCCAACGGATGATGGTACTTGTTGTCAGTTATCATGGGTCCCATCACTTCTGCCAGTTTTCAGGCACGTCACCATACTCGTGTCACTTTTTCGGTTTCATTTTTAGTCTATTTAATCATTTTAAACCTCCGCCTGAAAAAAAGCTTTATAGACTTAATTGTATTTAATTACATTTAAAATGTCCAATTCCAGGTGAAGTTCTCCCAAATGTGTTCACTTCCCACATTCAGGCTGAAATCCACCCTAGCCGTTGATCATTGTTCATCCAATGGTCGTGGGTCGATGTTACCTGTTTTAAGATGTAGTGGGTCCCATGACTTCTGCCATTTTTCTGGCACGTCACCATACTCGTGTCACTTTTTCGGTTTGATTTTTAGTCTATTTAATCATTTTAAAATTCCGCTCGAAAAAGAGATTTTTAGACTTAATTATATTTAATTAAATTTAAAATGTCCAATTCCGGGCGAAGTTCTCAGAAAGGTGTTCGCTTCCCACATTCGGGCCGAAATCCACCCTAGCCGTTGATCTTTGTTCATCCAATGGTTGATGGTACCTATTTTTCGATGAAGTGGGCCCCACGACTTCTGCCATTTTTTCTGGCACGTCACCATACTTGTGTTACTTTTCTGGTTTGTTTTTAAAGTCTACTAAATCATTTTAAAATTCCGCCCAAAGAAGAGATTTATAGTCTATAGATTCATAGACTATAAGTATTAAGTATAGACTTTCACTTAATTCTATTTAATTAAATTTAAAATGTTCAATTCCGGGCATTGGGCAATAGTTTGAGATAACTATTAAAAATAATGTTAATATTATTTGTAAAAATTTTAAATTCAAAAATAGTATTAAACATGAAACTTAGTTTCTAGAATAAAACAAATAACTAAATAAAAATATAAATTTTGATATGCAATTTGAAAGGTAAAAGTTTAATATTAAAAAGAAAACATTTAATATTAAATCTAAAATATTAATTTAACGTTTAACAAGATTCTTTGAAAATATGTTTACGATATATCATTTTCAAAAATAGTTAAAAAATATATATAAAATTTCAATATAAATTTAGCGGCAAAAGGGAAAGCCAAAGCATCGACCTCTGAGGAGGGAAGGGACTGGGAGGACCAGGGGGATAGTGAGACTGAGTGAGCGGCCTATCGACAATGAACTAGTTTTTTTGTCTGCTTGCTATAAGCTGTGGACAAATTTTGTATCTTGAAACGTTTCAATTAATTGAATGAAAAAACCTTGATCGATAAACTTTTGTATCTTGCAACTTTTGAAATTTTGTATTTTGAATGACTATATAGTAATAGTATATATTTATAAAATTATAATCAACCATAATCAATGTACAAATAATTAATGGAATGATTTTTTTTTTATTTTTTTTATAGCATTACATAAAAAGATCACGATATTAAATTTATTTCCATTGTTTAACAAATAATTGAAATAACGTAGCTCATATACAAAAAGCATTTGAAAGAAATTAATTAATAAAAATGAAATAGAATTATAGAAAACATTTTTATATCCATAAGAATGTAAGAGGCAAAGTGAAACAAACTAGAATTTGAAAAATTATCATTAAATTATTTATGCTTTTGAAATTTACAATTTTTTCGTCAGAGACTTGAGTCCCCCAAAAACTTAAAAGCCAAAATGAGTGAGCCTCTAGCACTCAGCTTGTTAGGGTTCAAGGACATAGGAAAAAAAAACTACAGGTAGTGGAATTGTTTACAATTTTTCCCTATGAATTTGGCCTTCCTTCCATGTAGAATTCTTCAGATAGCATAAGTTGAGATAATTCTTCAAGCCACATGTAGTTTGGAAAGTCGTCCAGGAGGAACCATTTCTGGAGGAAGTCCCTGCCAATCCACGCCCATTTTCTGTGACGCGTCAGCTGCTCTGCATTCAGGTTTAGGAGAAACGGTTGCCTGGCCACTGGCAGTGTTTGGTCAGGGAGGAGAAGCTTGGATAAATCACTCGCCCAAGGGATCCCCACCCCTACTTCTACAAGAATGACAAGAGTAATGTCATCTCCGAGGAAGTCTTCCTTAAAAACCTTCCTCAACAGCATCAACATATCCACCTTGTCTCCTCCCAAGTCCAGAAGAGATGCTAAGAAGCGGGATGTAAGGTCCATGTTAACACGGTACCTATTTTCGTTTCATAGAAATTCTCTGCCTAGCACCATCCGCACAGCTTCATTGGTGAATGACCCAACCTCCTTGCAGACTGATTGGAGGGTTGGGTCTCTAACAGAGCCTAGAAAGGCCCTTTGGTCCTCTACAGAAATGCTTCTTAAGCGGATGGGAGTGTCCATCTTGAGAAAAAAGATTAACAAATTAAACAACCTGAGCAGTGAGCCTATAAACCTAAAATACCGTGAGCTCTGACGATTTATCTACTAAATGGCAAAGGCTAATTGAAGATGAAAGAAGCAGAGATTGTATATAAATTGTTGAAGCTCTTGATTGTAATAATTACTTCTTTAACAATATTAACTGCTATAAATTTTTTTAAATCTTTCGTATCTTTGCAAATCTTTCCCATAAATGCATGAGTGTGCGAAATTGGAAACAGCTATGAACCAGTACCAAATTGGCAAGTATCACATTGGAAGTCATGGGGACAGAGTGGATTGCCGTAAGTGAAAAGATATATATTAAATGAACGAAATTATCGATCGTGATTCGTGACATTTGATACGTGTCTATTGAATCCAATTCCATTCCAGGCACTTTTTGGTGAGCTATGTTCTCTTCAGAAAATTGGGCCGAAATAAAACGTCAGCCATTGATATACAATCATCGAACGGTTTAAAATCATTGATAGATTTTAGGTATGTGTGACCCTTTACGTGTCAAAGAGGCCGCGCTTATTGATACATCGTGTAGAGTCTCGACTCAATGTATTATGTGATGTGATGTACTGATGTGATGTGATGTGATGTACTTTGTCTATTAATGGCAATGAATTTATGAAATCGCCAATGAATTATATATTATACCATAAATAACAAAATATTCGCCAAAACATTTAAATAATTTTCAAGCGGTGGATAAAAATCGCCAATACATTTAAATAATTTTTCCTTCGGAGTAAAAATTTTTGCTCATACAATTATATATTTGTTCCTTTTAACAATAATTATTCGCCTCCCACAATAAATATTTTCTCCATAGAACAAGGTATTATTCGCCAGAAATTTATGGCATTTCGCACACTAGAAAAAAATTCGCCAATACAAAATAATTTTTTCGTCATTTAAATTTTTTTTTTTGCCATCGATATGAAAATTTCCCCCCGAAAATAATGTCTGATTCACCAGGATTTTACACAGTTGCCCGGGGTGGGGTTTCTTAAAGTTATCCCTGTACTCAACTGATCCTGAGCCTAGGTTTTAACTGTAGTTTCCACTCTCCTCATCTCATATAATGCTTTTAAATCACCTTGTGGGAAGGATGAAGTAGATGACAATGTGTCATCAACCCTAGAGTCAAGTGGTTTGGCTATCTCCATAATCAATTATTTATATTACCTTAGTTGTTCTTTTAACTTCTGCTTTGTTTTTATGCTCTTTCTCCATCCCGGTCTGAATAGTTGAATTAGCATCAAGAAGAGTGGCAATTTCTCCCCACTTGGTCTGTTTACCTAAATTAACCTCTAAGACTTGAAATCTTGGGGTGGTATGAGGCTGTCCTTCAGTATCTTGTATAGGGGCTGCTATCCTTTCTATTATGTCTCCCGAGTCAGTTCTAGAAAGATGATGAATTGTTTTGGCCCTGTTGGCTCTTGTTGGAGACTCAGTATTGTATTATTTAAAGTGATACTTGGGAGGATGACTTTCTCCTTTTTCTTGAAAGTGAAATTCAACCATTGAGGCATATTGTTGTCTTGCTCCTCACCCTGTATTGTTACTTCTAGATAGTGATCTTGTGGGCCTCTACATGTTGTTCTTTTTCTTCCTTTTCTTGTTGTTGTTCCTATTGACGTAGATGATTATGTGGCTATTGTTGGAGTTGATCTTGATGGTATTATGAAAGAATAAGGATCCGGTCAACTACTGAGAGGAAGGGGGTGAATCAGTAGATCGAAAAGTAATATAAACTTTCACCAATATCAGAATCAACCTCTCAAAGCAAACTCTAAACTGACAAGATACAATATCACCGTCAAGTTAAATTGGTTGACTATTATAACAGACTAACAGCAAAACAACTTGAAATTTACAAACATCCAAATACTTTACTGACATAAGTAAAACCTCATTTCAGATTGCTGTCGATTAACGTAACATATCAAAGTGGATTTAGTAGTTAAGCAATTCAACCATAGTAAACATAACCACAAAAACATTCACCACTTGACACGATATTTTTGACGTGGAAACCCAAATGGGAAAAACCATGGTGGGGATGAATACCCACAAGTATTCTAAACTCTTCCAAAATTCATCCTGTTAGGAGCCAAGCCTGTTAAATCTTTACAAAAAGTCCTGTTAAGAACATATCTTGTTAGGGACCACCCGGTTAAGGGATTGACTGTAATGCCCTATTAGAAGCAATACCCTATGAGGAGTAACCTCATTAGAGGATTTGAAATCCAACCTAATGGACCACCTAGTTAGAGGATTTGAATAACACTAAGCTTGTTAGAGCTTACCCAGTTAGGGGATTTAACTGCTGTAATTGTTAAAAACAACAGGGGTTTGCTGATCTGTTTGAATAGCACTACACTTGCTTGTTTAGATCCTTTTCATGCTCCTATCTGCCCTGACACAAACTACAGATACATCATTCTTCGGCAACCACACTCTCACTGTCAACTTACAAATTACCAACTCTTCAACAAAAACAACTCATCGACCTTATAAACAAAACAATAGGTCGGTAACACAACACAAACCTAATTCTCTCATAGAGAGTACAAACAAATTGGTGCAAGTATGACCGTTGGATTACATAATAATCTTTGCACATCATTGAAGATAGCCTCAACCACTCCTTGATCACCACTTCATCAAACTCTGTAGCTCATCACACGGTTTTTATTACATGCAATGAACTTGCTCATTCCCAAGATAAAAATCATTTGAAAATCTACTCATACAACATGCATACACGTCATAATCATTACCGCTCATTATTAGATCATAAAACAATACAACCGACTCACCCAACTCCATCGGTTAGGGTTTATCATATCAACAGATAGGGTTTACTGGTTCAACTCTCCATTACTTAGCAATACTGGTTTCCACCACAAACTCACCTACCGATTGCAGTTCCTTTCACTAGCTCTTTCTACTGGTTACAAAATAACATTATAACATCATTACCAATTAATTGACATCAATGACAACATAACATTTCATTAATGCAATCTTCATGAAAATGCCAGCATAGCTACTTGCTAAGAAAGGTTTTCTTGAAGAACCCGATCAGGAGTTAGTTGTTGTTACTTAACCAACTCATCCAATTTCTTAGTAACTTCCTCTCCAAACACCCTTTCTGTTTCATTTGTTTGTTTCTCGTCACCTCCCTCTAATTGTCTTAGTAGGTTCTCCTTGTCTTGAGGAGTGAGAACCATCCTTTCATCGTGTTCATCCTCCTCCATCATTTGCACCTTTACCTCCATGGGATGCACTTGAATCACAAGTTCTTCTTGAGCCTTGGGTGTTGTATGAGTCATATTGGGCTACCTTTGCTTTGTTTCACCCATTTTCTTTTGAGCAATCAATGCAATAGGCTCATCATCTTGGCCAGAATAAGTTCCAACATTATGAAGAATTATCAATTCTTGTGTTGGAACAGGGGTAGGTTTTGGTGTTTGTGTCACGGGAGGGACTTTCACTTTAGTGATTTCAGTATGCATACTGCCCTCACCTGATGTAATTCCAATTATAGGAACAACGTGATGAATAGAAGCTTGAGGGAACGCTTGTATTCTAGTGGTAATCCCATGCTCAACAAATATTTTAAACAATTGAGACTTTCATTTTCACATCCAACTGCCTCATGAGCGCTTGAACATTAACTGTTGGTGCAACAGTTTCAGGATCAATAGGAGTATTTTTTTTAAATTATGATCTCGTCCTCCCTGTATACTCCTTGGTTGTTTTATCTTGAGGGTTATCAATAGGTTTCCCTTTCTTGTTTTCTTTTGTCATGCTTGGCCTAATCCTCAAACTCAACCACTGTCTTGTTCTTTTTATCACTTTTTCTAATACTATTTCTATATCAACGATTTCTTTCTTTGACCATCAAATAGGTGAGAGTGGCTTCTTGTCAATCTCTTTTTTTTGTATACTGGGTCTAATATTTCCCCATCATCTCTAAGATCCTAGGGAAGATTGGTTTCTATTTTAAAGTTCCTAATATAAGGAACTGTCAATCTTTGGTATCTTCTCTCACGAGCCTCAAAACTATCCTGCATGTTTGCCCAAAAATCCCCCAAGGCTGGCTGGTGACCTGTATACAAAATGAGCATCATTTTCTTTAGTTTTCCCCAAGAATCATATTTCTCTCTTACATAATCAAATTGTTTTAAACTGAGGTTCCAAAAGATAAAAACAAAGACAAAACATGAAGAACCTAGGATTTCAAACTTTTGAGGTCCCGAGGCCTCAAAAGCAAACACACAAACAAGACTTCGGGATCTCAGGATTCAAGGATTCCAAGTTCTTGAGTAGAAAACAAAAGAAAAAAAGGAAAATTCCAGACTCTGAGAACCTGAAGTTTCGAGGAACACCAAAAGAGAAATAAAGAAAGAAAGAGCTTCGGTATTTCAAGATCCCGAGATCCTAAAGCAAGACAAAGAAAACAAGGAAACAAAAAGAACACTCTGGGATTTTGGAAGCCCAAAATTTCGAAAGAGAAGAACAAAGATAGAAAAGTTAGTAAATAAAAATGGGGATCTATATTTTCAAATCAAGGAAAATGATGGGGATAGATATGCAGGGCATAACACTACAATTATTGCATACCCGTGGTATTTAAAAAGTATACCCGATGATTACATTTGCATGAAAGTTTAAAAAGTCAATTCCAACAAATTCATTTGTTTATGTTCATCGACCTATGCGGTACCCTTCCTTTAAAAAAATTTGTCAAATGAATAATCTGCCATATCCATTCTTTCAAGTCTCACATGTATCTTTTATCATGGCGACGTTATGGCTTTTGGTTTTGCACCCTATCCATGGTTCTGTATTATATGTTTATGTCTTTCATGGCAATAGCAACTATCTTCCTTTATGCTTAACTAATGTTTTAAGCCTCCATATGGATTTAATAGAGTAGATTATCGAAGAGTTTGACTTAGTACTTATCCAATCCTATGTTGGTAAGTTTCTAAGCCTTCCATCAAATTCATTGCGTACCTACTCTGCATCATTCCAACCATTGTGGTACTCTGTATTGTTCCTTCAAAACCATGTCTTCATGTCCATATTTTACTTGCATATATATTAGATCTCACCTCCATGAATTGAGAATGTTTAGATAAATAAATCATTTCATATTTTCCCATAGGAGCTATGAGTATAACCTTATGTTTTTCACATAGTTGGCACACCTCTATGCTGCTTTCAAATGTTACACTATTTTTTTTTCATTAGATGGGGTAGACTAAACATTGTTGGTAGAACATTGTGGGTTGATTCTATATCTCATAATATTTTTTTTTATACATTATATAAGTTTTTCCAGTAAATATATTCTTTATATTTATATGAAGAAAAATTGTTTGACATATGATTGATTTATATATTTGTTTATATATATAACAAAATCTGAGAGATAGATTTTTTGAGGTGTCTATTTTTAAACTAATTTATCACATTAGGATGCAAGAGATGTCTTGAGAAGCATATCTCCTAACTTATTTTTATTTTAGTGTTCAAATATAGTTAGATTAGGGTAATAATTTGAATTACAAGATTACTGCTAGGATGAAATTAAACTCTTTACCTTAAATGGGATTATGTTTAGGGTTAAATTAGTGTTAAAATTTAAGGTTGAGGACTCTTTAAAAAGTCTACAAATAAATTTAGAGTGGATGGCCAAGTTCAAATGATTGGAATTACTAATTTATAGAACCCCATTCTACTTATGAGAACAAACTATATCCAAATCAACAAGAGAAATACAATTTTTCTCCTTAGTGTCAGACCAAAGGAATCATCTCTAAATTTGATCTTTTTTCATCTATATCAAAGGAATATGGAAGAGGGAGAATGTAGACAAGAGCACTTTGAAGGGAATTTTCGATGAGCTAGAGCTTTGCAACATTACTAAGAAGAGATCCTTTCCACCTCATGAGATTTTCTTAGATCCATTCCACAAGGGAAGACCAAATAGAACTATCGACTTTTTGAGAAGTTAAGGGTATTCCTAAATAGGAGGTATGAATATTTGAATATGTCATTTTAGTAACCAACAATATAGATGTATAAAGTGGGGTGAACATGCAAAAATTAAATAGCACTTTTCTCTAAATTGATTCAATATTAGCTAGAAACCAAAGTATAGTCAATAAGGATAGTGACCCAATCTTTAGCTTTTACCAAGGTGGACTCCTTGCTTAGGAGCATGTCATCAACAAAATAGTAATAGGACACAATCCATGGTGAAGAGGATGGATTGAGGCCTTTAAGTAAGCCTCTTCTAACACTATCCCCAATATTCCCACTCAAAATATTAGCAAGAACAATGAATAAATAAGGGGAGAGGTGTTCACCTCGTGTGATCCCCATGAAAAATAAGAAATGACTATGAGAGGATCCATTGAAAAGAACAAAAAACTGAAAGAAGAGGTACAAATATCAATAAGATTCAAAATATTCCCTTGAAACCAAAACCGCTACAGGACTTGACAAAGGAAATTGTAATTCACCATATCATAGGCGAAATAAATAACTTAAAAAACATACTTATTACCTTTCTCCATTGAATGGATAGTCTAATGAACAAGGAGGATGACATGTGAGAATTGTCTACTTGGCAAAAAAGATTTGCGATTTTTATGAATCAAATTTTTTAGGTAGGGTTTGATCTAGTCAACAATAATTTAAAAAAAGTTCTTATATAAATTTTTATAAAGATTGATAGGCCCATGTTGGTGTAAAATTAGGGTTAGGGTTAAATTAAAATAATAAAACCACAAAATGACCTAATTTACGAACACATTAAGGAGGAGAGGAATGTAATAAAACTAGCCTTCATAGATCTAGATTCTGATCAGATTTCTGGTTCCTTGAATAGGGCTCTATCCTCGTTAAATTCAATTGAATTAAATTGTCGAATATTAAGGAAAGATAGTGAACTATTGAAGTAATTTGGTAAAAAAAGTGAGCTACAGATGTTGTACAAAGCAACCAACCTGGATCTGAGTAGAAGAAGATGATTTGGATATGTTCCCCTGAAGTTCGGCTTGATTTTTTGAGACCAAGTAGTATCAATTCACCATGGTCCCCCAAATTTTTTGTGGTTAAGTTGAACTTGGTCATCTCTATGAATCTTGTCGATCCTCCTAAACATTGCTCTGTAATAATTCCTACACATAATAAAAAGGAGGAAGTTGTTGAGAATAGGGGTTTGCCTTAGATTAAACCCCAGTTTTGGAATTAACCATAAAATTTAATTGAAAATGTAAATGAAGTAGTGAAGTAAAATACTTTGCTTTTGAGGGAAAGGCTAAGAATGAATAAACACTAATGATATACCTTTAATGAAGTTTTGTTTGTCTCCACCAAGGAATTAAGGTTTCATGTAGATTGTCTTCATAAATCATAGATCATAGAACATGAATGAGAGAAGGTCTACTAGGTTGAGAAATGGGAGATGCCAAGCGATTTCCTTTGTAAGATGTAGGAGGTGAGACTACAACATATATAGGAAGAGTAGAATGTGTGGGAAGGATTCCAGTTCCATCATGAGGATGTGGAATAGGTCTAGGGTCTCTAGGCTTACTCGAAGATAAGATCCTCTCATTTTTTCACTTTTGATAAGATAGAAAGAGAGCATCACTTCGAGGCTTAAGAGGCTCAATTGTTTATGCCAAAAGTAATCAAGGGTTATATTTCCATGCCTTGCCATTGGTTGGTACATGCTATGATTAATTATTATGATAGTGCCATTATGAGGAAATTTAGACATTTATGGATAGTAGAAGGGATTTATTTCATGGAAGAGAACCAAGGATGCCCGATCACACGAAACTGATCTGATGTGGGAATGATAAAAAAAATCACATCTAAGAGCTTTGTACCAATCTCAAAAGGAAGTGTAATAGATCCAATAGTAGGACAAGAGAAGCCATCATACACCTTGACCATAACATCAAATTTTTCATATGTTACTTGATGTAATTGTAAAGTGTAAAGATATTCTTTAGTTATCACATTCACCATACTCTATCAATGAGAACCCCTTGTGAGAGTTTGTCTTTTATCTTCATCATGATATATAATGGGCCATTTGGTGCAATAATATTTACACTAGGATCAAAGGTATTGCATAGGTCCTTAAGAGGTGTAGGTTTATCAACAATATTTACAACATTGTTAGACTCAATGCTAAGGTCAATTGGAGAAAAGGTAAGAGACTCAGGCAACCATATTAGTAAAATGGGAAGGCAAAGGATTAGTGAATATTTGGAGATTTTGATAAAGAGGAGCTATGGATTTGTTTCCTTTGCCATTCAAACTAGCTATGGATATGGTATTGTTATCAATAAAGTCTTGAATCTTATTCCTTGAGATACTTTGGGATCATGATAATATGGCAAAGGTTTAGAGGTATCAATTGGCTTGATGGGAGGAAGTTTCAACATATTATTATTTGTTAATTTTGACACTATACTATGCAAAGACTCATAAAGAGGAGTAAATTCTTTTCTAAAGTATTTGGATAAAGGGGCTACACCTAATATCATGGCTGCCACTTGAGTATAAATGTTGTCATTTATCTTGGTGTATCCTTTTTTTTATTTTAACTTTGCAAAATATTGTTGAGCACTCTCATTCTTATCAATTGGAGCCATTGAAGGAGATGATGCAAATTGACTCACTTGAAGCTGATAATTATGAAGCACCGCACACAATTATGTAAAGGAAGTAAACTTAGAAAATAGATACTTATCCCTAATGTCTTTTTGTAAATTAGCAATAAAAATTCTTTTAATATCATGATCAAGCACATGATAACCAATTCGAGAATACAAATGTTCATATCTACCAATAAAATCAATCACTTTTTCTTTAATACCTCGCTTACAATGAATCAAATCAATAAAAGTAAATTTAGGACCAATACTATTGTGAAATTGTTGAATTAAAGCATTAGTTAATCGTTAAAATGATGTAATAAAATAAGGAGGCAAAGAAAAATACCATTACAAATATTTATCCAGGTAAAGGCTCGAGTAAACAATTTAGCCATAAGTATTTGATCATGAGAAAAATCATTACATTAAGTTTAAAATATTTTCATATGAGTCAAGGGATCACTTTTTTCGTTGTACAACTCCAATTGAGGGACTTCAATATGCTTAGGAGGGATATCACAAACAATGTCATCGGATATGGACTCACTATATCAAATGTAGGTACATTAAAATTAGCCTGGGCAATTGAAGCCAATTGTTGTTCTAGGGATGTAATAATTTAGGCAAGGTTATTAATGGTTTCTTTGGTGGTTGGATTAAAATTGCACATATTGGATTATGATGGAGTAACATTTTTGTATATAGGTGGAGGTTGAGAGTAAGGAGGGGGAACACTATGATATGTGGGTATGGGAGATGATTGGGATACAAATGGAAGACTCATAGAAGGAGGTATATAAGAATTTTGATTAACATGATTGTACCCATGACTAACATGTGTAGGATTAAAATTTTGTGTGGAAGTAGTCATGATAGAAGATGTAATTGTAGGAACACTAGGAAAGTATATAGCTCTATAGTAATATAATGATTAACTTGACTAATATGTTGAGTATAATCAAGGACTTCAACACAACTTTTGATTAGCATGATATTAGTTTCAACAATACGAGGAGGGCCATGCAACAAATCAACACCAATTTTATTAATTTGCACCATTCCTTTTAATCCTTCAATCAATGGGATTGCCTCACTTTCTAGGTATTGTTGACTCATGCATTATTGAAGATTTTCAAATTCATTTTCAATCTTCTCCAATTGGTAAATGGTAACCCTAGTTAGTGATTCATCCTCATAATGAAAATTATGAAGAGAATAAGGATAAATGACATTATTTGTTAGGTTGGAGGGAGAACCAACATTCTCATGAAATAATTTATCCAAATTAGGCTCCATAATCGTAGTAATTAAACCTTGAGAAGCCTTAATTCTATAACTTCTTCTCACGAGAATATTGTAAGGACTAATAGTAACAAAACACGTAGATAATTTTCTTACCTGATGGCAAGTGGGATCAGGAGCGGGAGGAAGGGTGCAACTAGGGTTTCTGGCGAGATTACAGAGGAGAGTGAATATGGTGATGATGATGATGATTATGATCTGTTTTCTCTATGGTCTCCATGTTTCACCCCCCTTTTGGCTTGCTTCACATGCTGGGTTGTCTTTGGTGCTCTATGGGGAAGGCTTGTTTCTCCTACGTGCAGCGGCTAGAGGTTAGTGGGTACGGGTTGCAGATTCCTTAGATCCACTTTTTTGTGGCAATTTCTATGCGGATCACTTCTGCCTTTGGATGCAGTTTGTCACTCTTATCCTATGGTGTTGTGTGTGGTGGGGAGCTACTACTTTGGGCCTCTTGATCTCTGGACCATTCGTTGTTTTGGGGTTCCTTCTTCTCTTTGTTTGGTGCCTCCTCTTGTAGTCTGCTGGAGATTGGTGCCCTTCTAGTGTTTCTAGAGAGTCCCTTGGCACTTTGGGGGATATTTTTTGCTCTATTCTTTGGCCCCTGTGATTTTATGGTTTTTTCTTGTTCAAGTGGGGTGTTGTTGATGTTTCGGCTCTCTATTTTTTCTTTCAGATCTTGATGATGAGGGCCAAGTTATTGTTTCCCTTTCTCCGCTTCTCCCTCTTTGCCACTCCTATAGAGATGGATGACTCTCCTTTTGGGGTTGTAAGTGGGTTTGAGGGCTTTGTTGTGAGAGACCTCTCAGGTCTCGTGATTGCTCTTTTTCTACTGTATGTGTGCCTATTGGGCTTCTACACCATTTTTGGGTGTCTCTACATCATTTTACCCCTATGGAGGTGGGGTTTTTGGAAGAGAATCTCTTCTTGGTATTTGACAGGTTCGTGGCTCTCCAACTCTTTAAGGTTTTGGGAGTCCTTTCAAAACCCTACTCTCTTGCGCTCCTAGTTATGTCTTAGCATGTTTGGTCTTCTTTGGTGTGGCCTATTGAGGTGGCCCCTTCTTCTATAGAGGTTGAGAGGGTTTTTTCCAGAGATGATATTCCTTCTATTGAGGTGGAGGTAGGTGATGTGTGTTTCTTCAACAATGAGCCAAAGGTTTGGGGATCCTTTCAAAACCCTCTAGCTCTAGTATGCATTTTTATACTTATCAGTAAGATTCTTGTGGTCACCACTTTGAGATATTTTGTTTCTCCTCTATGTTCAAGTTATGGGTGTTTGGTAAAACCCTTAGTTTATTCAGGTTGTGGGAGCCTTTTAAAACCCACTCTCAAGGTTGACGGAGCCTAGCAAAGCCCTATGTTTTTTGTTCCTTTCAAGCTGGATACTGACAGTTTTTAAGGGCCCAGTTTGGCCAGCTGTTGGTTTTGGTTAGGTTCTAATTTTTCTTTTGGTTGCATGGAGAATTTGTTATAGGTTAAGGGAGCCTGGGAAAAACCTGATTGTTAGCTAAGGGTTCATGTTAAACTCTTGTTCTCTACTTTTAAGAGCTATAGTTTAATGTTTTAGTTTTTCTTTTTCTACCAACCTGCTTTGTATTGGCTTACTTTTTTTATTTGGTTATCATCTATTTGGCGGTGGTTTCTTTGTGTTTTGTAACCTCATTTTCCTCTAGTCTTGTAATGTTTTATTTGACGTGTATCTTTTCGTAGCGTTCCTTTGTTTATTTCAAATCCGTAAAAAATATGAGGGTTTTTGGTCCCTTCAAAACCTATTGTATGGGGTTTTTGATCCCCTCAAAACCTGTTTCCCCCCTAATCAAAACAAAAATCGTACACAAAGGAGGGAAATTTGAATGCACAAATTAAAAATTGTAATTAAACAATATAAAATTTTGTAAAAGTGACTAATTAATGAATTAATTAAGCAATTTGATTTGTGAATTTGAAAGATAAATACATCTAAATCATAGCATCACATATCATAGAGATCAGATCTGAAAATAAGCTTGAAAATTTAAGAAACCCACAAGTGAATTTTAGAATTATAAATTAAGATTTTTGTGAATTTAACCTCTAAATTTATGTAATTCAATTAAAAATGAAATTTGAGTGCAAATTTGAATTTTAAAATATATAAACAATCACATATGAGATAATGAATCAAAATCAATCAACCCACAAGTTCAATTTTGGATTTATAAATTAGAGTTTGTGTGAATTTAACCTCTAAATTTATGTAATTCAATTGAAAATGAAACTTATGAATGCAATTTGAATTTTAAAATGCATAAACAATTAGTATCAAGATTAAGAATTAGAAATTACGGTGCAAGAAGTCAGGTTCACCAAAATATGGTGGTGTAAAATAAGGGTTAGGGTTAAATTAAATTAATAAAACCACTAAATGACCGAATTTACCAACACATCAAGGAGGAGAGGAATCTAATAGATCTAGCCTTGATAGATCTAGATTCTAATCAAATTCCTAGTTCATTGAATATGGCTCTATCCTCATTAAAATAAATTGAATTGAATTGTTTAAGATTAGGGCAAGATAGTGAATTATTAATGCAATCTAATAAAATCAATGAGCTATAGATGTCATTGTTGAAAGAATTCTACAAATATGTGCTTGAGAGATATTTGAGAGATGTTTTGTCATTGATGTCAACATATTTATCTATCTATGACACTGATGCAGTGAAGTTTAGTAAGTTAGTTTGTTCAGTATGATGAAGATCAGAGTTTGGAGATTAAAGGGTTTGTAGAGGATTGTTTGTAGTTGATTCAGTTAAATTTTTAGAGGTCCAAATGATGATTTGACTAAGTTGTGGGTATCTATGTTGTGGTTGGTTTTTTAGGTGTTCTGTGGTGACAAAGTGATAGCATTTTGATCTGCATTGCTCCGCATTATAATATCTTGATCTGCAGATTTGGAGGTCCGCGAGTGATTTTTCTAGGTTGACAGTCACTGGAATTAGTGTTCCTGAGGTTTAGTATGAAGATGCTGGTGATTCTAGTAATTTGTGTTGATGTGGATGTTGCTATGGTAATTCATGATGCCTATGGATGTTTCTAGATTGTGTGCCTTTTGTATTGGTGATTGTTGTGCTCGTAATTGATGTCTTTCTTTGGTACATTGATGTTCTTTATGTTCTTGAACGATCAGATGCTTGTATCATGTTATGAATGTTCGATGCATAATTCTTGGAGGTGTAACATGTTCGAGGTGAAAGATTTGGGGTCATACTATGTTTTGACCGACATTTCTTGGTCCACATATTATTTTGTGTTGAGTGTGGTTATATTTTTGTAATTAGGTGGTGAACATTGATCTGACCTTGTTGATTTCTCCAAGGTTGATGTCATGTATAAATAATTATAATATCTTTGTATTTTGGTATGGTTGAGGTCAAGTGGATGAGAGAGTGTGTATGTTCCCTAAATGTATGCATCTTTTGAAGGCAGAGAGGAAATGTGAAGAAGAAAGTTGTTTTGTACTTCAATGGGACTGAACCAAGCATTTAGGAGATGCTATTTCTTAATTCATGATTTTTGGATGTGATCCGTTATTGTTGTAGGCAGTGAGCCTCTCTCTTTTGGTAGTGAGCCTTCTTGTTTTGAGTAGTGAGCTCTAGGAAGTGTGCCTGAATGCATGTGCATTCCCCATTGTAATAATTCTAACAGAGTATACCTATTTTGTGGGTTCATCACCAATGTGGTTTTTCCCCTAATAGGGTTTTCCACATAAAAAATCTTGGTGTTATGTGTTCTTATATTGTGTTGTTGATATATTATTTCATGAATGTTTAATTATTAGATCTGAGAATAAGTTTAAGTTGTGTCAGTTTTAATGACAATTGACTCACTCCCCCCCTCTTAGTTGTTTGTCCTATTTCATCAATTGGTATCAGAGCTATTTCATCAATTGGTAGCAGATCAGGTTCCTCATAAGAAGCTTAACCACTTAAGGTGATCTGGGATGACAACTTACAAGAAGGATAGTCTGAGATTTGATGGTACTAACTAATCTCTTTGGAAGAATCGTATGGAGTGTCATCTGATATGCACTGGTGAACCTTACTAGAATATTACTAAAATAAAGTATACCATTCTTACAAATGGTCCTTCAACTTTGGATGAGATAAAAAATGTTAAGTATAATATTAGGGCCAAGGAAGCATTGTTGAGTGCTTTGATTGACTCTGAGATGACAAATGTTATGAAATTGCAAACTTCTCATGAGATCTGGAAGAAGTTGGAAACCTTGTATGAAGGTGACAATTATGCAAAGATTTCTAACTTGTAAAGCCTAAAATGAAAGTATGAGATGTTGAGGATGGGTGAAGATGAGAACATCATTTCTTTCATGCAGAAGGTAAATGAACTTGTGTGCAATATCAGATGTGTCAGTGGAAAGTTGAAAGAATAAGAGATTGTTGCTAAAGTGCTCATATCTTTACCTGCATCCCACAAGCATAAAGTTGCTACTATTGAGAATATCAGAATTGTGACAGATGTAGCCAGGGACATGTTGATTGGTAAGCTTTCAGCCTTTGAGATGAGTGAATTGGTGATTCTCTTCCTAAGGTAGAATCTGCATTCAAAGCTATTGTCTTTGGAAAGGATAAGTAGAGATATGATCTGAGAGAAAGTTCTTCAAGGTGGATGTCTAGATATGAGAAGGATAGAAAGGAAATTGAAGAAGAAGAGCGAGAGCTTGAGGAGCTTGAAGCCCTTATTTCCAAGAGATTACCCAAAGGAGCTAGTAAGTATGAAGGAAAATTGCCTCTTAAAAGTTTTTCTTGCAATTGTTGGCAATATGCTGGATTTGGTTAAGTGTTGTCATTGATGTCAACATTGTATCCTGGTTAGTCTTGGTGATCTTCTTGGTCTTGTCTACAATTCTGATCCGACATGATCAGATCTCTGGAATTAGTTTTGGATGCTTATTCTGGATGATTATTTTCTTGCTATATTTTGCTGGTTCATGATTTGGTTCTTTGGTTGTTATCCCTTTTGGTATTTACTAGTACTGGCTAGCTTTTGGCTTTCCCAGTTAGCTTTAAGGGTAAGCATTATTTGGTGATTTGGTCAGTGGATTTTGGTCCGGCTTATGGAATCAGTTTCTATCATGCTGAAGGTGTTTCTTGATCATGTCTTGAGTATTTGGTGAGTTTTCATTGGATGATGTGCTGTTATGATATTCCTATTTGGATCCGGTTAAACTTTCTATTATTTCACTAAGGGTTTCTACCAGTTGGTGAAGCGTGTTGGATTTTGGTCTTAGCGTAATTTTTGGTGGATATAATTGTTTGGATGCTTGAATTAGGTCCATGCTATGTAATTTAAATCATAATATGGGTTTGGTGGTATTATGTGATGTAATTTTTATAATTATGGGTTTAGGGTTTAGCCGACCTTGTCATTAGGGTTGATGATTTGTATTTATAGGTGACTTATTTATGTAATTATAATCATGGTATGGTATGGTTATGTGATGGTTATGTTTGTATTATTAGAGTAAGGATTATGTGCAAATAGAGTCATATTATTCTAGTGAAGGTTGGAAATATTTTGTATTGTAGAGAAGACATCAGTGCTTAATCGGAACTGTATCAAGCATTAGTAGATGCTACTTTCACAGTTCATTTCTTTCCAGATTGTAGTTCGATGTTTATGTAAGTCAGTGAGACTTCCCTTTGTGATGAGCAGTGCACTCTAGGCTGTTGGCCTTTCTACAAGTGGAGAGCCTGTTGTAATTGTTCATAATACTACTGTAGAGTATTCATTTGATTGTGTGTTGTGCTTTCATGTTATATATTTTGTTGTGTTGTGCTTTGGTACAAGATTTATAATCGAGTTAATCGCTGTACTTGTGAGATAACTGATTCACCCCCCTCTCAATTATTTCATAGTATCTAAGTTGTCTAACAATTGGTATCAGAGAAAGGTCCTCTATGTAGAAGCTTAACCACTTGAGGAGATCCAATGGCATCAACATCAAGTTCTACATTCAATCCCTACGGGAAGGAGAGTCCTAGATTTGATGGTACAAATTAAAAAATATGGAAGGAGCGAATGAAGATTCATCTCAGATGTCTTGGAGCTGAAGTTTGGGAGATAATGGAGAAAGGGTATATACCTCATGATCCTAATTATGGAACACTGACACCTGCTAATGAACAAAAGAGAGTTGAAAATGATGTGAGAGAAAAGAAGCATTGTTGAGCGCCCTATCTAATGAAAAGCTATTGAATTTCATAGAATTGGAGAATGCAAAGCAGACCTGGTTGAAGCTTGAAGCTCTTTATGAAGGTGACCAGGCAGTAAAGATTGCTAAACTTGAAGGTTTCTGGGTAAGGTATGAAACTTTGAAGATGGAAGAAGATGGAAGAAGATGAGAAGATAAGTTCTTTCATGGATAGAGTCAATGAGATTGTCATGGGTATCAAATTCTGTAGCGGACTAGTTAGTGAGGATGAGATAGTGTCAAAATTTTTGAGAGTTCTTCCTCCAGCTTACAAGATGAAGGATACTACTATCAATGAACTCTAGACAATGTCAAGTACCCCTGTGAATAGAGATAAATTACTTGGGAAATTGAATTTTTTAAAAATTGAAGAACTTGGAGATCAGAGTGCTGCTAAAACTGAGACTGCATTTAAAGCATCTGCCTCCAGTAAGTAGAAGATAGATTGGAAAGAGATGTATGCTATGGATATGGAGGAAATTGAGAGAGAGGAAAGAAAACTTGAAGAACTGGAAGCCTTGATTGCTAGAAGATTCCCTAAAGGACCAGCTGGAAGTAAGTATGAAGGAAAAGTCCCTTTTAAATATTTTTCATGCAATAAGATTGGTCATTTTGGTTCTATATGCTTTGAAAGAGCTGCTAGGAATCATGAAAGATTTGTGAGGAACTATAAGCCTAATCCTGAATATTAGAGTAGACCTAGATTTAGAAGGAATAAGGATAAATCGTGTTATTAGGTTGGTGATGATAATTTTGGTATTATTGATGATGATGATGAACTTGTAAGTGGATCTGGTAATGGAGCTTCATCTGACAAAGATTGGGTCTTCATTACTATCAAGGATGATTCTCCAGAATCTGTCATTAAAACTAATAATATGGTGAAACTATAAAGATTCGGTCAACTACTGAGAGGGAGGAGGGGGTAAATCAGTAGATAGAAAATAAACTAAACTCTCACCAAAGAAACTTTCAACTTTGAATCAACTCATAAAGTATACTGATTTAGACACCTAGACAAATCTGCAACTGGACTATTAAACTTTACCGGTTGTCCTAATACTCAGTGACACAATGCAATAGATCTTGAAACTTAAATACCATTTGACAAATCATTAGACCACTTTACTAATACCAGTAAAAACACGTTTCAGATCATTTCTGGTCATTCAAACATATCTATGCAGATTTACTAGTCGTTCAAATCAACCATATCAAAAACACATCCACAAAATCATTCACTACTCGACACAATGATTTTTCATGTGGAAACCCAAATGGGAAAAACCATGATGGTGATGAATAGCCACAAGTATTTTGAACTCTTATGAAGTTTGCCCTATTAGGAGCCAAGCCTTGTTAGAAGCTTATACAATAATGTCCTATTAGGAACAGATTCGGTTAAGGACCACTCAGTTAAGGGATTGACTACAAATACCTTGTTAAAGGCAATACCATGTTAAAAAAAACCTCAGTGGAGGATTTCAAATCGAAGCTAATGGATCACTTGGTTAGAGGATTTCAACAACAAGCCTGTTAAAGCTTACCCAGTTAAGGGATTTAATTGTTGTAATGGTTAGAGAACAAAAGGTTCTTGAATAATCTGGAAATAGAACTTCCTTGCTAAATCAGATCCTTTATCACTCCTATCTGCCTTCACAACATTCTGCAGACACACATCCTGGTTCGGTAACAATCACTCACAAACTTAGCCAAATTTCCAACATTTCATTGAAACAAATCGTCGACCTTATAAGAAAATACATTAGAGCGGTAACACAAAAAAAACCCTACAAATCTCATAGAGATTACAAACATATCGGTTCAATCTTGATCGTTATATTACAAGGAATCAACATTATATTCTTCTAGGCATCTTTAACCATTCCTGGATCACCGCACTTTGAAACCTGTAACTCTTCATGCATTTTTCACATCATTCTATGCATTTGTTCATTCCCAAGATAAATGGTTATGTTCATGCACAAACACTATTTTGAAACTCATCACATGCATCATGCTTACGTGGCATCTTCATCACCGATCATTAGTCGATCATAGATCATCACAACCTATCTCCAAACTTCATTGGTTAGGGTTTTACATCTCAACTGGTTAGGGTTACCAATTGATCTTCACTACATCAACATCGGTTGCTTTACTGCATCATTACCAGTAGCTATAATAGCTTCATTACCATTTTCAATTGACAGCAATGACAACACTATACTTCTCCAATGCAATCTTCATGCTATGCCAACATTCTCCCCCTTTGGCATTGATGGCAATACAAATATCAATACTGATTGATTGTCATGATTGAGAGTAAAGCACATACATAGGTATAGGAATATTGGTTTACATTTTCTAGTCATATTCTATCCTTCAATTGTATCTTCATATCATCAGCTGGTAACTGGTCATCAATCATATACATATCTTCTCCCCCTTTGACAACAATGCCAAAGTGAAGTTAAACCATTTCATGCTTCACCGATCTGCAATTAGCTGCTCCCCCTGTGGAGTAGCTCCATTATTCACCAATCCTTCTTCATTATTTTCAATAGGCTCTGGGATTGATGGCTTCCCCATCTGCTTAATTGACTTCATGTAGGGGTACGACCCCTAACTTACCCCTAACATATATAAATGTAGCCTTAGGTAGAGGCTTAGTAAAAATATCTGTGAGCTATTCTTTAGTGGAAACATGCTCCAGTGACACATCCTTGCTTTGAAATTTCTCTCTCAGGAAATGATACTTTATCTCTCTATGCTTTGTCCTAGCATACAACAATGGGTTCTTTGAAATATTTATAGCACTGCTGTTATCACAGAAAATTCTTACCGGTTTTGATATCTTCAACTTGAAACCTTCCAATATGTGTTTCATCTAGATTGCCTGGGTACAATTCATGTAAGCTACAACATAATCGACTTATGTTATTGATTGAGAGATACAACTCCATTTCTTGCTGCTCCAAGATACTAATTTGCCTCCAAGAAAAAATTCTCCTCCAGTTGTACTCTTCCTGTCATCAATATTTCCTATCCAATCTACATCAGTATAGACTTTCAAGTCAAATTTTCATGCATATGGATACCATAATCCATAATCAATAGTGCCTTTCAAGTATCTGAAAATTCTTTGGGTTGCAACCATGTGTGACTCCTTCGGGTTTTTCTAAAATTTGGCAACCAATCCTACTGCATGAGCAATGTTCGGCCTGCTTTGGACAACATAATGTAGCTTATCTATCATGGATCTGTATTCCTTTTCATCAACTGGTGCAGAATCATCCTCCTTTGACAATTTACAACCTATAACCATTGGTATTCCAACTGGTTTATAATCTCCCATTCCAAAAGTTCTTAACACTTCCTTCAACTACTTGGATTGTGTGATAAAAATACCTTCCTTCATCTGTTGGATTTTCAAACCTATGAATTTTTTTTTATCTCACTACTAGTGACATCTCAAACTCATTCTTCATTTCATTAGCAAAATCATGATACATATCATCATTTCCTCCAAAAATGAGATCATCAACAAATACCTCACTTATCAATATCTTATCTCCTTCTGTCTTGAGATATATATTACTGTCTTCACTGGTTCTTTGAAAACCTATCTTGCACACCATATCCTTTTCTTTAGTCAATGCATAACCATCTGGCCGTTCTATGTAGACTTCTTCCAATATTTCATTTAAACATGCTAACTTAATATCCATCTGATATACTTTAAATCCTTTGTATGTTGCAAATGCAAGTAAAGTCCTTACTCCTTCCAATCTTTCTACTTGTGCAAATGTCTCACCATAGTCTTCACCTTCCTCTTGTGCATAACCTTTGCATACAAATTTGGCTTTATTTCTGACCACTACTCCAACTTCATTCAACTTTTTTTTTCTGAATACCCATTTTGTACCTACTACATTGTTGTTATCCGGTCTGGGTACCAATGACCAAGTATTATTCTTCTCTATTTGGTCAAGTTATTCTTCCATTGCCTTGATCTAGTCTTCATCTGCAAATGCTTCTTTTGCAGTTCTAGGCTCAATGGTGGAGATCATACAAGAGTTCTCTCTAAGCCTTGTTCTAGTTAGCACACCTGCATTCTTGTCTCCAATAATCTGATCAGGGCTATGATTGAGTCTGACATACCTTGGAATAACATGATCTTTATTTCCAGGTTCTTCTTCTTCTTCACTTTCTTCATCTTCTGCTAGACCTTCCCGTTCTGGTTGAACTAGGGCTTCTGTGTTCAATTCTCCAACTTTTGGCTTCACCGGTTCCAATTCCAAAAACAGTGTGTTAGGTTCTTCTTCTTCCTTCTCCTTGCTGGTTTCTTCTGATTTATGAGGAAATTCATCAACTCAGACATTGACATTTTCAATGATCTTTTTAGTCCGGTTGTTGCAGCACTTGTAATATTTGCTCTTGGTGGAGTAACCAAGAAATATGCCTTCATCACTATTGGCATCAAACTTACCAATATAATCACTTCTTTTAATAAAACATCTGCTACCAAATATTTTATAGTAACTGACATTAGGTGATCTACCATACCAGTATTCATAGGGTGTTTTGTCTTTACCTCTTTTAACCAGTATCTGGTTCATTGCATAAATAACTATGCTAACAGGTTCTCTCCAATATGTCTTAGCAACACCTCCTTGAATTAACATAGTCCTAGCAGCTTCAACTACTGACCGATTGTTCCTTTCTGCAATACAATTCCGCTATGGTGTCCTTGGTACATACAACTTCCTCTTGATTCCATTATCTTCACAGTATCTAGTGAATTTCTCTGAAGTAAATTCACCACCTTGATCAGTTCTTAAGCACTTTAGCTTCTTTCCACTTTCATTTTCAGCCAAGGATCTGAATGCCTTAAATTTACTAAAATTTTATATCTTGTCTTTCAAGAATGTGACCCACATCATCCTTGAGTAGTCATCGATAAATATCATGAAGTACCGATCACCTTGAATACTCCTAGTCCTCATTGGTCCACATAGGTCAGTATGAACCAAATCTAGCAAATGTTCAACTAAGAAAGATTTGCTCTTGAAGGTTGAGGATGTCATTTTCCCTAACTGACATTCCTTGCACAAAGCATTCATTGATTTGTCCAACTATGGAAAACCTCTTACTGATTTGACTTGCTGACTCTTATAATGTTATTAAAATTCACATGGCAAAACCTCCTATGCCAAAGCCAACTATCTTCAACTTTTGCAATCAAACAACTATTGACTTTAGAGATTAAGTGAAACAAGTTACCTCTGGTTTGTTTGCCGATTGCAATCAGTTCACCTTTTCTTCCAAAGATCTTACAAACTCCATTCTTGAATTCTAATAGGTAACCTTTGTCATTGAGTTGAGAAACACTCAAAAGATTGTGTTTTAGACCTTCAACCCAGTAGATATCATTTGCACTACTCTTACCATTCAGGGAGATGGATCCTTTTCCTTTCACCATGCAGGGTGAGTTGTTCCCAAATCTCACAACACCTCCATCAAACTCTTTCAATGTAAGAAACTTACTTCGGTCACCAGTCATGTGGTGTGAACAACCACTATCTATAATTTATTCACCTAAGCTATCTAAGTGAGAGACCAATGCCTTCTGATCTGGTATCTCTTCTTTGATAGCTACAAAGACAATGTCCTCATTTGCGTCACCCTCAGATTCTTCATCAGTAATTCCTCCATAAACTGCAATGAGACTCTCTTTTTCCTTTTCCTTTATACTTCCTATATTTCTCTCATTTTTTCTTATTATCTCCATTAGGACAGTTAGCAACAATATGTCCTATTCGGTTACATGCAAAACATTTCAAATGTAGTTTAGGTCTGTACTTACCGGTACCTTTGGGTAACCACATGGCTAACAATGCTTCAAGTTGCATCTGACTATCATCATCATCTACCTCTCTACTGGATCTAGATTCATGACTGTAACTAGCTTCTCTAATATTCCTTACTGGCGGGGTTGAGACTGAGGCTTTAAATGCAGATTTTGACCTTTGAACACTTCCATCAAAATCATTTAATTCAAAAGCAGTCAATTTACCAATGATAGAGTCAAGAGTTACCTTTGTCTTGTCAATAGATTTGAGTTCTTGAATAGCTGCAACTCTGATAGCGTAGACCGATAGAAGGGTTCTCAACACCTTGCTAATCACAATGGCATCCTCCACTACACCTCCAACACTTTTGATTTCTCCAACAATCTCGTTGATTCTTTGACCATATTGTTGAATGTTTTCACCTTTAGCCATTCTCATGTCATCAAATTTTTCTCTTAGACTCTCTTCCTTGGCAATCTTTACATGCTCATCACTGCCATAGAGCTCTTCCAGTTTCTTCCAAACTTTATATGCAGTCTCCAATCGATGAACATCAACATACTTTAAATCAGACAAGGTACTGATGATGGCCTCCAATGGTTGATTGTTCTCTTGTTTCTCCTTCTTCTCATCATCTGTCAGAATTCCACTAGGTAAGTTATACTTAGTAATAACCTGATCCTAGTACTGATTTCCTAAGCTCTTGATGTAAATCTTCATCCTATCACTCCAGATTCTGAAGTTATCTCTGTTAAACTTTGGACCTTCTCTCTTCATCATTTTCTCCTAGATATTTTCTTCAAGCTGTTAGGCTTATACTCATGAGGACCTGGAATGCTTTGATACCAATTGATAATATGGTGAAACTATAAAGATCCGGTCAACTACTGAGAGGTGGGGGATGAATCAGTAGATATAAAATAAACTAAACTTTAACCAAACAAACTTTAAACTTTGAATCAACTCATAAAGTATACCGGTTTAGACACTTAGACAAATCTGCAACTGCACTATTAAACTTTATCAATTGTCCTAATACAAATCCTTAAACCACTTTACTAATACTAGTAAAAACATGCTTTAGATCATTTTCGGCCATTCAAATATATTTATGTAGATTTACCAGTCATTCAAATCAACCATATCAAAAACACATCCACAACACCATTCACCACTTGACACAATGATTTTTCATGTGGAAACCCAAATTGGAAAAACCATGGTGGGAATGAATAACCACAAGTATTTTGAACTCTTATGAAGTTCGCCTTGTTAGGAGCCAAGCCTTGTTAGAAGATTATACAATAATGTCCTGTTAGGAACATATCGGGTTAAGGACCACTTGGTTAAGGGATTGACTACAAATACCCTGTTAAAGGCAATACCATGTTAAGGTAACCTTGGTGGAGGATTTCAAATCCAAGCTAATGGATCACCTAGTTAGAGGATTTCAACAACAAGCCTGTTAAAGCTTACCTAGTTAAGGGATTTAACTGTTGTAATGGTTAGAGAACAAAAGGTTCTTGACTGATCTAGAAATAGCACTTCCTTGCTAAATCAGATCCTTTATCGCTCCTATCTGCCTTCACAACATTCTGCAGACACACCTCCTAGTTCGGTAACAATCACTCACACACTTAACCAAATTGCCAACACTTCATTGAAACAAATCATCGACCTTATAAGAAAATACATTAGGTCCGTAACACAACACAACCCCTACAAACCTCATAGAGATTACAAACATATCAGTTCAATCTTGATTGTTATATTACAAGCAATCAACATTATATTATTCTAGGCATCTTCAACCATTCTTGGATCACCGCACTTTGAATCCTGTAACTCATCACACGTTTTTCACTTCATGCTATGAATTTGATCATTCCTAAGATAAAAAATTATCTTCACACACATAAACCATTTTGAAACTCATCATGTGCATCATGCTTACATGGCATCTTCATCACCGATCATCATTCTATCATAGATCATCACAACCGATCTCTAAACTTCATCGATTAGGGTTCTGCATCTCAACTGGTTAGTGTTACCAATTGATCTTCACTGCATCAACACTGGTTTCTTTACTACATCATTACCGGTAGATATACTAGCTTCATTATCGGTTGCAATTGACATCAATGACAACACTATACTTCTCCAATGCAATCTTCATGCAATTCCAACATAAACAACTCATATTGAAAAAAAAGATTTAGTTGCAAAAATTGAAGAGAAGGATGAATGGGTCATAGACAGTGGATGCTCACATCACATGACTGGTGACAAGAGATTTTTTTTAACATTGCAATAATTTGAATGGTGGATTAGTCAGATTTAGAGACAACAAGGCGTGTATGATCAAAGGAAAATGAACAATATCATTCGATGGTAAGACTAATACTGATAATGTTTATTATGTTGAATGCTTCAAGCATAATATTTTAAGTGTAGGTAAAATGGTGGATAGAGGATTTCATTTTCAATTCAATGATGGAAAATGTAAGATATCAATAGATATAGATTGGAAATTTCTTCCAAAACTCAAACCAAAGGTAATATCTTTCATTTGAACTCTGGTGAGAAGGCTTGCTTGATTTCTCAGATTGATGAGAGTTCAATACCAGTTGTTAGAGATTTTCCCAAGATTGTTAAACCTCATAATCTGGTATGTAGAGAATGTCAAATGGGTAAGAAAGTTAGAACTTCTTTCAGAAGTATACACGATAAATTTAATGAAATTCTTGATCTTATTCATACTGATTTATGTGGACCGACAATGACTAAAATCTTTCAAGGTGATAGGTATTTTATGTTACTTATTGACGACTCTTCTAGAATGATGTGGGTAGCATTTTTGAAGGAAAAATCATAAGCTCTTGAGAAATTAAAAATCTTTAAAGCTATGGTTGAGATTGAGACAACACTCAAGATAAAATGCTTAAGATCAGATCATGGCAGTGAGTTTACATCCAGTGAGTTCAACAACTTTTGTGAAAGGAATGGTATTAGGAGACAACTTTCTGCACCTAGGACTCCACAACAGAATGGATTAGTGGAAAGGAAGAAGGAGCCAATATTGGATGTGACAAGGACAATGATGTTAGAAGCTAGGGAAGTTGTCAATACAATGATATACACTTTCAACAGAGTACACATTAAAGGTAATACCGGTAAGACTCCTTATAAATTATGGTTTGGTCCTACTCCTACTATCGGATATTTTAGAATTTTTGGAAGCAAATGTTACATTAGAAGAGATGACACATTAGGAAATTTTGATCCTAGAAGTGATGAAGGAATATTTTTGGGTTATTCTACTAAGAGGAAGGCATATAGATGTTATAACAAAATATTGAATAGGATAATGGAGAGCATAAATGTTAAGGTGGATGAGCATGGCAGTCGTCAGATCAGATCATATGATTATGGATTGAAAGATGAATATCAGACCAGAACCGGTAATGCAAGAATTAGTTTAGGAAAGTGAACAAGTGACATCGGTAGCATCAAAAAATTCAACAATGATAGATGAAAAGTAGAATGAGTAAGAAAATCAAGAAAATTCAAAGACTCCTAGGTATGTAAAACTAAATCATTTTGAAGATCAAATCATTGGAGATAAAATGAAAGGTGTGATGACTAGGAGAAGGTTAGTAGTTGAAGAGTTATGTTTAATTTCTCAAATTGAACTGGAATCATTTATTGAAGCATGTAAGGATGAAAATTGGATAAAAGAAATGGAAGAGGAATTAGACTAGATAGAAAAGAATAAGACATGGGAACTAGTACCTAGACCTAAAGATAAGAACATTATTGGAACTAAATGGGTTTCCAAGAATAAATTGAATGAGGAAGGTCAAGTTGTACACAAGAACTACAAAGTATATCAGATGGATGTCAAAAGTGCATTTCTGAATGGAGATCTTGAAGAGGAATTTTACATTGAGCAACCTGATGGATTTTCTTTATCCTAAGAAAAGGACATGGTTTGCAGGTTGAAGAAAGCTTTATATGGACTAAAATAGGCCACTAGAGCATGGTAAGCTAGATTGGATAAGTATCTTTCAAAACTTGGTTTTAGTAAAGGTAATGCTGATAGTAACTTATATTACAAAATTGAACATGATGACATACTGATTATTGAAGTCTTTGTGGATGATCATTTTTGGAGTAGAAGAAGGTCCATGCATTAAATTTTCTAATGATATGAAGAATGAATTTGAAATGTCTATGTTTGGTGAGATGAATTTTTTCTTAGGTTTGCAGACTATTCAGACTGATAAAGGTATTTTCATTTGTCAAACTAAGCATGTGAATGAGTTAGTTAATAAATTTCAACTTGAGAATTATAAACCTGTCGGTACTTCTATGATAACCAGTTGCAAATTATCAGAAGATGATGAATCCCCTAAAGTGAATCCAAGTAGATACAAATCAATGATTAGTGGTTTGTTGTACCTAACTCAAACTAGACCTGATATAATGAATTCTATTTGTATTGCATGTAGATTTTAGTAGAACCTAGAGAAACTCATGATATTGTTGTCAAGAGGATATTTAGATATTTGGTAGGTACAATAGACTTTGGGTTATAGTATCCAAAGAATGATGACTTTATATTATGTGCATATACAGATTCTGATTGGGCATGAGATGTGGATGACTGGAAGAACACTACTGGCAGTGCATTCTTTCTTGGGAAGAAGTTGGTTTCATGGCTTAGTAAGAAACAATCATGCACTTCATTGTCTACTGCTGAAGCAAAATATGTAGTGGCTGCTACCAACTATACTAAGATTTTATGGATGAAACAAATGTTAAAGTATATAAGGGTAAGTTATGATGAGCCTATTGCTATTCACTATGATAATATTGCTGCTATTGATATGTCAAAGAATCTGGTATTTCATTCCAAATCTAAACACATTTCTATAAGGTATAATTTCTTGAAGGAAAAGATTGAAGCGAAGGAGGTCAGATTGGTTTATGTGCCTACTAAGGAACAAATTGCATATATTCTAACAAAACCTTTGCCTAAAGAAACTTTTGAATATCTCAGAGATTAGTTGGGGGTTACCAACCCTCCGAAAGAGACTTAGAAATGCAGGGATGCATCAATCTAGTGAGCTTATCAGACATACTATTTTGATCCGAGTTGATGAAGATGGTGCTACTACTCAGGGGGAGTAGTCAGTTGTTTGTGTTACTACTTATCAAGTTGCCATTAGTTTTTATGTTTAAAGTCATACTATACATTCTAGTCGGTTAGCACTACCAAATCATGCAATCGGTACACACAGAAGCTGGTATGCACAGTCTAGTCGGTTACAGTAGAAAGCAGTCACAGAACATAGTATACACCGAGCTATCTACTAAGTATCTTTTTATGACCACCGAGTAGTAAAGATGACACACTGAGTTGATATTCACCGAGTGAAACATGTTACCAGATACATTGAACCTGGACATGCATATGAAAATGTGTTACAAGATCGAGACACATCTAACCGTTATTACATTGGAAATTGCACTAGAAGATTGTGTATGATTACGAGATCAATCTAACCAATGAAATATTTTGTTTAGTTATTCATTTGAGGAATCTTGTTTGTAAGATCGAAGCAATGAATTGGAACACCATTTTAAGAGATCTATTTATACAACATGAGCTAGTGTATGTATGCAAAAAAAAGAAGACTGTTACAGAGACACAGGGGTCACCGAGAAGGTTTTTAGAGAATAGTCGAAGAACAAAGTAAACAGAAGGGTTTATCGAGTTACTATATGGGTTACCGAGGTATGCTATAAGCTAGGTAATTTATTCTGAGCACATAGAATCTACTATAACATTTCAGATGTAAAGTTGCAGATATTTGTAATGATTTTATTGTAATATTGTGAAGTTGTAAGAGAAACCTTTAACAGGGTAAAAGACTCTAATCAAGTCTATAAATTGTAAAGCCTCTAACCAGGTGCAACATTCAGAATAAATGTTGTAAAATCCTTTAGCAAGGTAGATCTAATAGATCTTGTTACTCCTAACAAGGTAAGCTATCAAAAATAGCTAAATGTAGCTCTAACCAAGCATTCTTTATTATTGCAGTAGTGAAGTTGTGGGTGCCATCCCCACCGCAGTTTTTCTCTCTAACCAAGAGTTTCTGCATAACCAAAACATGTGTTATGGAGTGAATCATGTATGATTGTTATCTATTTGTTTTAACTTTATTTTATGTTACTGCACTATTATGTTTTTGCATAACAGTAAAGTTATTATTTAAGAAAAGTTTTAGAGTACTGATTCACCCCTCCCCTCTCAATACATTAGCTTTCCATATTGGGCCTAACAATTGGTATCAGAGCTTGAATCTTGAAAAAGGGTTTAACTACCTAAAGAGAAAGATATTATCAATGGAAGGCTATAAACAATCTTGAAGGATTGTGTATCTGCAAGAAGAGCTGGATCATGCTAATCAAGAGATTGCAGACATGCAAAAATCTCTGAAAGTAAGAAGAAGATTATCTGATGACTTACAGGATTCTCAAAAGTTAGTGGAACAAATTGAGACATCATCTGAGAATAGTATATTTGAAGAGACTGAAGAAATGATTGGAGTATTGAAAGAAAAGAACAAAGCATTGGCTGATCAACTAAAAGCAATGAAAAGAGAACATGAACATTTCAGTACACAAATGACTGAAAATCTAGATGCATTGAGGACAACTGAGGATAAAGCAAGAGATCTACAGAGAGAGAAACAACAACTTGAAGTCTTAGTATCTGATAAAAATGATGAAATCATAAGGTTGACTAGGATTCAACAAAATATGACAGATCAACTAGGTTATGCACATCATGAAGCAATTTTGAAGAATGATGAGAATCAAGCATTGAAACTTGAAGTATCAAGGTTGACCGATGAACTTGAAATAGAGAAGAAATCCAAAGAAACACTGAAGAAGAGTTATGAAGCATCAAAGATGTTGGATGAGAAACTGAATACAAGAAGACCCAACAAAGATGCAGGTTTTGGTTACAAAGGAAAAGAATCTACCGAGAAAGGAATTCATACTACCGAGAGAGGAGAATCATCAAAGCAAGTTGGAAACAGGAATAACATCAAAAGGAAGAAGCCTATTTGCTACTACTATGGAAATCAAGGTCGTACTACCAACATGTGCCAAATTAGAAAAGGTAAGCAACCGAATATCACTAAGTCCAATGATTATTGTTACAATTGCAATAAATATGGTCACACATTTAATCAATGTAGGACAAAGTCTGTTAACAACTATCACAAAGAAAAATTCAAAGGGTTTTGTAGAAATTGCAATAAATATGGACATAGTCCTGAGAAGTGCTGGCTTAAGCAAAAGAACTACATGTGGTCTGCACACCGAGCAAACACTAGAGGTTACCAAACTCACACAAATCCTTACCGACAATATGCAGCAGTACCATGGGATTACAATACAAGGATATGGTGTGAATGTTGTGGAAGATATGGACATATTAGTGCCAACTATTTTATAAGGTTTGGAATGAACAACTAAAGATCATGGAGAAATCCTGGTATGGCATGTTTTCATTGTCACAAAGTTGGACATTTAGCTGGAGATTGCAGAGATCAACCTAGAAGAGACACTGAAGAGATAAAAGAAAAATTCAAGATGATTTGGAAAAAGAAGGAAATCATGTCAGATGAAGAAAGAACCTTACCTACCGAGTTAGGTGCACCTATTCCAAATTAATTAGAAAAGGTATGAAGGGACTGGATTCTCTGAAAGTTAAAATCATAACAGTTCCTATTCTATTATGTACTAAATTCAAAATCCGCATAGTCAAGATGTATTAGTAAGTTTGGAATTCTATCAAAAGTACTTTATAGGAAACTTGTCAAGTCAGTGTATACAAAAAGCCTGTCAAGCCGGTAAATGAAGGAAATTTGGTTACTCGGTTAAAATGGAAAAAAGAGTAAATCGGTTAAAGGTGAACTGAGTGCATTTAATGTTTTGACCTAACCCGCACAGAGCCCGATAAGGTATTTTGTGTATTTAAAAGCATTTTCGCAGTCATTTACATTCACCAAGTTTTCAAAAGAGTAGAGCAGAGCGAATCAAGGCGATCAAACTTCAATCAGAGTGAATTTCAAGGTATTTACATCAAATCTCATCGCATTGTCAAGCTAGTTTATCGATCTTATCAAATTGCTATTATCTACCGAGTGTGAAGCGTCTGTCATTTGTAAACCGTCAAACCCTAAGGATAGTTTGCTAGTTTTATCTAAAATTTACAAATGGCACCCAAGATCCAAGATCCTGTAGTTGTCAAGAATGTGGAGAACCCCTCACTAAAATACACTTTGACTCCTAAAGTTGCCTCTGAACCGGATGACAAAAATGCCTTTTCACTCATCTCAGATCGAGTCTTGTTAGTTGAAGATGTTAGATTCTTCACCAAATGCCATGTTGAAGAACTCGGTCATGTTGAGATTAGTGACACATACGATGAGCTATGTATCGATGGAAAAATGGATAGCAAGTATGAACACATCAGAATCAAATGATTAACTGAATCCCTAACCTATCCTCCTGTGTTCAAACCCCAGTGGGTTAAGTTTGTTTTGAGCAGAGTTCATGATGATTTCATGTGGCTAGAAGAGCAACCATTCAAAATCACCAAGGAAATCATTCATGTGATCACCGGGTATCCTATCTATGACCATGCACGAGAACAGAAGATGATATCACAGAAGGAGTTAATCAGTTTAACTGGAGTAGAATCTGATTACCGAGGACTGAGACTAAATAATGTCACTGATGCAGAACTTAAGTTTGCAATTAGAGTAATTGGTTACTATTTCTTCCAATCTGCAAGGGAAAACAGTGTACCCTGTGCCGCAGTTGACTTAGCCTATAAAATAGTGAAAAAGGGAATGAAAGTTGATTTATGTGAAGTGCTATTGAAGAACTTGTTTGAGAACCTGAACACAATAAGGAAGCCGAAAAACAACAACTCAGAAAATACACTGAAGTTTGGTTCACTTCTTGTATGCATGTTTTTCTACTTTGAGAAGTTCTTTCCCTCAGTCGGTAAAGTAGTTTGGGAGCTACACTGACCAATCACCCATCAAATTAATGACTTTATCAAGAAGTTGGGAGATAATTTCAATGATATAATGGATGACTACTTCAGCAAATTTCAAGAGAAGATGCACAATAGGTACTGGATTCCACCACAGCTGGTAGAGAAATATAAGGATGATATATGCTTTGAGGTAGACACCAATTATTGTTATGTGAATGCTATGGAACCAAGGACTCAATCTTTGCCACCAATGGGTTACGAGATTAACTATGATACACACAACAACAAATTGATGCCTATCTTTCATTGCCAAAGCATGCTACCGAGCTAAGATATGGAACTTATGAAGAGGTGAAAGAAAAAGTTAAAATGAGCATTGTAGTACCCAAAGCTACAAGAAAGGCTACAAAGATGATAAAGGTTCTAATGGAGAAATTCAGAGAAGACTCTTCCTCTACACCTGTCAAAGGAACTCTTGCCATTATCAAAGAGGAATCTAAAGCTCAAGAGGCAGCAATAACATTGAGCACCGAATTGCCTAAGGGTAAAGTGTTAAAAAGAAAGAAACTGGACACTTCAAAGGCCCTACCGACTCCACCAACAAAGAGACCTAACATTAGAGCATCAGCTGCATCACCGAGTAAGAGACAAAATAATGCTACTACTCCCAAGGTAACCAAGACCTACAAGAAATCTACTCGGAGACTCATTCTGGCAAAAGAGTCTAGTGATACAGAATCCGATGATGCAAACAAATTCTAGATTGTAAAAAGCAAGAAGGTAAATATTCATAGTGTTGAAAACTTCTGTGCCAATCTAAAAGAATATGGTGGATTTGCAAGATTTAGATATGTTAAGTATGAGACTAGGAATAATGATGAGAAGAGACAAATTGAAGAAGCTGTCATCTGCACACTTCTAAAGTTTCGGCTAGCTCCATTAGAACTAGTAAAGTCACTTCCGAATGAACTTTACTTGCATATTGATAATAGGTGGAAATATGCAATGGACTCAGAGAAAAAAATTAGAGAAATAAGTCTAGTCCATCTATTTCCTGATATGTCTGTAGCAGAAATAAAGGAGCATTTGACAACCTACAGTTCTAAATTTCTTGTCAAATAGAGAGCCTTAAAATTGATGAATGGGCTATACATTGATGTAGAAAATGAGACAAAAGCAAAGTGGCAGGAAATCTTCAAAATAAAAGATACCGGTGAACAATCTAAAGTTGAAATTGTTGATGTTACTGAGCACGATCCTCATGTCACCGAGCAAGGTCCTGATGCTACCAAGCAAGACCCGGCTGACACTATTCAAATTGATGAAGATGTCATGGATGCAGAAGCACCGGAGTAGGAAATGATAGAAGGCACTACCTATGCAAAACTTGTATCTAGTGAATCTGTTTTAGAACAAGTTCAGCCTTACCCACCGGTCAAGCCACCTATCTCTACCAAAGTTCCTAAGGATACAACACAAGGCACCGAAGGTCACCAGTCTGAAGTAGCAGAAGGTACAACTCAAGGAAAGACCTCTCAAGCACCATCAAGTACTGAAAATGTTACAGCTGAGACACCCAGTACCAAGACACCAAACGACACCACAATGGCTACAGGAATTGAGAAAAGTGTTGCCCCCATCAAGCAACCTACCAAGGGTCAGCAAGCCTCACAAGCTATTGTCTTGGTACAACTGACCAAAGGTAAAGAGAAGAAGGTGAAAAAACATAGTTTTAAAGTTGATTTAACTAAACCAATAGTGTTGCCCAATGTGGATATTTTAAATTTAAAGGGGCAAGCACTTATTGATTTCAGTGAACTATGCAAAGCAAAGGCCGAACAAGAAAAACAGATGGCCATTCAAAAGAAGAATAAAGTACTACAGAAGGTGAAGACACTGCTGACAGATATGCTACCTTCAGCTACAGTGTCAACCGATGCAACCGTCCACATTCAACTGGATGAACTCCTTAATCAAATAGAAACATCTGGAGTTGATGCATCTGAGTACTTGAGCTAAAAGACAAGGAGCTTACTGCAAAAATGATAGAAGAGGTACAAAAAGCTCTAGCTATTGGAAAAGTCAAGCTTGTCAAATTCATTGCTGAGTTGTCCCCTCAACTCAAGCATATTCTTTATTTATTTCAGAAACTTTGTACATTTTCCTTATTCATTAAAGATATCAAGAATAAAACTGATGCAATTGAGAAAGAGATCACCGATCTCTCAACTAAGTTGACCACAGAGCCAAATCCAGTTCAAAATTTTTATACCAAGCTTCAACAGCTCATGGCTCAACAGTTAGAACTCAGAAATGAAGAACATAAGATCAGGATGGATATAATGAGACTCCAGACATTATTTCTTCCTCATCTTTCATCAGTTCAAGAACAAATTAACCGAGCTACATGCCTATCTACTACACAAGAGGGAAGCACTCTTGATGGCTTAATATCACTATTGGCTGATATTCAAGCACAAAATTCTTTAATGGAAAGTGTAAAGGATGCACTCTTAGTTGCTCTCATCGATGCCCGGAAGAAGTATAAATCTATTTTTGATCAGTTACCGCCCCTGGATGGAAATTAAGTTTTTGATGTTTGTCAAAAAGGGGGAGTAATACTATATAGGGGGAGTAATATAATATATTTGGAGAGTGGTACAATTTTGATACAGTATTCGGAGTATAGTATACAGGGGGAATATACCAAGCAGAGTATGCAGAGCAAGAAGAGCACACAAGCACAGAACCGAGCATGCAAGATCAGAGTTATGTATAGAATAATGATAAGGGGAGTATATTTGATTATACTATTTCATTCACTATTGTATATATTGTCAAGTATAGTCATTTTGCAAAGTATATAGATTTAGATTTATGACTTTGAAAGTAGTTTTTGTCAAACATCTCAACTAATGTCAAAAGGGGAGATTGTTACTACTTATCGAGTTGCCATTAGTTTTTATATTCAAAGTCATACTATACATTCTAGTTGGTTAGCACTACCGAATCATGCAGTCGGTACACACAGAGAAGTCGGTATGCATAGTATAGTCGGTTACAACAGAAAGTAGTCACAGAACGCAGTATACACCGAGCTGTCTACCGAGTATCTTTTTATGACCACCGAGCAGTAAAGATGACACACCGAGTTGATATTCACCGAGTGAAACATGTTACTAGATACATTGAACCTAGACATGCATATGAAAATGTGTTACAAGATCGAGGCACATCTAATCATTATTACATTGGAAATTGCACTAGAAGATTGTGTATGATTACAAGATCAATCTAACCAATGAAATATTTTGTTTAGTTATTCATTTGAGGAATCTTGTTTGTAAGATCGAAGCAATGAATTGGATCACCATTTTAAGAGATCTATTTATACAGCATGAGTTAAGTTTATGTATGCAAAAAAAGAAGACTGTTACAGAGACACAGAGGTCATCGAGAAGGTTTTTAGAGAACAGTCGAAGAATAGAGTAAACATAAGGGTTTACCGAGTTACTATATGGGTTACCGAGGTATGCTATAAGCTAGGTAATCTATTCTGAGCACATAGAATCTGCTATAACATTTCAGATGTAAAGCTGCAGATATTTGTAATGATTTTATTGTAATATTGTGAAGTTGTAAGAGAAACCTTTAACAGGGTAAAAGACTCTAATCAAGTCTATAAACTATAAAGCCTCTAACCAGGTGCAACATTCAGAATAAATGTTGTAAAATCCTTTAGCAAGGTAGATCTAATAGATCTTGTTACTCCTAACATGGTAAGCTATCAGAAATAGCTAAATGTAGCTCTAACTGAGCATTCTTTATTATTGCAGTAGTGAAGTTGTGGGTGCCATCCCCACCACATTTTTCTCTCTAACCAAGAGTTTCTACATAACCAAAATATATGTGTTATGGAGTGAATCATGTATGATTGTTATCTATTTGTTTTAACTTTATTTTATGTTACTGCACTATTATGTTTTTACATAACAGTAAAGTTATTATTCAAGAAACGTTTTAGAGTACTGATTCACCCCTCCCCTCTCAGTACATTAGCTTTCCATATTGGGCCTAATAGTTTGGTTCGATATTCTTGGTTTGGTATCCATCCTTTATCATTGATGTCAAAGGGGGAGAAGGTATTCATGTAAAAAATAGTTAGATCTTTTGGGAAAAGGTGTTAATCTTAGTGGGAGTTATTTTCAAATCAATTTTTTCTCTTTTGGGAGATTGTTGGAATTCCTTGGCACTTGGATGTTTTTCACATTTAGTGTTGCCATCAATGCCAAAGGGGAATATTGTTGGCAATATGCTGGATTTGGCTAAGTGTTGTTATTTATGTCAACACTGTATCCCAGTTGGAGACTATCCCAGTTAGTCTTGGTGATCTTCTTGGTCTTGGCTATGATTCTGATTTGGTATGATTAGATCTCTGGAATCGGTTTTGGATGCTTAATCTAGATGATTATATGCTTTCTATATTCTATTGGTTCATGATTTGGCACTTTGGTTGTTATCACTTTTGGTATTTATCGGTACCGGCTAGCTTCTGGCTTTCTTGGTTAGCTTTTTTAGTAAGCATTATTTCATGATTTGGTCAGTAGATTTTGGTTTGGCTTATGGAATCAGTTTCTATCATGCTGAAGGTGTTTCTTGATTGTGTCATGAGTATTTGGTGACTTTGAATTGGATGGCGTATTGTTATAATGGTCCTATTTGGATCCGATTCAACTTTATGTTATTTCACTGAGGGTTTCTACTAGTTGGTAAAGCATGTTCGATTTTGGTCTTAGTGGAATTTTCGATGGATATAATTGTTTGGATACTTGAATTAGGTCCACGCTATCTAATTTAAATCACAATATTGGTCCGGTTGTATTGTGTATGTAATTTTTGTAATTATGGGTTTAGGGTTTAGCCGACCTTGTCATTAAGGTTGATGATCTGTATTTATAGGTGACTTATTCATGTAATTGTAATCATGGTATGGTATGGTTATGGGATGGTTATGTCTAAATTATTAGAGTAAGGATTATGTGCAAATAGAGTCATATCATTCCAGTGAAGGTTGGAAAGGTTTTGTATTGCAGAGTAGGCATCAACTCTTAACCAAAACTGTATCAATCATTAGTAGATGTTACTTTCATAGTTCATTTCTTTCCAGATTGTAGTCCAATGTTTATGTAAGTTAGTGAGACTTCCCTTTGTGATGAGAAGTGTGCTCTAGGATGTTGGGATTTTTGCAAGTGTAGACCCCATTATAATTGTTCACAATACTACTGCAAAGTATTCATTTGATTGTGGGTAGGGTTTCCCACCGTGGTTTTTCCCTTTCTGGGTTCTCCACGTCAAAATATTGGTGTTTTGTGTGTTATTCTTTCATGTTATATCTTTCATTATGTTGTGCTCCGATATAAGTTTTATAATTGAGTTAACTGTTGTACTTGTGAGATAACTGATTCACCACCCCCCTCTTAGTTATCTCTTGGTATCTGAGTTGTCTAACAGCAATAAGATAGGTCTTTTTGCCTCAAGGTGTCTAGAAAGAGTTCCTAGAAAATATTCCAAGCCTAAATTTCAGAAGATGTTATTATGCTGCTGATGAAGGTGTGACAGATGATGAATTTGATAAAGGAAATACAAGTGATAATGAATGGGTGTTTATTGCTATCAAGGAAGATGATCCAATGTTTACTGATTCTGCTATATGAATGAACGTGGAAAGAGATTTGGCTACAAAAGTTGAAGAGAAAGATGAATGGGTGATTGATAGTGGATGCTCTCATCATATGACAAGTAATCAAAGTAAGTTTGTGAGTTTGGAGAAGTATGTGGGTGGCGTTGTGAATTTTGGTGATGATAAAGCTAGTATAATCCATGGTAGAGGTTCCATTTCTCTTGATGGTAAGCATAATACTGATGATATTTTGTATGTAGAAGGTCTAAAAAATAATCTATTGAGTGTTGGACAAATGGTTGATAAGGGTTATGATCTTCAATTCAATAATGACAAGTGTAGAATCTTGGGGAGTTCCAAAATTGAGATTACATCAGGAAGAGGGACTAAATGTAATATCTTTCATTTAAATAGTGTTGGTAAAAGATGTTTGATTGCTCAAGTTGGTGAAAGTTGGTTGTGGCATAGAAGAATGTGTCATGTAAATTTTGATAACATTGTTAAGATAAGTTCTACTTAGGCTGTGAGAGATCTTTCTAAGTCGATGAAACCTTTTAACACTATATGCAAGGAATGTCAGTTGGGGAAAAAAACCAGAGTTTCTTTCAAGAGTAAGAAACATTATTCAAATGGATTATTGGATCTTGTGCATACTGATTTGTGTGGTCCTTCTAGAGTTAGAAGCTTGTAGGGAGACAAATATTTCATGTTGTTGATTGGTGACTATTCTAGGATGATGTGGGTTACTTTTCTGAGAGAGAAGTCTGAAGCTCTAGATAAGTTCAAGATTTTCAAGGGTATGGTTGAGACATAGACAATATTGGAGTTGAAGTGTCTGAGATTTGATAGAGGTGGTGGGCAAAAGTGCACAAATGTGTCACCCTTTGGGCTAACTAGCACATTATGACCAAACTATTTTTTTGTTGTGTGGCACCCGTTGGCACGGTCGTGGAACCTAGATGGCACCAAGAGTTTGATCAAACTTTTTTTAATATAAATTGAGTTCGATCAACCTATTGTATGTGTCATGCAATGTGGTAGCAAAATCAACATTTTGTTTGCATTTCTACAACTTTTCACTTCTGCTGTATTTTTCTTCAAGCAATTTTGCTTACAAAAATTAAAAAATACCCTTTTGTAGAGCTCAAAGTCACAAATCTGGACATATAGTTATTTTAATATTTTTTAGTTTTTAAACATTGCAAGTAGGATTTTTAAGTTAAAAAAGAGGCCGATTTGAAATTAAAAAATAAATATTAAATGATATTAAAATTTTTATAAAGAATATTTTGACTAGATGAGAGAATTTTCTCCAAAACGGTATTTTTTTTTTTATAATGCTAAATTTAGTAGACAAAAGGTGATGTCGAATGAAAACTGCAAAACTTAGCTATGGTGGACTTCAAAATATTATTACGAGAAAAATATACATATTTTTTTTAACACTGCATATATGTGTGTCCTCTATTTGGAAAATTAAAATCAGGAAAAAATAAGTTCATTTTCATTTTTTTTTGTGACGCCAACTAAAACACTTGATTTTCAACAATAAAAAATATCTCTTTGAAAATATATAAAAAATATCATCTAAAAAAAAAGAATTAAAAAATAATAGACATAAATTTCATTAATTTTTCTACATTTGACTAGTTTACATCATTTTGAAATTCAATTTAGAAATGTCACTTTTATGCATTCAAAGTTAAACAATTTTAGTTGTGTTGGCCACTTCCTTTATAAAAGGGTGACACAACATTGTTCTTTTACCCTGGTGAAGTCACTTCCGGTGAGTTCAATACATTTTGTGAAGAAATCTGGTTAAGAAGACAATTGTCTACTCCAAGAACCCCTCAACAAAATGGAGTTGTAGAAAGAAAGAACAAAGCCATTCAAGAAACTACTAGGACAATGATGTTGGAAGGAAATGTTCCACCTATCTATTGGAGATAAGCTAAGAGTACTAGTGTTTACACTCTTAACCGGGTGCATATCAAAGATGATACCGATAAGACTCCTTATGAATTATGGTTTGGTCATGCTCCTACTGTTAAATATTTCAGATTTTTGGAAGTAAATGTTATATCAAGAAGGATGAATATTTAGGAAAGTTTGATGCTAGATGTGATGAAGGAATATTTCTTCGTTATTCAACTAAAAGTAAGGCCTGCCAGTGTTATAATAAGAGACCGAGAAAGATAGTTGAGAGTGCAAATGTCAAGGTTGATGAAACCAATGAGAGACAATAAAGATACTGCATATATTATTTAGATGATCAGAATGACAATACAAACAAAGGGAAGCAACCTCAACTCAAAATCAAGTCTAGATCATTCTGGTGAATCTAGTGCCTCAAGGAGAAGGAACTAGTGCAAGTGCTGAAGAAAGAACACAATAGTATGAAATTCAAAAAAATCCTAAGACTCCTAGGTATGTAAGATTGAATCATTTTGAAAATTACATCATAGGGGATAGAAATAAAGGTGTTCAAACAAGAATAATAATTGTTGAAAGATCAAGTTGAGTATTGTTTGATTTCAAAGATTGAACCTAAGGTTGTGAATAAAGCATGTAATGATGAACATTGGGTAAAACAAATGGAAGAAGAATTGATGAAAATTAGAAAGAAAAATACATGGGTTCTTGTTCCCAAACCTAAGGACAAAAATGTAATTAGAACCAAATGGGTCTTCTAGAGCAAATTAAATGAGCAAGGCGAAGTTGTTAGGAACAACAAAATACTTGTTTGTAAAGGATATTCACAAATGGAAGGAATTGATTTTGAAGAAACTTTGGCCCCTCTGGAAAGAATTGAAGTTGTTAGTTTGTTTCTTGCCTTTTCTTCTTACAAGTATTTTAAAGTATATCAGATGGATGTCAAGTGGTGCAGAGGCACCTAAGCACACAAGCATACCAGGAGGTCAAAAGTCATAATATGAATAATTTTATTGTAGTTGAGTCATTCATAATGTATTAAGGTTATTTGAGTCTATTGAATCATAATATGTAAGGATAAATAAGCCATTTTGTCCAAAGATATCATATTTGGTCCATCTTGAAGTGTTAAAAGTGTCCATGTAAGGGTTAGAGTCATTTATGTCAAAAATGCAAAAATTGTAAAGTTGCAACATTGTCAAAAAGTGCAACAAAAGCGTTTAAAATGAAATCCATTGGTCATGAGGTGGTTAGAGTAGTTTGGGAGGAGTTTGAAATGGTTTATAAAACCATGTTTGGTCAAAATCAAGGGGGTAGTGAGGTTTGGAGGGGATTTGACAAAGATTATCCATCAAACCCTCAAACTCTCATAAGGTTTTAAGGAATCTGTGACTGTCATAGATCTATGGAGGAACATATTTGGTGTAATTTTTATATAGATGTTATTGAAGGATAGATTGATGAAATATATTTCAGATGAATCCTTTCTTATGCATTTTTGTGGAGTATTTGGCAAGATATGTTTGTTTTTACAAAAATTGTCAAAACCCTGCCAAGGGTTACCCGTTTTTGGAAAAATACTCATAAATTTTGGTTTAACCGTTGGATCTGGATTAAACATTTAGAAACATTTTGTAACTCAATAATCTAGAGTCTGACCAAAGAGATTTTCTTTATGAGCAATATTTAAAAAGTTATTGATGACTATTTGTTACAGTTCATGGTGAAAAGTAGATTGGTGAAGGCAACAACAGTCTGATTGCAGCATTTGGTGGGGTCACATGAGAAATCATAATGAAGAAAGGCTATAGGTTTTGGAAAGGTCTCTGAATCCTCTTTCCAATTCTTTTTGTCTAACTTAATTTGGTTGAGAATTCAATAATTTATGATTATTTTGGTGAAAACATTTTTTAAAGGATGAAACCTTGAACTAGGGTATTCCATGACAATAAAGAATTTGTTCTCTCATGTTATGGTGAATGTTATGATCTGTAATCTTGAATGAATTTTTGTGGGGATGGAATATAACCTTTGAAAGTGGTTTGGAGTTGATAAGAGTGTTTGATCTTTTCATATGCCTCTTGATTCAAGTTTAAGGTCTTGTATTAGTTTTGGGTTAGTATTACACTTCAATGAAGGTTTTATGGTTTGTGATAGATGCTCTACATCAAATTGGTATTAGAGCCCAACAAAAATATGGGCTAAGAGAGATGTTTGTATTTTGTGTTACGGATGAGTTTTGGTTGTAGCTGCTTGTCCATCTAGATGCAAGAGAAAGTTGGTGTTGTGTGTGGGTGGACAAGGAAGGTCTGTCAAGGGCCAAAGAGATGGTTTAGGAGCATGTGATGGTCCATTGGTTGCCAAAAGACTAGGGAGAGAGGCAAAGAGGAGAACTCCTAGGTGAGGCACAAAGGTTTTTGGTGAGGTTATGCAGCATGGAGTGGTGGAATTATGGTTGGTAAAAGCACTTGGATGACAACCACTACAAATTCCATTGGTAGGAGTCACAAAGAGATTGTTCGAGAAGGAAGCAACAACATGAAGAGGCATAAAAAGGTAAAGATGAAGATAAAGGTGAAAATTTCACTCAAAATTTTTCTTGCAGGTCATTTTACCCATGTTTCCAAGGGACTTGGAAACTTTTCAAGGTTGGGAGTATGGTGTAGAGGCACCTAAGCACACAAACATACTAGGAGGTCAAAACTCATAATATGAGCAATTTTATTGTATTTGAGTCATTCATAATGTATTAAGGTTATTTGAGTCTATTGAATCATAATATGTAAGGATAAATGAGCCATTTTTTCCAAAGATATCATATTTGGTCTATCTTGAATTTTTAAAAGTGTCCATGTAAGTGTTAGAGTGATTTATGTCAAAAATACAAAAAATGTAAAAATTGTAAAGTTGCAGCATTGCCAAAAAGTGCAAAAAAAGTGTAAAAATGAAATCCATTGGTCATGAGGTGGTTAGATTAGTTAGGAAGTAGTTGGAAATGGTTTACAAAACCACATTTGGTCGAAATCAAGGGGGTAGAGAAGTTTGGAGGGGATTTGACAAAGATTATCCATCAAACTCTCAAACTGTCATAAGGTTTTAAGGAATTTGTGACTGTCATAGATCCATGTACGAACATATTTGGTGTAGTTTTGATATGTAGATGTTTTGAATAATATTATAATGAAATATATTTTAGATGAATCCTTTCTTATGCATTTTTGTGGAGTATTTGGCAAGATATGTTTGTTTTTACAAAAAATGTCAAAACCCGCCAAGGGTTACCTGTTTTTGAAAAAATCCTCATAATGTTTGGTTTAACTGTTGGATCTAGCTGAAAATTTTAGAGAAGTTTTGTAGCGCAGTAATATAGAGTCTGACTAGAGAGATTTTCTTTATGAGAAATATTTAAAAATTTATTGATGACTGTTTGTTACAGTTCAAGGTGAAAATTAGATTGGTGAAGACAACAACAGTCTGGTTGCAGCATTTGGTTTGGTCACATGAGATATCATAATGAATAAAGGCTATATGTATTTGAAAGGTCTCTGAATCCTCTTTCCATTGTTTTTTGTCTGACTTAATTTGGTTAAGAATTGAATAATTTGTGATTATTTTGGTGAAAATAGTTTTTAAAGGATGAAACCCTGAACTAGGATATTCGATGACAATAAAGAATTTGTTCTCTCATGTTATGGTGAATGTTATGATCTAAAATCTTGAATAAAGGTCTGTAGGGATGGAATACAACCTTTGAAAGTGGTTTGGAGTTGAGAATAGTGTTTGATATTTTTATATGCCTCTTGATTCAAATTTAAGGTATTGTATTAGTTTTGGGTCAGTAATACCCTTGAATGAAGGTTTTATGGTTTGTGATAGATGCTCTACATCAAATTGGTATTAGAGACCAATAAAATATTTGGGCTAAGAGAGATATTTGTGTTTTGTTTTATGGATGAGTTTTGGTTGTAGGTGCTTGTTCTTCTAGTTGTAAGAGGAAGTTGGTGTTGTGTTTGGGCAGACAAGGAAGGTCTGTAAAGGGCCAAAGGGATGGTCTAAGGTCATGGGATGGTATATTGGTTGCCAAAAGACTAGGGAGAGAGGAAAAAAGGAGAACTCCTAGATGAGGCACAAAGGTTGTTGGTGAGGTGATGCAAAATGGAGAGGTGGACTTATGGTTGAAAAAAGCACTTGGATGGCAGCCACTACAAATTCCATTGGTAGGAGTCACAAAACAATTGTTTGAGAAGGAAGAAGCAGCATAAAGAGGCATAAAGAGGTAAAGATGAAGACAAAGGTGAAAAATTCACTCAAATTTTTTCTTGCAGGACATTGTACCCACATTTCCAAGGGACTTGGAAACTTTTCAAGGTTGGGAGTATGGTGCAAAGGCACCTAAGCACACAAGCATACCAGGAGATCAAAAGTCATAATATGAGCAATTTTATTGTATTTGAGTCATTAATAATGTATTAAGGTTATTTAAGTCTATTGAATCATAACATGTGAGGATAAATGAGCCATTTTGTCCAAAGATATCATATTTGGTCCATCTTGAAGTGTTAAAAGTGTCCATGTAAGGGTTAGAGTCATTTATGTCAAAAATACAAAAATTGTAAAAATTGTAAAGTTGCAACATTGCCAAAAAGTGCAACAAAATTGTCAAAGCCCTGCCAAGGGTTACCTGTTTTTGGAAAAATCTTCATAATGTTTGGTTTAACTGTTGGATCTAGCTGAAACTTTTAGAGAAGTTTTTTAGCTCAGTAATATAGAGTTTGACTAGAGAGATTTTTTTTATGATAAATATTTAAAAAGTGATTGATGAGTGTTTGTTACAGTTCATGGTGAAAAGTAGATTGGTGAAGGCAGCAACAGTCCAGTTGCAGCATTTGGTGTGGTCATATGAGAAATCATAATGAAGAAAGGCTATATGTGTTGGAAAGGTCTCTGAATCCTCTTTCCAGTGCTTTTTGTTTGACTTAATTTGGTTAAGAAATAAATAATTTGTGATTATTTTTGTGAAAACAGTTTTTAAAGGATGAAACCCTGAACTAGGGTATTTGATGAGAATAAAGAGTTTGTTCTCTCATGTTATGGTGAATGTTATGATATGAAATATTGAATGAAGGTCTGTAGGGATGGAATACAACCTTTAAAAGTGGTTTGGAGTTGATAAGAGTGGTTGATCTTTTTATATGCCTCTTGATTCAAGTTTAAGGTCTTGTATTAGTTTTGGGTTAGTAATACCCTTGAATGAAGGTTTTATGGTTTGTGATAGATGCTCTGCATCAAATTGGTATTAGAACCCAACAAAAGATCTGGGCTAAGAGAGATGTTTGTGTTTTGTGTTATGGACGAGTTTTGGTTGTAGGTGCTTGCCCATCTAGCTGCAAGAGGAAGTTGGTGTTGTGTTTGGGCAGACAAGGAAGGTATGTCAAGGGCCAAAGGGATGGTCTAGGGTCATGGGATGGTCCATTGGTTTCCAAAAGAATAGGGAGAGAGGCAAAGAGGAGAAATCCTAGGTGAGGCACAAATATTTTTGGTGAGGTTATGCATCATGGAGAGGTGAACTTAAGGTTCGTAAAAGCACTTGGATGACAACCACTAATAATTCCATTGGTAGGAGTCACAAAGTGATTGTTTGAGAAGGAAGCAGCAACATAAGGAGGCATAAAGAGGTAAAGATGAAGACAAAGGTGAAAATTTCACTCAAAATTTTTCTTGCAGGTCATTGTACCCTCATTTCCAAGGGACTTGGAAATTTTTTAAGGTTGGGAGTATGGTGCAGAGGCACCTAAGCACACAGGCATACCAGGAAGTCAAAAATCATAATATGAGCAATTTTATTGTATTTGAGTCATTCATAATATATTAAGGTTATTTGAGTCTATTGAATCATAATATGTAAGGATAAATGAGACATTTTATCCAAATATATAATATTTGGTCCATCTTGAAGTGTTAAAAGTGTCCATGTAAGGGTTAGAGTCATTTATGTCAAAAATGCAAAAATTGTAGAATTGTAAAGTTGCAACAATGCCAAAAAGTGCAACAAAAGTGTAAAAATGAAATCCATTGGTCATGAGGTGGTTAGATTAGTTAGGAAGGTGTTGGAAATAGTTTATAAAACCATGTTTTCTTGAATTCAATGGGATAGAGCAGTTTGGAGGGGATTTGAGAAAGATTATCCACGATATCTTCAAACTGTCATAAGGTTTTAAGTAATCTGTGACTATCATAGATCCATGGAGGAACATATTTGGTGTAGTTTTTATATGTAGATGTTACTGAAGGATGGATTAATGAAATATATTTCAGATGAATCCTTTGTTATGCATTTTTGTGGAGTATTTGACAAGATATGTTTATTTTTACAAAAAATGTCAAAACCCTACCACGGGTTACCTGTTTTTGGAAAAATCTTCATAATATTTGGTTTATGTTAGGCCCAATATGGAAAGATAATGTACTGAGAGGGGAGGGGTGAATCAGTACTCCAAAACCTTTCTTCAATAATAACCTTACTGTTATGCATAAACATAATAGTGCAGTAACATAAAATAAAGTTAAAACGAAGAGATAACAATTATACATGATTCACTCCATAACACATATATTTTGGTCACACAGAAACTCTTGGTTAGAGAGAAAACCTATGGTGGGGATGACACCCACAACTTCACTACTGCAATAATAAATATTGCTCGGTTAGAGCTACATTTAGCTATTTCTGATAGCTTACCCTGATAGGAGTAACAAGATCTATTAGATCTACCTTACTAAAGGATTTCACAACACTATATAAATGCTACACCTGGTTAGAGGATTTAAAATTTATAGACTTGGTTAGAGTCTTTTACCCTGTTAAAGGTATCTCTTTCAACTTCACAATTTTACAATAAAATCATTACAAATATCTGCAACTTTACATCTGAAATGTTATAGCAGATTCTATGTGCTCAGAATAAGATTACCTAGCTTGTAGCATACCTCGGTAACCCATATTGTAACTCGGTAAACCCTTCTGTTTACTCTGTTCTTCAACTGTTCACTGAGAACCTTCTCGGTGACCTCTCTATGTCTATGTAACAGTCTTCTTTCATACACACACACACATTCATTCATACATATTCATTTCTCTCTTCCCATGCTGTATAAATAGATCTCTTATAGCGGTGATCTAATTCATTTCTTCGATCTTCCAAAAAGATTCCTTGAATGAATAACTAAACAAAATATTTCATTGGTTAGATTGACCTTGCAATCATACACAATCTTCTAGTGCAATTTCCAATGTAATAATGGTTAGATGTGCCTCGATCTTGTAACATGTTTTCATGTGCATGTCCAGGTTCAATGTATCTGGTAAAATGTTTCACTCGGTGAATATCAACTCGGTGAGTTATCTTTACTGCTCGGTAGCCATGAAACAATACTCGATAAATAGCTCGGTGAATACTGCGTTCTGTGACTGCTTTCTTCTGTAACCGACTAGACTGTTCATACCGACTTCTCTGTGTGTACCAACTGCATGATTCAGTAATACTAACCAACTAGAATATATAGTATGACTTTGAATATAAAACTAATGGCAATTTGATAAGTAGTAACAATCTCCCGTTTTGACATTAGTTGAGATGTTTGACAAAAACTACTTTCAAAGTCATAACTCAAAAACTATATACTTGCAAAATGACTACACTTGACAATATATACAATAGTCAATGAAATAGTATATGCATATATACTCCCCTTATCATTATTCTGTACATAACTCTGAATTTTGCATGTTCGGTTCTGTTCTGTGCTTGTGTGCTCTGAATGCTCTGTATATTCTGCTCGGTATATTCCCCTTGTATACAATACTCAAAACTGTGTTACCAAAACTATATCACTCTCCAAATATAGTATTACTCCCTCTTTGTCGGGTATTACTTCCTCTATGTAGTATCATAATATTACTCCCCCTTTTTGACAAACATCAAAAACTTAATTTCCATCTGGAGGCGGTAACTGATCAAAAATAGACTTATACTTGGCCTGGGCGTTGGTGAGGGTGACTGAGAGTGAATCCTTTACACTTTCCATTAATGAATTTTGTGCTTGAATATCAGCTAAGAGTGATATTAAGCCATCAAGAGTGTTTCCCTCTTGGGTAGTTGATAGGCGTGTAGCTCTGTTGATGTGTTCTTGTACTGATGAGAGATGAGGAAGGAATAATGTCTGAAGGGTCATTATATCCATCCTGATTTTATGCTCTTCATTCCTGAGTTCTAACTGTTGAGCCATGAGCTGTTGAAGCTTTGTATAAAAATTCTGAACTGAATTAGGCTCGGTGGTCAACTTAGTTGAGAGATCGGTGATCTCTTTCTCAATTGTATCAATTTTATTCTTGATATCTTTAATGAATAAGGAAAATGTACATAGTTTCTGGAATAAATAAAGAATATGCTTGAGTTGAGGGGATAACTCAGCAATGAATTTGACAAGTTTTACCTTGCCAACAACAATGGATTTCTGTACTTCCTCTATCATTTTAGCAGTAAGCTCTTTATCCTTGAGCTTGCTTAAGTACTCAGATGCATCAACTCCTGATGTTTCAATCTGATTTAGGAGTTCATCCAAATGAATATGGATGGCTACATTGGTTGACACTACTGCTGAAGGTAGCATTTCTGTTAGTAGTGTCCTAACCTTTTGAAGTACTTTATTCTTCTTTTTTATAGCCAGTTGCTTCTCCTGTTCAGCCTTTTCTTTGCATAGTTCATCGAATTCAATGAGTGCTTGCCCTTTCAATTTGGAGATGTCTACATTGGGCAACACTATCGGTTTAGACAAGTCAAATTTGAAACTATGCTTTGTCACCTTCCTTTCTTTTCCTTTGGTTGGTGGCACTAAGACAAGTGCTTGTGAGGCTTGCTGACCCTCGGTAGGTTGCTTGATAGATGCAACACTTTGGTTGGTTCTTGTAGCCGTTGAAGTGTCCTTAGGTGGCTCGGTGCTAGGGGTCTTAGCTATAACATTTGCAGTGCTCGACAGTGCTTGAGACGTCTGATCTTTGGTTGTATCTTCTGTTGCTTCAGATTTGGTACCTTCGGTGCCTTGCTCTGTGTCCTTGGGAGCGTCGGTTGAGACAGGTGGCTTCACTAGTGGATAAGGCTAAACTTGTTCTAAGACAGATTCACTAGAGACAAGTTTTGCATAGGTAGTGCCTTCAATCATTTCCTGCTCTGGTGCTGCTCCAGTGCTTCTTCTTCCATTACATCTTCATCAATGTGAATAGTGTCAACCGGGTCTGGACCTTGCTCGGTGACAACTGGATCTTTCTCGGTGACATCAACAATTTCAATTTGAGATTGTTCACCAACATCCTTTTTTTTGAAGATCTCCTACCACTTGGCTTTTGTCTCATTCTCCACATCTATGTATAGCCCATTCATTAATTTTAAGGCTCTTTGTTTGACAAGAAATTTGGAATTGTATGTGGTCAAATGCTCCTTGATTTCTGCTATAGACATATCAAGAAATAGATGGACTAGACTTCTTTCTCTTATTTGTCTCTTTGAGTCCATTGCATATTTCCATCTGTTATCAATATGTAAGTATAGTTCACTTGAAAGTGACTTTGCTAGTTCTAATGGAGCTAGCTGAAATTTCAAAAGTGTATAGATGACAGCTTCTTCAATCTGTCGCTTCTCATCATTATTCCTAGTCTCATACTTAACATATCTAAATCCTGAAAATCCATCATATTCTTTAAGATTAGCACAAAAATTTTCAACACTGTGAATATTTACCTTTTTGCTTTTCACAAGCTGAAATTTATTTGCATCATCAGATTCTGTATCACTTGACTCTTTTGCCAAAATGAGTCTCCGAGTAGATTTCTTATAGGTCTTGGTTACCTTGGGTGCAGTAACACTCTTTTGTTTCTTACTCAGTGATGCAGCTGATGCTCTAGTGTTTGGTCTCTTTGTTGGTGGAGTCGGTAGGGCCTTTGAGATGTCCTGTTTCTTTCTTTTCAGAACTTTACCCTTAGGCAACTTTGTGCTTAATGTTATTGCTGCCTCTTGAGCTTCTGATTCCTCTTCGGTAATGGCAAGATTGCCTTTGATAGGTATAGAGGAGGATTCTTCTCCGAATTTCTCAGATAAAACCTTTATCATTTTTGTAGCTTTTCTTGTAGCCTTAGGTACTACAATGCTCATTTTTACTTTCTCCTTCACCTCTTCAGAGGTTCCATACCTTAGTTTGGTTGCATGCCTTGGCAATGATAAATAGGCATCAATTTGCTGCTGTGTTATATCATAATCAATCTCATAACCCATTGGTTGCAACGATTGCGTCCTCAGTTCAACAACATTTAAATAACAATAATCAATGTTTACTTCAAAACATATATTGTCCTTGTATTTTTCTACCAGCTATGGTGGAATCCTGTACCTGTTGTGCATTTTCTCTTGGAACTTGCTAAAGTAATCATCCATGATATCATTAAAGTTATCACCTAACTTCTTGATGAAGTCATTGATCTGATGGGTGATAGGTCGGTGTAGCTCCCATACTACTTTACCGACTGAGGGAAAAAACTTCTCAAAGTAGAAAAACATGCATACAAGAAGTGAACCAAATTTTAGTGTATTTGCCGAGTTGTTCTTCTTCGGCTTCCTTATTGTGTTCTGGTTCTCAAACAAGTTCTTCAGTAGTACTTCACACAAGTCTACTTTCATTCCCTTCTTCACTTTTTTGTAGGCCAAGTCAACTGCAGCACATGGTACACTGTTTTCTCTTGCAGATTGGAAGAAACAGTAACCAATTACTCTAATTGAAAACATGAGTTCTGCATCAATGACATTATTCAATTTCAGTCCTCGGTAATCAGATTCTACTCTAGTTAGATTGATTAGCTCCTTTTGTTATATCATTTTCTGTGCTCGTGCATGATCATAGATAGGATACCCGGTGATCAGGTGAATGATTTCCTTAGTGATCTTAAACGGTTGCTCTTGTAGCCACATGAAATCATCATGTACTCTGCTCAATACAAACTTAACCCACTGGGGTTTGAACACATGGGGATAGACTAGGGCTTCAGTTAATCCCTTGATTTTGATATGTTCAAATTTGCTATCCAGTTTGCCATCAGTGCAAAGTTCATCATATGTGTCACTAATCTCGACATGACCGAGTTCCTCAACATGACATTTGGTGAAGAATCTAACATCTTCTACTAACAAGACTCATTCTGGGATGAGTGAAAATGCAGTTTTGTCATCCGGTTCAAAGGCAACTTTGGGAGTTAAAGAATATTTCAGCAAGGGCTTCTCCACATTTTTGACAACTATGGGATCTTGGATCTTGGGCGCCATTGTAGGTTTTGGGTAAGATTTGACAAATTATCCTTAGGGTTTACAAACGACTGATGCTTCACACTTGGTAGACAATAGCAATTTGACTAGATCGGAAACCAGTTTAATAGTGAATAGATTTGATGTAAATACCTCAAAATTTGCTCTGAATGAAGTTTGATCGCCTTGATTCGCTCTGCTCTACTTCTCGAAAACTTGGTGAATGTAAATGACCACGAAAATGCTTTTAAGTACTCAAAAATACCTTATCGAGCTCCGTGCAAGTTAGGTCAAGACATTAAATGCACTCGGTTCACCTTTTATCGATTGACTCCTTTTTTGTTTTAACCGAGTAACCAACTTTCCTTTATTAACCAACTTGACAGGTTTCCTATATACACCGACTTGACAGGTTTCCTGTAAAGTATTATAAACTGACTAATTGCATCTTAACTATGCAGATTTTGAATTTTGTACATAATAGAATAGGAACTGTTATGATTTAACCTTTAGAGAATGTAGTCCCTTTATACCTTTTCCTGACTAATTTGAAATAGGTGCACCTAACTCGGTAGGTAAGGTGCTTTCTTCATCTGACATAATTTCCTTCTTTTTCCAAATCATCTTGAATTTTTCTTTTATCTCTTCAGTGTCTCTTCTAGGTTGATCTATGCAATCTCCAGCTAAATGTCCAACTTTGTGACAATGAAAACATGCCATACTAGGATTTCTCCATGATCTTTGGTTGTTCATTCCAAACCTTATAAAACAGTTGGCACTAATATGTCCATATCCTCCACAACATTGCACCATATCCTTGTATTGTAATCCCATGGGACTACTGCATATTATCGGTAAGGATCTGTGTGAGTTTGGTGACCTCTACTGTTTGCTCAGTGTGGATACCGCATGTAGTTCTTTTGCTTAGACCAACACTTCTCGGTACTGTGTCCATATCTATTACAGTTTCTACAAAACCCTTTGAATTTTGCCTTCTGATAATTGTTAATGGACTTTGTCCTACATTGATTAGGTGTGTGACCATATTTATTGCAATTGTAACAATATCCATTGGACTTAGTGATATTCGGTTGCTTACCTTTTCTGATCTGGCATATGTTGGCAGTATGACCTTGATTTCCACAATAGTAGCAAATAGGCTTCTTCCTTTTGATGTTATTCCTGTTTCTAGCTTGCTTTGATGATTCTCCTCTCTTGGTAGTATGAATTCCTTTCTTGGTTGATTCTTTTCTTTTGTAACCAAGTCCTCCATCTTTGTAGGGTCTTCTTGTATTCAGTTGCTCATCCAACATCTTTGATTCTTCATAACTTTTCTCCAATGTTTCTTTGGATTTCTTCTCCGTTTCAAGTTCACCAGTCAACCTTGATACTTCAAGTTTCAATGATTGATTTTCATCATTATTTAGAATTGCTTCATGATGTGCATAACCTAGTTGATCTGTCATATTTTGTTGAATACCAGTTAACCTTATGATTTCATCATCCTTATCGGATAGTAGAGCTTCAAGTTGTTGTTTCTCTCTTTGTAGATCTCTTGCTTTATCCTAAGCTATCCTTAATGCATCTATATTTTCAGTCATCTGTGTACTAAAATGTTCATGTTCCCTTTTCATTGCTTTTAGTTGATCAACCAATGCTTTGTTCTTTTCTTTCAACATTCCAATCATTTCTTCAGTCTCTTCAGATATATTGTTCTTAGATGATGTCTTGATTTGTTCCACTAACTCTTGAGAATCCTGCAGGTCATTAGATAATCTTCTCCTTAATTTCAGAGATTTTTGCATTTGCCTTTGCATGTCTGCAATCACTTGATTTGCATTATCCAGCTCTTCTTGTAGATACACAATCCTCCGAGATTGTTTGTAGCCTTCCATTGATAAGATCTTTCTCTTTAGGTAGTTAAACCCTTTTCCAAGATTCAAGCTCTGATACCAATTGTTAGGTCCAATATGGAAAGCTAATGTACTAAGAGGGGAGGGGCGAATCAGTACTCCAAAACCTTTCTTCAATAATAACCTTACTGTTATGTATAAATAGAATAGTGCAGTAACATAAAATAAAGTTAAAACAAACAGATAACAATCATACATGATTCACTCCATAACACATATATTTTGGTCACGTAGAAACTCTTGGTTAGAGAGAAAAACTACGGTGGGGATGACACCCACAACTTCACTACTGCAATAATAAAGATTGCTCGATTAGAGCTACATTTAGCTATTTCTGATAGTTTACCCTGTTAGGAGTAACAAGATCTATTAGATCTACCTTACTAAAGGATTTCACAACACTATATAAATGCTGCACCTAGTTAGAGGATTTACAATTTATAGACTTGGTTAGAGTCTTTTACCCTGTTAAAGGTATCTCTTTCAACTTCACAATTTTATAATAAAATCATTACAAATATCTGCAACTTTACATCTGAAATGTTATAGCAGATTCTATGTGCTCAGAATAAGATTACCTAGCTTGTAGCATACCTCGGTAACCCATATTGTAACTCGGTAAACCCTTCTGTTTAATCTATTCTTTGACTGTTCACTGAAAACCTTCTTGGTGACCTCTCTGTGTCTCTGTAATAGTCTTCCTTCATACACACACACACATTCATTCATACATATTCATTTCTCTCTTCCCATGCTGTATAAATAGATCTCTTACATCGGTGATCTAATTCATTTCTTCGATCTTCCAAAAATATTCCTCGAATGAATAATAGAACAAAATATTTCATTGGTTAGATTGACCTTGCAATCATACACAATCTTCTAGTGCAATTTCCAATGTAATAATGGTTAGATGTGCCTCGATCTTGTAACACGTTTTCATGTGCATGTCCAGGTTCAATGTATCTGGTAAAACATTTCACTCGGTGAATATCAACTCGGTGAGTTATCTTTACTGCTCGGTAAATAGCTCAGTGAATACTGTGTTCTGTGACTGCTTTCTTTTGTAACCGACTAGACTGTTCATACCGACTTCTCTATGTGTACCGACTGTATGATTCGGTAATACTAACCGACTAGAATATATAGTATGACTTTGAATATAAAACTAATGGCAATTTGATAAGTAGTAACAGTTTAACCATTGGATCTCGCTGAAACTTTTAGAGATGTTTTTTAGCTCAGTAATATAGAGTCTGACCGAAGAGATTTTTTTTATGATAAATATTTAAAAAGTGCTTGATGGCTGTTTGTTACAGCTCATGGTGAAAAGTATATTGGTGAAGGTAGCAACAATCCAGTTGCAGCATTTGGTGTGGTCATATGAGAAAACATAATGAAGAAAGGCTATATGTGTTGGAAAGGTCTCTGAATCCTCTTTCTAGTGCTTTTTGTTTGACTAAATTTGGTTAAGAATTAAATAATTTGTGATTATTTTGGTGAAAATAGTTTTTAAAGGATGAAACCCTGAACTAGGGTATTCCATGACAATAAATAATTTTTTCTCTCATCTTATGGTGAATGTTATGATCTAAAAGATTTAGTGAAGGTTCGTAGGGATGGAATACAACCTTTGAAAGTGGTTTGGAGTTGATAAGAGTGGTTGATCTTTTTATATGCCTCTTGATTCAAGTTTAAGGTCTTGTATTAGTTTTGGGTCAATACTACCCTTGAATGAAGGTTTTATGGTTTGTGATAGATGCTTTGCATCAAATTGGTATCAGAGTCCAGAAAAATATCTGGGCTAAGAGATATGTTTATCTTTTGTGTTACGGATGAGTTTTGGTTGTAGGTGCTTGTCCATCTAGTTGCAAGAGGAAGTTGGTGTTGTGTGTGGGCAAACAAGGAAGGTCTGTCAAGGGCCAAAGGGATGGTCCAAGGCCATGGGATGGTCCATTGGTTGCCAAAAGACTAGGGAGAGAGGCAAAGAGGAGAACTCTTAGGTGAGGCACCAAGGTTGTTAATGAGGTGATGCAGCATGGAGAGGTGGACTTATGGTTGGTAAAAGCACGTGGATGGCAGACACTACAAATTCCATTGGTAGGAGTCACAAAGCAATTGTTCAAGAAGGAACCAACAACATGAAGAGGCATAAAGAGGTAAAGATAAAGGCAAAGGTGAAAATTTCACTTAAAATTTTTCTTGCAAGTCATTGTACCCACGTTTCAAGGGACTTGGAAACTTTTCAAGGTTGGGAGTATGGTGCAGAGGCACCTAAGCAAACAAGCATATCAGGAGGTCAAAAGTCATAGTATGAGCAATTTATTGTATTTGAGTCATTCATAATGTATTAAGGTTATTTGAGTCTATTGAATCATGATATGTAAGGATAAATGAGCTAGTTTGTCGAAAGATATCATATTTGGCCCATCTTGAAGTGTTAAAAGTGTCCATGTAAGGGTTAGAGTCATTTATGTCAAAAAATGCAAAAAGTGTAAAGTTGCCACATTGCCAAAAAGTGCGACAAAAGTGTAAAAATGAAATCCATTGGTCATGAGGTGGTTAGATTAGTTAGGAAGGAGTTGGAAATGGTTTATAAAACCATGTTTGGTCTAAATAAAGGGTGTAGAGAAGTTTGGAGGGGATTTGAAAAAGATTATCCATCAAATCCTTAAACTGTCATAAGATTTTAAGGAATCTGTGACTATCATAGATCCATGGAGGAACATATTTGGTGTAATTTTTGTATGTAGATGTTATTGAAGGATAGATTAATGAAATATCTTTCAGATGAATCCTTTCTTATGCATTTTGTTAGGACCCAAGGGCAACTGAGAGGGGGGGGGGGTGTGAATTAGTTGTCAATTAATTTCAACCCAAATATAACTTACTTCAACTTAATACTTAATAACGGTAAACTAAACTTAATGCCAGTTAACAAATTAACAGTTAATATCAATATCGATGAAACTTAATGCATGAAATAGAAAGAGAAACAACATCCAAAACACATAACACAAAGATTTTGATGTGGAAACCCTATAAGGGGAAAAACCATGGTGGGAAACCTTACCCACAATCAGATGATACTACTGTAGATAGTATGTGTATACAAATGGGGTCTGCACACTGCTCAAATGGAGTCACAATGACTACAGTAGGATGGTTAAATGGGAGTCACAATGACTATAGTAGGAGTCTGTACACTACTCAAATGGGAGTCATAATGACTACAATAGGATGGTTAAATCCTAGAATAATGTACTGCTCAAGATAGCATCTCCAATGCTGGATTCGGTACCGACTAGCTCTGATAAACACCTTCAAACCTTCCTTGAACCTTCTCTTATAGTCTGCTCAATTGATCTTCAATATTCACATATACCAGGTTATATTACCATACCATAATCTTACATATCATATCTTCTTCTATCTCATCTCAAATGAGATCTTACATATATACAAAACCTAAGACCAAATGTGTAGGTCGACTCACTAAGAATATTACAATTAAAACAATTACAAACAAGTCTAGATGCGATGCATCATGTCAGCTCAATACATTTACAATAATATCCAATCAATAAATCATCTTCATAACGTGTCGTGCTCATCTGGAATAGATAATGCATACCAGTCCATAACCTAATCCAATATGTTGGTAATAGCAAATATGTCAACCCGATTAAACCATTAACCAAAATACCAAAACCAAGTATCCAGACCTTGTTTTTGACATAATCAAGTGATCTCTAGATGATAACAAGTTATCATCAGTACCGGTGAACAATATAACCTGGTAGTGGACAATATATCGATGACTGTGCATAAGTCACTGAACTTTCCAGTGAACACAATGTGCTGGTTAAATATAACCAAAGATCTCCAGAAGGATAAGTGTTGACATCAATGAAAAAAATAATGCAACACATCCATAATACCAACAATCTCCCCCTTTGGCATTGATGGCAACAGTAGATGGAAAAACATCTAAGTGTCAAAATAGAATGCCAAAAACCAATAACCAACAATCTCCAAAATAGATGAATGCCAGAAATCAAAATCAAAATGCAGAGAGTATATATCTCTCCCCCAATGAATAATGTCTCCAAATAATAATCTCCCCCTAGGAATAATGTTTTTCCATAGATCTCTCTCCCCCTTTGACATCAAATGCCAAAGCAAATAAATACCAGAACATATAACCAACTAACATAACCAGCTAATACAACCAACTACTCCCCCTGAGAAGTATCTCTCCTCCATCAAAGCCGGAAAAAGGTTTCTCTATTAGTTTCTTTCGGTTTGATGTCAAACTTCAACTGTCCAAGTCTCTACCGGTGAGGGTATTACCCCAAGCTTCTCTCTGAATATTCAAAAGTTTCCTTAAGAAAAGGCTTAGTAAAGATATCTGCAATCTTCTCTTTAGTATTCACATAAACCAATCTCACTTCTTTTGCTTCAACATTCTCTTTCAAAAAGTTATATTTGATAGAAACATGTTTAGTCTTAGAATGAAATACTAGATTATTTGATATGTCAATTGCTGTTGAATTATCACAATAAATTATTATAGGTTCTTTGCATTTTACCTTTATGTCCTTCAACATTTTCTTAATCCATAATACCCGAGTATAATTAGTTGCTGTTGCAACATATTCTGATTTTGCTGTTGATAATGATGTACAACTCTACTTCTTGCTCAACCATGAAATCAATCTGCTACCAGGAAAGAATGCTCTGCCAGTGGTTCTCTTTCTGTCATCTACATCTCCTACCCAATTTGCATCGATGTATGCACATAAATCAAAATTTTCATCTTTAGGATACCTTAAACCAAGATTTGTTGTGCCTTGTAGATATCAGAAAATCCTTTTTATCATTGATTCATGATTTTCTTTAGGATTACTCTGAAATATTGAAACAATACATACTGCATTCATATATATCAGGTCTTGTTTATGTCAAATACAGTAAACCTCCAATCATAGATTTGTATCTTGTCGGATTAACATGAGCTGAATCATCCTTCAATGTCAATTTGTCAGTTGTAGTCATAGGAGTACTTACCAGTTTAGAGTTTTCCATACCAAATTTCTTCAGTAGTTCCTTCAAGTATTTTGTTTGACATATGAATATACCTTTATCAATTTGTGAGATCTACAATCCTAAAAATAATTTGATATCCCCAATCATAGACATTTCAAATTCTTCCTGCATCTTGTTAGAAAAGTCTTTACACGATCCATCTTCTCCTCCAAAAATTATATCATCAACAAAAACTTCAATAACCAAGATGTCATCATTAGTCACTTTGTAATATAAGTTGCTGTCAACATTACCTTTAGTGTAACCAAGCTTCAAAAGATATTTTTCCAATCTAGCATACCAAGCTCTAGGAGCTTGCTTCAATCCATACAAAGCTTTCCTTAATCTACAAACCATATCTTTATCATTTGTCAATGAAAATCCATTAGGTTGTTCAATGTAAACTTCCTCTTCAAGATCACCATTCATGAATGAACATTTCACATCCATCTAATAAACTTTATAGTTCTTATGTGCTGCAAATGAAAGAAATAATCTGACTGCCTCAATTCTAGCTATCGGTGCAAAGGTTTCATTATAATCAATTCCCTCTTTCTGTGAATATCGTTTACACACTAATCTTGCTTTGTTCTTGATTACCTTACCATCTTCATTAAGTTTATTCCTATATACCCATTTAGTTCCAATTACATTTTTGTCTTTAGGCCGAGGAACTAATGTCCATGTATTGTTCTTTTCAATTTGTTCTAATTCATCTTTCATTGCTTTTATCCAATGTTCATCTTGACAAGCTTCTGTTGGCATTTGGCATTATAACAGACAATGGGAGATTGTTGGCATTTCAATAAGGATATTGAGAAGGTTGTTGATGATTATGGATATAACTGATTAAGGATGTTTACTGTCTTGATATTATTATTTTGTCATTGATGTCAAGAAATTAATTTTGTAATTCAGTATGATGTTTCCATATCTTGAGAAGTATGATTTGAAGAGTATAAAGATGTCGGTAAAAGACACAGAAAGAATATGATGAATAAGGGGATGAATAAGGTATTCATTGGGCAACTATTACCGAGTTAGACAATGATGAGATCATGATGTTTAGATTGTTTTAACATCATACATATGTTGTAAATTGTAAGGTTAATACTATACTATGTTACCGAGCAAAGAAACTAGTCGGTAAACCCTAAGGAACCTAGTTGGTAAACCCTAAGGTTATCGCTATCGGTTAATGAAGGCAGGATGTCTACTGAGTGAAGTTTAGTATTTACCGAGTTATTACCAAGTTGTAACCGAGCTGTAACAGAATACATTAAATGGTTACATGCATTATTTAATGAAGGAAGTTGATGAGCTGGAATTGATTAAATGATTGGTATGCCGTGCATGAAGTTTGTTAATGAATCTATGGCAAAGGAAAATTGGCATGAAGATCTACAGCTCAGATTGAACCGCAATACCCTAGCACAAGTTCCAAGAAATGTATGCAAGTTCCAAGGTAGGGTAAAACATTTTTAGATCAAAGGATACATTGAACCTGGTCAAAGTTTGAAAATTTGATGGCTATGATTGATCATGGGAAATGTGATCAAGGAGATTAAGTGGTTGGCAAATTGTTTATAAATAGGGAACTATTGATAAACAATGTATGTGGGCAAATGTATGCATAGGGATGCTACATAGTGATTACCGAGCACAGAAGCTTGAAGACCTATTTGAATAACAAAGTATAGAAGCCCAACAGATGGACAAGATTAGTTCTATGTCTAGATTGTATTGAGTAAATAAGAATCTGCTTTAGCATTTTAGATGTGAAGTTGCAGATAGATTTTTATTACTCTTATTTTATGAAAGTGACAGAAAATCTCTTAACCGAGTGGACTTAACAGTCTTATTTGTAAAACCCTCTAGCAAGGTGACATTCTGATTGAGTGTTTGAAATCCTTTAACAAGGTCACTTCTAACAAGGTGAAGATCCTAACAAATCTGAGGGAAATCCCTTAACCGGGTCACATCTAGCAATGTGTTTGTAATCTTTAACAGGATTTGCTTTTAACCGAGCATACTCTAGAAGAGTATATTTCTTAGTGGGTCTGAAATCCTATAGTGGTTTTTCCCTATTTGGGTTTCCACGTTAAATCTAGTGTTATGAGGTTTATGATGTTTATATGCTTTTGAGTTTGCATGTTTAGAAATTTTGGTTATATTACTGAAGTATATGTTACCGAGGTTGAATCTGATGTTTTTATGGAAGATTAAGTTTGTATGATTCACCCCCCCTCTCATCTTGTTGATTTGCACTTACATTAAGTATTAGAACTATCAGCTTCAATAACAGATGCTGGTTCAATTTGAGAAATTAAGCATACCTCTTCATTTTCTAGTCTTCCTCTTGTTATAACACCTTGATACTTATTCCCAATTATTTGATTTTCTGAGTGATTCAGTCTTACATACTTGGGTTTATTCACATGTTGTTGTTCTTCAGTCACTGTTTAATTTTTTGATGATGTCAGTGTGATTATATACACATTCTATACTAGTGCACTCTGTATTGGTTCATTTATGATCATCTCAATTGCTGGTTTAGAATCTACAGACCTTGAATTTTTTCTAAAGTGTTCATCTATCTTTACATTAGCACTCTCAATGATCTTCTGCAATCTTTTGATAAAACATCTATATGCCTTTCTCTTAGATGAATAACCAACAAATATTCCTTCATCACTTCTAGGATCAATTTTACCAATATAATCATCTCTCCTAATATAACATTTGCTTCCAAATATTCTAAAGTACTTAAGAGTAGGAGTATTAAAAAACCATAGTTCATAAGGGGTCTTACCAATTTCACCTTTGATGTGAACTTTGTTGAAAGTGTAAACCGCTGTATTCACTGCTTCTCTCCAATACACATGAGGTACATTTGCTTCCAATATCATGCTTCTAGCTGCTTCTAGAATTGTTTTGTTCTTCCTTTCAACAATTCCATTTTGCTGAGGTGTCTGAGGTGATGATAGTTGTCTTTTGATTCCGTTCAATTCACAAAATGTATTAAATTATTTTGATGTAAATTCTCCTCCTCGATCTGATCTCAAACATTTGATTTTCTTACCGGTTTCATTTTCTACCATTGCCTTGAACAATTTGAATTTTCCAAAAGCTTCTGATTTCTCCTTGAGAAAAGTAACCCAACACATTCTAGAATAATCATCAATAATTAGCATAAAGTATCTATCTCCTTGTAGACTTCTTGTTCTTGCCGGACCACACAAGTCAGTATGGATTAAATCAAGAACATTATTGGATTTCTTAGAAATACTCTTAAAAGTTGTTCTAACTTGCTTTCCCATTTGACATTCCTTACATATCGGATTACGAGGTTTCACAATCTTAGGTAAATCCCTTACTGCCTTAGTTGAACTTATCTTTACAATGCAATCAAAATTCACATGACAAAGTCTCTTATGCCATAGCCAACTTTCATCAATATGTGCAATCAAGCATGTCTTATCATTGTTATTCAAATGAAAGATATTACCTTTAGTCTGATTACCATTTGCAATCTCCAATCCAGTTTTGTTTTTGATTTTGTATTTACCATTCTTGAATTGTAACTGAAATCCCTTTTCAACTAATTGACCAACACTCAAAAGATTATGCTTCAAACCTTCAACATAGTAAACATTGTCAATATTGTGCTTACAATCCAAGGATATAGTGCCTTTTTCTTTGATTAAACAAGATTTATCATCGCCAAATCTTACTAGACCTCCATTGAATTCCTGAAAAGACAAGAATTTACTCTTATCACCAGTCATATGATGGGAACATCTAGAAGCTATGACCCATTCATCCTTTTCTTCAATTTTAGCTACTAGGGCCTGCTCTACCAGTGGAACAGTAGGAGCCGGTTGATCTTCTTTTATTGCAACAAAAGCCCATCCATTGTTTGCCAGTTCTTCATTAGAATCATTAGTAACTCCTTCATCAGCATAGTAACTAGATTTGTCTCTATTCTTCTTAAATTTGTATCTCTGATATTCAGGGTTAGGTTTATATGTCCTTTTAGCTTCTTCTCTCAATCTCACATGTCTATCAGGACATCTAGATGCCATATGACCATCTTTATTGCAATTAAAATATTTAAATGATGTTGTACCTTCACACTTACTTCCAACTGGACCTTTAGGCATTTTCTTTGCAAATAATGCTTCAAGTTCTTCCAGTTCTTCATTTTCCCTTTTGACATCTTCAAGTTCTTTTGCATAAAGTGCTTTCCAATTAGATTTTTCAGATGATGATGATGATGATGTTGCAGATGATGATGCTCTAAAGGCTAAATCTGTCTTAATGGTAGCAACAGGACGAAATTCCTCAAGCTCAAATGCTGAAAGTTTTCCAACCAAGGTATTTCTAGATATTGATGTATTAGGCATTGTTCTCAACTCATTAATACCAGTTACTTTTATTTTGTATGGCAGTGGCAATTCTCTTAAAAATTTAGAAACAATTTTATCTTCACTTAAGGATCCTCCACAACATTGTATTCCTAAAGCAATTTCATTAACTCTTTCCATAAAAGAAGAAATTCTTTAATCTTCTTCCATTTTCAAATTTTATTACTTGCCCCGGAAACATTCCAGTTTTGCAATTTTGACAGTGGTATCTCCTTCATTCAATGTCTCCAATTTATCCCAAATAGTTTTAGCAGTAGATCGGTTTGATAATCCCATGATTTTCTGATATGATAATGCGCTCAAAAGTGCTTCTCTTGCTTTGCAGTCATTTTCTTGATCCTTACCCAATGTAGGTAGATTAGGTTGATTCGGTGTAGGGCCAACATAGCCATTATTTGTAACTTCCCATATGTCTCTTCCAATGCAATTCAGATGTGTCTCCATTCTAATCTTCCATATACCATAGCTAGTTCCATCAAGTTTTGGACTGTCCTTGAAAATGTTAATGGCCATAAGATCTCCTCAAGCTGTTAGGCTTCTGCAAAAAGAGGACTTGATTCTGATACCAATTGTTAGGACTCGGAAGGCAACTAAGAGAGGGGGGGTGAATCAATTGTCAATTCATTTCAACCCAAATATAACTTAATTAAACTTAATACTTAATACTGGTAAACCAAACTTAATACCGGTTAACGGATTAATAGTTAATATGAATACCATTGAAACTTAATGCAAGAAACAAAAAGAGAAACAACATCCACAACACATAACACAAATATTTTGACGTGGAGACCCTGTAAGGGAAAAAAACATGGTAGGAAACCTTACCCACAATCAGATGATACTACTGCAGATAGTATGTGTATACAAATGGGGTTTGCAGATGCAAAAAGGCCAACCACCTAGAGCACATTGCTCAAATGAGATTCATAATGACTACAGTAGGATGGTTAAATCCTAGAATAGTGTACTGCTCAAGATAGCATCTCCAATGCTGGATTCAATACCGGTTAAGCTTTGAAAACCACCTTCAAACCTTCCTTGAACCTTCTCCTATGGTCTGCTCAAATGATCTTCAATATTTGCACATACCATACCATAATCTTACATATCATATCCTCTTCTATCTCATCTCAAATGAGATCTTACATATATACAAAACCTAAGACCAAATTTGTAGGTCATCTCACTAAGAATATTACAATTAAATTAATTACAAACAAGTCTAGATGTGATGAATTATGTTGACTCAATACATTTACAATAATATCAAATCAATAAATCATCTCCATAATGTGTCATGCTGATCTAGGATAGATAATGCATACCGGTCCATAACCTAGACCAATTTGCCGGTAATAGAAAATATGTCAACCCGATTAGACCATTAACCAAAATATGAAAACCAAGTATCCAAACCATGTATTTGACATAATCAAGTGATCTCCAGATGATAACAAGTCATCATCAGTGCCGGTGAACAATATAACCTGCTAGTGGACAATATACTGGTGACTATGCATAAGTCACTGAACTTGCCGGTGAACACAATGTGCCTGTTCAACATAGCCAAAGATCTCCAGAAGGATAAGTGTTGAAATCAATGACAAAAATAATGCAACACATCCATAATACCAACACATTTTGTGGAGTATTTAGCAAGATATGTTTGTTTTTACAAAAATTGTCAAAACCCTACCAAGGGTTACCCATTTTTGGCAAAATCCTCATAACTTTTGGTTTAACCATTGGATTTAGCTGAAAAGTTTAGATAAGTTTTCTAACTTAGTAATCTAGAGTCTGACTAGAGAGATTTTCTTTATGAGCAATATTCAAAAAGTTATTGATGACTGTTTGTTGCAGTTCATGGTGAAAAGTAAATTGGTGAAGGCAATAATAGTCTAGTTGCAGCATTTGGTGTGGTCACATGAGAAATTACAATGAATAAAGGCTATATGTGTTGGAAAGGTCTTTAAATCCTCTTTCCAGTGCTTTTTGTCTGACTTAATTAGGTTAAGAATTGAATAATTTGTGATTATTTTGGTGAAAATAGTTTTTAAAGGATGAAACCCTGAACTAGGGTATTCCATGACAATAAATAATTTGTTCTCTCATGTTATGGTGATGTTATGATCTGAAATATTGAATGAAGGTCTTTAGGGATGGAATATAACATTTGGAAGTGGTTTGGAGTTGATAAGAGTTGTTGATCTTTTTATATGCCTCTTGATTCAAGTTTAAGGTCTTGTATTAGTTTTGGGTCAGTAATACCCTTGAATGAAGGTTTTATGGTTTATGATAGATGCTCTGCATCATCAAGTCAACATTCCTGAATGGTGAATTGTAAGAAGAGGTGTACGTTGACCAATAAGATGGATTTAAATTATCTGATCAAGGTGATATGGTTTGAAGGTTGAAGAAATCTTTGTATGGACTAAAGAAAGCCCTAAGAGCATGGTATGCCAGGTTGGATAAGTATTTGTTGAAGCTAGGATTTAACAAAGGTACTACTGATAGTAATATGTACTTCAAGATTGATCATGATAACATTTTGATTGTTGAAGTTTTTGTTGATGATATTATATTTGGAGGGAATGATAGTTTGTCCAAAAAGTTTGCTAATGAAATGTAGAATGAATTTGAAATGTTTATGATTGGAGAGATGAAATTATTTTTAGGTTTGTAAATCACATAGTCAGAAAAAGGAATTTCTATATCTCAGTCCAAGTATGTTAAAGAGTTTTTGAAGAATTTTGGTTTGGAAGATTCAAAATTGGTTGGTACTCCTGTGGTGATCGGGTGTAAGTTGACTACAGATGACTATTCCTCTAAGGCAAATTAGACAAGATATAGATCTATGATTGGTGGATTGCTCTATTTGACTTATACTAGACCTGATATTATGAATGTTGTTTGTCATGTTGCTAGATTTCAAGTTGATCCTAAGGAATCTCATGTTGTAGCTATTAAAAGAATTTTTGAGATATTTGAAAGGAATAGTTGATTTTGGTCTGTGGTATCCTAAAGATGATAGAATGCCAAAGTGAGGCCTAAGTGTGGACAAAATTGTAGGTGATTACAATTTAGGATGCTACAAGGCCTAAATTTCTATGGAAGACACATTATTTTCTATATTTTAAGTTATGAGTTTTATGTTTTATTTTGTAATTTATAGTAGAGTAGGGATATGACATCAAATTTTACTTAATTATTTAAAATCATTAAGAAATTTTTAACATCTAAGGGTGCATTACAAAAATGTGGAATGGACTAATGTGGTAGGAATAGTACAAATATTTAGGAATAATTTTGGCACTTATAATTTTTTAAAGCCAATTTGTCTATATTAACTCTTTTTTTCTTCAAAAATTATATTAAATATTCAGATAATTATTAACAAAAAATTGTTAATTTTAGAAACAATATACATCTTATTTCACATATTAATTTATCATTTCTCTAATTATTAAAAAATTAAAATACTATTATAAAAATAAGACAAAAATATTATAAGATATAAAATAGTATTTCATGCAATTTCATTATCTACCTACTTGAAATAATAAGATTATAATATATTTTTTTAATTAAAGCAAGTGGGGAAGGACCACAACCCATTATAGATCTAATACTCACCATCAAAATTTAATGTTGGAACAAATCCAGTGACATAGATAGAAAAATAGGGCAATTGGCCAAATAGTCAATTTAGAGTGAAAAAGGTTGAATCTTAATTTGGAACAGATCTTTGAGACTTCTTATCAACTATCCTAACCTATGAGGACATATTAGTGTGATGCTTCTTCTTACATTAGACAACTATACATGTATATCCATTATTACAACCAAAACAATGCTAATCGAAAGACAAATTTGGGCCAATAACATCAAGGACAACAACAATAGTATTAAGGGTAACAACATTACCAATGGAAGCAATAAAAAAAATATTTCTAGTAGAAATAGCAACACAATCATTGATAGCATCATCTCAAGAGACAACAAACACAATACCACAAATTTTATCATAAAAAATAGCTCTTTAGCATCATAACTTGTAACCTTGTACATTATACACCACTTTTTGTGTCTTTTCCTTAGTGTGTTTTCTCTTAGCTCTTCTCCAAGACTATTTCTATCCTTTGTATTGCAGAACTAATATCATATGTCTACATGGTAATTTTAACCCCCTCTCAAGATAAGTGTGTTGGTATTCTACACTCTACGAGAATATGGTTGATGTTGTCATTGATGGCAACCAACCGGTAACAGGTTTATATATAGGCACCGACATCACAAACATCATACACCGACAGACACCGACACCGGTAGGCACACACATCAACATCCAAATTACACCAACAATGGCATTTATTAGCTCTTAGGCCGACATGAAACAAAGTTTTGTTTATATGGATTATATTATAAATATAATTAATTATTGGTAAGCCAACTTGGTGTATTGTAAAGACTCATATATGTATGAGATCTTATAGACCATTTTAGATGATGAAGTGTAGGATAGATTATTATTGTTGGTATATGTACGACATCAAAAGGTTTGCGGTTAAGGTACCTGACTGAGCTAAAACCGGTACTGAACCAGGCATTAGAGATGCTATTTTGAGCAGTACATTGTATTGGATTTAATTATCCATTTTGTAGTCAGTGAGACTCTTCTATTGAGAAGTGAGTTCTAGGCTGTTTGCCTTCCTGCATGTGCAGGCCCCTGTTGTAAGTAATATTTATTCATATTGGCCAGTGAGTAAATATTGTGGGTCACAAATACCACTGAGGTTTTTCCCACACGGGGTTTCCTCGTTAAAATATTCTGTTTTATATTGTGCATTTATGCTTGTTGTCATTTTTGTTGTTTATGTTGTGATTGTCATTGATGGACACACACTTGTATTGAGATCCCCTTTATATGTATGAGCTCATGCTCAACCGGTATTTGTTCCAACCGGTATGTTGTATACTAGTCTCTAGACTAGTAATATTGCAGAATGTGTTTCCCGGTCTGAAGTGGCATGTCGACCCCAAGCGGTACGAGGGAGCAAAGCGGCACAACACATTCTTACCAGTCTCCATTTTTGTCAAACCGGCAACTGGTATTTTGTGTGAATCGGTAATACTCTGTGATGAGTTACCAACCACCATTTTGTGATGAGTTACCAATCCATCGATTGTTTGACGGTGCCGACACATTGACAGTGATTCTTGTGTCGTGTTACTAAGTATGTATAGATTCATTGAACCTAGGAAATTGTAATGTAATCCTATTGGACCGACATGAAATCAGATTCCTTTAAAAAGGACATCATGTCTAGGGTTTTAAGTTGTTGCTGAAAGGGTTAATGTTGAGCTAGGGTTTGAGGTGGAAGTTGAGTTGTTGTGAGAATGATCTTATCTGAGAAGATCAAGTTGTAAATATGAGAGAGAGAGAAGACTGAAGTAATGCTGGAATGCATTAGCTATGAGCAATACTGGATCTAACCAAGTAGTTTGTGCTATTAGATAGATCAAACACTTGTTGATTACTCACATCTTTGACAAGTCTGTAGCCCTTAACCGGGTAGGCCTCAAAGCCTTTGTAAAATCCTCTAACAAGGTGGTTCACACATGTGAATCGAAAATCCTCTAACAAGGTAGTCTTTAATCGGACTTATCTCCTAACAGAGATTGAGATTCCTAACAGGATCTGTTCTGGTGAAGAACATTGTAAGACCTTAACCGGTCTGGTTTCTATTTTGCAGATAGTGACTTGTGAGTTCCATCTCACCATGGTTTTTCCCAGTTGGGTTTCCACGTCAAATATCTTGTGTTATGGTTGTATTACTTTTGTGGGTGAATGCTTTATTCGCATTTTGGTTTGCATGTGTGGTAACTGGTTTGTCTATCAGACTACTTTACCGGTTTATCTTTAGACTGTGTAAGTGTTTTAGTGCAATAATTTTTGGCATACTAATTCACCCCCCCCTCTTAGTATTCATCAATTGGTATCAGAGCCTACCTTTCTATAAGTTTAACCACTTGGAAAGAGATATGGGGGAATACACCTTGAGGGAGCTTACTCAACCGCTCACTAAGTCTAAGGAAGCCTATGATGATCTTATGGTCAAATACAAGGCATCTCAAGCAAAAAGGAGAGAACATGCAGAGAGGCTGATGGAACTATTTGAAAGTAGTTTTGAAGATGAAGCTAACATGGAAGCCATGATTGTTGAAGTGAATAAGCTGAATGATTCAAACTCCAATATGAGAAAGGATTTGGAAGGACTGACTATTCGGTTTAGTCAAGAGCTTGAGAACCGGAGAAAAGCTGAAGATCTGGTAAAGGACAGAGATCATGAAATCTCCAAGTTGAAACATGAGATTAGTGCACTGACTGCTCGCCTTCATGAGAGCAGAATGGAAAAAGAAGACATGCAAGGATAACTAAACATTGCCATCTCTGAAAATGCAAGTCTAATGGAGACAAACACTGCTATTTCCAAAGAACTCTTTGAGTCAAAGGAAATACTTGCTAAGTTTGGCAAAATTACTGTCAAGCTAGAGCAAAAGTTTGAGTCATCTAGACCGGCAGAGAATACCAATGGTCTTGGTTTTTCTGGACATGAGGAAGGAGAATCCTCAGGAACAAATGCTGAAGCATCAAAGAAGCAATCGACACTCAAAGGAAAAGGTAAGAAAAAATTCAAACCTATTTGCTTTAACTGTCTTAAAGAAGGACACACTGCCAATGTATATAGGAGCAAAGCCTACAATAATTTTCCTTATTTTATCAACAATATACCTAGATCCAATAAGTTCAATGGTCATTGTTATGCATGCAACAAGTTTGGGCATAGAGCATTTGAATGCAGGTCTGTAATGGATAACACTGGAAGATATCCTCAGAGGACCCAAGGAACTGGTCCTGAACCTTTTATGAACGAGAACCACAACTAGTTTAATGTCTTCAATCATCAATTAAGAAGCGGTGGCCATTAAGCAGCAACCGGATGGAGAGAAAGTTGTATGATCTATCATGGTCATGGTCACACTGTTGCAACATGTAGAAGGAAGAATGGAAACATGTATAATAGACCTTGTAGAGCACTTGGACTTGTTTGCTATCACTGCAACAAACCAGGTCACATTGCAAGATTCTGCAGAAGTAGAAAAAGTATATCTGATGATATACCGGTCACTCAGGAAGGAGAAATAGATGTTGAAAAAGTTCAAGGAGACATGAAGAAAATATGGAAGAAGAAACCAATATTGTCGGAAGAGGAACCAGTTTCTGCACCTAGTGTGGAAATATCAGAACTGACAAACTAAGCCTCAAAGGCTTAGGGGGAGCAAATAGCAAAATGCTTTCGAACCCCTGGTTGACACCGGTAAAAGACCTTAACCGGTATGCGATACTTGTTGCTTGGCAGAAGATCAGAAACGGTAAAAAGGCAAATTAGGGTTTATGCCCTAATAGAGGAGCATTAATGACGGTAGGTGAGAGACATGTATAAGTGCATTTTTCAAATCATTTCTCACTATCTGTTTTAGAGCAAAGAAAAGTTTTCAAGCGCAAAGCGAAGAAAAGGCGATTTGAGCTTAGATTTCAAGAAATTGGATAACCTTGAAAGAGATTCAAATCTAGTTTGCAAGCGGTAGTGGAGAACTCAAAGTGGTGATTTGGCATCTGACGGAGAGTGAAGTGAAGCAGAATCAGGAAGCCCTAAATTCGCGTTTGAAAGGTATTTTTCGTGTTCTTGAAATACTCTTCAATGGCTTCCGCATCTCATGCCAGTTCAAGTACATCCATTGAGTCAAAAAGTTTCATTCAGAGGAAGTCCAAGTATAATACTTTATCACAAGTTCCAGCTGGAGTCATAGTTGAAGAAGGAATTTCCGATTATATTGATTACAAAATAGAAGACCTAGGGTCTTTAGCCATTCATACTCAGTTAGGTCTATTTTGTGGAAAGGACAAAAGGATCAAACTAGAATTTAGTGTCATAGAGAAGAAGAAATTCCACAACATAGTATATTTCCTGGAAGACTTCACAGAGGATCACATCAGGATCATCTTGAGCAGAGTCCATGGTGACAAGATGTACCTAGAGAGGACACATGATATCATGCCTTAGGCAATTCATGTAGTCACCGGTTTCTGCAACACAGGGGAAGTGCCAGCCCTAAGAAAAGTGAGCAAAATGGAATTGACCAAGCTCACCTGTTCAACAAGTGATTCACGAGGCATGACAGTCAATCCTATCAAGGATGATCTGGTGAAATAGGCATGCATGGTGATTGGATATGGAACATTCTCAGCCAGTAGGATTAATTCTGTATCTATTGCAGTGGTAAATGCTGCTTACCGAATGATAAAAGAAGATGCACCTTTTGACTTATGCACCGACATGCAGAGGCAACTCCTGCTAAATCTTAAGGCAATCAAGCAGGACAACTCACTAAGGTTTAAGTTTGGACAACTACTGGTAGGATTGTTCTTTTATTTCCAAGGCTACTTTTCGGGTGTAGGAGATGTCCAGTGGTCACTTGACCAACTAGTAACCAAGCAGATAAAGGAAAGCATGCAAGCCATTGGAGTCGGCTACCCTAAGGTACTGAACAAATTTTTTGATGAGTTCAAAAGAAAGATGAGTCAGAGGGTAAGAATCTCAGGTGACATAGTGAAGAAATACGAAGATGACATCTGTTTCACTATTCAGGTGGACAAATGTCTAATGGAGGCTATTGAGCCTAGAATGGAGGAAGTAGAGCCTGTAGGCTATGAGGTCATGTTTGACATGCTGGAAGGGTATACTTCAACCCTTATTGCCTCCCCTCTTGATCCAAAGGCTAAGAGGACCAGAACCTACTTGGAGAGGATTGCACCGGTTGAAGAACCATCAGTGAAGAAGGGAAAAAAACTGGCAGCTAAGAAAGCTAAGGCAGTGCCAACAGCATCGGCACCGGCTACCACTGCAACTCCAAGAGTGACCAAGTGGTCACTAGCAAAGAAGAAACCAGAGGTAACACCAACAAAAGTCTTCAAAAGAAAGAGGAAGACTAAGGCAAATGAACTAGACTTCGAAGAAACCGAGTCTGATGAGCAGCCAAAGAAGGCAAGACAAACAAAGAAGATGAAGAAGAATGAACCGACAACATCTGCACCGGTAAATATAGACATCTCCTCATACAAACCTTTGACACATTGTCAAAGAACAGTAAAAAATATTAGGAGAAAATTACTCATGATTTAATAGATTATTATGATGAATTCAATAGTGAGGAAAAAGATGAAGTACTATAGGAAATCATTCTTTATTTATGTAAAAATGACTAGTCACCATCAGAGATTAAATCTCAGACACCGGATTCATTATTTAAAGCATTAGATAATAAATGGTGCATTGCCATTGAAAAGGAACAGGAGATTAGGGAGAAATTTTTTGCATAGTACTTCCCCGAACTCTCAAATTCAGAATTATTTGATGCCTTGGATCAAAATAAAGGTCTCTTCTTCACAAGGAGAAGAAGACTCTGGTTGTTGGAGGGGAGAGTTGATGATGTAGAAAAAGATACACATCAGCACATGTCCCATGCTATCATCTCTCACAAAGAACGAATGGCCAACCTCCAAGCGAAAAAGGAACCAGTTATTTCCAAACCGGATGAGGTCTTTTATGAGGAAGGAAACCTGGTGGAAGAACCAATCGACACCATCGATGTGGATGCCCTGAATGTAGAAGATGTCACTCAGGACATACCTTCTGAGGGAATAGAATAGGGGCAATAGGCCGATCAAGGTGGTGAACAAGCTGAGGACATACAACAAGTGGCAAAGGAACAGGAAGAGAAAAAGAAGAAGGATGAAGATGAGAAACAAAAGAAAGAGGAAGAGAAGAGAAAGAGGAAGAGGAGAAATGGAAAGATGAAGAAAAGAAGAAGCAAGAAGATGAGAGGAAAAAGAAAGAAGAAGAGGATAAGGAAGAAAAGAGAAAGAAGGAAGAAGAGGAGAAGAAAAAGAAGGAAGAGGAAGAGAAGAAGAAGAAGCAAAGGAGAACAAGAAGAAGGAAGAGGAAGAACAGAAGAAAAAGGAAGCAGAAGAGAAGAAGAAGAAGGAAGAGGAAGAACAAAAGAAGAAGGTAGAAGCAGAGCAGAAGCAGAAAGAAGAAGAAGACAAGAAGAAGATGGAAGAGGAAGAGAAGAAAAAGAGAGAAGAGAAAGAGAAGGAAGAGAAGGAGAAGAAAAAGAAGGAAGAAACAGACAAGACAATTGAAGAAATGAAGACCACACAGATGGAAACTCCTAAGGCAATCGGTGGCCAAGCCAAACTGGCTGCTATCTCGAGCCCCATTGATCTCCAATATGCAAGTGAGTCTAAGCTTATGCAGAGCATCAAGGTTTCCCAAGAGCACCTTGAAGGAATTCGCAGGAAAAGAGAACAAGATATTATTCAGGTGGCTGTAGACACGCTTACCGGTTTAATCCCCGGTACTAATATTCCTGACACAGAATCATCACTAGCACAACTCAAACTTCTATGTACTGTAGTGGATGATCAGGTGTAGAGTCTAGAAGAAGCAGCAGAGGCTAATGTAAAGAAAGAGCACCAAAAGGCTCTTAATGTTGCTCTAGTGAAGAAGTTGAATGAGCTTAGGACTGAACTGCTAAAGGATCAAAAGGACATAAGGAATGCCTTGGATGAGGGAAACTTGCTACTCAACAAAATTTGTCAACCTCATTTGTTTTGTGATGATGTGCTAGCCAAGAAGCAACAACTTCAAATGGACTTAAAATCCTACTTGGACACATTCAAGACTCCTTATGACTCCTTTGTAGCATTTGGGCAAACCGTTCACCGGTTCCAGATCCAGTCAGCCAAGATGGAGCAAGAGATCAGCACATGGTCTAGGGATTTGCAAGAGCTTCAACTGGTATTACTCCCATGATTGCAAATTCTTCAGAAGTGTTATCTGAACCTGGATGCCTTGACAGTCACACAAGAACTGAGCACAATAGATGCCATGGAGGAACAGGTATCCCAGATGCAGACAGAGAAGGAAGTGGCAACCTCCCTACTTGAGTCCTGGTCCCTATCCATGAAACAATTTTTGCAAGACTATAAAGAGGTTTTTGACAAGTATTATTCATTATTGTCATAAACTCTTTTATATATATATGGAAATAGGTTTTTCAGTGGTACTTTGTCATTGTTGGCAAAGGGGGAGAAGTATATCTGGTTTTTGTTTTTAAAATTTTGAAATCTTGATATATCAGGGGAGAAGTATATCAGGGGGAGAAGTATCTGTTTTTAAATTTTGATATATGCTGTGATATATGTTATATGCTTTGATGATTATGCTCTGAATGCAAAAGTGTATATGCTTAGGGGGAGCAATTTTGTTAATGGCAAGTTTTTGTTGTAAAACACTTAGATGTCAAAATTTTTATTTTCCTAAGTGTTGCCATCAATGCCAAAGGGGGAGATTGTTGGCATTTTTGTTGTTTATGTTGTGATTTTCATTGGTGGACACACACTTGTATTGAGATCCCCTTTATATGTATGAGCTCATGCTCAACCTGTATTTGTTCCAACTGGTATGTTGTATACTAGTCTCTAGACTAGTAATTTTGCAGAATGTGTTTCCCGGTCTGAAGCGGCATGTCGACCCCAAGTGGTACGAGGGAGCAAAGTAGCACAACACATTCTTACCAGTCTTCATTTTTGTCAAACCGACAACCGATATTTTGTATGAACCAGTAATAATCTATGATGAGTTACCAACCGACATTTTGTGATGAGTTACCAATCCACCGATTGTTTGACGGTGCCGACACATTGACGGTGATTCTTGTGTCGTGTTACTGAGTATGTCTAGATTCATTGAACCTAGGAAATTGTAATGTAATCCTATTGGACCGACATGAAATCAGATTCCTTTAAAAAGGACATCATGTCTAGGGTTTTAAGTTGTTGCTGAAAGGGTTAGTGTTGAGCTAGGGTTTGAGGTGGAAGTTGAGTTGTTGTAAGAACGATCTTATCTGAGAAGATCAAGTTGTAACTGTGTGAGAGAGAGAGAAGACTGAAGTAATGCTAGAATGCATTAGCTGTGAGCAATACTGGATCTAACCAAGCAGTTTGTGCTATTAGATAGATCAAACACTTGTTGATTACTCACATCTTTGACAAGTCTGTAGCCCTTAACCGGGTAGGCCTCAAAGCCTTTGTAAAATCCTCTAACAAGGTGGTTCACACATGTGAATCGAAAATCCTCTAACAAGGTAGTCTTTAATCAGACTTATCTCCTAACAGAGATTGAGATTCCTAACAGGATCTATTCTGGTGAAGAACATTGTAAGACCTTAACCGGTCTAGTTTCTATTCTGCAGATGGTGACTTGTGAGTTCCATCTCACCATGGTTTTTCCCAGTTGGGTTTCCACGTCAAATATCTTGTGTTATGGTTGTATTGCTTTTGTGGGTGAATGCTTTATTCGCATTTTGGTTTGCATGCGTGGTAACCGGTTTGTCTGTCAGACTGCTTTACCGGTTTATCTTTAGATTGTGTAAGTGTTTTAGTGTAGTAATTTTTGGCATACTAATTCACCCCCCCCTCTTAGTATTCATCAATGTTGTCTTTGTTATTTCTCTTTGCTACATTATTTCTTGTTTATCGGTACATTGATTTGGGTTGCAAAGTTATAAATAAGTTCAAATATTCCATTAATTGGTTGGACACTGATTCACCCGCCACCTCTTAGTGTCTTTGGGACTATCATTGAATCTAACAATTAGTATCAAAGCTTGGTCCTCTATTTGCAAAAGCCTAATAGCTTGAGGAAGATTATGAAACTGATACAGATGGAGAGTTTGAGAAAATAGTTGGAAGGATCTTTTGAAGATTTTGATGCAGAAAAATTGAAGAATATCAAACTTGAAGATGATTTGAGGACTACTAAGGAATTCATTAAAGGACTTTAGGAGAACTTGGTTATAGTACAAAACAAGAGGAAGGAAATTCATGAGCAAATGCAGAAACATGATGATGAAAAGGAAACTCTTAGTGATATTGCAAAGAAGTTGAGGCAAGAGAACACTAACATGAGGAATTAAATGCAAGATATGACCATGAGGCTATGTAAGGATATTGAAGATAGAAAGAAGAATGAAGAAGAATTGACTAGGAGACTTAATGATGGAGCAAATGAAAATTTAAGACTTTGTCATGAGAATGATATGCTAAAGATAGATCCAATTCACATGGAAAATGATAAAGATGAGCTTATAAGACAAGTTGGCATTCTGGAAAATGAGTCGATCACTGCAAATGAACACAAAGACAAATTCAAGAAAAGTTCAGAAAGACTTGATGACATGCTGAAAAGACAAAAACTTGATGGAGATACAATTGGACTTGGATTTGAACATGGAAAAAGTTTCAGGACTGCAAATAATCAAGATCACAGTAAATCGGCAAGACAACCTAATGCTTATAAATTTAATGGGAAATGTTTTAATTGCAACAAGTTTGGTCATAGAGAAAATCAGTGCAGATTTAGAAATAATCAGAATACAAACTTACCCACCAGTCAATGTTCCAAATGCAATAAAGTTGGTCACAATTTAGAAAATTGCAGAATGAATGTGCAATGCTATGTTTGTTGTAGATTTGGACATTTATCTAGTCAATACAAAATACAAACTGGTCAAGGATATGGAAAAGCTATTCAGAGGAATAATGTAACTTGTTATGCATGTAAAAAGATTGGACATATTGCAAAATTTTGTAGAAGAAAGACTATATCGACGAACAATAAAGGATCTAATGAGAAGGGAAAAGAAAAGGTAAATGAAATAAAGCAATAATTTTCAAAACAATAGATTAAGAAAAGAGATCAGAGAGTTGATGAATCTGTCTTTGCATTGGTAGAACAGAGCAACCCTCCATTGGTAGGAGATTATTCATCTAACTAAGAAATAATCCTTAGGGGGTATTGCAGTGAGTTGAAAATCATGCATTTTACCCTCGGTTGATGGTAAGTAGATACATTTCTTCTTTACCAGGAGATATGTAAAGTTCTCACTTAACCAACAAGAATTTAATGTGGTTGTTGAAGAATATTTTGGTTATATAACACCGAAAAACCCTCATTTTGACTCACCAAGCATTCAAACATTCAGAGAGCATGAAATTGAGCAAGGGCAATCTAAAGGCGAAGCAACGAATGATTTTCAAGCATTCAAGGATTTCAAGTTAAGAGGTATTTATCTTTTGAAATCGCATCTTCATCTTCTGCACCTGAGTTTATTGCTAACCCTACTGTGGTAGAGAACATTAAGCGCCCTAGGCCCGTGTTTAAGATCATCCCTTAAATTTCCAAACAAGATGATTTTATCAGAGCTTTTTCAAAAATTCCGAAGGGTGTTGCTTTTACCGAAGACCAAGAATATATATCCACTGTAGCATAGAAGACCTAGGAGCTGAGGACTTGAAGAAAATGTTTAATGATGCTATTACTGATGAGCAAGGTCTAATTAAACCTGAACATAATATTGTTGAAGACTTAGGTTTTGTTGAAATTCTAAGCATTCCTAAATTTCCAAAGGAAGTAGTCCATCTTGTGTTGAGTAGAGTCCATGGAGAATTTATATGGTTAGAGTCAGTTTGTAGAATAACCAAGGAAGCAATCAAGGCAGTTACTGGTTTACCCTCAATTGGTAGTAGGCCTGAAAAAACCAAGAAAATACCTAACAAGGTTGTGATGAACTTAACCAAAGCTACATCCGACAACAGATCCCTTAGAGTCAATGATGTTAGAGATGCAAATGTGAGATACGTGAGTAGGGTACTTGGCTATAGAGTAACAAATGCAAACATATTGAATCTAGTTTCTAGCCTTTGTATTCACAGTGCATATGAGATGGTAAATAACAACACTAAAATTGATGTTTGTGAATGGCTTAAGGATGAATTGATTGATAACATGAAGAATATTAAAGGTGACAAGAAAGGAACTTTTTGCTTTGGCAACCTGCTTGTCTGTTTGATGCTTTACTTCACCAAAGATATACTCAGCATTGGTCATAAGGATTTGGATATGACATCCTGGTAGGAAAACAGATTCTAGAAGCTTTCATTGGTATGGGCACTGACCGTGACAAGATCATCACATATTATTTCAAAACTTTTTCAACTAAAATGAAGGTAAGAGAGAGGTTACTGTAGATTATAGTTGACAAGTATGATAAACAAATCTTCTTTGTTATTAAACGTGATGAGACATGGATGGAAGCAGTTATCCCTATAACTATTTGGGTTACTGAAATGGGTTATGAAGTTGACTTACCCATTCTTGAAACATATGCAAAAACACTACTTGATGCACCTAGAGAACCATCTGAAGAAATTTTTGGAAGTGCTGAAACTACAGAGAGTGTTGTTTCTATGTAGATATAAAGAAAAAGAAGAGAGAAATTTATCAAAGATGCATCCAAGATGGATAAGGAGGTTAAAGAAAATGTAATGAAATTAAGTTGTATATCTACTAGTGAACTGGAAGGACTGAAACTGGAAGCACATGTTTCACCAGTTGTCACTTCTTCTGATACTGATAGTGGAAAGGCAGCTTAATTGAAGAGAGTAGAGAGGAAGAAGAGAAAACCCTCACCGGTACCTTCTCCTTCTCCCAAGAGAAGTAGAACACTAAGGAAGAAGCAGTAGGTAGTTAGGGAACATAAGAAGAAGCTTACACTAAAGAAGAAACTGACACCAGATACCCCTACTCTGGAAGAACTATTGAATGAGATAACACATGAAGCAAATTTGATTAATGTAAATAAATTGTATCATTCTTTTAAGGATTCTGACAAGGAAACAATAGAAGAGAGCATTATTTTGTATTTAGACATCTATAGGAAGGTTTTGATTGAAGTTGTAGATGATCTGCCAAATGACTTGTATTTAAGATTAGAAGCTAAAAGAATGTCAGTGATGGAATTAGACAAAAATTTAAAGGTTGAAGCATTATTGGCAGTACATCCTGTAAATTCTAAGGAAGAAATTGATGAACTAATTGCTGAGGAAAATCGGTCAGTTTTTATTAGTGGACACCGGCAAGTGAGCCTAATGGCTGGGAGAGTTAAGGAGATTGCTGATGAGACTATAGACAAATGGGATATATTCTTTGTTGAAAAGGAAAAGCAAGAAGAAAGGAGAAGACCGAAAATGGACAAAACCTGTAAGGTATATCAAAAGGATAAGGATAAGGGTAAATGAAAAGTTGGTGGTGTTCCTACAATAAAGATTATAGATAATCTTCCACCTCTAGCTCAGGATATCCCACCGGTACATACAGTCAGTTCACTTGATACGGGAACCGAAGATGTTACTCTTGATAATACTAACCCGAATTCTAAGATTCTTTTTTCTATGAACGTTGATAAACATGATATTAACATTGTTGTAGATAAAGAGACTGCAAAGGTTAAGGCAGATGATGTTAAGGTTAGTGAGATCTCTAAGTCACTGACACACACTTTTGACTCTCAGAACACTGAGATACCGACACAAGCTAAGAAACCAAAAACTGAGGAATCAACAAAGGATAAGGTAACTAACACTGAGCAACCAAAATCAGAGAAACCAGTAGTTGAAGAGGTTCTTATACAGACTGAAAAACCAAAAGAAGTAGAGGTAATTACACAAACAGAGAAACCAGTTGAAAATATAAATAAAGAGGAAGCAATCAATGGAAATAAGGAAGAAATAGTGAAGGTAATTGGGCAAGTATCTGTTGCAAAACCAAGCACATCTACTACTGATTTCTGACCAACTAATGTAACAGATGTTCTATTGGATTCCATTAAGAGGATAACTGATTGCAATGCCTTAGCATTTAAGGCTATTGATGACACATTACCTATCTTGAAGATGATTGCACCAATCTATAAGATAGATCATGTAATGCCCCGCCGAGAAACCCCGAAGGGATAAAGCTAAAACACACAAATGGAGTGCATATATATATATATTTTAAAATAAGACACAACATAAAGATGCAATGAGTTATCAAAAGCTTCGATAACATAGAAGAAGACTAAACAAAACCTAAGGAGTTTCCCAACGTGATTACGTAGCTTAACATCTAACTCAAGTCACGACATCTAACCCAATAAAATAGGTTAACTTAATTTCATGTTATTACTTTAAACAAGGATATAATTGTTCAATAATTTAAAGTTATAGATAAATAAAACACATTCATCCATTATGGTTGAAGATGAGTCTAACATGAGGAAATCTACCCATTGAAGTTAAAACATAGATAACATATGAATTCATCCATTAAGGTTAGAATATAGTTAACTTGATGAAGTTCATTTATTAAGGTTAAAATGTAGGTAACAAAATGAAGTTCATCCATTAGAATTACAATTTAGGTAATATGATGAGATCATCCAACAATTGTTATCCATTCATATCATTCAATTTTACATTAAACACGTGCCATGCATCTTGTTCCAAAACGCACTATAATTTCATCATAACTAATGAGAACTTTTCATGCATACTTATTTTTATTAACAATAATAGAATTCATTCTACTAATCAAACTACACTCTTTCATGAACCACTTTACTTCATTAAGAGACGACTTCGTACATGCATTTACAATAAATCTCATCTAATCCACTTACACATTCTATCAAAATGCCATCCATACATGCTAACACTAAAACATGAAACATAAGAACAAAATCAACACATAACACCAAATTGATATTGGAGTTTACCCCTAAAGGGCTACATCTCCGGGTCCGCTCAACTACAAGACCCCTTTGATCATTTAAATAAGTTAAGGGTACATAAGTTTCACATCATTTACATTCCTACCATCCAGGCGAATCATACCAATAAAAAACCGACCACATCAGTTAATGAATACATAAATGATCCATACATAGAAACAGATCCAACTGAACATATTAAAAGCTAATACAAGGTCCATTGCCCGAGAATACTCTAACTAGAGACCTGACCCGCTATGGTCAACCACAAACCAACACTCGACACCCGCATAAAGGACAAGACCAGTTATAACACCATCACAAGGCAACAACCAAACTAGAGACCGAAGACATAAATAGGTACCCCAAACAAACATATCAAGGCCTTGCCATTACTTTAAACAAAAGTGAATACAAAATTTAAACATTGCATAGGCAATAACCGAAAAAGGACAATCTTCTTTCCTATTGGTTTGAACAATAAAAATCGATCAAGTTTTCTAAATGATCTAAGTTTTCAAAAATACATTAATAGAAAACTCACCATTACAAGGTGAATACAATACTAAAATTGCAATATTACCATTTGTCTATTTCACAATACAGAGGAAGAATATAACTAAGCCATTTATTTTACTAAATGAAGATATCATTAACTTACCAATTCTCAATCAATACATTATTAAATTTCCAATAATTCTAATAGCATATTATTTAAACTTTCAGAATATCCAATGATAAATATTTCCTTTTCCAAATTACTCATATACTTTAGTATTCCATCTCTAAATTTCCCAGATGACCTATATCATTCAAATCGAAAAATAATATATTCCTGAATAATATTTTATTTAAAAATCCCAAATAATAAATATGTTTTATTTCAAAAATCTCCAATTAAAATAATGTTCTATCTATTTCCAAAGCATACTTCCTCATTAAGACAGATACCCAAATTAAATATTAATTGTTATATATTTATTAATCCCTGGACAATAAAATATAAATAATTAATAATTTAATAATACGCAATTTTAATATTAAATATTAATTAATATATATATTAATCTCTATTAATAAAATATATATTAATAATGATTAATAATACACCACTTTCAAATTAAATATTAATCAATATATATTTATTAATCCTCATTTATAAAATATATATTAATAATAATTAATATATATTTATTAATCCTCATTAATAAAATGTATATTAATAATAATTAATAATAAGTAAATAAATAAAAAATTATTAAAATAAACTCTTCATAAAATAAGTTTTATTTAAAAAAAAAAACTTAAAAAAAAAACTAAAACAAAATGGGGAGCCACTGCAGGGCCCACCTCCCATCACGGGAGTGGTGGGAACCTCTGCAGCCTCCCCTACGGCCGCTGTGGGCACAGGACCCTGCGGCTACCGTGGGCGCAAGTCTCTGCGGAACCCACAGGGAGGAAGGAAGGGAGGCAGCGTGAGCCGAGCTTCGGCTCCTCCGCCCGCCAAACCCTAACCCCCCCCAAAATAAATAAAAAAATTGGTTTATAATAAAACAATTTTGATTTTAAAATTAAAACAACAACCCCATACGATAAAAATATAAATCATCTAAAACTCCCAATTTTTCTTTTATTCACAGTCTAATATATTTTCCAGAATGATCAAGAAACAACAATAACGAAAATTTTCCCAACATGATTCATGGTTTTTCCAAATACACAATAACTTTCAAATAGGTGAGATTTTCTCAACCACAAAACCATATTTGGCTACCTAAGATGGATTTACACCCATTTATCTACTCTATTTAACCCATCTTGGCCCAAAAGCAACCAATATTCCCAAAACTAAAACTTAAATTTTAAGATCATTCATGGAGGTTTTAAGCAAGAAATCTTCAAAAACAACCATTCCTCCAATATTTGTTTTTTTAAAGAGACAAACCCAATAACACAAGAAATGAAAAAGATGCACCCGAATCCTACCTCATTTCACATTCCTGGCAAGATCTGATGAAGAGCCCAACCTGCAACTCAAGAAAACCTTCCTTCTTCCAAAATATTTCCAAAATGCTCTCCAAAAATAATCCCCCAATAATATTTCCAAACCTAGGGTTAAATAGAAGAATCCCCTGACCTAATCCCTTATTTTAGAATTTAAACAACTTTTGAATAAAAAATAAAAATCATTCTTTTCAACTATTCAAATAATCTAAACTTGCTTTTCTAATTAAAAAATCAAAATGCTTCTCTCCCTCATTTAATTTTAATTTTCTCAATATTAACAAAGCTAATATTTGGTGCTTTCCTTTTGCCGTCTATTCCGAGTTTTTAATGTAATGATGTATTAAGTTGTTCCCTTCCAGTGGGTTCATTTTGTCTTTTTGAAGTGATCAGGCACTTTTTTTAGCATTTTTGTTTTCTTGGCTTGTAAAAGGTTCGGGTACCTTTCAAATACTTGCTTTTACTTAATCAAAACAAAGCTAATATTTGTATTTCACAATATTAATGAGGGTAAAATATTTTTAATTAAATTCTCAAAATCAATCTTTCACACTATATCAAATATATATGAATAAAACTTACTTTTCTAATCAAAATTGATTTTCTTAAATAATTAAAATTAACCTTTCTATTCCAAAAAGCAAAAGAGATTAAATTATTTCTATTTCGAATAAATTTAAATCTCCCCTTTCAAAATGCATAAACTCAATAACTTTATTATTTAAAATTAACCATTAAATTAAACTTGCTACAAACATGAATAGAGCAATTTTTAATTAATGATTAGTTATATGAAACAAACCTATTTACTTTAGTTTCTTAATTACTAATGTGTAAATGAACACATTAAATCAAAATAACTACTTAGGATTAAATTCTCAGTTTAACCACACACCAAGCACACAACCCAAGAAAGCCAACCAAATATCCGACCCACAAACCCAAATGAAAAGGGAAATGACGGACCATAGGCAATGCTCACTTGAGCATGACTAGGGTAAACTGAGGGTTTTATGACCACCTAACCCAAATTCTAAGGACGAAAGAGGTATACTCAACCCTGCGAATCTAGGTGAAGACGAACCTTGCACCTAGGTGGTACTGTACCTGCAATCTCCTACAACCAAGAGTCACACAAGCATACATATATATTTAATGAAGGTGTTAGCTCGAGATTAATAACAAGAATCAGGAGGACAATTAAACTTACATAAGAATCAATGCGAAAGCACATTAAAAGGTACGCACAATATTCATAATATCTGACTACAACATTACCTCATGGTAATTCAACCATTCAAGAATGCCACATAAAAAGTCAACCGAGGTCAAACTAGTTTTACAAAGCTGACTAGGGTAGGGGCACTACAGATCACATCAATGGACACATTGTCCAAATTTATTGTTGGAAATGTTCTAACCATTGATAAGGTAAATGAGGAAATTATTAAGGATAGAGTAGATAAAGGGAAAGGTGAATTCTTTGAGAAGAACATCAAAGACTATATTGAACACATGGATTCATTATTACTAATACATAACTCAACATTTTTGGAATATAAGGAGCTGTATAGAGAAGCTTGCAAGCCTCACCACCTAACTGAAGATATTGATGAGGAAATCAAGAAGACACAGAATGAAATATATGATATTGTAGATAATTTGATAGGTTCTTTGGGACTTATCTCAGTTTTTGAGCAGGAAATGACAGTTTTTGAGGAGAAGTTGGAAAAACTTGAGAAAGAGAAGGCAAGGATAAGGTCAAAGGCCCGTGAATTGAAAAGAAAACTTGGTCCAAGACTGGACAGTCTTATCACTCAGCGGGTTGAGCTATCAAAGGAAACAATACAAGGATAATGGTCACCAGAGCAACAAATGCACTATTTGACTGACATGATCTAGCAAACAGAGACCATTCTTTCTGACAACAACAAATTCATGCAGAGCCTGAATCTACTTTTGGCTTATATCTTTCAAATTATACTTAATCGGTTACATGCTATGAGGTGGAAATTTTGTACTCTTTGATTATTTTTGACATCCTTTGTCATTGATGTCAAAGGGGGAGTAGTATGGAGAAAAATAATGCATAGAGGAGATCACTTGCTTAGGGGGAGCACACTTTTTTGGGATCAGATTTTGGACTTCATTTTTGGATAACAATTTTGGGTTTTTCTCATGAGTGTTGCCATCAATGCCAAAGGGGGAGATTGTTGACATTCTACACTCTATGAGAATATGGTTGATATTGTCATTAATGGCAACCAACCGGTAACATGTTTATACACAAGCACCGACATCGCATACATCATACATCGACAGACACCGACATCGACATGCACACACACTGGCATCTAGATTACACCGGCAATGGCATTTACTAGCTCTTACGCCAACATGAAACAAAGTTTTGTTTATATGGATTATATTGTAAATGTAATTAATTATTTGTAAGATGACTTGGTGTATTGTAAAGATTCATATATGTATGAAATCTTATAGATCATTTTGGATGATGAAGTGTAGGATAGACTATTATTGTTGGTATATGTAAGACAATGAAAGGTTTTTGGTTAAGGTATCTGACTGAGCTAAAACCGGTACTGAACTAGGCATTAGAGATTCTATTTTGAGAAGTACATTGCATTGGATTTAATTATCCATTTTGTAGTCAGTGAGACTCTTCTATTGAGCAGTGAGCTCTAGGCTATTGGCCTTCCTGCATGTGCAGGCCTCTGTTGTAAGTAATATTTATTCATATTGGCCAGTGAGTAAATATTGTGGGTCACAAATCCCACTGAGGTTTTTCCCACACCGAGTTTCCTCATTAAAATATTATGTGTTATGGTGTGCATTTATGTTGTCTCTGTTATTTCTCTTTGCTATATTATTTCTTGTTTATCGGTACATTGATTTGGGTTGCAAAGTTATAAATAAGTTCAAATATTTCATCAACCGGTTAAACACTGATTAACCCCCCCCCCCCTCCCAATGTCTTTGGGACTATCATTGAATCTAACAAAGTGCATATCATCCTTATATTATTCACCCAATTTTGGGTGGACAAGAGAACCCAAGGTGTCCTTGTCCCTCAGAATTGGACCCAAATTTTGAACATGTTGGTGCTTGATTTCTGCCTATTGGTTCCCAATCATGATGCCTCAATATGACCATTGGAGGTTGGTATAATTTCTAAAATACATTGAGAAACCTATATAAGAGAATTATTTCCATTCATTTTCACATCCAAGAATATTCATCCATAATACACCTACATAATTATAAGTATTCACTAAGCATCAATGCAACAGTTCATCCCACCATATCCTTCAATAATTCTTTAGATCTAGGGATCATGGAGTATAAAATCACAACAATCTTCATGGAAGCATGCGTTTATAATTGATTTGTTTATGTCATGCCATTACATCAACACTTGCGATCACATTCATAGAGTATTGAATCATCAACCTTAATCAACTTCAACAAGTTTGAAGTATATTATCTAGCATTTTACTTCAGTAATTTTAATTCAATTTAATTCAATTATAGGTTTACTTTCAAACCTAGGGTTTGATGTAGACAAACCCCTATCCACAACAACATTTTTCTTCTTTGCATGCATAGGTGGGGGGATTTGAAGACATAATTGTATATTTAGGAAGATAAGATAGAGACATACAAGTTCATCTTTTATAGAGGTGAAAAGTGGAGAACAAGGTTGCTGAAAAAACACCCGTGTAACAATTTTTAGGAAAACCTTAAGGAAAATCATTAGAACAATGTTCTCATCTTGAAATCACATATGTGGCCTCAAATTGGGACTTGAGGTCCAAAATGGGAAGAAGAAGCTAAAATGAGATGTGGAATTGAGATAGGATGAATGAGACTAGATACAAGAGGCCATACATGCTAATAGGACCTAGTTGAGCAATAAATTGCACAGGGATATAATTTATGATGCTACATTTAGCCCCCACTTTAGTGGGAGTATGAACCTACACACATATTAATGGTAAAGTAGAAGAAAGAGAAAGAGAAAGAGAGAGGCATTGAGAAAGTGTGCAAAGAGATAAGACATCACTAAGTTAAGGGAAATAGACCCCAAACCAAGGATCCTAATTCATACAACCATGTGCAAGGACACAAATAAAAAATAAAAAACACACAAAAGGGGTTAGTACTGAAAATAAAGGCTCCAAGTCAACTAGTTGAAGATACCTCGATAGTCAAAATATCTCAATTGCTAATATCACCCTCATAAATGCTATTGCAAGAGCAAAAAGGTCACCTAGAAAGAACAAGAGTGCACATAAAAGATGAGACAAGACTCCATGGTCCAATCAACCAATAAAGTATGCTATGGGATCATAAAGGAGAGATAACTAGAGCATGGATTACATGAGCGAGCAAGATGTGTAATGCTAGGTGATCCATGAAAGAGGAAGGAAGAGTGAAAAATAGTCTAGCAAGCTATTTTATCCTAGTTCCACTCATCCCAAGAGTGTTTGCTGTAAAGAGAGGGCTGAATAGTCTACCAAGTTGTGCTATGATAGTCAACCAATCCCAAGGATAATCAAGGAAGCATTGTCTCTAAGGAAAACCACTAAAAATGGTGCAAAAAGATAACCAAGAAAAGAACTATCCCCAAGAAAATCCTTTAAGAATGGTTCAAAAGGATAACCAAGGAAAGCATTGACTCCAAGGAATCCACTAAAAATGGTGCAAAATGATAACCAAGGAAAACATTATCAAGAAAATCCACAAAAAAAGGTGTGAAAGGACAACCAAGGAAAGGATTGTCTCCAAGGAAATATACTAAAAATGGTACAAAAGGATAACCAAGGAAAGCATCATCTCCAAGGAAATTTGCAATATAAACATAAGGAGGTTGCATTTATGCCACTTCCTTAAGATGAAATTGTAGAGATATGGTGTCATCTTAAGGAAAATAAGAACATGAATACATAGCTTCAATCACTAAGAAGATATCCCTAAATAACAATGTACATGCAACCCTAGTGAAAGAGAAGTGTAAAGGGATCCTTTTAAAGGATACACAAGAAGAAGGAGGAAGAGATATTCGCTCAAGGGCATCTACCTCAAAGAGAAGATCTTGAACTAAAATAACATCATTGACCAAAAGAAAGGAAAGAGAATAAGAATTCACACCTTCCTCCCATTGCTAAGTAAAGGTATTCTTGACGAAGGATATACTGTTGATTATCTGTGCAATTGAGAGGGGGGGGGTGAATCAATTGATAACTTAAAATAATTTCTTTTATTATTTACACATCTAGATCCAAACCGGCAAAATTAACTAAGACATATATAGCATGAAAAGAATAAGCATATAATAGATCACATAATGAATACCATATATGACATGGAAAAACCAAGCAAGGAAAAACCAAAGAGAATGTTAGTTCTCAATATAAAACATTGGTTAAGGTGACATCAGTTAAGGTGATTTTTACAAAGGGTTGCTCATTGCCAGAATGCTCACTGTAGGTGGCCTCACTACCTAGATAAAGGCTCATTGCCAAAGAGAGAAAGAAAGAAATAATCCACCACTAAAACACAATCTACAAAAACTGACTACTTTCGGTGCCTCAACACCAACACACTCTCACATATCACCAACAGTCAGATATTTCCTTTCCAATCTCATATATCTTCAAGACAATGCAACACTTTTTATATATCTAACTCATCCAAATCACTCTCATATATATACTATCTTCGGGAAGCATAATCTTCCAGGTCATCTAAGAAAAAGATCATAAATATGTCAACACTAAACATTTTGGTGGTGGGAAGGAATGAAAAGTAGACCATACCAAAAATCAATGGTCAAATCAACACATTACAATCATTTCCAATTTTGCACCCAAATCATGTATCACAACGCTACAGCAAAATCCACTACACTGATGAATACTAAGAGAGGGGGGGGGGGGGTGAATTAGTATGCCAAAAATCTTTGCACTAAAACACTTACACAATCTAAAGATAAATCGGTAAAGTAGTCTGACAATCAAACCGGTTATCACACATACAAACAAAAATGCGAATAAAACATTCACCCACAAAAGCAATACAACCATAACACAAGATATTTGATGTGGAAACCCAACTGGGAAAAAAAACCACGGTGAGATGGAACTCACAAGTCACCATCTGCAGAATAGAAACCAGACCGGTTAAGGTCTTACAATGTTCTTCACCAGAATAGATCCTGTTAGGAATCTCAATCTCTGTTAGGAGATAAGTTCGATTAAAGACTACCTTGTTAGAGGATTTTAGATTCACATGTGTGAACCACCTTGTTAGAGGATTTTACAAAAGCTTTGAGGCCTACCCGGTTAAGGGCTACAGACTTGTCAAAGATGTGAGTAATCAACAAGTGTTTGATCTATCTAATAGCACAAATTGCTTGGTTAGATCTAGTATTGCTCATAGCTAATGCATTCCAGCATTACTTTAGTCTCCTCTATCTCTCTCTCAGTTACAATTCTATCTTCTCTGATAAGATCACTCTCCACTTCCACCTTAAACCCTAGCTCAACATAAACCCTATTCACAACTCAAAAACCCTAGACATGATGTCCTTTTAAAGGAATTTGATTTCATGTTAGTCCAATAGGATTATTGTACAATTTCCTAGGTTCAATGAATCTAGACATACTCAGTAACACGACACAAGAATCACCGTCGCACCGTCAAACAATCGGTGGATTGGTAACTCATCACAAAATGCCGATTGGTAACTCATCACAGAGTATTACCGGTTTATACAAAATGCCGGTTGCCGGTTTGACAAAAATGAAGACTGGTAAGAATGTGCTATGCCACTTTGCTTCCTCATACTGCTTGTGATCTGTGAACTGTTTGGGGTCGACATGCCGCTTCAGACTGGGAAACACATTCTGCAAAATCACTACTAGTCTAAAGACTAGAATACAACATACCGGTTGGAACAAATACCGGTTGAGCATGAGCTCATACATATAAAGGGGATCTCAATACAAGTGTGTGTCCATCAATGACAATCACAACATAAACATCAAAAATGCCAACATACACATCCTCAAATTCCATGCTTAAATTGGACCCAAACATCATCACGTAAAACACCAAAAATAAGAATGGAAGAAGGATAAGCATGCACACAACTGATCAACACCATATCTGATAACCAGAAATATCCAGATCACCAAAAACACATCTGATCTACCAACACATTTTCCAGAGCACCAAAGATTCTGGGAACACATACTTCAAATGACCAATACAAATAATATTAGAGGCATCAATGACAACCATTATGTTGACATCAATGACAATCACTAAATATCATCACCATCATATCTGCAACAAACCCAATTTTTGGCTCCAAGTGAGGGATTTATTAAAAGTAGACATACATCATCAAGTGAGAAAGATGTTGTACCCAAGGATACACACCTCTTGTATAAGAGAGTTAATCCTTGATCAAACAAATAATTCCACACAAGAAATGACATCGTATCACAAGAAAATACCACCAAAACAAGGAAAAAAAAGTGGATCCTTCAAAAGAATAAGAGATAGAATCCTTCCCCTCCAAGTGTGAAGGTCAAGGAAAAGGAGCTATTGTTGGCAATTTGGAGGAATTGATTATGTGTTGCATTGATGTCAACAGTAGCTTATTTGGTTGTCTACCAGATTCTGGTAGAGTGGTTGGAATTTGATGATGATTAGGAGATTTGTCTCCGGTATATTCCGATTGGTGGAATTGGTTTGGTTCAATCATTCATGTGGTTCAGATGCTTGTCACATTCAATTGGTTCAAGATATGGTGATCTAGAAGCTATCATATGTTCTAGTAATCCTTTTGGTTATTGATAAGGGCTTTACCGACAATGCTTTATTGAAGATCTTTTGATGAATTCGATAAGTGGTATTGGTGCGGCTTCTAGAAGGTTTTCAGGATGCTAATGGATATCGTGTTCATGTTCTAGTTGATTGGTGGTATTTCATTTGGCTTATGGCAACCTATTTTGGGTCCGATCTTATTCTTCTAGGTTATGGGCTGGTTTATGTAACGTGTTGGCAGATGCTCCTGATGTGTTACTAGTTGGATTTATTGATTGGATAATATTTTTTTGGTCTCAGGCCGACTTGGTTTATCTTTGGTTTGTGGGTTTATGTAATGGATTTATTGTATCATCTTTTAGGTGGTCGACCTAATTATTTAGGACACGGGTTGGTAAATATATGATGTAAGATCTATTTGTAGATTATGACATGTGGGTCAAGGTTATGGGATTATCTATGTGCGAATAAATTTGTAATCATATGTAGATGATTTGGTCGATCATAGGTGATCGAATTGGGTTTCTGTAAGAGGTTTTAGACCTCGGGTATTGAGCTTAACCGAAACTATACTCAGGCATAGGAGATTCTATTCTTGCAATTCATTCTTATTTTTGGATTGTAGTCTGGATTTCTTTTGTAGTCAGTGAGGCTCCTTTGTGATGAGTAGTGTGCTCTAGGCTATTGGCCTTCCTGCACATGTAGGCCCCTTATTGTAATCATGTACTTACTAAAAAAGTATTATCTTGGTGTTTTGTGTTGTGGATGCATGGTATTTAGTTTATGGTTTATGTCTCTGCTTAATTGATATATCTGTTATTCTAGTATTTGGTTTATGCATTCCAGTATTTGGTTTTGTTTGCTTAAAGTTTCATAATTTATTAACAACTGGTTCAACACCCCCTCGCAGTTTTTCACTAGTTATCCTAACAACTATTACATTGCTCACAAAGTAGGATTGAAATGAAATCATAACACCATGCAAAACAAAGAGTCCCCTAAAATGTAAACTACTAAGATTACATGGTGAGGAGAAACATAATAGGCAAAGGGGGTGCTAAGGCATGAACTCTTCACCAAGAAAAAGAATAAGATCAATTTTGAGAGTAATATGGGCTTTCTCATATTATTCTTGAACAAATTATTTAAAATTTTTACAATTTTCAAGAGAATAAGAATAACTATGATGAAGGAGACAATACACATCACCATTTTTGTTCTTAAAATTATTGACATATCTCATGGAAGGAAAAGTAATATTCTTGTCATATTTCAACATCCAAAATATTATTGTAGCTAATTGTTCATGATTATCAGTGTACATAGGTATTCTCTCTTGGGATATATGGAAAGATACACTAGTGGAAGAAGGGTTGCTTTCTTGTGGTAAAAGGATTTGAAAAGGAAGAGGATTGTTTGATGAAGAAGCACATTTAGATAGACAATAGTTTTTATGTTTTGGAAAGTAATCCCTTAGAATTTGAACCTTATGGAGATCATCTATAAGTGTTGATGAATTGAGATATCCTAATAAACCTTTTGTAGTATTTTGTAATGGAAGATCTATAGGGACCTTGATACCTTGTTCATACTTTCCAAGTCCTTGTCTTCTATAGCCTTGTTTTGAAATCATATCATAGCAACCTCATAGGATGTATTTAATTATGAAGGAGAGGGACTTCGACAATGAATTTCCTTAAAAATTGTTGTGTAGGGATAAGTTGAAGAGTTAAAGGGATTAATAGATGAAGAAGGAATATCCTTTGTAAGGATATCCTCCTTTCTATCATCAATATTCATGTCCTTGTTGGTAGGTTTGGAAGGAGGGTAATCTAAATCTTCAAGTTTTCTTAATGCTATGTTAGAAGATAGATCATGAATAAAGTACATAGCATAATCTTGTTTTAGAATATATTGATGATGAAGATAAGATAGAGGAGATGGAGTATGGGCTCTAGCCTCATTAGCAAAAGACTAGGGGAGGTACAAGTGTTGGTATTGTTTATTTCAATGTCATCTCTAGGATTATCACTTTCTACAAAATCTCTTATGTGGTGTCTATGTGCCATGCAATTTTATTAATAATTTCATCATACAAAAACATCCAAGATGGATAAAAGCTTCAAGAAATGTTTTTCAAATAGGAAATATCTTTGAAATTCTAATGATTCCATATACAAGAGTACTATGAATGAAAATAAGCAACATGAAGTGAAAGCAACCATTACCCAAAACATGGTTTTGATAAATGTAATTAAGAAGCAATGTAATCACATATGTAATAGAAAACCAATTAGATTTAGTAAATTTAATTATGAATAATGAAAGTCACCCAAATCAGATTTGAAAATCAAACGATGTGTTATACTCAATTTGAGTAGGGCTAAAATTGGGATACCACCCACGGATTTTGTTTATACTATAGTCCAATTATCTAATACATGTTTCTCAAGAAGGTTGTAATTATTTTTCTTAGTCATGCCAAATCACCTTCTCGAAATTTATGATAGTTTTGAGTCATTTTTGTGCCATTTATTTTAATTTTCAATTTTTTTTTCTTGTTTTCTTTAAATTTCAAATACACTTACAATATCAGATTTAAAACCTAACACTACAAGTGTCCTTAGGAGTTTTGTTTAGGCACACATGTAGTATCAAGTTTTAAACCCAACAATACATAGGTTGTGTTGGTATTTTCAGATTGTTGGCATTTTGCATATAGATTGCATTAATGATATGTTGTCATTGATGTCATTTGAACCGGTGAATGGTATTCATGATTTTGCTGATGTTATTGTTGATATTTATTTTATATTGTAACCGATATGATAAACATTGTGGAAGATGTTGTAAACCGGTATATGGTAGTTTGTAAGTTGAACCGATGAATAAGGTTAAACCTTTCTGTGTTTTGTAACCGGTAAACCCTACCAGTTGTTTTTGTTAAAGCCTAACCGATCAAGTTTGTTGGTTCAAGATCTCTTGTTGAGCGGTAATGGTAATGACACGTGTAGTCATTGTATGAAGATAAGTTCAAGTTATTTTGGTGCATTTGATTGTCTTGGAAAGGAGCAAAGTGGATTGCATCAAATGCATAGCACGTGATGAGTTACAAGTCCGATGAAGTGGTGATTATGGAGCGGTTGGAATTTTCTTGTTAAATGTGAAGGTATTGTTATGATTTCTAATGGTCAAGATTGTACCGACTTGTTTGTAATCTTGATGATGAGAATTAGGTTATTGTTGTGTTATCGACCTATTTGATTTGTACTTAAGGTCGAAGAAGTTGTTTGTAAGAGTGTTGGCAAAGTTGACCAAAATTAGTTGAGTGTGAGGTTGCCTAACCAAGAGAATGGATCTGCAGTTTGAGTGAAGGCAGATTTGAAGCTTAAAAAGGATCTGATCAAGAAAATGTAGTGCCATTCAAAGAAATCAAGAAAAACATGTTGTTTTCTAACAATCACAACAAAAATTGAAATCCCCTAATAGGGTAAGCTCTAACAAGCTTGGTTACTTTCTAAATCCTCTAACAAGGTGGTCCATTAGTTTGGATTCTCAAATCCTCTACCGGGGTTACTCCTAATAGGGTATTGTTCTTTTTATCAAGGTATATTTGTAAAATCCCCTAACCGGGTGATTCCTAACAAAATCAGTTCATAACAAGATTTATTTTAAAGCTTTAATAGGCTTGGCTCCTAACAGGGCAAACTTCAGAAGAGTTCAGATAGCTATCCTTGTGAGACTCATCTCACCGTGTTTTTTTTACCTATTTGGGTTTTCCACGTATAAATATTTGTGTCAAGTGGTGAATGTTTTTGTGGTTATGATCTTATTTATTGATTTGATTAAGGCATGATAACTAGAAGCATGAGAGTTGAAAATATTGATATTTGATTATGCATTGTTTATGTTTACAAGATTGAAGTTGTTTACTATTAAGTTGTTATAACAGTCAAATTGGTTGATATTGGTTGATGTTTGTAATCTTTGAGATATTATTTTGACATAACTATTTTCATTGATAAGTTTATTTTGAGTTTGGGAGTTTGTATCAGTTTTTGAGTATATTGATTCACCCCCCTCTCAGTATTCTACCAGATACTTATTCTTTCATCATATCATCAATTGGTATTAGAGCATCTTAGGTACTCTTAGATCTCTAATCCTAACAGCTTGAGGAAAAGATCCTGTAGTCATGATGAAGAAAGAAGGTCCTAAGTTCAACAAAGAGAGCTATAGAATCTGGGGTGACAAATGAAGATTTATATCAAAATTCTTGGTAGTTAGTATTGAGAGCATGTAGAAACTCAATATGTTGCATCTACTGGTACTCTAACTGATGATCATAAGAAAGAACAACAAGAGAATAATCAAGAATTAGAGGCTATTATAAGTTCCCTGTCTAAAGCTGAATATGTAAATGTTTATGGTCTTGAAACTGCATATGAAGTGTGGAAAAAACTTGAAGAGATTTATAGCAGTGATGAACATGTTAAGATTGCTAAAGAAGAGAGTTTAAGAGGAAAGTTTGATGGCATGAGAATGCTTGAAGGCGAGAATATCCAATAGTGTGGTCAAAGGATTAAAGAAATAGTTGGTGAAATAAAGAGTGTAGGAGGGAAAGTGGAAGATTCCACAGTGATCAGTAAGGTACTGAGAACCCTGCTACTGGTCTATGCTATTTGAGTTGCAGCTATTCAAGAGCTGAAATCCATTGACAAGACAAATGTAACTCTTGACTCTATCATTGACAAACTTATTGCTTTTGAGTTAAATGGCTATGATGGTAGTGTAAAAATATCAAAATCTGCATTCAGAGCTTCTGTCTCTAACCCATCTGTGAGAAGAAGTAGAGATACTGACCATAGCTATGAATCCAGATCCAACAGAGATGCTGATGATGAAGATAATTTAGTGGAGCTTGAAACATTGTTGGCAAAATGACTACCTAGAGGCACTGGTAAATACAGAGGTAAGCTACCATTGAAATGTTTTGCTTGCAATAAGATTGGTCATATAGTAGCTAATTGCCCTAATAGTGAAAATGAACACAAGAGAGACAAATTTAAGAAGTACAAGGGTAAAGGCAAGAGAGATTGTTTTGTAGCTATTGACAGTGGTATTACTGATGATGAATTTGATGATGATGCTAGTGAAGATATTGTGTTTGTGGCTATTAAGGAAGATACATATGACCAGAAGGCTTTAGTGTCCATGATGGATAACTTCGATGATTGGATCATTGATAGTGGTTGTTCACATCACATGACTGGTGATCGGAGCAAATTTCTTTCCTTGAAAGAGTTTGGTGGTGGTGTTGTCAGATTTGGCAATGACTCACCTTGTATGGTTAAAGGCAAGGGAGTTATTTCTCTTAATGGGAAGAGCAATGTTGACGATGTTTATTGGGTTGAAAGTCTTAAGCATAATCTTTTGAGTGTGGCACAACTGAATGACAAAGGATACCCACTGGAATTTAGAAATGGCATGTGCAAAATCTTTGACAACAAAGGTGAATTGATTGCAACCGGTAAACAAACCAGAGGTAATCTATATCATCTTAATCCAAAAGTTAGCAATTGTTTGATTACAAAGATTGATGATAGTTGGCTTTGGAATAGAATATTTTATCATATAAATTTTGACAATATTGTTAAAGTGAGCAAGTCTAATTTAGTAAGAGGTCTACCTCAGATAGACAAACCAGTTAATGCACTTTGTAAAGAATGTCAGTTAGGGAAGATGACTTCTTCTACTTTCACAAGCAAGTCTTTCTCAACGGAGCACTTGTTAGATTTGGTTCATACAAATCTATATGGACCAATAAGAACTAGAAGCATTTCAGCTGATAGATATTTCACGATCTTCACTGATGACTGTTCCAGGATGACATGGGTCACATTCTTGAAAGATAAGAATGAAGCTTTTGGTAAATTCAAGGCATTCAGGTCCTTAACTGAGAAAGAGAGTGGCAAAAAGATTAAATGTCTGAGAACAGATCAAGGCAGTGAATTCACTTCTAGGGAGCTCACTAAGTATTGTGATGCGAATGGTATCAAGTGACAACTTTCTACACCAAGGACACCACAATAGAATTGTATAGTGAAGAGAAACAATGGGTCAGTGGTTGAATCTGCTAGAACTATGTTGATACAAGGAGGTGTAGCGAACATATTTTGGAGAGAAGCTATAAGTACAACAGTCTACACAATGAATCAGGTTCTGGTGAAAAAAGGTAAGGACAATACACCTTATGAGTATTGGTATGGAAGGTCACCTGATGTTAGTTACTTTAAGATCATTGGTAGTAAATGTTTTATTAAAAGGGGTGATTACATTAGCAAGTTCGAAGCGAAGAGTGATGAAGGCATATTTCTTGGCTATTCGACCAAGAGTAAGGCCTACAAATGTTTCAATAAGCAGACTTAGATAATTTTTGAGAGTGTTGATGTTTGTGTAGATGAATGTCCTAAAGTTTTAGAAGGAACCAGTTCAGAGAAAAAGGATGAAGATCCTTGCATTTTATTTTTAGAACCTGAAATAGTTAAATTTGAAACTGGTAAGGAAAATCCTGATTTACTTGTTCAACCGGAACAAATAATTTCAGAAGAAGAAGATGTTGAAGAAGCTGAACTTGAGGAGGATGATCAAGTTATTCCTAGATATTTGAGACTATATCATAGTCCTGAGTAGATTATTGGGGATAAGGATGCTGGAGTACTTACTAGAAGAAGAGTTGGAGAGAACTCTTGCATGATTTCCACCTTTGAACCTAGAAGTGCTAAGGAGGAATTTGGTGATGATCATTGGGTTAAGGCAATGGAAGAAGAATTGGATTAGATTGAGAAAAACAACACTTGGACCTTGGTAGCCCGACCGGTAAACAAGAATGTCATAGGTACTAAATGGGTGTTCAGAAACAAGTTGAATGAGGATGGTGTTGTAGTTCACAATAAGGCAAGATTAGTTTGCAAAGGTTATGCGAAAGAATAAGGAGAGGATTATGGAGAAAATTTTGCACCTATAGCAAGACTGGAAGGAGTAAGAACATTACTTGCATTTTCATCTCACAAGAAGTTCAAGGTATACCAGATGGATGTTAAGTCTGCATTTTTGAATGGAATATTGGAAGAAGAAGTTTATATAGAGAAGCCTGATGGTTATGCATTGAGAGATAAATAAGACATGGTATGCAAATTGGATAAATATTTGTATGGATTAAAGCAGGCACCCAAAACATGGTATGAAAGGCTTCATACACATCTGATGAAGATAGGATTTGCAAGAACCAGTGATGAAAACAACATTTATCTCAAGTCTGAAGGAGATAAAATACTAGTTAGTGAAGTATTTATTGATGACATTATATTTGGAGGTAATGATGTCATGAGCAATAGTTTTGATGATGAAATGAAGAATGAGTTTGAGATGTCATTAGTAGGGGAAATAAAAAATTTCATAGGCTTGCAGATACAACAGATGAAGAATGGTATTTTAATTACTCAATCCAAGTATGCGAATGAAGTTTTCAAGACTTTTGGCATGAGTGACTGTAAACCAGTTGAAACTCCAATGGTTACAGGTTGTAAATTGTCTAAGGAAGATGCATCTAAGTCTGTAGATGAGAAAGAATATAGGTCAATGATTGGAAAATTGCACTATGTTGTTCATAGTCAACCGGGTATTGCCCATGTAGTTGGATTAGTTGCTAGATTTCAGAAGAATCCAAAGGAAACACATCTGATAGCAACTAAGAGAATTTTTAGATATCTGAAAGGCACCATTGACTATGTATTATGGTATCCATATGGAGGAAATTTTGATTTGAACGTATACACTGATGCTGATTGGGTAGGAAATATTGATGATCAGAAAAGTACTACCAGTGGAGCATTCTTTCTAGGAGGAAGGCTAGTTTCATGGAGTAGTAAAAAGTTGAGTTGTACTTCACAATCTACTATTGAAGTTGAGTATGTAGCAACTTATATGAATTGCACACAAGCTATTTGGATGAGGCACATTTTGGAAGGTTTTAAGATGAAGATCTCATAACCTATCAATATTTTGTGTGATAATATGAGTGCAATTAATATTTCTAAGAATCCTGTTTTGCACACAAGGACTTAGCACATGGAATTGAAGTATCATTTTTTGAGGGAGAAAGTTCAAAATAAAGATGTTATCTTAGAGCATGTTTCAACCCATGAGTAGATTGCAGATATCTTTACCAAACCTCTGCCTAAGACCACTTTTGAGTATCTTAGAAGTTAGTTGGGGGTTGTCCCTCTTCATGAAGTCAGTTGAACATGATGTTGATTGCATCAGTCCTTGAACTACTTGTAGAATTTTACATGGATTGATGAAGAAGTGGATGTATTCCACAAGGGGAGCATCCAGTTGCAGTATGTTGTTGATACATATTGAGATTTTGATATTACATATTTTTCTTTCAATTTGGCATTGCTGTAAAAGGGGGAGAAGAATTATGTAACCGGGGAGAAGAATTATGTGTTTGATTAGATGAACCAGCGACAAGATGATGACAGACGAAGCATGGTAAATACTTGGTATATAAACTAGGATTCCTATTCACTAATCACAACAGCAAACCAGAGGCATTGATATTTGTATTTCCATCAATGCCAAAGGGGGAGATTGTTGGCATTTTGCCTATAGATTGCATTAATGATATGCTGTCCTTGATGTCAATTGAACCAGTGAATGGTATTCGTGATTTTTTTGATGTTATTGTTGATATTTATTTTGTATTGTAACCGGTATGAAAAACTTTGTGGAAGATGTTCTAAACTGGTATATGGTAGTTTGTAAGTTGAATCGGTGAATAAGGTTAAACCTTTCTATGTTTTGTTAATGGTAAACCCTACTAGTTGTTTTTGTTAAACCCTAATTGAGTAAAGTTTGTTGGTTCAAGATCTATTGTTGAGCGGTAATGGTAATGACACATGTGGTCATTTTATGAAGATAAATTCAAGTTATCTTGGTGCATTTGATTGTCTTGGAAAGGAGCAAAGTGGATTGAATCAAATGCATAGTGCGTGATGAGTTACAAGTCCAATGAATTAGTGATTATGGAGCGGTTGCAATTTTCTTGTTAAAGGTGAAGAGATTGTTATGATATCTAATGGTTAATATTGTACCAACTTGTTTGTAATCTCGATGATGAGAATTAGGTTTTTGTTGTGTTACCGACCTATTTAATTTGTATTTAAGGTTGATGAAGTTGTTTGTAAGAGTTTTGGCAAAGTTGATAGAAATTAGCTGAGTGTGAGGTTGCCTAACTAGGAGAATGGATTTGCAATTTGAGTGAAGGCAAATTTGAAGCTTAAAAAGGATCTGATCAAGTAGATGTAGTGCTATGCAGACAGATCAAGAAAAACCTGTTGTTTTCTAACAATCACAATAGAAATTGAAATCCCCTAACAGGGTAATCTCTAACAAGATTGGTTACATTCTATATCCTCTAACAAGGTTGTCCGTTAGTTTGGATTCTTAAATCCTCTATCGGAGTTACTCCTAACAGGATATTGTTCTTTTTATCAAGGCATATTTGTAAAATCCCCTAACTGGGTGATTCTTAATAGAACCAGTTCTTAACAGGACTTATTGTAAAGCGTTAATAGGCTTGGCTCCTAATAGGGCAAATTTCAGAAGGGTTCAAATAGCCATACTTGTGAGTCTTATCTCACCATGGTTTTTACCTATTTACATTTTCCACGTATAAATATTTGTGTCAAGTGGTGAATTTTTTTCTGGTTATGATCTTATTTATTGATTTGATTAAGGCATGATAACTGGAAGCATGAGAGTTGAAAATGTTGATATTTGATTAAGCATTGTTGATGTTTACAAGATTGAAAGTGTTTACTCTAAAGTTTGTATAACAGTCAAATCAGTTGATATTGGTTGATGTTTGTAATCTTTGAGCTATTATTTTGACACAACTATTTTGTTGATAAGTTTATTTTGAGTTTGGGAGTTTGTACCAGTTTTTGAGTATACTGTTTCACCCCCCCTTCTTAGTATTCTACCGAATTCTTATTCTTTAATCATATCATCAGGTTGTTTGCATTGTCATAGTATTTAAATTGATGGACATGTATATCAGGTTTCAAAATCTGATATAAACATTCATATCATTTTGAAACATGATAGACACATGCATATCAGGTTTCAAAATCCGAAATACATATTTTTGTTCTCGACACATACAACATTTATGATACTTTGAGTTTAGTTTTATAAGTATTTTGCTATTTTCTTTTAATCATTTTAGTGACCTTGATCCCATGTGAGAGGCGACATAGGGAAAATAATTGTTTGTGATTCTTATCTTATTTTAGCTTCAAATCAGGTATTTTTCTTTCTTGTTTTCATTTGTTTGTGCCTTTAGGGTTTTTCTTTTTTCTTTTCTTTTTGAGACCCAATGATTTTGTGGGTAGGCAAGATTCCATCTTATCCAAAACCATATATTGGTGTTGGATGGAATGGAATTATCATCCCCCTATTTATTCCTGTACTCGAACCATACCTTGAAGAATTCTTTAGCTTGTAATATGAGTTTTGAAACCTGTATTACAAGCCAATGTTTCTGTCTAAACTCGAACTCCAATGGCACATGTACTCTAGACCACAAAGTCTAAACAACATGTAGTTCAAGTTTCATGGCCCAAACTACATGTGGCACTGTTTCTTGCAAGTCCAACCACCAGTAGTTCAGGTCATGAAATCTGAACTACAACTTGTAGTTTAGGGTTCATAACCCGACCTACAATTTTGTGATATGTTACCTTTCTCTTTTGAGAATCAAGTATAAGCTTGTAATTCAAGTTACAAGGTGCAAACTACAAATTGTATTTCAGACCTTGTAACCCAAACTAAAAGTCATGGGTATTGGAATACTTTAAGCTTTTCACTTACATGTAGTTTGGGTTTTAAATCCCCAACTACAAGTAATGTTAACTATCCAAATATGCAAAAAGTGTTGGACTATGAAGGGATTCCCTTCAGGTGCAGAAAGTGCTTTAAAATGGGTCATGTGGCCGCTAAATGTGACCTTGGTGTTACAAAGAAATGTTTTGTGTCTTGGTACAATGGTGCTTTAGATCAACATTATGTTGTTTTGAAGAAATTTTCATAGCGAAGTTTCTCCTAAGTGGTTTCTCAGGCTAGCTTGGTTGCTACTATGGCTCCTCTAGCAGTTAGGGTGGCTTCCTTTAGAGAGTGTGGCTCTGATTCTTCATAATCTTTGGTGGCTGCTGGGGCTTGTGGATCACAGGCTAGTGGTTCTTTTGATGAGGTTGTCCTTCCTGTTGTTGACAGAGAGGAAGTTGATACTACTGGCTCTTTGAATGCTAGTTCTTTGGGCTTGGATGACTCTTTCTCAGGTCCTTTGCACTTGAATTCTTGGATGGATTCTGCTATGAAGGTGGAAGTAGAGTGGATATTAGTGAAAAGAAAAAAATCTAAATCTGCAACTGCTTTTGATATGACCCTTCATTCCCATAAAGGGAAGAAGTAATGTGTTGTTTGTTCTTTTTTGGTTGAGGGAGCCAACTAAAACCCTTGTCCCCCCTAGTTCAGGGTGCTTGTATTTAGGATAGTATCTTCCTATCCTTCTTCTTGTGTTGGTCAGGGTTGCTGGTGTTTTATGTCTATCTATTTGGGCATCCTTATTTGTTGGGTTCCAGTCCTTGGTTCTCTTTTGTAAGGGGTTTTGGGTCCCCTCAAAACTTGTTTTTACCTTAATAAAAAACTATCCAAATATGTAGTTCAGGGTTTAAAATGTCAACTGCATCCAAGTTGAGTTCTTCCCAAATATTTACTTTGTTTCCACACACACTATAAAAGGGGAATTTTTCACTCTGATTACACTTATGGATCCAAATTGAATATTTCCTTTGCAAATTTTAGTTCATCATAACTGAGCCATCCCCAAGCAAGAAAGGGTTGAAGTACAAATATGATAAGTCTTTGAAGGTAAATCTTGATCACTTCAAATGTGTTTAAAATTAAGGATACTAAAGTATGTCCTATGAGTAAAGAAAGATTTCTAGAAAGGATTCAAGAAGAATCTCATAATTTGGAAATGAAGAGAGTTATCAAAAGTAGTATTTGGAAAGTTGCAACATTTCCTGTGTCCACACCAAATACTGAGTTCACACTTTTTGCTGTGGCTCAATTTGATGCCATGAACAAATGTCATAGAGGTTCAGACGGAAATGTGTCCATTCAACTCACAAAGGAGTTCTTTGACAAGATCTTCATATGCCTGAATATTGAATACTATGCAAACTTAAAGATGGGCAAAGCCATTGAATATTATGAAAAGAACACAAAATAGTGTAAGAGAGTAATTAATATAGAATGGTTGAAAGAACCAAGAGAAAATTACACCAGGTGGCCTAAATCATTGCGTAGGAGTGACTTTAAACATGAAATTAATGATCTTACTGTTGGCATATGGACACTCCAATGAGACATTGTATGTGATTGAAGGTTTTGTCATTGATGGCAACCTTGCAATCCTATGGCAACGACAAGACATTATACCAGCAAAGCATTACACAGGCAACCTTGCAATCTTATGGCACCGGCAAGACATTATACTGGCAAAGCATTACACAGGTAAGATAGTGCACCGGCATCAACAGATCACTCTACACTGACACCGACACAGAAGAAAACAAGTATGCCGGCACAGAGGCCGACATGATTTTTGTTATGTAATATTTTGTTTATTATTGTAAGCCGACTTGGCAAATTGTAAAATGACTCTTATATATAAAAGAGATCATTGTAGACATTTGAAAAAGTGATAGTAGAAGTAGAAAGGAAAATATTAGGTAGACCTAATGTGCGAAATATAGGTCAAGGGTATATGTAAAGAACAGAGCAGGAACCGGTACTAAATCTAGCATTGAAGATGCTATTGTAAAGCAGCACAAGTCATTGGATTAGTATAATCCTTATTGTAAGTTAGTGTGACTTCCCATTGAGCAGTGAGCTCTAGGCAGTTGGCCTTCCTGCATGTGCAGGCCCCTATTGTAAGTAATATTTTCTTATTGGCCAGTGAGTGAATATTGTGGGTCACAAATCCCACCGAGGTTTTTCCCACACTGGGTTTCCTCGTTAAACATCTTGTGTTATGGTGTACTTTTCATGTGGATATTCTTGATTCTGTTTATTGCATTATTTCTTGCATACCAGTACATTGTTATATTATGTTCTGCATGTTTTAACTTAAGAAATACTTATTACCTATTAGATACTGATTCACCCCCCCTCTCAGTATCTGTGGGACCCCTAACAATTGGTATCAGAGCCTAGTCCTCTATTTTCAGAAGCCTGACAGCTTGAGGAAGATCTTGACACCAGTAAAGATGGAAAATCTGATGAAGCAACTTGAAGGAGCTCTTACAGACTATGATGTAGAGAAATTGAAAAATATCAAATTAGAAGATGATTTAAGAGCAGCTTAGGATGTCATTCAGGCACTTCAAGAAATTTTTACTGTTGCAAGAAATAAGAGAAGAGAACTTTGTGAAAAATTGCAAAATGAAAATGATGAAAAGGAATCACTTAATGATATGATAAACAAGTTGAAACAAGAGATCATGACAACAAAAAATGAAATGCAGGATATAACTATGAGATTTTGCAAAGAGATTGAGGATAGGAAGAAAAATGAAGAAGAATTGACCAGAAGACTAAGTGGTGCAACAAATGAGAACACAAGACTTAGCTATGAAAATGACATGTTGAAGACAGATCTGATGCATACTCAGAATGACTCAAATGAAATAATGAGGCAAAAAGAAATCTTGGAAAGGGAACTGGAAACTGCAAATCAACACAAAGAAAAATTCAAGAAAAGCTCAGAGGAACTTGGTACCTTGTTGAAGAATAAAAAACCTAAAGGTGACACTTCTGGAATTGGCTTTTAAGTTGGTGAAAGCTCCGGTACTGCAAATACTCAGGATCACAACAAACCGGTAAGACAACCTAAGGCTTATAAATTCAATAGAAAATGCTTTAACTATAATAAGTATGGTCATAGAGAAAATGAATGTAGATCTAGGAATTATCAGAATATCAATACACTCACCAGTCAATGTTCAAAATGCAACAAAGTTGGTCATAACTCTGAAAAACTACAGAATGAATGTGAGATGTTATGTTTGTGGAAGATTTGGACATCTATCAAATCAATGCAGAACACAAACCGACATAGGTTATGGGAAAGCTATTCAGAAGAATAATGTAACTTGTTATGCATGTAACAAGATTGGGCATATTGCTAAATTTTGTAGAAGCAAAGGAACACCGGTAAACAACAAAAGTGCTAGCTTGAAAGGTAAAGAAAAAGTTGAGGAAGTTAAGCAAGAATTCTCAAAATAATGGATTAAAAAAGCTGATCTAAATATTGGGAATACTTCTCCATCGGTAGAAACAACCAATGCTTTACCGGTAGGACAAAGTGATGCTTCACCGGCAGGACAGAGCAGTGCTCCACCGGCAGGAAGTTCTTCATCTAATTGAAGAAAATTTCCTTGAGGGTTTGGCAATCAAATGACACATGTGCTAATTATTCCCTCGGTTTGAGATAAGAAGTTGAAAATTACTTATTACCGGCAGACAATGTTAAGTGAATACTTAACCGACATGCAATTAATGTGGTAGATGGCGAAAAGACATTATAAAAATAAGGTTTTTGCTCCATTTCATTTCATCGTGATTTCAAATTTTCAGAGAGCACGAAGATTCCGAGCTAAGGCATTTCGAGCAAGAAGCAAGCACACTCCAAGCAATCATCCATCCAAGGCAGAAAAAGGTATTTAATCATGGCATCCACCTCTGCAATTGAGTACATAGAAAACCCTACCATTGTTGAAGTAATTAAAGGACCTAGGCCCATATTTCAGTTAGTCCTCGAGATAGAAAAGAAGGATGATACCTTAGGTTCTTTTTCTCAAATCCCTAAAGGAGTTGTATATGCTGAAGACCCTAGAATGTACATCCACTGCAACATTGAAGAGTTAGGAGATAAGGAAATCAAAACCATGTATAAAACTATAATATGTGATGATACCAACAATGTTAAAGATGAACACAAGGTTATTGAAACCCTAGGATTCACATAAATCCTTAGCATTTCTGAATTTCCTAAGGATGTGATTAGGATAGTTTTAAGCAGAGTTCATGGAGAATTTTTTAGGTTAGATGTAATCCATAAGATCACCAAGGAAGCTGTGAAAGTTGTCACAGGGTTACCAACCACCGGTAAGAGACTAGATAAAACCAAGAAGGTTCCAAATAACCTAGTTATAACCTAACTGGTGCAACATTCGATAAGAGATCTTTAAGGGTTAATGATGTAAAAGATATCAATGCGAGATTCATAAGTATGATATTAGGTTACAAAGCCACTCATGCTAACAGACTTTACTTAGTTTCAATTTTATGCATTAAGAGTGCTTATGATATGGTAACAAACAATGCAAAAATTGACATCTGTGAATGGTTAAAGGATGAACTGATTGACAACCTTGGAAAAATCAAGAAGGACAAGAAAGGAACTTTCAGATTTGGAAATCTGTTAGTATGCCTAATGCTACACATAACAAAATAGATTCTTGGTATAGGTTATAAAGAACTTGGATATGACATATCGGTAGGAAAATAATTGACTAAACTATTCAATACCATGGGTGAGAACAAGGAGAACAATATCAATGACTTTTTCCAAGCATTGAAGACCAAAATGAAGCAAAGAATAAGGTTATCTCAGAAAATAGTAGACAAATACAAAGATGATATATGCTTTGTTATTAAGAAAGATGAAATCTGGATGGAAGTGGTCATCCCAAGAACAATTTGGGTAACCAAGATGGGCTATGAAATAGATGACCACATAGTTGAAACATATGCCAAAGCACTTCTGGAAGCCCCCAATGAACCTAAAGAAGAAGTATTTGGTAGTGTTGAGACTATAGAAAGCCAAATACAATCAAAGAAAAGAGTAAAGAAGGTTGAGGCATTTGTAAGGAAAGGATCTAGGCAAGCAAAGGCCATTAAGGAAGATGTATTGAAGAAAACCGACATAACAGAGGATGAGTTGGCAGCTCCACAACTTGAAACTCATCTATCACCGGTAGGTACTTCTTCGGAAGGTGACATGCCAACAACTTTTAAAAGAGTTGTTAGAAAAAGAGATCCTTCACTAGCAACGACTCCTTCATCTAGAAGGACAAGGCAAAAGCAACAAGCAGTGAGATCTCCAGTTAGAAAGGCCACACCAAAGAAGAAGTTGACACCAAAGAAAAAGAAAAGGACAAACAGTGACCTGGCACCTCTTGATATATTGTTAAATGAAATCACAGAGGAAGGAAAACTGAAAAACATAGAGAAAATTTATGACACTCTAACTGTTGATGAGAAAGAGCAAGTTGAGAATAGTGTGATACTGCATATGGACATGTACAAGAAATTTTTGATGGAAGTAGCAAATGAAATTCGTGATGATTTATTCAAAAGACTTGAGGCCAGAAGGCAAGTAGTGATAGAATTAGATAAGAAAATAAAAATAGAGAAGCTACTTGCTATATATCCGGTAAACTCTCCCAAGGAATGATTGCTCAAGCAAACTGGTCAGTATTCTCTACTACACACTGACATATTTCATTAATGGCAGGAAGAGTCAATGAAGTCACAGAGGAAACAAAAAATGGTTGGCATATATTCCTGGTTGACAAAGAAAAACAAGAAGAGTACAAGAACCCTAAACCTATAAAGGTATATCAGAAAGACAGGGACAAGGGGAAAGGCAAAATTGGTGCACCGCCAAGCATAAAAGTTAAAGACAACCTACCCCCACTAGTGAAAATTACAACTATTGAAAATCAACTGGCAGTAGAAAGTATGGACGTAGAGGATAACAATCCTAATTCTGAAGTCCTATATACTGTAAATGTTGATACTCAAAAAATCAACACAATAGTAGATAAAGATACAACCAATAAGTCAGATATGGCAAATGAGCCTTCGACAGTAGGGGAAATAGAGAAACCGACAAAGGATATAGAGAAAAAGGTAGAGACTGAGGCAGAGATAGAGACAACGCAACATACACATAAACCAATAGAGCTAAAGGCTCCGAAACAATAGGTACACAAGGAAACAGTGCCACCAGTAACCAGTGAAGTAGGAAAACAAGTGCTAAAAGAAATGCAGACACAAACTGACCTACTAGAGGTCAATACAAGCATGGTTACTTCCACCGATACTTAGATTATTGGATCATCATCAACATTCAAGTCAACAAATGTGACTGAGGTATTACTTGATTCTATAAAGAAAATAACTGACTACAACTCATAGGCTTATAAGGCAATTGATGATTCTATACCAATTTTGAAGGTAATAGCTCCCAACTGTAATATAGATAATAAAGATTCTTTAGGACAATTGGATACATTGTGTAAATATATTTATGAAAACATTGAGAAAATAAAGGAAGAATCAATGAAGGATAAGGTAGAAAAAGAAAAACAGAAATTCTTTGATGAGGAATTAAAGAAGTATAATAGAGATTTTGACACACTTCTACCGGAACTATGTAGTTTGTTAAAAGAATACAAAAATCTGTATAAAGATACATGTAAAAAAAACTTTTTGACTATAGATATTGACAAGAAAATAAGCAAGGCACAGGATGAGATAAATAAGCTTGTAGACAATTTTGTCAACTCACCCGATTCATTATCAGTTTTTGAAGAGAAGATAGCAAATTTTGAGGAAGAACTACTCAAACTGGAAAGAGAGAAAGAGATAATAATAAATAAGGAAAAACATTTGAGATCTAAACTGAGTCCAAGATTGGAATATTTAGCAACTCTATGGAAGGAAATTTCAAAGGCATTAACATAGGGAAGCAAAACACTGGCAGAGCATTTGCAGTATCTCACCGGTATAGTAAAAAGAACTGAGACAACAATAAAGGACAGTAAAAATTTTATGGATAGTATAAACTTAATTTTGGGAGATCTTTTTCAGATAATAACTACCCAGCTACAAGGTTGAGGTTATGGATAGCTGAACCTACAAAATCTACTGACATCTTGACAACCTTTGTCATTGATGCCAAAGGGGGAGTAGTGGGATGAGAAAATTCAAAACACAGGAATCATATGCTCAGGGGGAGCTCTCACATTTTTGGTAACATTTTTGGACTACACATTTTGGATACTTTTTGAAATTTCTCATGAGTGTTGCCATCAATGCCAAAGGGGGAGATTGTTGGCATATGGACACTCCAATGAGACATTGTATGTGATTGAAGGTTTTTTCATTGATGGCAACCTTGCAATCCTATGGCACTGGCAAGACATTATACTGGCAAAGCATTACACAGGAAACCTTACAATCCTATGGCATCGGCAAGACATTATACTAGCAAAGCAATACACAGGCAAGATAGTGCACTGACATCAACAGATCACTCTACACCAGCACCGACACAGAAGAAAACAAGTATACCGACACAGAGGCCGACATGATTTTTGTTATGTAATATTTTGTTTATTATTGTAAGCCGACTTGGCAAATTATAAAATGACTCTTATTTATAAAAGAGATCATTGTAGACATTTGAAAAAGTGATAGTAGAAGTAGAAAGGAAAATATTAGGCAGACCTAATGTGCGAAATATAGGTCAAGGGTATATGTAAAGAACAGAGCAGGAACCGGTACTGAATCTGGCATTGAAGATGCTATTGTAAAGCAGTACAAGTCATTGGATTAGTATAATCCTTATTGTAAGTTAGTGTGACTTCCCATTGAGCAGTGAGCTCTAGGCAGTTGGCCTTCCTGCATGTGCATGCCCCTATTGTAAGTAATATTCTCTTATTGGCTAGTGAGTGAATATTGTGGGTCACAAATCCCACCGAGGTTTTTCCCACACCGGGTTTCCTTGTTAAACATCTTGTGTTATGGTGTACTTTTCATGTGGATATTCTTGATTCTGTTTATTGCATTATTTCTTGCATATCGGTACACTGTTATATTATGTTCTGCATGTTTTAACTTAAGAAATACTTATTACCGGTTAGATACCGATTCACCCCCCCTCTCAGTATCTGTGGGACCCCTAACACTTATCACACTTCTTAGTAGGGTTAAGGGTTTACCAGATTCCAACAATTTTCAAGAATAGATGTTCAATTACATCCAAACCGTATTGAAAAGTAAATCTAAGATCTATTGGGGGAAGGAAATCAACGATGGCCAACTTTCCAAGGTTAACACAAGCTTGAAGTTCTACATGACATCTTATCTATTCTATGTAGCCAATTAAATGAGACACTTTTTGGGCTTGATTATAGATGGTGATTGTAGACAAGAATATGTGTACAAATACTTTTGCCAACTCACATTCAATGAAAGTAAGCATCATTTTAGGAGGGTTAATGATGCCTTATTTTTAGTTTACATGTGCATATTTAATAAATATTTGGTGAAGGAAATATTGTCAGTTGAGGCCTATCAAATGGTCAACAAGCATGATTGTGTTCATACAGTTTCCAACTTTCACACACATTTGAGTCAGGTGCTATGATAATCAACCATTCATGCTCCCTCGATACCCCAGTGATAAGATTGTTATCATAGAACTATGTAGGTAAATCATTTATGTCCATGCATAACAATTGGATGCTCATAATGGAGGTTTCAAGTTTCCACTCTCTATTGGTAGGTATACCATTAATACCTCCTTCAAGGCCAAGAATATGGAGATTAAAATGCAATGGCTCATAATGAAGAAATTTAAATGTAGAGAGGATTTTTAGTACAAAGGAATGAAAGATGTTGAAAAGAGCCTATCATCATATTCACAGGGTAGAAGATATCTGGGCTAAATGTATAATAAAAGAAGATATTAGGAAGCTTGAAAATAGTTGACTTACCCTTGATTAGTTGAGAGCTCTCTATCTAGATGACATTATTGATGATATACAAGAAGAAGGTGATATTCTTGAACCTTATTATGTAAGTAATCATGTTGCTAATTTAGCACTCTCTCTAATTCAATGGTCCAAAAAGGAGTTAGGGTCAATTACAGAAACATTTCAACCCATTCTTACAAACACACACATTTGGTTGCAAAAGAAAGGGATCAAATTGAAACCTTTTAAGACTAGTTCTGAGAAAGAAGATCCTCAAGGTCTTGTTGGGAGAACTTCTGAGCTAAGAACCAAAAATAAAGAAGTTCCTAAGGCTACCAAGAAGACTCCCAGAATCAAGATCATTTTTGGAAAAGATAAGGGTAAAGGTATACATGAATCCTCTTCACCTAAGGTTTTAAATAAATCTCTATAAAAAGGAAATGAGAAGTAAAGGGAGTCTAAGGAGCCTATTGATGTGGATGAACTAAAGTTGAGCTCAAAGATGAACTAGAACAAGAACCAAATCAATTAGTAGAAGAGAACCTCACTTTAAAAGAGGACACTACACCATAAGATCTTTCCATGGTGTCAAATCCTCTTGCTACTACTATTGCACCTTCCTTGGCCACAGTTATGAGTTCTGTCTCAACTCCTATGGTTTTATTTTCTCCTACTTTGTCTAATGTTTCTATACAAATAATTCCTTTTCCTAATCCTAGTGAGTTTATTCTAGAAACTCCTCATAATGATATTGAGAATGATTATGATAGTTTGTAGTCATTCCCACGTCTATCTGATGTCTCAAATGTCATGAAAGAGGATATCTTTGAATTACAAAATTATCAATGTTTCTACATAGAAGAGTATCACTTCTCTTGTAGTACAATTTAGTATCCTATCTATTGTCACCACTGTTGTCTAGCATCAAAATACACCTCAACATATGGTTCCTTTAGGTATAGCTCCATGGCTATATTCCACTACAACAAAGAGGAAGAACCAAGCTATTTCTCTAGATGATTTTGATTTTATTCAATTACTTGCCAACAAACCTAAGATGGTCAGAAAAGCCTAAACTTACCCTTGGGTTAGAGTAGATTAGAATAAGATGAAATATGTAGAAGTGGCAGAGCCTCCTCTTGATAAAAAATAAGATGAAGTTAAACCAAAAGTATATATAGTGAAGAGGATTGATATTGGAATGCAAACTCATGATGGCGCAAAAGATAATGTGCAGTCTTCCCTAGACACTTTTGTGCAAAGGTATGACCAACTTAGAGAAACCAAAGACCACTACAAGCATCATGCAAAGAACTTGAATAAAGTACTAATCAAGATCACTAAATAATCTTAGGTTGTGACACCTTTAGAGGTAGTAGTTGATGATAAATTAATGAAGAGGGTGAGACAAATAGCCATGTGAGGAAGAGATATTGGTGAATGGATTGACTGTTAATCCTATGAGGATTCGGTTAATACTAAGAGGGGGATGAATCAATATTAACACCAATTGAAACGTTAAACCACAAAAAATCTTATATCAAATCTGAAATCATTTATCAAAATATCTCAACTTCTTTTATTAGATTTAACAACCTCTTTATCAGATTTGCTAACACATTAATCAAATGATTTACCACATCTATCAATTCTTTCACAACCTAACCAATCGTATAAATTTGATCATTTACCAACTCATTATCCTCATGTATTAGATCAAACACTTTCTCTACCAACTCTTATCAATACTGGTAACCTTTGATAAACCTCTAATAAAACATCATAACTAGTGTACTCAAAAATAGTGCATGAAATGTAACATAAAGAAGAACATCACATGAAAAGCATTCCACACATGAAAACCATAAATTTTTGATGTGGAAACCCAAATAGGGAAAAATCATGGTGGGATTTGGTACCCACAAATATTTTTACTCTTTTGAAGTACACCCTAGTAGGAGATTAGCCCTGTTAGGAGCTTACAATATGCCCTGTTAGGAGTTACCCGGTTAAGGGATTTTCCTAGCACCCTGGTTAGGAGCTTGATGATCTGTTAGTATCAACCTTGTGAGATGATTTACTACTCTTTTGAAGAGCTACCTTGTTAAGGGACTTAAATATTTAAGGCTTGTTAGGACCTACCCGATTAAGGGATTTAACCTGCTGCAACTATTAGGGAACAATAGTGAAAAAGTGATATGTTACTTGCACTTCTCATCTTGCTAGTGTTGGCCATTTGGTGGAATTGATTATGTGTTGCATTAATATTTAATCATTGATGTCAATACTAGCTATTTGGATGGTTTACCGACACCCTTCTGGTCCCAGTAGGTTGAGTGATTTTTGGTTGGATTGAATCTGGCATGATCCGGTAGGCTCTATTATGATTTGGTTATGTAATTGGCTTATTCATGTTACTCATATTAATATTCAGTAAGTTGGTTTTGGTCTAGTGATCAGATTCTATCTTGCTTGTTTGGAAGCTTGGCTTGTGGTTCCAGCAAGGGTTTCACCGGTAGAGATTTTGATGAAGATATTTGATGATATGCATAAGTGGTGTTGGTGCAGCTTCTAGTGGAGATTCAGGATACTATTGGTGATTATGTTTGAAACTTGGCGGATGGATATCATTGCTTTAGCATGTGGACCTATATTGGGTCCCGGTTGATCTAGGTTATGGACCGGCTTAATGTAACGTGTGGATTGGACCTCTCGATGTGTTTCTGAGATGTCCTATGTGTTAGATATTATTTGTTTGGTCTAAGGCCGACATTTTTTGTAATTATGTATTTGGTTTATTGTTTGGTGGCCGACCTGATTGTTTATGATCGAGGGTTTGTATATAGATGTAAGATCTCATTGTAGATTATATATGGTTATGGTCAAGGTTGGCAATGTGCGAATAATGTAATATCATTCAGGAAGAGGATTTGGTCGATCATTGGAGATCTAATTGGGTTTATGTAAGAGGATTTAGTCCTCTGGTGTTGAGCTTAATCGGAACTATACTCAAGCATAGGAGATGCTATCTTTGCAGTTCAAACACCTCTTCCAAATTATAGTCTAGATTTCTATGTAGTCAATGAGGCTCCTTTTGTAATGAGTAGTCCACTCTAGGCTATTGGCCCTCCTACAAGTGTAGGCCCCTCAATTGTAATTCACATACTTATTGCAGAAGTATTATATGATTGTGGGTAGGCTTCCCACCATGGTTTTTCCCTTTACCGGTTTTTCCACGTATAAATATTGGTGTCATGTGGATGGTATTTATTCTATTATTATTGCTTATGCTTAATTGGTTTAAGTTCTATTCTGCTAATTGGTTTAAGAATTCCGGTATTTATGTTTTGGGTTCTGGTATTAAAGTTTTAATTGCTAAATATTCTGGTAATCTGTGACAACTGATTCACCCTCCCCTCTCAATTCTCTTTCGGTTATTTGAACTATCTAACAATGGGTATCAGAGCTTTTTTCCTCTCTATAGAAAGCTTAACCACTTGAGGAAGATCCTATGGCAACTAATAGTTCAAGTTCATCCAATTCATTTGGAGATATCTTTCGGAGGGATATCCCTAGGCTTGATGGAACAAATTTCACAGTATGGAAGATTTAGATGGAGACTTATCTGAGATGTCTTGGGAAGGAGATTTGGGAGATCACATAGAATGGTGTTACACCTCATAATCTAGCATCTGAAAATCCTCCTTCGACAAACCTAGATAAGGAACTTGAGAATGATTGTAGAGAAAGAGAAGCCCTCTTGTGTGCACTTTCTGATCAACAAATAATGGGATTGACTAACAAATCATCTAGAAAGGCTATATGGGATAATTTGGAGACTCTTAATGAAGGTGACCCTATAGTGAAGATTTATAAACTTAATGGTTATTGGGTGAGATATGAAACCTGAAGATGGAAGAAGATGAAAGGATTATTGCATTGATGGAAAGGGTAAATGAGATTGTTATAGGAATTCAATGTTGTGGTGGAACTCTGAGTGAAGAGGAAATTGTTTCTAAAGTTTTGAGAACCCTACCACCAACTTAAAAGATGAAGGCTATTTCTATTAATGAGTTGAGAACAATGGCTAATACATTTGTTAATATAGATACCTTGGTTGGGAAATTATCTACTTTTGAGCTTGAAGAATTTGGACCTTCTGGAGCTGTGAAGACTGAACCTCCTTTTCATGCATCTACATCAACAACCGATAAGCAATATTGGAAAGATTTGTATGTAAAGGAATTGGATGATATGAAGAGAGAAGATGATGAGTTTGAGAAACTTGAAGCACTATTTGCTAGAAGAGTACCTAAAGGACCGGTAGGAAGTAAGTATGAAGGAAAATCACCTTTTAAATGTTTTGCATGTAATAAGATTGGTTATTTTGCATTTAGATGTCTTGAAAGGAATTCAAGATTTAAAGAAAGAGTTAGAAGATATTTTAATCCTAACCCTGGATATTAGTACAAGTATAAGTACAAGAAAAATAAAGACAAATCATGATACATAGTGGATGAGGAAGACATTACTGATTCTGATGATGAACCGATAGAAGACTCTACTAGTGGTTCCAACAATGGGAAGGAATGGGTGTTCCTAGCTATCAAGGAAGATGTTTCGGAACTAGAAGAGAATGTACCTAAAGAGAAGGCACTTGCTGCTAAAATTGAAGACAAGGATGATGTAATGCCCCTACCCTAGTCGGACTTGTAAAACCCATTTGACCTTGATTGACTTCCTATGTGGCATTCTTGAATGGTAGGTTAACCATGATGCAATGTGTAGTTTAGATAATATAAATAATTGTGCATACTTATTATTGAGCTTTTGCATTGATTCTCGTGTAAATGTAATTGTTCCTAACCCTTGTGATAAATCTTGAGCTAACACCTTCATTGAATATGTATATGTATATGCATGCTTGTATGAATTCATGGGTGCAGGAGATTGCAGGTACAACACCGCTTAGGGCAAGGTTCATCTCCTTTGGGATTTGCAAGGTTGAGTATGCCTCCTTCATCCTTAGAATTCGGATTTGGTGGTTATAAAACTCTTGTCTTGCCTTAGCCATGGTCAGGTGAGCATCGCATGTGTGGTTCGTGGGGCTTTCCTTGCATTGGGTTGCGTGTCATGTGATTTGGTGGACTTCCTCGATTTGCATGCCTTGTGCGGGGTAAGTGGAGTTTGTTATCCTAAGTATTAAATTCAATTTAATGAGTAGACGTACACATTAGTGATATAGAAATTTAAATAGGTAGTTTCTTCTATACAATTAATCGTTAATTTAAAGAGGTTGCTCTAATTATTATTGTAGCAAGCTTAAGGTATTTAACTTGGATTAATGTGCTCATTTACGCATTTGTAGTTGAGAAAATTAGAATAAATAGATCTCCTTCATGAGAATAATCATTTATTAAAAAGGTCGCCATATTATGTTATAGCGAGTTAATTTAATAGTTAATTTTAATAATAACGAATTTAATGAGTTATGCGTTTTAGAAAGGAAAGATTTAAAGTCATTTGGGAGATAGAAATAAATTACTCATTTTCGCATTTTGGAAGAAAAAAGGGTAAATTATTATTATTTAAAAGAAATTATTTCCTTTTTACTTGTAAAGTTGATATAGTATAAAATATTGATTTTTAGAAAATAAAATTAATCAAAATGCCTTACCTGGTCAATAGTTTCGAAATATGAAGTAGGCCTAAAATTAATATTGAGGAATTAAAATTTAAAACTCAATAAGAATTAGAAGCATTTTAATTTTAATAAGGAAAACAAATAAGATGTAATAAATAATGGAAAGGAATGACTTCCATTTTGATTTTCACTTATTTTATTTTAAAAATAAATGCCTAAATTCGAAATTGAAAATTAGGGCAAAAATAGGGTTTCTCATTTTAACCTAGTTTGGAAATGATTTTTGGGGGTTCTTTTCTTTTGGTGATTTTTTTTTGAAAAAAATGGGGGGAATTTGCATGGGAGTTGCAGGTGGAGCTCTTCGTCAAAAAAATCTCTTCCCGGAATGCATTTGGAGGTAGGATTCCAATCTACTCGTTTGTTTATTGTTATGTTCTCCATGAAATGTTGAAGAAAAGAAAAGAAAGAAATGTTATTAGCCATGAAGGTTCTTGAAGATTAGTTTCAGTTTTTCCTTAAAAGTTTGGTTGTTCTTGAATCAAATTTTTGTTTCTTAATAAATTTTGTGGCTTTAAACCTGATGTGGAGATATTTGTCCCATAATGGAGTTTTGGGTAAATCTGGAAAGTGAATAGGTCTGTGAAACACAAAAAAAAAAAATAGAAATAAAAACGAATGATGCAAAAATGAAGGATTTCATTCTTAAATTTTTATGCAAAAAAAACGGTTTATTCAGACTGTGAAACGAATCAAAATATTAAACAAAAAAAAATAATACAAAATTTGGGATTTCGGGGGGGGGGAGCCGAAGCTCAACCCGCCCCTCCCCACACGCTGCTCGTAGTTTCTTCGGTGCCCACACATAGTGGGGGCCGAGGGGACTGCGTCTCCCATGGAGGCCGCAGTCCCTCTCGACGCCACTGTGTGGGGAGCCGAAGGACCTGCGACCCCCACGGAAGGCGCATAACCCCCGACTCCACTGTAAGTGGAGACCGAGGGGCCTGTGTCCTCCGTGGAGGCCGCAACCTCTTCGGCTAGGGCATGGCCGCCCTAGGGTTTCGCCGCCTAGGGTTTGGCCGCCCTTTATTTTTTTTTAAAATGTTTTTTTAAAATTTTTTTATTATTACAGTTAAACATGAATTGGGGGTTTTCATTTTATAAAAAAAATAAAATGGGGAGATGCTTATTGATGTAAATTTGTCTTAAGTAATATTTGTATTTTCAAAATGAGTTGGGATTTTACATTAGTATATAATGCTTAAAACACAAAAAAAAGGGAATGTACTTATTAGTATAAATTTATCTTAAGAAATATTCTTGTTCTAAAATGTGAGATGTGGTTTATACTCTAGCAAGTATGTTTTAAAAAAAAAGGGGATAAATGTATATATTAAAATATATGCTAATATAGATGACAGCTATTTAGCATATATTATTAATTATATACATAGATTATTGAGCTTTAATGTAGCAATGACTTGTATTGTATTTTTAATCCGAATGATAATAAACTATAGGATAAAGAGTAAATTAAATGGAGGTAATTGTCTTTAATTTTTAAATGTATGCAATAGAAGCGTAATTTAGCTCAGAAATGATTTTTCCATTTCTTCATTTACTCATAATGTATTTGTGCCTTATAGGAAAAAGGGTAATTTTGTTTTGTGTCATTAGAGAAGGGGCTAGACTATTGTTGTAAACCAACTTGTCATTAGTGTTTATCTAAGGGTTAATTAATCTGTTTAGACATTTATGTCAACTTGAGAAAGTGTTGTAATTACCCGTTAACGCTTGAGAATGGCTTATTAGTTGGTAATTTGATGTGTCTGTTATAATAGCACGTCCTTGATAGGTATGTTGGGTCCCCGTCGTCTGATTGCTTTTGTCTGGCCAACGTCGGTCAAGTCTCCATTTAGGGTACCGTCAGATATGGAATCCTTGTTTTTGCTTTGATGTATTGGATAGGATCCACTTCAAATGGGATCATTATGTAATTAACTTTCGTGGTGGCTGTTGTATATTGGTTGTGTTTGCCTAAGTAGCAAGGATGTAAAAGACTTATAAATTATGTATTCCTAACTATATTAAATGCCAGAGGGGTCTTGCAGTTGAGCAGACCCGAAGATGTAGCCCTTTAGGGGTGAACTCCGAGATCATATCTGTGTTATGCGATGTTTTAGCTTCCTTTGTTTCATGCTTTAAGTTATCATGTATGGTTGTTATCTTGTATAAGTGTATGATGAGAAATTAACAAATTTAAATCTAAGTGCTTAAAATTATTCATCTTGACAAATGTAGTAATCCGATTCATGGAAGATTGTAATTAAGTTTATGGAAAAGAAAGTATTTTGACAATGTGAATTAAAAGTAGTAATAGTGGAAAGAATCTTGCTAGATTACATCATTGGATTAACTTGTTATTAAGCATGTAAATTGAACAAATGAGTAGGGGAAACAGAGATAGAAGTAATGTTATAATTTCTAAGTTGGAATCTAAATGATGATCAACATATAAGTATTTACTTTATCTTCTTAAATGAGTATCGCCATGTTAATTATATTTCGCTTAATCGGATGAATTTACCTAGTTGTTTATGTTTTAATCTTAACAAAAAAAAAAAACCTTGTCAGATTAATTTTACAAATGGGTGAACTCAACTAGCCTTCCATAACTATAACCCAAATAAATGAATTTCTTTATGATGGCTAGAAATGAACTGAAAAGGGAAGAATTCAACTAGTGGTTTATACATTAAATCTTAGTAAAAGTATCTCTCTCATATTAACTTCATTGAAGAAAAAAAAAAAAAAGGGTGATATGCAATAAGATAATTGTATTTTAATCCTAATAGAAGAACGCCACTATGACCTTATTATTCTAATCTTGAAATGATGAATATCATCTAGCTAACGATATTTTAGTTTAAAGGATGCTCTCGTGCGTCCTAATACAATTTCACCTTAACGAATTTTAGCCATCTATTAGCATTATTAAACTTCAATGAATTCTATGGCTACTCACATTATATCTTTCATAAAAGAACTACAACTCATTAGTTGGCTATGCATGAAATCAAATGAAGGGACCTCACTCTATTAATTGTAGTTTATTCCTAAATGAATGTATCTCATCTTTTAGCCATACTTTTAATATTAAAGGATGATATCAATTGTGAATGGATACCCTAAAACCAATAAATGAACTTCGTTATATTAAATGCTTGAACCTATTGGGAGGCCTCCTAGTGAAATTATGAATTAAAGTGCATTGAGAAAATAACCTCTTGATGGCCTCCCAACCACCCAAAGTAAATGAACGCTTCCTAAAATTCTAAGATGTCATATCATCGAACATATATATAATCATGTCTTAAGAATTATCCCACAATTAAGACGTCCAGATTTATGTATCATTTGATGCAAGTTGAGTTAGGTGTAAGGTTATGTAATCGCGTTGGGAAACCTCTTAGGATCATTTAGCCTTCCGCTGTGTTATCTAAGTTTCAGATAACTCCAAATTATCTTAATGTTGTAACTTTTCATTAACGATGTTAATTATTATTAAAAATAAAAATAAAAAATATTTACACTCTAATTGAGTGTTTTTAACTTAAACCCTTAGGGGTTTCCTGGCGGGGCATTACAGATGAATGGGTAATTGACAGTGGTTGTTCACATCATATGACTGGAGATAAAGGGAAGTTTCTATCTTTGCAAGAATTTGATGGCGGTCTGGTTAGATTTGGAGATGACAAAGCATGCATGATCAAAGGAAAAGGAACTATATAATTGGATGGTAAGAACAATACTGACAATTTTTATTGTGTTGAAGGTTTAAGGCATAATCTACAATTGGTGGATAAGGGATTTCAATTACAATTCAAGGATGTAAAATGCAAAATCATTAACAGTTCTGGTTTGGAGATTGCAACCGATACACAAACAAAAGGTAATATATTTTATTTAAATTCTAGTGAGAAGACATGTTTGATTACACAAATTGATGAAAGTTGTCTATGGTATAAAAGGCCGTGTCATGTCAATTTTGATTGCATTGTGAAGGTCAGTTCAACTAAGGCAGTTAGAGATATACCTAAGATTGTGAGGCCCTATAATCTGGTATGTAAAGAATGTCAAATGGGGAAACATGTCAGAACCTCTTTTAGGAGTATACAAGACAAATATAATTATGTTCTTGATCTTATTCATACTAATTTGTGTGGCTCTGCTGGAGTTAAAAGTTTTCAAGGTGATAGATATTTCATGCTAATCATTGATGATTATTCCAGAATGATGTGGGTTACTTTTCTAAAGGAAAAATTTGAAGCATTTGAAAAGTTTAAAATCTTTAAGGCTAAAGTGGAAAGTGAGACATGATTGAAGATTTAATGTTTGAGGTCAGATCATGGTGGAGAATTCACATTTAGTGAGTTTAATAACTTTTGTGAGAATCATGGTATAAGAAGACAATTTTCTGCTCCCCAGACACCTCAGCAGAATGGAATTGTGGAAAGGAAGAACAAAACTATCTTGGATGCTGCTAGAACAATGATGATGGAAGCTAGTATACCTCATATATATTGGAGAGAAGCAATGAGCACAGTGGTTTATACATTCAACATAGTACATATCAATGGAGAAACTAGTAAGTTACCTTATGAATTATGGTTTGGCAATGCACCTACAATTAAGTATTTCAAAATCTTTGGTAGTAAACTTGATCCTAGATGTGATGAAGGCATATTTCTTGGTTATTCTAATGAAAGAAAGGCATATAGATGTTATAACAAGATATTGTAGAGAATTGTGGAAAGTGCTAATGCCAAAGTGGATGAGCTGAATATAGGTCAAATCAAAGTTTATGAGAAGGAACCAGCGGTGGAAATAATTATATCTGAACCAGTAGCACCTTTACTGGAACAAAGTGTTGAACCAGTTACTCCGAAAATATCAGAAAATTTTACAGTAACTGAAGAACCGGGAAGAGGAACAGACAGTCAAAAGACTCCTAGGTATGTGATATTGAATCATTCAGAAGATCAGATCATTGGGGATAAGAACAATGGAGAAATGACAAGAAGAAGACTGGCAACTAATGAGGTATGTTTAATTTCTCAAGTTGAATTGGTATCAGTAATTGAGGCATGTAAAGATGAATATTGGTTGAAAGCTATGGAAGAAGAATTAGATCAGATTGAGAAAAATAACACATGGACTTTGGTTCCCCGACCTAAAAATAAGAATTTTATTGGAACTAAATGGGATTTTAGGAATAAATTGAATGAGGATGGTCAAGTTGTAAGGAATAAGGCTAGATTGGTTTGTAAAGGATATTCTCAGAAGGAAGGAATTGATTATGGAGAGACTTTTGCACTTGTGGCTAGGATTGAACATGTAAGATTATTTCTTGCCTATGCTACCCATAAAAACTACAAGGTTTATCAGATGGATGTCAAGTGTGCATTTGTGAATGGGGGTCTTGATGAGGAAGTTTATATTGAGCAACCTAATGGTTTTTCACCATCAGATGATACAAACATGGTTTGCAGGCTAAGGAAAACTTAATATGGATTGAAACAAGCACCGAGAGCTTGGTATGCAAGGTTGGATAAATATCTTTTGAGGCTAGGTTTTACTAAGGGTAATGCTGACAATAATTTATATTATAAGATCACTGATGATGATATATTGATTATTGAAGTATTTGTTAATGAAATTATTTTTGGAGGTGAAGATAAGTTATGCATGGAATTTTCTAAGAATATGGAAAAAGAATTTGAAATGTCTATGATTGGGGAAATTGATTTTTTCTTAGGTTTCTAGATTACTCAAGCCGATAAAGGTATTTTAGTCTATCAAACTAAGTATGCTAGGGAATTGTTGAAGAAATTTAGTACGAGAGACTCTAAACCGGTAAGTACTCCTATGGTTACAAGTGAGAATTGACAAGAAAAAATATTTCTGCATCGGTAAATCCTACAAGATACAAATCTAGGATTGGATGTCTGCTTTATTTGACTCAGAATAGGCTTGACATAATGAATGTTGTTTGTATTGTATCAAGATATCAGAATGATCCTAGAGAAAATAATAAGAGTGTGGTGAAAAGGATTTTTAGATACTTACAAGGTTCATCAGAATATGGTTTCTGGTACCCTAAGGTTGATGACTTTACATTATGTGCATATACAGATGCTGATTGGGTTGGAGATGTTGATCACCAAAAAATTACTCCTGGTGGAGCTTTCTTTCTTGGAAAGAAGTTGGCTTCATGGATCAACAAGAAACAATCATGTACTTCTTTATCTACTGCCAAAGTTGAGTATATTGCTGCTGCTACTAACTGTACACAAATTCTATGGATGAAGCAAATGTTTAAGGATATAAAGGTGGATTGTAATGAACTGGTAGTTATTCACTGTGATAACTCTGCTGCTATTGATATATCAAAGAATTTGGTATTTCATTCTAAGATAAAGCACATATCTATCAAGTACAATTGTTTGAAAGAAAAGGTGGAGGCAAATGAAGTTATATTGGTTTATGTGAACACTAAAGAGCAAATTGCAGATATCTTCACTAAATATTTGCCTAAGGAATCATTTGAGTACTTCAGAGATAGATTGAGAGTTTCTGCCCCTCTGGTAGAAACTTGATTGATGTAGTTTGGCATCAGTCTAGTATGCATTATCAAAGATATTTTTCATTTTAACACTGATGTGGGGATGCTACTCCTAAGGGGGAGTAGTTAGCTTTGTGATTCAATGGTTTATGTTTTTGCTTTGATATTTTTGTCAGATTTCTGGCATTGATGTCAAAGGGGGAGAGACATTGATGTGAAAAAGAAAAACTTAAGGAATTGTATACATTAGGGGGAGAGATATATGTATAATTCAGAGCTTTACAGAGATATCATTCACAGGGGGAGTTTGGTCTTTGTTTCAGAACTTCACTACTACATCTGTATGTGGAAGATTTTTGGCTATCTTCCATTGGGGGAGACTTTTTTGGCATTTCTTGGTACTTAGATGTTTTTCACATCTAGTGTTGCCATCAATGATAAAGGGGTAGATTGTTGGCCATCTGGTGGAATTGATTATGTATTGCATTGATGTTTTGTCATTGATGTCAACACTAGCTGTTTGGATGCTTTATCGACACCCTTCTGGTCTTGGTAGGTTGAGTGGTTTCTGGTTGTATTGAATCCGTCATGATTTGGTAGTCTCTGGTATGATTTAGTTATGGAATTATCTTATTCATGTTACTCATGTTCATATCCAGTAAGTTGGTTTTGGTTTGGTGATCGGATGCTATCTTGCTTGCTTGGAAGCTTGGCTTGTGAATCTGGCGAGGGTTTCACCAATAGAGATTTTGATGATCTTTGATGATATGTATAAGTGGTGTTGGTGCTGCTTCTGGTGGAGATTCAGGATGTTGTTGGTGAACATATTCAATACTTGGTGGATGGAGATCATTGCTTTAGTGTGTGGACCTATATTGGGTCCCAGTTGATCTAGGTTATGGACTGACTTAATGTAATGTGTGGATTGGACCTCTTGATATGTTTCCAAGATGTCTTATGTGTTGGATATTATTTGTTTGGTCTAAGGATGACATGTTTTGTAATTATGTATTTAGTTTATTGTTTGGTGGCCAACCTGGTTGTTTATGATCAAGGGTTTGTATATATAGATGTAAGATCTCATTGTAGATTATATATGGTTATAGTCAAGGGATGTAATGTGTGAATAATGTAATATCATTTAGGCAGAGGATTTGGTTCATCATTGGAGATCGAATTAGGTTTATGTAAGAGGATTGAGTCCTTTGGTATTGAGATTAACTAGAATTGTACTCAGGCATAGGAGATGCTATCTTCGTAGTTCAAACACTTCTTTCAGATTGTTGTCTGGATTTCTATGTAGTAAGTGAGGCTCCTTTTTTGATGAGTAGTGTGCTCTAGGATTTTGGCCTTCCTACAAGTGTAGGCTCCTCATTTGTAATTCACATAATGCAGAAGTATTATCTGACTATGAGTAGGCCTCCCACTGTGGTTTTTCCCTTTACCGGGTTTTCCACATATAAATCTTGGTATCATGTGGATGGTATTTATTCTGTGATTATTACTTATGCTTAATTGGTTTAACAGCTATTCTGGTATTGGTTTAAGCATTCTGGTATTAATGTTTTGGGTTCTCGTATTGAAGTTTTAATTGCTAAATGTTTTGGTAATCTATGACAATTGATTCATCCCCCCTCTCTATTGTCTTCCGGTTATTTGAATTGTCTAACAGCTAGATTAGATCCAGATATGCTCAATACTTTGCAACTCTCAGGGAGATCTCACACTTCTCTTGGATGACTCAACACATTCTCTTAAGACCACTGACACAATAAACATCAGCCGTGCCATCCTAAATAGCCATCTCAACTAGGTCGGCCACTAAACCATAATTACATCATGAAATTGAAATACAAATCATAAGAGATCATTCAGATCAATATACGATTTATTATATCAAATTACAATGCAATATCAACCATTGGTTGATGAAATCCCATCATGAAAAATTGATCTATACCAAAGTCAAAAACTCAAAACACTCCACTAAGAATTTCGTTGTTTCCTAACAAATTCTTCCTTGAATCATGCCAAAACAAAAATCAAACATTTCACGTGGGTTGTGCCATGTTACCACTTTTATGTAGACTCACCATCGATCATCACCATAACAAAAATCATTTCTGGTTTGATGATTTCTTCACTGGTCTTAAATCCTACAAAAACCTTAGCAAAACTTCATCAGAAATTTGAAACAAGCCTTCTGATAGTCATCACAAGTTTTGGTTCCGAATAGATACTCCTTTCCATGATACAAGCTCACATTCCAAACCACAAATCACCAATTATCGTCGATCATCCAATTCAACTAAAATATGTCTTCTTTACTAGTTAAAGTCCTATTTCATAGACTTTAGTTCTTTGTCGATAAACCCTATCTTCCGGTAAACCAAATCACTAAGATGAAAAAACAAAACATCAAGAACATCAGTAATCATCATTTGACATCAGTTGCCATCAATGACAACACAAATAATTGATCAAGTCATCTAATCACAAAATCTTAATCTCTTCATCACAAATAGTCTTTTATCCTCTATCGGTACAATCATCCATCTTCAACTGCATCACTTGCATCATCTCGTTCTGCATCAGTTATGACAAATTCCAATATTCTCCCCCTTTGGCATTGATGGAAACACTAATTAGATACACAATTAGAGTAACATCATCATCTGTCGATTCTCCTCCTTTTGTCTTCTCCCCCTTAACCAATGCTTCTCTCAATTTGATCTTCAACTTCTCCCATATTTGATTTCTTTTCTTCTCCCCCTTTGACATCAATGCCAAAGGTATAAATGCATCACTTATAGTTTATTTTACTGCTGCCTCTTCCATCATCTCTGCTAATCAAATCAAAAAAATTATATTAGAGCATTAAATCAGAGCTTTACATAAGACATGCTCCCCCAAAGGAGTAGCCTGCACCTTCATCAATCCGTAGTGAAAGATAAACATGAAATCTACAGGATTGATGTATCTCCATCATTCTATTTCTTCCGGTGTAGGGGTCTAATCCTTAGTTTACCTCTAAGAAACTCAAAGGTAGCCTTTGATAAGGGATTAGTAAAGATATCAACTAACTAATCTTTACTCTTCACATATTCCATTTTCACCTATTTTTCTTGAACTCTTTCCCTGAGGAGATGATACTTCAATTCAATGTGCTTGGTTCTAGAATGAAGTACAAGATTCTTAGAAATGTTTATTGCACTTGTATTATCATAATATATAGTCACTAGTTTAGACATGTCTATCTTGAATCCTTCTAGCACATGTATGATCCATATTGCCTGTGTGCAATTCATGGATGCAGCTACATACTTTGCTTCAGTTGTAGATTGAGAAACACATGTTTGTTTCTTGCTTGTCCGTGCCACTAATCTTCCACCAAGTAGAAAAGATCCACCAGTTGTGTTTTTTCGATCATCCACATTACCTGCCCAATTAGCATCAGTAAAGACATCCAAAGTATAATCTCCTTTATAGGATACCATAAACCATAGTCTACTATGCATTTGAGATACCAAAAAATTCTCTTCATAGCCACCATGTGACTCTCCTTAGGATCTTTTTGAAATCTAGCCACTAATCCAACAACATGTGCAATGTCCGGTCTGCTATGTGTTGGCATTTGCATGAAGATTGCATTGATGAACTAGTGTGTTGTCATTGATGTAAATTGCAACCGGTAATGGAAGTTATAATGCAACTGGTAGTTGAGCTAGTGAAGGAAACCAATATTAATTTAGAAGTAGTGAGATCAACCGGTAACCCTAACCAATGGAGCTTGGTGAATCAGTTGTATTGATCTATGGTCAAATGGTGATCGGAGATGATTATGCCTCGTATGCATGATGCATGTGATGAGTTTCAAAGTTGTTTTAGCGCGTACAGATAACTGTTTTATCTTGGGAATGAGTGAGTGTATAGCATGAAGAGGAAACCACATGATGAGTTATAGGATTCGATGAAGTGGTGATCAAGGAGCAGTCGAGGTTGTCTTGTACAATGTGCAATGATTTCTATGTAATCCAACGGTAATGTTTGAATTGATTTGTTTGTAATCCCTATGAGATCTTAGGTTTGTGATGTGTTATTGACCTATTGTTTTGCCTATAAGGTCAATGAGTTGTTTTGTTGTAGTGTTGGTAATTTTGGTTAAGTGTCAGTGTGATTGATTGCCAAATGAAAAGGAGTATTGATAGTATGTGTGGAGGCAGATAGGAGCATAAAAATGATCTAATCAAGCAGAGCAGTCTATTTACCAGATCAACAAAACCCTGTTGTTCTCTAACAATTACAACAGTTTAATTCCTTAACCGGGTAAGATTTAATAGATTTAGTGCTTTCTAAATCCTCTAAATAGGTGATCTATTAGATTGGATTTCAAATCCTCTATCGAGGTTACTCCTAACAGATTATTGCTTTTAATAGGGCATTATAGTCAATCCCTTAACCGGGTGATCCCTAACAAGATCTGTTGCTAACATGACATTTTTGTAAAGCTTCTAACAAGGCTTGGCTCCTAATAGGGCGAACTTCATAAGAGTTCCTTATCTGATTTAGAGTATGTTGATGTCCATGGTCTGGATACTGCTTATGAAGTGTGGAAGAAACTTTAGGATATCTGTAGTGATGATGAGCATGTGAATATTGCCAAAGAAGAGAGTCTGAGAGGTAAATTTGATGACATGCAGATGGATGATTGTGAGAATATTCAATAGTATGGTCTGAGAATCAAGGAGATAGTCAGTGAGATCAAAAGTGCTGGTGGTAAAGTGAAAGATACCATAGTGGTTAGTAAGGTGTTGAGAACCCTTCTACCAATCTACGCTATCTGAGTTGCAGCCATTCAGGAGCTAAAATCTATTGATAAAATAAAGGTAACTCTTGACTCCATCATTGGTAAACTTACTACATTTGAATTAAATAGTTTTGATGGAAGTGTTCAGAAATTGGAGTCTGCATTTAGAGCTTTAGTTTCTAATCCACCTATGAGGAAAAGCAGAGAAGCCAGTCATAGTTATGAATCTAGATCCAGCTAAGAAGTTGAGGATGAAGACAGTTTGATCGAGCTTGAAGCATTGTTGGCCAGGTGGTTACCCAGAGGTACCGATAAGTACAGAGGTAAATTAACTTTGAAGTCTTTTGCATGTAACCGGACTGGACATATTGTAGCTAACTATCTAAATGGAGACAATGAGCATAAATAGGAGAAGTACAAGAAGTAAAAAGGAAAAGGTAAAAGAGATTGCCTCATTGCAGTTGATGGTGGAATCACAGATGAGGAATCTGAGGGAGATGCAAATGAAGATATTGTCTTTGTTACCATTAAAGAGGAGACATCCGATCAAAAGGAATTAGTTTCTCGTATGGATAGTTTTGATGATTGGATTACAAACAGTGGTTGCTCACACCACATGACCAGTGACCAGAGTAAATTTCTTTCTTTGAAGGAATTTGATGGAGGAGTTGTGAGATTTGGAAATGACTCACCCTACATGGTAAAAGGAAAGGGAACTATTTCTCTTAATGGAAAGAGCAGTGCAGATGATGTCTACTTGGTTGAAGGATTGAAGCACAATCTTTTGAGTGTAGCTCAACTCAATGACAAAGGTTATCCATTGGAATTTAAGAATGGAATGTACAAAATCCATGGAAGCAAAGGTGAACTGATTGCAACCAACAAGAAGATAAAAGGTAACTTGTTTCACCTAAATCCTGAAGTCAACAGTTGTTTAATTGTTAAAGTAGAAGATAGTTGTCTTCGACATCAAAGATTTTGTGATGTAAACTTTGATAACATTGTCAAAGTCAGTAAGTCCAAGTTTTTAAGAAGTTTGCCTCAATTGGACAAATGGTGAATGCTCTGTGTAAGGAATGCCAGTTAGGAAAAATGACATCCTCAACTTTTAAGAGAAAATATTTTTCACCAAAACATTTGCTATATTTGGTTCATATAGACCTCTGTGGACCAATAAGGACTAGAAGAATTCAAGGTCATAGATATTTTATGATCTTCACTGATGATTTCTCAAGAATGATGTGGGTCACATTATTGAAGGACAAAACCTAAGCCTTTAGCAAGTTCAAGGCATTCAGGGCCTTAGCTGAAAAGGAAAGTGGAAAGAAGATAAAGTGTTTGAGAACTGATCATTGTGGTAAATTTACTTAAGAGGAATTCACTAGATATTGTGAAGACAATGGAATTAAGAGGCATCTTTATGCACCTATAACACCACAACAAAATGGTATTACAGAGAGGAACAATTGGTTAATTGTTGAAGCAGCTAGAGTGATGCTATTACAAGGAGGTGTAGCAAAAACTTTCTGGAGAGAAGCTATTAGCACAACTGTCTACACTATGAACTAGATATTGGTTAAAAGAGGTAAGGATAAAACTCCTTACAAATACTGGTATGGTAAATCACCTAATGTCAATTACTTTAAGGTTTTTGACAATAAATTTTTTATCAAGAGAGGTGACTATGGTGGTAAATTTGATGCTAAGAGTGATGAAGGCATATTTATTGGTTACTCCACCAAGAGAAAAGCCTACAAATGCTACAACAACTGGATGAAGAGAATCATTGAAAGTGCTAAGGTCCGAGTGGATGAGTGTCTTGAAGCTTCAAGAGAAACCAGTGAGGAGAAGAAGGAAGATGGACCTTACATTCTGATTTTGGAACCATAATCGGTGAAACCAGAAGTTGATGAAGTGAATGCTCTAGTACCAATTCAACCGGAATAGGTAGATTCTACAGAAGATGAAGATAGCGAGGAAGAAGAATCCGAAGATAATGATCATGTTATTCCAAGGTATGTGAGACTCAATAATAATAATAACCATATTATTGGAGATAAAGATGTTGGAGTGTTAAACAGAAGAAGAATAAGAGAAAATTCTTGTATGATCTCCACTATTCAGCCTAGAACAACGAAGGAAGCCTTTGGAGATGATCACTAGATCAAAGCTACGGAAGAGGAGCTTGACCAGATTGAGAAGAACAATACATGAAACCTAGAACCTAGACCAATGAACAAAAATGTAATTGGTACTAAATGAGTATTCAGGAATAAACTGAATGAAGATGGAGTAGTAGTCAGAAACAAAGCCAAATTGGTATGCAAAGGTTATGCATAGGAAGAAGGAGAAGACTATGGTGAGACATTTGCACCAGTTGCTAGATTGGAAGGTGTTAGGAGTATTCTAGTTGCATTTGCATAAAATAGGGGATTGAAAGTCTATCAGATGGATGTGAAGTCAAAATTTCTAAATAGAATACTGGAAGAGGAAGTATACATTGAATAACCAGATGGTTATGCTTTAACAGATACAAAGGATATGGTGTGTAAAATACACAAGGCACTATACGGTTTGAAGCAAGTACCGAGAGCATGGTATGAAAGACTACATTCACACTTGGTGAAGATAGGTTTCCATACAACCAGTGAAGACAACGATACATATCTCAAGACTGAAGGAGATAAGATACTAGTTAGTGAAGTGCTTGTGGATGATATCATTTTTGGAGGCAATGATGACACGAGTGATGAATTTGTAAATGAGATGAAAAGTAAATTTGAGATGTCTTTGGTTGGAGAGATAAAATTATTCATAGGTTTGCAAATTCAACAAATGAAGAGTGGTATTTTTATCACACAGTCTAAATATGTGAAAAAGGCATTGAAGACATTTGGAATGGGAGACTGTAAACCAGTTGGGACACCAATGGTTATAGGTTGTAAACTGTCTAAGGTGGATGATGCCACATCCATTGATGAAAAAGAGTATATGTCTATGATAGGGAAACTACATTATGTTGTTCAAAGTAGATTAGATATTTCTCATGCAGGTGGATTAGTTGCCATATTTCAGAAGAACTCAAAGGAAACACACATGGTAGCTACTAAAAGGATATTTAGATATTAGAAAGGTACTATCGATTATGGATTATGGTATCCATATGCAGGTAACTTTAATTTGAAAGTTTATACAGATGCAGACTGGGTAGGAAATGTTGATGACAGGAAGAGCACAGCCGGAGGTGCATTCTTTCTTGGAGGAAGGCTTGTATCTTGGAGTAGCAAGAAGCAAAGCTGTATATCACAGTCTACTGCTGAAGCTGAATATGTTGCAGCGTATATGAATTATACCCAAGCAATTTGGATGAAACACATTCTGGAAGGATTCAACTTAAAGATCACAGAACTTGTAAAGATTTTATGTGATAACACCAATGCAATAAATATTTTAAAGAACCCGGTGTTGCATGCTAGAACCAAGCATATTAAGTTGAAATTTCATTTCTTGAGGGAGAAAGTGTAGAGTAAAGATGTGATACTGGAGCATGTATCAACTAAGGAATAGCTAGTGGATATCTTTACTAAACCTCTACCTAAGACTTCTTTTGAGTATCTTAGAGGTCAGCTAGGGGTTGTGCCCTTACATGAGGTTAATTGAGAAGATGTGGAAGACATCAGTCCTAGAGATAATTGAAGATCTTGAAGCAGGATTGGTGTAGAGTGGAGATACTTCAAAGGGGGAGCAACTTGTTGTAAAATAGTGAAGTATGACATTGAATGTTTTACTTTCACTTTGGCATTGTTGACAAAGGGGGAGAAGAACTATATGATTGATAGGGAGAAGAAATATAGCTAGTTACCAGATGAAGACATGGAGACTCAGTTGAAGGAGAGTACATGAAAAAATGTAAACCAAGATTCCTATACCTATGTATGTGCATTACTCTTAATCATCACAATCAAAGAGTATTGATATTTATATTGCCATCAATTCCAAAGGGGGAGATTGTTGTCATTTGCATGAAGATTTCATTGATGAACTAGTGTTGTTATTGATGTCAATTGCAACTGGTAATGGAAGTTGTAATGCAACTGGTAGTTGAGCTAGTGAAGGAAATTGGTATTACTTTAGAAGCAGTGAAATCAACCGGTAACCCTACTTGTTGATGTGCCAAACCCTAGTCGATAGAGCTTGGTGAATTGTTTGTATTGATTTATGATCAAATGGTGATCGGAGATGATTATGCCATGTATGCATGATGCATGTGATGAGTTTCAAAGCTGTTTTGGTGCATAGAGATAACTATTTTATCTTGGGAATGAGTGAGTACATAACATGAAGAGGAAACCACGTGAAGAGTTATAGGATTCGATGAAGCGGTGATCAAGGAGCTATCGAGGTTATCTTGTACAATGTGCAATTATTTCTATGTAATCCAATGGTCATGTTTGAACCGATTTGTTTGTAATCTCTATGAGATCTTAGGTTTGTGATGCATTACCGACCTACTATTTTTCCTATAAGGTCAATGAGTTGTTTTGTTGTAGTGTTGGCAATTTTGGTTAAGTGTCAGTGTGATTGATTGCTGAACCAGAAGGAGTATCTGCAGTATGTGTGAAGGCAGATAGGAGCATGAAAAGGATCTGATCAAGCATAGTAGTGCTATTTACCAGATTAGCAAAACCCTATTATTCTCTAACAATTACAATAGTTAAATCCCTTAACCAGGTAAGATTTAACATGCTTAGTTCTTTCTAAATCCTCTAACCAGGTGATCTATTATATTGGATTTCAAATCCTCTATCAAGGTTACTCCTAACAGAGTATTGCTTTTAATAGGGCAATATAGTCAATCCCTTAATTGAGTGGTCCCTAATAGGATCTTTTCCTAATAGGACATTTTTGTAAAGCTTCTAACAAGGCTTTTCTCCTAATAGGGCGAACTTCAGAAGAGTTTAGAATACTTGTGGGTATTCATCCCCACCATGGTTTTTTCCCATTTATCTTTCCACGTCAAAATTTTTTGTGTCAAGTGGTGAATGGTTTTGTGGTTATATTTTGATATGGTTAATTTGCTTAATTGATAATTCCACTTAGATGTGTTAAGATGACCAACAGTAATCTGAAATGTTCTTTTAACATTGTTAGTAAAGTGGTTTGATGTTTTGGTTTAATGGTTTGAGAGCTTCAGATCTATTATACTGTTATTTTGTTATGCCAGTCAACCAGTTAACTTGACAATGTAGTTGCAGTTTGTAGTTCAGTGTTTGAACTAGTTAGTTCAGATATTGTTTTATGAGTTTGGTGAAAGTTTTGTATGTTATTCTATCTAATGATTCACCCCCCCTCTTAGTAGTTGTGCGGATCCTTATTGATTCATCATATTATCACTATGAACAATATAGTGTAGCTTGCCAATCATAGATATGTACTCTTTTTCACTAACAATAGGAGAATCATCATACTTTGATAACTTGCAGCTTGTTACCATTGGTGTTCCTATCAGTTTGCAGTCTTTCATACTGAAATTGTTCAACACCTCTTTGATATACTTGGTCTGGCAAATAAAAATACCACCATCTAGTTGTTGGACCTGTAAGCCAATAAAGAACTTTATTTCACCGATTAGAGACATTTCAAATTCTTTTTTCATTATATCAGCAAAATCCATACACATATCATCATTTCCACCAAAAATTATGTTATCTACAAACACTTCTGCTATCAACATCTTATCTCCATTAGTCTTCAAATAAATGTCACTATCTTCACTAGTACGTTGGAATCCAATTTTGATCAAATGTGCATGTAATCTCTCATACCATGATCTTGATGCCTGCTTTAGACCATATAGTGCTTTATGCATTTTACATGCCATGTCCTTATTGCCAGTCAAGGAAAATCTATCTGGTTGTTCAATCTATACTTCTTCTAGAATTCCATTTAGAAAGGATGATTTGACATACATTTGATAAACTTTGAATCCTTTATATGCAGCAAACGCTAGCACCATTCTCACTCCTTCTAATCTAGCAACCGGTGTAAATGTTTCACCATAATCCTCACCTTCTTCTTGAGCATACCCTTTGCAGACTAACCTTACCTTGTTTCTTACAATTATTCCTTCTTCATCCAATTTATTCCTAAAGACCCATTTTGTTCCAATTACATTCCTATCCTTCAGTCTAGGAACAAGTGACCATGTCCGATTCTTCTCAATTTGATCTATTTCTTCATTCATTGCATTCACCCAATCATCATCTTTAAGTACTTCCTTATCTGTCTTGGGTTCAATTGTAGATATCAAACATGAGTTCTCTCAGGTCTTTCTCCTAGTTTGCACACTTGCATTCTTATCACCAATTATTTTCTCTTGTGAATATTTCAATCTGATATATCTAGGTATTTCCTGTGCTAGTTTTGCATCTTCTACATCAAGCTTCATTTTCTTCCTCACTGTCATCTCTTACCGATTGAGCATCTAATTCTTCATTTGCCAGTATTTCATTATTCTCTACCTCTGATTTAATGATCACAAGTTTTTCCTTATTATCATCCTTTTCAGGTTCTAATCTTCTTGTACCTTCAGACTTATTAGATAGATCATCAACTTTTACATTAGCACTTTCAAAAATTTTCTTAGTTCTCTTATTGTAACATTTATATGCCTTACTCTTAGAAGAGTAACCAAGAAAAATTCCTTCATTAGATTTTGCATCAATTTTCTTAGTGTAATTATCTCTCTTAATAAAACATTGACTTCTAAAATTTTTAAAATAACTTACACAGGGATTTTTTCCATACTATATCTCATAGGGTGTTTTATTATTACCTCTCTTTACTAGTACTTGGTTTAAAGTGTATACAACAGTACTGACTGCTTCTCTCCAAAATATTTTGGATACATCACCCTGTAATAGCATGGTTCTAGAAGCTTCAACTTTTGTTATGTTCAACCTTTCTGCTATGCCATTTTGTTGTGGTGTCCTCATAATAGACATCTATCTCTTGATACCCTGTTCATCACAATACTTAACAAATTAATCAGATATGAATTCACCTCCTCGGTCTGATCTTAAACACTTTAGGTTCTTACCAGTTTCATTCTCAACCAGAACTTTAAATGATTTAAATTTACTAAATGCTTCTGATTTCTCCTTCAAAAATGTCACCCACATCATTTTAGAATAGTCATCGGTGAAAATAATGAAATACCTATCACCATAATAACTCTTTGTTCTCATAGGGCCATAGAGATCAGTATGTACCAAATCTAAAATATTCTCAGAAGTACAATTTCTCTTGAAATAAATAGAGGTTATCTTACTGATTTGACAATCTTTGCATACCACATTATCCGGTTTGACAATTTGTGGTAATCCTCTTACAACACTTGAATTACTTTAACCAAATTATCAAAATTAACATGACAACATCTTTTATGCCACAACCATCTTTCTTTCATTCTTGCAACCAAAAAATTATTAATATTACTATTCAAATGGAATAAGTTACCTCTAGTTTTCTCCTCGGTAGCAATCAATTCACCATTACCTCCAAGAATTCCGCAGACTCCACTTTTAAACTCAAGCAAATAACCTTTATCATTGAGCTAACCAAAACTTAAAAGATTATGCTTTAGACCATCAACCCAAAAAATATCATCAACATTACTCTTTCCATTTAGATAAATTAAACCTTTACCTTTCACCATGCAAGGAGAGTTATTTACAAATCTAACAACACCTCCATCAAATTCATCAAGGTTTATGAACTTACTTTTGTCTCTGGTCATGTGGTGTGAGCAACCATCATTTTTAATCTATTCATGACTATTCTACATATGCGATACCAGTACCTTTTCATTTGTCAGTTCCTCCTTCATGACTACAAACACAATTTCCTCATTGTCATCTTTATCTTCAAACTCCTCATCAGGTACACCTTCATCTACTGCAACAAAACAATGTTTCTTTCCCTTTCCTTTGAATCTACTAAACTTATCTTTCTTATCAATGTTAGGGCAGTTAGTAGCAATATAACCAATTTTACTACAAGAGAAACACTTCAAAGGCAGCTTTCCTTTATACTTACCGGTGCCTCTTGGAAATCTTTTTGCTAACAATGCCTCAAGTTCCATCACTTGATCTTCATAGTCTTGATTTCCCCGGTTACTTCCATGAATTGACCTGTACTCATGATTTTGACATATATCTTTTCCTTTTCTAGCAGATGAACTGGTAACATAAGATTTAAAGGCAGAGTCAGTAGATTTTTTCACACTATTGTCAAAACTGTTTAACTCAAAAGTTGTAAGCTTACCAATCAATGAATCTATAGTTACCTTATCCTTTGAAATAGATCTAAGTTCTTGGATTTTAGATACTCTTATAACATACTAAGGTTGAAGAGTTCTAATCATTTTACTTACTATTGCATCATCATCCATTTTACCTCCAACACTCTTTATACCACCAACAACTTCTTTGATTCTCTGACCATATTGTGCAATATTTTCTCCTTCAAGAATTCTCATGTCATCGAACTTTCCTCTCAAGCTTTCCTCTTTGGCTCTTTGAACATGCTCATATCCTCCATAGATTATATCTAACTTTTCCCAAACCTCACTTGCAGTTTCCAATCCTTGCACATCAATATATTCTCAAATAGAGCAAAGTACTAATAATAGCTTCTAAGGCTTGTATGTTATCTTGCTGCTCTTTGAGTTCATCTGGTGTCAAGGGAGTTGTAGTAGGAGCAACATATTGTGTTTCAACTTGCTTCCAATATTGTGCACCAAGACCTTTGATGTAGATCATCATTCTGTCTTTCCAGATCTTGTAGTTATCCTTGTTGAACTTGGGGCCCTTTTTTTTCATAATCTTGACTTCCTTAGAATCTTTCCCTCAAGCGGTTAGGCTTTCTGCACATAGAGGACCAAAGCTCTGATACCAATTGTTAATCTTATGAGGATCGAGTTAATACTAAGAGGAGGGGTGAATTAGTATTAACAAAAACTAAAACTTTAAACCAAAAACAAACTTATATCAGATGTAAAGTCATTTATCAAAATATCTCAACTTCTTTTATCAGATTTAACAACCTCTTTACCACATTTACTAACACATTAATTAGATCATTTACCACATCTATCAATTCTTTCACCACTTAAGAAATCATATAAATTTGATCATTTACCAACTCATTATCCTCATCTATCAGATCAAACACTTTCTCTACCAACTCTTATCAGTACCGGTAACCTTTGATAAACCTATAATTAAACATCATAATCAGTGTACTCAGAAATAGTGCATGAAATGTAACATAAACAAGAACATCACATGAAAATAATTCCACACATGAACACCATATATATTTGACATGGAAAGCCAAATAGGGAAAAACCATGGTGGGAGTTGGTACCCACAAATATTTGTACTCTTTTGAAGTACGCCCTGTGAGGAGCTTACAATACAGCTTGTTAGGAGCAGACCCTATTAGTAGTCACCCGGTTAAGGGATTTGCCTAGCAACCCGGTTAGGAGCTTGACATTTTGTTAGGATCAACCTCGTGAGAGGATTTACCACTCTTTTTGAGAGATTCCCTATTAGGGGAATTTAATGTTTAAGGCCTGTTAGGACCTACCAGGTTAAGGGATTTAACTTGCTGCAATTGTTAGGGAACAATAGTGAAAAGTGATTTGTTACTTGCACTTCTCAGCTTGATAGATCAGATCCAGTTATGCTCAACACTTTTCAACTCTCAGGAATATCTCACACTTCTCTTAAATGTCTCAACACATGTTCTTAAGACCACTGACACAATACACATCAACTGTGCCATCCTGAATAGCCATATCAACTAGGTCGGCCACTAAACTGTAAATACATTATTAAATTACAATACAAATCATAAGAGATCATCTCAAAGAAATATATAGATCATTACATCAAATTAAAATGCAATATCAACCGTTGGTTGATCAAAACCCATCACGAAAAATCAATCTGTACCAAAGTCAAAACCTCAAAACACTCCACTAAGAGTTTCACTGTTTCCCAACAAATTCTTCCTTGAATCATGCCAAAAAAGCAATCAAACATTTCATGCGGTTTGTGTCGTGTTACCACTTTTATGTAGACTCATCGTCGATCACCACCATAACAAAAATCATTACCGATTTGATGATTTCTTCACCGGTCTTAAACCCTACTACAACCTTAGAAAAACTACATTAGAAATTTGAAACAAGCCTTTTGATAGTTATCACAAGTTTCAGTTCCATTCAAATACTCCTTTCCATGATACAAGATCACATTCGAAACCACAAATCACCAATCATCACCGATCATCCAATTCAACCAAAATATCTTTTCTTTACTGGTTAATGTCCTATTTTACACACTTTAGTTCTTTGTTGGTAAATCCTGTCTTCTAGTAAACCAAATCACTTAGATGACAAAACAAAACATCAAGAACATTAGTAATCATCATTTGACATCAGTTGCCATCAATAACAACACAAATAACTGATCAAGTTATCTAATCACAAAATCTCAATCTCTTCATCACAAATAGTCTTCTATCCTCTACTAGTGCAATCATCCATCTTCAACTGCATCATCTCATTCTACATCACTTATGCCAAATTCCAATATTGACAAGATTCTTTCTCAAGGTACTCATGTTTTGTGTTCTTCCACCAAGCTGATTAGCGGTCTAAACAGCATAAAGTTAGAATTGGACCAAACATTGGACACATTCACACAAGAGCTTAAACTTATGTAGAAATATTATGATGCATGGTTAAAACTTAGAGAATTCAAATAAAAAGTTTGGTAGAAAATGGTGTCATTCCTACAGAGAAATGTACATTGAACAACATGAGGTCTTGGAATATAAACATTTGGAAACCCTAGAAAATCTAATTGAAGATTTACAGAAGGCACAAAAAGAGTATGTAGACAAAGGCCTCTAGAACTCAATCAAGATCTCAGACTTTCCATGTAAGTTGTTCGATGATGATAATAAGATGCTCCTAGTTGATAACATAATTCAAGATTTCAACCTACTTGTCAGTACAAAAACTGAGGAAAAGGAGTTTATTTTGGATTCCATATTTGACAATATCATTGATTTTCAGGTCATTGTAGATAATTTGATAACAATTATGAAGAAACATAAGAAATGATAAATAGGCATTAAAGATGAAATCATTCGAATCCGTACCATTTCTAAATTTACTCAAGGACTTGATGATTCAAATGTTCAAACCGCTCTTTAGAATTTTGAAGAATTCTTGAAGAAAGAGTAAAATGTGTTCCTAGACACTTAGATCATTTTGATCTTCTTAGATATATAAGTTGTAGTTTTGTTTTGACATCTTACATGTAATTTATGAATGTAATTACATGTAAAAAAAGTAAAACACAATGTCAAGTAGAACTGTACTTTTGAATAAGTCTTAGTTAGTTCCAAGTTTTTCTCTTAGCACCTCCTCTATAAATATGAGGGTTTGCATTGTAAATGCTATCTTTAATTTTATGCAACGAAACTCTACCAAAGTGAAGAGCAAAGTGAAACTTTGAGTTCATATTGTTGTTTTTTAAATTTGATAAAATAAGAGAACATCTTTTGCATTGATACTATGTTGAATTCATTGTTGTTTATGGTGAGAGTGTTGTTAAAGAGTAGATAAGATTTGGTTTTGTAAACTTTGTGTTACATTTCATAATTTGCAAGGTAGAATTTTTATGTAGATAACCATTTTAAGAGTTTGATATTTATCATGTTATCTTATGAAAATTTCATTCTGTACTATGGAAGCTATTGGTAAAAGGTTGATAGGATTGTAGTATGTTTCTTAAGTTTGAGCTTCAGTGATATTTTCTCATCTTGAGGAAGCAACGTAAGAATTTGTGGTTTCATGGAAACTTTTCTTCTTGTTATTTACATATTTCATTTGTACTCTCTTATGTTGTTTCTTAATAACTTAGAAGTTTATTGGTTATTATTACTCTCAATTGTAATATCCTTTTTGAAAAGAGAAAAGGATAAATGTCCACTGTGAAGAAAGAGAATGAGATGAAGTAAAACCCATGCTTAGAATAGGATTAGTAAGTAGAATTTTGTTTTAAGAAATTAGAGTAATAAGAAAAGGGGAGCCTTCCCTTATAATTAGGAGAGATTTAATCTCACACACTATGGTTGAAACCATAATATTATAAAACCTCAGAAGTTTACAAATTTTTTAACCAATAGTTTTTGGCAACTCTATTCGGGAGAACACACAACCAAGTACCTCAATTTATTGGTTATATCATGTTGTTATTATTGATATCATACTTCAAGTTTTATTATTGCATTTATTTCTGAAGCTTCTAATCAGTCTAGTCCAAGTTATAATCACGGTAGATGAAATCAAGGTTTTGTTGATCTTGTCTTTGAATTACTACAACAGAATAATTTTGATTATTTTCCTACTAGAGAAGTATCTCATTTATAGCATACAAGAAGTTTTCCACCAACTAACCTAAGGTCTTGTTAGTGTTTCAATACCCTTGGCGTTATCACAAGTTGAATTTTTTTTTTATCTTGTATTTCCAACAAGTGATCATGGTTGCTCTAGGTGGTCAAGGTGCTCAAGATCCATGGGGGAAAATGTTTGGCCCTCTTAATTGGCCTCTTCCACTCCATCTGCTTCCACAATGTTCCAGGAAGAATATTCCTAATTCTATGGAGATGGAAACAACATCCAAATGAGCATACCACTTCCTTTTACATTAAATGTAGTGTCCTTGGAGTTGAACATGAAGATGTTTCAATGTGGTTGTTCATTGAGATATTACAAGGTGTTGTACAAATTGGTTCTATCATTTGGCATCACAAAGCATCACAAATTAGGACACACTCAAAACCCATTTTGAGGCAAGGTTCAAGCCTGCTAAAGATGCACATGCTTTCTTGGCTCAACTTACACAAATGAAGAGGGAACCTCATGAGCCTATGTGTGGTTTCATCACAAAGTTTAATAAATTTAAGAATCATATTCCTACCATTGGTCAACCAACTATTGAGAATATTCAAAGTTTCTTTGTTAACTCTTAGTTGCCTCAAGTAAGTTTCTTGTTGAGAAAAGAACCCATAAGAGATGTGGCACATGCACAGTCTTTGCCTGTGGAACTTCAAGACAACTTAATTCTTGTTGGGAAGATCAAGAAAGATCCAAACAACACTAAAGTGAGTTTTTCTTCTATGGAAACCATGAATTCCTCTTCCTTGAGTGTAGCTAATCCTATGGTGCAAAGGTTAGCCAATGGAGTGATAGCCTTAAAAAAATAGTTATCACAAGCTTCTTTTCCACTACCATACAAGGACATTCCACTCAAAATTTACCCAAATAATGTAATTAATTATGTGGCTATGAATCAAGAAAAATGACCGACTCCTCTAGAGAGGCTAACCCTTAAAGATCAATCTTCTAACCTAGTAGTGGGATATTTTAAAATGGAATAAGGAGATTTTCTACCTGTTGAAGAAGATGCTGAAACTCTTTTCCAAGATCATGGAGAAGAAACAACTGACAACTCAACTATTGGTTACATGCATTATGAAGAACTATCTCAGTGAGATGATGCAAACATTAATGTGGTTTTTATCCATTCTGAAGGCCATCTTGGTCATCCTAAAGATGATGAAGAAAAAAAGAAGGATGCTCCTCAATTACCAATCATTGTCCTCTTCCAATTTTACCAAAGAATAAAATGAGAGATAACCAAGTAAATATGCATGCTCAACATCCCTCTTTTTTTAATATAGCAAAACCAAGTGTCTCAAATCCCAAACATTAGACTAAGGTTCTTTCATATTCTTTGAAAAGCCCATATCAAGCCTTTTATATAATTGATCATGCCAAGAAGACTAAAATCTAAATGTCCGAGGTAGAATACCTACAAGCCAACCCTGATCAGTTAAACTAGTTGGTGAAATTTGTAAAAGAAAAGGACACTCATCCTATATAAAGTCCCTCCCAAAATGTCTCCACATAGTCTTGGACTAAGTATTTACCAAATAACCTTGTTACTATATGGTCAACTATTCTTGGAAAAGTAGAGCCTTTTTACATTTCCTTGTTAGTGAATGGCTTTAAGTTGAGTAATTGTGTTATTGATTCTGGAGCCTCAGATAATGTTATGCCTCTTAAGGTGGCTAATTCCCTTGGGTTAAATTTGACTAAAACTTTTGGTAATTGTTATTATATGGAAGGTGCTTCTTGTGGGGAAAATGAAGGATGCATGGTTTGCATTTGAATCCTTTCCACACAAAGGTATTAGGATGACAATTTTGATCACTGATGTTCCTACATCATATGGAATGTTGCTTGGATGAAACTTTTGTAAGGATGTGGGATGTGAAGTCGACATGGATATGTCACAAGCAAAGATCCTTGTGAAATGTGTTATGTAGAAACTCCTTCCTAAGAGAGAGACTAAGTTCACTGTCATCAAATCAGATGACCGCCATGTGCAAATATTATTTGAATTTTCTAGTATGGGTAATTTTATTTAGATATTGTTTAAGTTTTTGAGTTTTTAAAATATTGTGTGGATTTTTCAAAGTCAAAAGAATATGATTCCTCTAATACTATTGATGATGATGAGTCTAGTTCTTTGTGTATATCAGACACTAACACTTGTATGCTGACGCTTGTGAAGATCAACTGTCAAAAACTAGTTGTAATAAATCTTTTGTCATGGTTGATAAAGGTGAGAATTATACCAACAAAGGTGAGAATACTGTCGATAATGGTGAAAGTTCTACTCATAGTTAAAAAGGTACCTCCACAAGCTCTACTAGTAGTTCTAATGATTTTTGGACCTTGGAGTTCGATGGCAATTATGCTTCCATTGGTTCTAGTACATGTGTTGTTCTTATTTCTCCTCAAGGAGAAATTTTTCCTTATTCTTTCAAGTTACAGTTTGTTAATTCAAATAATATAGTTGAATATGAATAATTATTAATAGTTATTGAAGATTCACAGAAGAGGGGGAAAAAGAATCTCTGTGCACAAGGTGATGCTGAGCTAGTGGTGTGCCAAGTCAAAAATATATACCAAACAAGGAGTGATAGGCTCATGCACTATCAAAACCTCATTTGGGATAATATAGAAGGTTTTAATGATTTCAACATTTTTGTGATTCCAAGAGAATATAAAGATAGGGTAGATTCCCTTGCAACATATGCCACTCTTTTGATTCCACATGAATACTTTTGTTAGGATAAGTATAGAATTGAACTAGTCTATAGACCAAATGTTCCAGACAATTGGGATCACTAGCAAATCTTAAATGATGACAATCACATTGTTAATCTCTTGGAGACTAGTGACAATTTTAATAATTTATATTTTGAAGGTGGAAATTGTTCTTCTTTTGATTTAGCATCAGATAAAAAAACTAAACATGATGAAGAATTATTGCAACTGAAGGGAAATAAAATTCATAAAGGTTTGCTTTTACTTGAAAAATGTTTGACAAGCATTACCGCTATATTAGAAGACAACAACAAGTTGATCTTGAATCTTCTATGAGATATGAAAAATATAATAATGGATCAGAAGATGATCCAAATTTGTGAGCATTGGAAATAGTTTTACTCTAGAAGAAAGAGATTAGTTCATTTAGCTATTAAGTCAATAGATTGGTATATTCACATATTCATATGATGATCTAAAATATTTTTAGCCAAAGGAGGTGCAACATGACATTCCTCTCAAGGCTAGTGTTGCACATTTTAGACAAAAGAAGGGGAAACACAATCCTAAGAAATTAGGCACCATTCAGTTTGAAATTCAAAAGATGTTGAATGCATGAATTATCTTTCCTATCCACCACTCAACGTGGGTAGAAAACATAGTTCCAGTGCATAAAATAATGGAGAAATTTGTTATGTAGATTTTAGGAACCTCAATCAGTTGTCACTTAAAGATAATTATCCCTTGTCAATAATGGATCAAGTACTTCAAATAGTGATGGTATCCCAAATGCTGTCTATCTTAGATGTTTTTTTCAAGTTATAATTAGATTGAGGTAAATGAAGTTGATCAACACAAAACTGCATTTACAACTTCATGGGGTACTTTTGCATACCGAAGAATGCCTTTTGGAATAATAAATGCAGGAGCTACTTTCTAGAGGGCCATGGACTTAGCTTTTCAAGGAATCATCTATAAGTTTATTATTATGTACCTATTAAATTTCATAGTCTTCTCTTAATATTGTGAGAATCATCTCTATCACCTACAACAAGTGCTAGAAAGATGTCAAAAGCATGGTATTTCACTCAATTCTAACAAGTCAATTTTTGAGGTGAAAAAAGGTAAGCTCCTTAGACACATTGTGTCTAAAGAAGGGAATGAGATTGATACAAAGAGGGTCAAGTCTATTCAAAATATCTCTTTTCCTACTAGTAAGTCAACAATTCATTCCTTCTAATGAAAGGAAAATTTTCTATGTAGGTTTGTTCCTGACTTTGCAGAGAAGACCTATTATATCATTAATACGATGAAAGGGAAATCTACTTTCTATTGGAGTATTGAAGGGACAGCAACCTTCAATGAGATCAAGGAGGTCATTGCACATGCTCCAGTTTTAATGTGTCCAAATTACACCAAAGATTTCATTATGTATAGCTATGCCTTGAATCATACTATGTCTACTATCTTGATGTAGAAAATAAAGAGGGGGTTGAATCCACTATTTCTTTTATGAGTAATCAATTGAAGTTTCATGAACTGGAGTACTCATAAATAGAAAAAACATGTTTTTTCTATGGTAAAAGCAGTAAAATATTTCAGGTTCTACATCCTTAACTCCCACTCTCTTGTCTTAGTTCCTGATACAACTGCCAAATCTATTTTGACTCAGTAAGAATTTTGTATCAAAAGAGGCAATTGGAATTCAAAAATCTAGGAGTATGATTTGGAGATCAGACCTACTAAGTTGGTAAGAGGAAAAGATTTGTGTCAACTCATGACCAAAAATGTTTTAATTGATCCCACTAAAGAAGAAGAAGAATATTTTGAGCATTTTCCCACTGTGTTGTTTGTTAACATTATTGAGGAATGATACTCCAAATAGTACGTTTTCTCACATATGGAGAATGTGCTTCTTATTTAAGTTATAAGGAAAAGATGAATGTTAATCTTAAAGCAACATATTTTTTTCTTTGGGGTGATTATTTGTATAATAAAAATATTGATGACATTTTTCTAAGGTGCATTGATAAAGCACAACAAGTAAAAGTGTTGGAATAATTTCATAATTTAGCTTGTGGTGGACATTTATTTTCTCCTGTCATGGCTCATAAGATTTTGGGGGCTACATATTATTGGCTGACACTCTTCCAGGATACCCACAAGTGGGTATGTAAGTGTGATATTTGTCAATAATTTATTGGTAAGAAAAAGTTGGCAGCTTTACCTTTGAAGCCAATTCTGATCAAAGAACCTTTAAGGCAACGGGGAATCAATTTTATTGGTGATATGAATCCATCCTCAAGTGGAGGACATTTTTTTTCTCTTACTTTTACTGATTACTTCACCAAGTGGGTGAAGGCTATTTTGGTGAAGCATGTTACCTCAGAGGTGGTTTGTTGTTTCCTTAAGGAAAATATAATCTAGAGGTTTGGATTTCCACATAAAATTGTGGTAGATAATGCAACTATATTTTTTTATTTTGAAGTGACTTAGTTTTGTTTTGATTATGGAATTACTCTTACTCATTTGTCTAACTATCATCCACAAGGCAATGATGATGCACAATCGAACAATAAGAACTTTATGACTATCATTCGTAAGTTGGTTGATGAAAATTAGAGAATATGGCACAAGGTGGTGTATGATCCTTTTGGGTAGATCATATCACACCAAAGTGGGCCATTGGTATGTCCTCATTTTAGTTGATGTATAGACTAAATGTTGAGATTCCAATTACTTTAGAATTTCCAACTCTAAAGTTGGGAAAGGCTATTGAAAATGAGACTTATGGAAGTTAAAAAAGAATCATGTTCCTTACTCAATTGCAGGAACAACATACACAAATGGTGGATCACATTGAAAAAACCCAAAATCAAGTCAAGACTCTCTTTGATAAGAAAGGAAAGAAAAGAGAATTCAAAGTGGTAGATCTAGTTCTACTTTGAGGTAAGAGGCGAGAACCTAAAGGCATGCATGGAAAGTTTGAATCTCTTTGGATGGGTCCATTCACAATTCATCAAGTTTGTGGTAAAGGAATCCATCTCCTCGCATACAAATATGAAACTCCATTCTCACTGCTTCACAATGGACAACATCTCAATTTTTTCACTCAATGAAGTTCTGACATACTTTGTAAATATTTGTATTGTTGTTGAGTCATTTTATTTATGTTTTGAGTTCTTTGGTTGTTTAACTTTGTGGCCCAATGTACCAGATAAAGGCACTTAGATATCTAAGGTTATGTTCCCTTTGATTACCCCTTAAAGTTATTGAAGGAAGTTCCCTAGTCAAAGCCCGCTATTATCCCCAATTTGAGCAAGGGCAAAATTGGGATACCCTCTATAGATTTTGCTTATACCATAGCCCAATTATCTAACAAATTTTTTGAGAAGATCATAATTATTTTCCTTAGTCATTCCAAATAATCTTCTCAAAATTAGTGATACTTTTGAGTCATTTTTGTGCCATTTATTTTAATTTTCAATCTTTATTTTTCCTGGTTTTCTTTAAATTTTAAATACACTTGTAGTATCAGGTTTAAAAATTGACACTACAAGTGTCCTTAGGAGTGTTGTTTAGGTACACATTTAGTATTGGTTTTAAAACTAACACTACATAGGTTGTTTTCATTGTTATAACCTTTAAATTGATGCACATGTATATCAGGTTTTGAAACCCAATATACACATGCATATTGGGTTTCAAAACCCAATATACATGTATTTATACTTGACACGTATGGAATTTATGATACTATGACTTTGGTTTTATAAAGTCGTTTTCTCTTTTCTTTCAATCTTTTTATTGATCTTTATGCTTTGTGAGAGGTGACATAGAGAAAATAATTGTTCATGATTCTCATCTTATTTCGGCTTCAAATCGGGTAATTCCGCACTATTTGCTTTCTTGTTTTTATTTGTTTGTGACTTTAGGGTTTTTATTTTTCATTCTTATTTTCTTTGTTTGTTTGAGATACAATGATTTTGTGGATAGGTATGGATTCCATCACATCCAACTCCATATATTGGTGTTGCATGGAAAGGAATTCACATCTCCCTTTTTTCCTCTGCACAAACCATATCTTGAATCATTCTTTAGCATGTAATATGGGTTTTGAAACCCATATTACAAGCCAATGTTTCTTTAAAATCAAAATTGAGTGACACATGTATTTTGGACCATTAAGTCTAAACTACAAGTAGTTCAGGTTTCATGGCGCGAACTACATGTGACATTGTTTCTTGCAAGTTGAACCACTTGTAGTTTAGGTTATGAAATATGAACTATGACTTGTAGTCCGAGTTTCATTTGCCAAACTAGAATATTGTGATATATGTTACCTTTCTCTTTTGAGAACCAATCATAAGCTTGTAATTTGGGTTACAAGGCTTGAATTAAAACTTGTAGTTTGGACCCTATAATCCAAACTACAAGTCATGAGTATTGAAATACTTTAAGCTTTTTCCTTATTTGTAGTTTTGGTTTTGATTTCTGAACTACAAGTAATGTTAACTATCCAAACATGCAGTCCAGGGTTTAAAACTTGAACTTCATCCCAGTTGAGTTCTTCCCAATTATTTACACTTATGGATCCAAATTAGAGATTTCCTCTAACTCTCAATTTGTATATAGCATTCCTTTGCATCATTAAGTTCATCACGACTTAGCCATCCCCAAGCAATAAAGGGATAAAGTACAAATATGATAAGTCTTTGAAGGTGAATCCAAAAAGTTTGATTGCTTCAAATGTATCTAAAATTAAGGATATTGAAGTAGGTCATATTAGTATGGAAGATTTTCTAGCCAAGATTGAAGTAGAATCTCTTACTCTAGAAATGAAGAGAGTCATCAGAAGTAGTATTCAGAAAGTTGCAATATTTCCTATGTCCGCATAAAATATTGAGTTTTTACATGCTGTAGTGACTCATTTTTATACCACAAACAAATGTGTTAGAAATTTAGATAACCGACAACCTCCTAACAATTGATCAGATCAATAAGGAGACTTTAAGTGAGAAAATGAATAAAGAGAAAGAAAAATTCTTTGAAGAATCAATAAACATATGTAAGGATTATATTGACACATTATTACCGGCACTAGGCAAGACAATAATGGAATTTAAGGAACTATACAGAGACACCTGCAAGACTAATCTTCTGACAGTGGATATTGACAAGGAAATCAACAAAGTACAAAAAGAAATAAATGATAAAGCTGACAATATCACTGGTTCATCAGAACCAATATCAGTTATAGAACAAGAGATAGATGGATTTGAGGAGAAAATTGAGAAATTAGAGAAGGAGAAGGAGAATGAAAGATTAAAATACAAGGCTAAGGAACTCAAATGTAGACTAGGTCCGAACCTAGACATCCTCATCTCCTTGAGAAAAGAGATTTCAGAGGCTCTTGTTCTAGGACTTAAGACTAGGTCCAAAACAAGACATCCTCATCTCCAAAGGACATAAGCATCATTGAAGGATAGTGAGAGGTTCACTAACAACTTAAATTTTGCATTAGCAGATCTATATCAGATTGTAACCCACTGGTTATAGGGATCCTAACAAGAACTACACTCAATTGACATTAATTGACAACCTTTGTCATTGATGCTAAAGGGGGAGTAGTAGAATGAGAAAAATGATTGGCAGAAGACATCATCTACTCAGGGGGAGCACACTATTTTGGAGCACACAGTTTTGAGAAGATTTTTTGGACAACACATTTTTGGATACAATTTTGACTTTTTCTCATGAGTGTTGCCATCAATGCCAAAGGGGGAGATTGTTAGAAAATGCACACTCCAATGAGAAATTGTAGGTGATTGAAGGTATTGTCATTGATGGCAACCTTACAATCCTATGGCACCGGCAGACACCGACACTGACAGAGACTACACCGATAAATAGTTCACCGACAACGACCAAGATGATTACCGACACCCTGGCCAAAAGGATTTTGGTTATTATATTTTGTATTTATTTGTAAAATCTTTTGTAAGACAACAAGGCATATTGTAAATAAGACTCATATAAGTATGAGATCTTGTAGGATCATTTATGTATGGAATGTAATAGGCAGATGCAAACATGTGAATATTAAGGCAGATTTTGGAATAAGGTTTATGGAAGTTGTATGAGCTTAAACCAGTACTGAACCTGGCATAGCAGATGCTGAACCAAAGTAGTTTAAGATATTGGATTTACATAATCCATTTTTGTAAGTCAGTGAGACTTCCCTTTTTGTAATTAAGCAGTGAGCTTTAGGTAGTTGGCCTTTCTGCATGTGTAGGCCCCTATTGTAAGTAATATTCATTTATTGGCTAGTGAGTGAATATTGTGGGTCGCGAATCCCACTGAGGTTTTTCCCACACTAGATTTCCTCATTAAAAATATTGTGTTATGGTGTGCTTTCTATGTTGTGGTTATTGATCTTATTTATTGCATTATTTCTGGTTTACTGGTACACTGTTTTCAAATGCAATTTGCTTAATAAGATTAGAAAATTTGTTAACTGGCAAGATACTGATTCACCCCCCCTCTTAGTATCTTTGGGAATCCGGACATTCATGTTTCTGAAAATTACATCCTTCGTAGAATTAAAGATGGACAAAGCCATTGAATATTATGAAAAGAACACAAAAGAGTGTAAGAGATAAATTAATATAGAATGGTTGAAAAAACCTAGAGAAACTTACACCAAGTGTCCTAAATCATTGCATAGGAGAGACTTTAAATAAGAAATAAATGATCTTATCACAATTCTTAGTGGGGTTAAGGGTTTACCAGATTCTAGCATCTTTCAAGAATGGATGTTTAAATACATCCAAACCATATTGAAAAGTTAACCTAAGATCTAGTGGGGGAAGGAGATCAGTGACTCTATTTGCAGTAAAATTTTCAAGGCTAACACAACCTTGAAGTTCTACATGACATCTTATCTGTTCCAAGGTGTGCGTCCTTACTCTCCTTGTGCTGTGCAGCGTAATGCTTGGGTTTGTGACATGGTTTAATCGCCTCCTGTGCATTCTATAATTCTAGTGATTGTATTAATAATTAATAGGTTGATATTTTGGTGCAATGAGAACCGCACTTGTAACATGTGGTATCATAGATTGGTCACAAGTTCAAACCCCTCACTTGCGCTAGGTAGGGGATTGTTGCAAGGTGTATGCCCTTAGTCTCCTTGTGTTGTGCAGTGCAATGCTTAGGTTTGTGACATGGCTTTGTTGGAAATAGTGATTATGTTTTTTCATTGGTGTCAACATTGTGCTTTGGTTGGATTTGGTTCTTTCCCAATTGGTTGCTGCTATCCCGGTTGGACCTAGTCCCAGTTTGTCTTGGTTTTGGCAAATTCTGATCTGGTATGATCGATTTGTTGAATTAGGTTTTGGATGGTTATTCAAGATGGTTACATGCTTCTCATATTTAGTTGGTTCATGATTTGGTGCTCCAGAAGCTATCATTTATGTTCCTAGTTGATATTCTTGGTACCAGTTAGCTTTACCGGTTGGCGATATTTGATGATTTGGTTAAGAGGTTTTGGTTCGGCTTATGGAAATAATTTCTTATGTGTTGAAGGGGCTTCTTGTTCATGTCCTAATTTTTTGGTGGCTTTGCATTGGCTGGCATGATGATTTGGTGGTCCTATTTGGACCCGGTCGGTTATTCTAATGTTATTGCACTGAGGGTTTCTACCGGTTGGTGAAACTTGTGGGAGATTGGTCTTAATGTGATTTTTGGTGGATATAATTGTTCGGTAATTTGAATTAGGTCCATGCTATGTAATATAAATTATAATATTGGTCTGGTGGTATCGTGTGATGTAATTTTTATAACTTTAGGTTTATGGGTTTAAGGTTTAGCCGACCTTGTTATCAAGGTTGATGATTTGTATTTATTGGTGTCTTATTCATGTAATTTGTGTATTGATGGTTATTTTTGCATTATCAGACAAAGGTTTATGTGTGAACAAGGATAGATCATTCAATGAAGGTTGTGAAGGATTTGGTATTGCAGGGCAGATATCTATGCTTAACTGGAACTGTATCAAGCTTTAGAGATGCTATCTTCAGAGTTTATTTTCTCTGGATTGTATTCCAATGTTTATATAAGTTAGTGAGAATTATTTTTGTGATAAGTAGTGAGCTCTAGGCAGTTGGCCTGATTGCAAGTGTAATTCCCATTGTAATAATTTCACATACTACTGCAAAAGTATTATCTGACTGTGGGTAGGGCTTGCCACTGTGGTTTTTCCCTTTACTGGGTTTTCCACATAAAAAATATTGGTGTTATGTGTATTGTGCTTTCATGTTTTATCTTTCACTATGTTGTTCTTATCTTGCTCTCGTAAAAGGTTTATAATTTGTTTTAACTATTTAACTTGTGGAAAATTGATTCACCCCTCCTCTCAGTTTGTCTTCAGTATCAAAACATTCTAACAATTGGTATCAAAGCAAGGTCCTCTCTGCAAAAGCTTAAATTACTTGAGGAGATTCGGTGACATCAACTTCTATATTTAATCCCTACCAGAAGTAGAGTTCCACATTTGATGGTACAAATCAAATTATGGAAGGAGCGAATGAAGATCTATCTGAGATGTTTTGGAGATGAAGTTTGGGAGATGGAAGAAAAAGGATATACACCTCATGATCCTAATTCTGGAACATCGTCACCTCCTGATGAGCAAAAAAGAGCTGATAATGATGTCAGAGTGAAAGAAGCATTGTTAAGTGCTCTATCTGATGAGAAGCTATTGAATGTTATAGAATTGGAAAATTCAAAGAAGATCTAGTTGAATCTTGAAACTCTTTATGAAGGAGACCAAGAAGTAAATATTGCAAAACTTGAAGGTTTCCAGGTGAGATATGAAACTTTGAAAATGGAAGAAGAGAAGAAGATAAGTTCTTTCATGGATAGAGTGAATGAGATTGTCATGGGAATCAAATGCTAGGATGGAAATGTCACTGAGGATGAGGTTGTTTCAAAGATTCTAAGAGTTCTACCTTTGGCTTACAAAATGAAGGCTACTACAATTAATGAACTCCGGACAATGTCAAGTACCCCTATTACTAGAGATACATTACTTGGGAAGTTAATTGCTTTTGAACTTGAAGAACTTGGAGATTAGAGTACTACTAAATCTGAGACTGCATTTAAAACATCTACCTCCAGTAAGTAGAAGATAGATTGGAAGGAGTTATATGCTAAATATTTAGAAGACATTGAGAGGGAAGATGAAGAACTTAAAGAGTTGCAAGCCCTAATTGCTAGAAGAATCCTTAAAGGAACGGATGGAAGTAAGTGTAGACGTATAAAAATGACCATATTCCTAAATGAATATTTTATATTCATTTCTCTATTTAATTAAATCCAATTTAATTAAATTATCCACATTCCTCTATTTAATTAAGAAAATTACTGAATTAAATTCACTATACCCATTTAATGAATAAATCATTTTATTCAATTAAATTCCCCCTATCCACTTTTAATTAAATTCAAATTTAATTAAATAGTTATCCTAAATTGAATAAATCTAATTTATTTAATTTCTCCAAATTACAACCAAATTGAATGAAATTCTTTATTTCAATTAAATCCTATTATCCCTCCATCTACTTGCAAAATCCTAAACCCCTTTCTAATCCCTTCTAGACTCTTCTAATTGCTTCTAATTAGCCTAACCCATCTTCTAAACTTTGTCACATCCCTAAGCAAGGGGAGGTCACTTCTCAAAACCTCAAAGTCTTTGATAACCATTAAAGGCTTCAAGTCTTCAACCACTTAATTCCTCAAAGTCTTTGATAACCATTAAAGGCTTTCAACCTTCAACCACTTAATCCCCCAAAGTCTCCAATAACCATTAATGGTTAACTCAAACCCTCTTACATGGTTAAAACATTTGTTTTAACTCAACCTTCATCCAACCCAAGGGTCTCATCAGGCCTTTAATGCTTTGACCATGATTATCTCTTAATCATTTGTACAAAGGTTTATCCTTGGATTAACTCTTAATCGAGTGGGTAATCCTAATTTAAGCTGGACCCTTAGCCTCTAGATAACCATGAGGTCTTCTCAGGTATTGAATGCCTCCAACCCCTTCTCTCAACCCAACCCTATGTTGACACTTTTCACCATTTCATTGGTGCCAATTACAAACATGGATCCCCAACTTTCAAATTCAACCCTTGATTAAACCATTCAATCTTGACCATCCATTGCCCTATTCTTGCTATAAATAGAGCTATCATTCCTCCATTTTTAACAATCATCCTCCAAATTTGTAGCATCACACTTATGCTCAAATACATTCAAGCTTTCATATCTCATTTTATGCTTATCATTTTAGCCTCTTTTAAATCAGGAATTAGTCTAAATATGCATGTTTAGGATACTTTCTTTATCATTTAGCTCAATCATAGACTAAATATATCATGTTAGGATAGTATTCATACTAACCTTGTCATCTTATCATCTAGTTTATTGTATTTATAGAATCATACATAGCTTATAACACATCTCATACTAAAATCTATCAAAGCATCCCTCGTTCTTGCATTTGCCATCCCTAAACCATTTTGCTCAGTGATCTGAGAGAAAAAACATTGGTTTGAGGGACATTGTGAGATAGAGAACCATGGGACCCACCTTGGGAAGCTGAGTAATACGTCATTACTCCATAGCTTGCACCAAGAAGTCTTGTGTGTGTGTGTGGACTAGAATTTAGCAATATTTTCACATATTTAGTTTTATCTGCCCTTTTTTCCCGCATACAGTAAGTATGAAGGAAAAGTTCCTTTTAAATGTTTTTCATGCAATAAGATCGGTCATTTCACTTTTCAAATTTGGTGACTCCAAGTTGTATTCGACCTATTCTAAGGATTGGTCTGATGTTTCGAAGACCAATATTTATTTGCCTGACTCATGCCTAGACTCGTACTGACCCACATGGTCATTTATCCATGGTGTGTTATAAAATGCAACCATGACAATGCCTTACATCAATTGGGTCTTATTTACTCACAAAACTATCAACCTATTACAAACGATCATTTTCAACTCATGGGTGATATTAGGCTCTTTTAGAATTTATTGGTGTCTTCATTTGTGTCTTTGGGTGCTCCTGCACCATACTCCTTGGGTGATTGAATCTCAAGTCCTCTTGAGATGAGTTCCTACAATGTAGTCCCATGTTTCTTCATCTGGTCTTCATCCATCCATACTGCATCTACCTCAGAGAGTCCTTACCACTTGACAAGGTATTGTTTGTAGACCTTATTCCTACTTTTCTTCACAATCTTGGTGTCCAATATCCTTTCAATTTTGGGTGGCTCTTGACTTGGAAAGTCTTTCAGTATATCTGCAACATCCTCCACCAAGAATCTACCATCTTCATGCACTGTACCTTTGAATGGTGTCAGATGTACAACATTAAAGATTGGGGATATACCTATATCTAAAGGTAATTGCATTTCATATGCATTGTTCCCAAAATTATTGAGTATTGGACAAGGTCCAACCTCTCTCATCATGAGCATTGTGTGTTTCCCTTTTGGCAATCTCTCCTTTTTCAGATTTTCCCATATCATGTCTCCAACTTGGAACTGCACATCTCTCTTTCTTATATCAACCTGCTCCTTGTACTTCTTTGTACTTCTCTGCAATTGCATCCTGACTTGGTCATGAATCTCCTTTATCCCTTCAGCAAATTCTTCTCCACAAGCACTGATATGTTTAGTGAAGGGTAGATTTCTCAATTCCAACATACTTCTTGGATTTAGTCCATAGACAATTTGGAAATGGCTCCTTCCGATACTCCTATTGATAGAATCATTATAGGCATATTCTTCTTGGGAGATTATGGAATCCCACTTTTCACCATGCTGCTTGGTGAGGTACCTTAACAAATTTCAGAGTGACCTATTGACCACTTCTATTTGGCAATCCGTTTGGGGATGATAAGATGAACTAAAAGACAAGTTTGTGCCTAACTTCCTCCATAAATTCCTTCAAAAATGTCCTACAAATTTCACATCTTTGTCCGATAGAATGTTCAAGGGTAAACCATGTATTCTCACAACTTCATTAAAGAAAAGTTTTGCAACATATATATCATCACTTGTGCTCTTGCATGGCAGAAAATGTGCCATCTTGCTAAACCTGTCAACAACCACAAAAACATTGTCAAAACCTTTTTGAGTTCTTTGTAAACCCAGCACAAAATGCATGCTCACACTTCTTGTTGTCCCTTTGACCTTTTGACACACCACACATGAATCCACAAATTTTCTGACACCTATCTGCAATTTAGGCAAGTGATAAAATCTTCTCACCAACTCAAGAGTTTTGTCTAATCTAGAGTGTCCCCCCATACAACCACTATGCTTCTCCTTAATTACGTTATCCCTCATTGAACATTTAAAAATTCATAACTAGCATCCTTTGAAAAGAAGACCATCTTGAATCTGTAAAGCGGAAAATCGCGATCGAACCCTAGTTGCCCTCCCCTCTTCCAACTCCGAGGAGAGAGAAGGGAGGTTCGCTAGGATTCAATGGTTTTCACTTAGGGGAGAGACTTTACATTCAAAAGAGGGGTTGAAACCCACTAGATCCAATCCCACGCAATGCAAGATTGGATGCTAAATGTGTTTCAAGGGTTAAGACAGCAAGGCTACCCTCTTTTGTAAAGAATGTTGATAGAAGAATTAAACTAAGCATGCATAGAAAGTGACAAAGATTTGCTTATAAACTGAGTTCGGATTATAGGATGAAGCTGCGGACCTGGAATTAGCAGTAAAATGTCGATATGGCGCTGTCCTGCAAATTTGAGCAAAATTGTCGGGACGATGGCGCCCGGCACCACGGTCCTCTGAAAAATCCGCGAAACGAAGGGGGATCTGTTCGTCTCTGCACAAGGATTCCAGATCTTCAATTTCAGCCGCGTACCTGCAACCTACACACAGAAAAGTGAAGACGATTGGGGGGTTAGGGATTAGGGGTTTGCCTTTAGGTCAAACCCCGGTTTTGGAATTAACCAAGAAATGAGCAAGTGCTGTAAATGTAAATGACTGTAAAACAAGTACTAATACCTTGTTCTAAGGATGTTTGTATCCTTATGTGCGAAGGTTTAGATGTTGTATGTTGTATGTTGTATGTAGCATGTAGTATGTGATCTCCTCTTCAATGGTTGAATCCTTGTCTTGAATGCAACACTTAGCCTTGAATGGAGACTTAGAAGGAATGCTTGAATGCTTGAATGCTTGAATGTTTGAATATTGCTTTCGCCTTTTTTTCATCTACTTTCCATGCATCCAAATGAGAGAGGAAAATGTAGTTTATATACTTGTCAATGAGGGCTGATAGACTGATTTTCCCGACCTTAGGCCGACCAGGAAAGTTAATTTCCAAATTGCAAACAAAAAGACCCGAGCCCCTTAGGAGACCGGGCCCAAAATAGGACCCAGGGACCAGGGCGCTGGGCACCCTGGTCCTGAGGGACCAGGGTGCTGGGCGCTCTGGTCCCACCTCCCGGGACAGCAGGGTGCAAGGAGGTTCAGGCCAGGGTGCTTGAAAAATGCAGTTTTTGATGTCGTGAGCAAGTTTCGGGGTCTCCATTCAGGTTGCGTGTTGCGTCGCCATCGTGAAGACCGAAATGCAGTCGAAATTGCAAGTGTCGCAATTTTAGGATGCTACATTTAGCCCCCACTTTAGCGGGAGTATGTATGCTCATACTTTCGGTAAAGTACAAGGAAACAACATTGAAAGACTTTCACCACGTCAAGGAGGCAAGATACACCAAGCCCCCAGTGGACTAAGGATCTTACGACTTCGATTGACAAAGTAAAAGGGAAGATCACGAGGGAGAACCATGACTGTCAGTAGTAAAGTTCCCTCACTATGAGTCATGCAAGAAAGATATCAAAAATTTTCAAGGCAAGGCTAAATTTGTCAAGAAATTTTCAAGTATCTTGAAAAGATATGAACGGGATGTATGCCCCCCTACATTAAAGCGATCGCACACACCTCACCGAGGGTGATTGCTTTAAGGTAGTGATACATATAAGAAATGAGAAAGGAAAGGAGCACGTTATCGCAAGGATTTAGCCCCCAAGTGTGAGATAAACCCAAGGATAATAGACACAAAACACAAAGCACGAGGTGACTTCGCTTTCCTTGGGGTCAGTATGCTGTATGATAATTCATGTATATATATCATATGTATGTATGCATAATTGTTCTTCATTCCCCAATCAAGGAAGGTCACCTAGAAGAAGGGAACACATGTGTCTTTTGAGTCAACATGAGAGAGATCGAGAGATCTCAATGCTTTGCATCATCCTCAAGTAGACAACACTAAGGACAACAAATAGAAGAATGAGAATAACATATAGAAGAAGTAATGAAAGAGAGGAGGAAAGAATCTGCTATGCTAATGTAACTAGTCTAGCACGTCATCTACCCCCCGATCTTGCTGATCAATGTTTCGGGAAGGCAGGGAACACGCTAGAGGAGGAACATCCAACACAGCAGATGGAGCTATCACAAGATCCAAACAAGGGCTGTGTTCATGTTCCGAGCCACATTGTTCTTGTCTAGGAGCTAGGATAAGTGCTTTAGAAAATTCATTAGATAAATGGTTATCCACATCAACAAGTTCATATTCACTATCAGAATCAAGAGGAGTAACATTTTCATCATGAATAACATTTTCATCTATATCATCATCAAGATTTATAAAAATAGGATCTTTAACTCGCACCGGATCAAGACCATCATGCATCTTCTGTTTAGGAGATTTAGGCTCAATGTCCGGCTGAGGAGAAAATGGAATAATGCTTGTTGAAGGTGTTTTTGGAGATTGCAAAGTTTGAGCTCTAAGACGACGCTTTCGCCGGCGTTCACGTGCAAAACGATTTCGTCTAGTTTTAGTAGGAAGTGGAGAAGATTGAGGAGGAGGAATGTTCTCATCCTTAGCACTTGGGTGTTTAGGTTGTGGTCTCTTAGGCTGAACAATAGGAGAAGAAGAAGGTCTCTTCTCTCTATAAAAGGAAGGAGGAGGAACTGCTCCATATAAAGGAGGAATATTTGGTTTAGGGAGAAGACCAAGTCCATCATGACGAGGAGGTATAGGTCTACTCTTAGGAAGTTTATTAGGCATAGACATAGTCACATTCATAGGGATGGGTTGGGAATCTTCTTGAGGAAAGACATTAGTTTTATCTTTCAAAGGAAGAACTTCCTTCTCAAGAATGATAGGAATATCAAGTTTAGGTGTTCTAGGTTCACTTAGAGATAGGATCATATCTGTTTTCCACTTTTGATAAGATTTGAAAAGATGATCACTTCGCGGAGGAAGAGATTGGAATTGTTTAGGCCAAAAGTAATCAAGAGGAACGCTAGAAGTTCTTTCAGCTGGTTTAAAGAGACTATGATTGACAGTAACAACTTCACCATTATGGGGAAATTTCAAACACTTATGAATAGGAGAAGCAATAGCTTTCATGGAAGATAGCCAAGGATAACCAAGCTTCACATGAAATTGTTCGGATGAAGGAATAATAGCAAAGTTCACATCAAGGGATTTGTTATGGACCTCAATAGGCAATGTAATAGAACCAATTGCAGGAGAAGAAAATGCATCAAATAGTTTCACAATCACATCTGTTTTGTCATAAATCACTTGATTCAATTGCAAAGTAAAAAGAAATTCTTCAGTAATAACATTAACCATGCACGAAGGATCAATAAGCACTCCACGGCAAGGTGTATTCTTGACTTTTGCAACTATGTATAAAGGACCATCAGGTGCCCTAATGGTTTCACTGGAATCAAATGTGATGGAAGGTTCTTTAGGGATTTCTTGCTGCTCTACAAAGTTAATCACATTCGGAGTCATAGACACAAGACCATCAGATGAGGGAGAGGAATCATTAGCCTCAATTGCATTAGAGGTATGAGAAGGCAATGGATCAGTGAAAATCTGAAGATTTTGGTTAGGAGGAGCTACAGATGTGTTGCCTTTATCATTCACTCCAGAAACAAAGATAGTATTGTTATCAATCAAATCTTGAATTTTACCCTTTAAAGAAAAACATTTTTCAGTATCATGCCCAGGCTGACGATGAAATTGACAAAAAGATTTGTTATCAAAATAAGGTGAAGTAATCTTTGCAGGATCAATTTGCCTTATAGGAGGAAGAGTAAGCACATTTTGTTCCAATAACTTATTCATAATACTATGCAATGATTCATTCAAAGGAGTATACTTTCTTTCTTTCTTGAAAAATTTAGAAATAGGAGGCACACCTGATGCTGCATTCACATTGTTGTTGATGGTGTTTTCATTGAATTTGATGGAATCTCTGTTCGGTTTAAACTTCCCAAATGGTTGTTGACTGCTATCACCCTTATCACTCGGAGCCATAGGATGTGATTGTTCCATTTGACTCACAGTCAGTTGATAATTGTGAAGAGTGGCACACAACTGTTGGAAAGAAGTAAACTCAGAAAACAGAAGTTTGTCTCGAATATCTTTTTGTAAATTAGAAATAAAGATTCTTTGAATATCATTGTCAGGCACTGGAAAAGAAATTTGAGCATACAAATGCTTATATCTACCAATGAAATCAGTCACTTTTTCTTTAACACCTTGTTTACAATGCATTAAATCAATCAAAGTAACCTTAGGACTTATATTGTTTTGAAATTGTTGAATGAAAGCATTTGCAAGTTGTTCGAAAGAAGTAATAGAGTAGGAAGGCAACGAGCAATACCATTGTAGGGCTTTGTCTCTTAATGTTCTAGTGAACAGTTTTGCAAGCAACCTTTGGTCATAAGCAAAATCAGTACATATTGTTTGAAAAGTCTTAACATGTGTTAGAGGATCTCCTTTACCATTATAAAGTTCCAAATGCGGGATTTCAACATGTTTAGGAGGGATAGCTCGAACAATGTCAAGAGAAAGTGGGCTCGCAACATCAAATGTGGGCACACTAAACTTAGATTGATTCATAGAGGCAATTTGTTGCTGTAAAGAAGAGACAGTTTGTGCAAGATTGTTAATGGTCGCTTCAGTCGAAGAATTCATATTGGATGTGTTAGATTGAGATGGAGGTGTTATGTTATTGAAAGAAGGTAAAGAGTAAGGTGGTGGGACTCTATGATAATTAGTCATAGGAGATGATTGGACGGGAGGAACACTACAAGGAGGAATGGAATGATTGAATGAATTGCCCCCTTGCATCATGTTCATTTGTGGTGATATAATAGGCACACTCATTGAAGGAATGAATGAAGAAGTCGGATTGAATGAAGGAAGAGGGTTAATTGAAGAAGAAGGGTTGCCCCCATGACCGGTGATCATAGGAGGAATGTCTTGTGTAGAAGTAGCCATTATGTTTGATGTAAAGGTAGGTATGCTAGCAATAGGAGTCATCAAAGGAATAGAATGATTGTCTTGAGTAGGAGGTTGTGTATAACCTAAGGTTTCGGCACAACTCTTCATAGGCATCACATTTGAATCCACAATGTGTGCAATACCACGCAAAATATCAATTCCATTCTTATCACTTTGAAGCATACGTTTTAGACCCTCAATTAAAGGAAGAGCTTGACTATCAGGGTATTCTTGAGACATCCATTGTCGAAAATCGTCAAATTGGTTATCCAATTTCGAAAGTTGTTCTACAGAAACCTCATGGAGAGCTTCTTCATCATTAGGAGGATAAGAGGAATTACCCATGTCCTCGTTAAAAAGGCTATTCAAATTAGGTTCCATCTCCTCAGTAGTTAAACCTCGGAAAGACTTAATTCTACGGCTTCGTCTAACAGGAATAGTGTAAGTAGGGCTTATTGTTGTAAAACTCATGCACTAGAAAGAGAGAGAAGATTTTGAATTTAGAGGTAGCAATTTTCAGTAAAATCAGCCAATCTTCTGGATTTAAGCTGTTAAATGCAATCACAACAGTCTCCCGAAATTTAGGAAAAAATGTCTGGGACCGTGGCGCCCAGAGTGCAACACGGTACTTGCCACTTTTTTCGAAATTTGCGGGGATGAAAGGTATGATGATTTTAGAGCTAATCTGAAAAAATTGAGTGATTTTACGATCTGTAGATAGGCCAAATTAAAGTTGCAATCTCGAAATTGAACCCTACCAAGATTGTCGGAAAATGCAAAATTTGAATTTTGAAAAAGAGAGGGAAACTGAAATTTTGAATTTTATGATTTTTAGAGGGAATGTCAAGAGCAATGCAAATTTTGAAATTTGAAAATTGACTCAATTTCACGCAAAATTCAATTTTGAAAGCGGAAATCGAAGTTGTTGTAATTAAGCACTTAATTTCAAAAGTCACAAAATGCAAGAATTTGAATAAAGCACTGAAATGAATGATAACACACTTTTCAGATTTAGGACAGTAGGAACACAATTTTGATACAAAATTTCAATTTCAATGATTTTTAAATGTTTAGAAGCCTCAATCACAAGACCAACTTTGACTGTAATTTTGAAGGTGTTATAATTGATAAAATCAGCCAAAATTCTGGATTTTAGCAGGAAAATACAGTAAGATCTCGCTCCCAAAATTTCAGAAAAAATGTCGGGGACGATGGCGCTCGGCGCCACGGTCCTCGCAACTTTTTTCCAAATTTTCAGGGATGAAAGATGTTGTGATTTTATTGCGGAATCCGAAGTTACAGCTGATTTGGAGATGTTTTGATCAGTGAAACTGTCGGACAAAGGTTGAATCAAGAGGGTTTCAAAAATTAGGGTTTTGACACTTAACCACTTAATTTTCAGAATTAGAGCACAAATATGAATTGCAAATTTGTAATAGAAGGGCAGATCTGAAACAAGCATTAACATTTAGACATTTCACAAGTTCAATTACTAAAAAGAAAATTTAGGGTTTTAATGCAATCACCTCTAAAATTTTGCAAAAGATCAAACATGGAAATGTAATCAATTTTTTCAGATCTAAGCATGAAAAATCAGAAAGGATGTTCACGTCGGGTTCACCAAAATGTAAAGCGGAAAATCGCGATCGAACCCTAGTTGCCCTCCCCTCTTCCAACTCCGAGGAGAGAGAAGGGAGGTTCGCTAGGATTCGATGGTTTTCACTTAGGGGAGAGACTTTACATTCAAAAGAGGGGTTGAAACCCACTAGATCCAATCCCACGCAATGCAAGATTGGATGCTAAATGTGTTTCAAGGGTTAAGACAACAAGGCTACCCTCTTTTGTAAAGAATGTTGATAGAAGAATTAAACTAAGCATGCATAGAAAGTGACAAAGATTTGCTTATAAACTGAGTTCGGATTATAGGATGAAGCTGCGGACCTGGAATTAGCAGTAAAATGTCGATACGGCGCTGTCCTGCAAATTTGAGCAAAAGTTGTCGGGACGATGGCGCCCGGCGCCACAGTCCTCCGAAAAATCCGCGAAACGAAGGGGGATCTATTCGTCTCTGCACAAGGATTCCAGATCTTCAATTTCAGCCACGTACCTACAACCTACACACAGAAAAGCGAAGACAATTGGAGGGTTAGGGATTAGGGGTTTGCCTTTAGGTCAAACCCCGGTTTTGGAATTAACCAAGAAATGAGCAAGTGCTATAAATGTAAATGACTGTAAAACAAGTACTAATACCTTGTTCTAAGGATGTTTGTATCCTTATGTGCGAAGGTTTAGATGTTGTATGTTGTATGTTGTATGTAGCATGTAGTATGTGATCTCCTCTTCAATGGTTGAATCCTTGTCTTGAATGCAACACTTAGCCTTGAATGGAGACTTAGAAGGAATGCTTGAATGCTTGAATGCTTGAATGTTTGAATATTGCTTTCGCCTTTTTTTCATCTACTTTCCATCCATCCAAATGAGAGAGGAAAATTTAGTTTATATACTTGTCAATTAGGGCTGATAGACTGATTTTCCCGACCTTAGGCCGACCAGGAAAGTTAATTTCCAAATTGCAAACAAAAAGACCCGAGCCCCTTAGGAGACCAGGCCCAAAATAGGACCCAGGGACCAGGGCACTAGGCTCCATGGTCCTGGGGACCAGGGCACTGGGCGCCCTGGTCCTAAGGGACCAGGGCGCTGGGCGCTCTGGTCCCACCTCCCAGGACAGCAGGGTGCAAGGAGGTTCAGGCCAGGGTGCTTGAAAAATGCAGTTTTTGATGTCGTGAGCAAGTTTCGGGGTCTCCATTCAGGTTGCGTGTTGCGTCGCCATTGTGAAGACTGAAATGCACTCGAAATTGCAAGTGTCACAATTTTAGGACGCTACAGAATCAAATAATCATAATACTTTAAATGATACTGACTACCAAACTTAGTGCATACCTTGTAGATGCGTTTGAAATCTTCATCCGCATCAACTCCTACACTCTCCAACTAGATTTTTGAAACTGTTAGTGCCCTCCTGCTAAGAGAATCAACAACTTTGTTTGAGACACCTTTCTTGTGTTTAATTGTAAAGGTGTAGGCCTGAATGGACTCAATCCACTTCATATGCCTATGGCTCAATTTATCCTAAATACTTAGGAAGCTTAATGCCTGATTATCTGTATACATAACAAAATCTTTGGGAAGGAAATAGTGCCTCCACTTCTTTAGTGCCTGAACTAATACATACATATCCAAATTATAGGAATAATATTTATTTTTAGCATCATTCAATTTTTCAATAAAAAATGCAATTGGTCTACCTTCTTGACTAAGTACTGCACCTATTTCCAAATGGCTTGCATCACATTCAATCTGAAATATTTTGTCAAAATTAGGTAAGGTAAGAACCAGTTGTTGTGATACCTATTTCTTTAATATTTCAAATTCTTCATCCGCCTCCTTGGTCCATGAAAATTTGCACTTTTGTCCACCTCTGATGTTCTGTAATATGGGAGCACAAATCTAGCTAAAATTCTTGATAAACTTTCTATAAAAGGTAGCTAGGCTATGAAAACTCCTTACATCACCAATTGTTCTAGGAGTTGGCCATGTGAGAATGGCATTCACTTTATTAGCATCCATTTTTAGATTTCCTCTAGAAATCAAAAACCCAAGGTAAGTCAGTTCTTCCTGCAAAAACACACACTTTTCCATGCTTATCATTAGTTTCTCTTCATTCAACCTTCTCAAGACCATATCCAAATGTTTTAGGTGCTCCTCCTTTGTCTTTCTAAACACTAGGATGTCATCTAGATACACTATGACAAACCTACCAATGAACTCCTTCAACACCTCATTCATGAGTCTCATGAAAGTGCTAGGGGAATTTGACAACCCAAATGGCATCACCCTCCATTCATACAATCCTTCATTTATTTTAAAACCAGTTTTCTATTCATCACCGACTCTAATCCTTATTTGGTGATAACCACTTTTTAAATCAATCTTGGAATAATACCTTGCACCTCCTAAACAATCAAGAAAATCTTCTATTATAGGCATAGGGAATCTATACATGATGGTTATCTTGTTAATGGCCTGGGAATTGGTGTACAATCTCCATGTTCCCTCCTTCGTTGGTGCTAAGACAATTGGGACTGCAAAAGGGCTCAAGCTCTTCCCTATCAAACCTTTATCAAGCAACTCTTGGATCTACCTTGCAACTTCCTCATTTTGTTGGGGAGTTATTTTTTAGGTTGGCTTGTTTAGTAAGGTGGCACGGAGAATGAAATAAATGCAATGGCTTATCTCCCTTATTGGTGGTAGCATTCTTGGAAACTATTCTACAACTATGTCCTTGTATTTTCTCAACATTTCCTTCACCTCCTTAGGGTCTATCACCCTTTTCTTTTCTACCTTGCCATCTGCAATGGGCTCTTCTTCTTGCCTTGGTACTGACATTACTAAAAAACAAGGTGTCCCCTATTCCTTGATTTCCTTGAGGAACTCTTTTCCTTCCATGATCATGATCTTGGCCTCCTTCTCCTTCTGATCTTCACTATTATTAGGTAGGGGTATCAATTCAATCACCTTTTCATCTTTGGTTGTGGAGTAGGTGTTCTTGTGTCCATCATGATGGGCCTTGAGGTCACATTTCTATGGTCTCCTAAAAAGAAGATGACAAGCATCCATGTCAACAATGTCAAACATAATTTTGTCTTTGTATGCTCCTATGTGAAATTCAACCCATGATTTCTCTTCTACCAAGGTTTTTTTTCCTTTAGTAAGACAAGAAACTTTATATGGAAATGATGAGGAATTATTCTCAATTTTAGTTTCTCTACCATTTCTAAGGATACACAATTTTTAGTTGAACCTAAATCTATTATAACCTTACATACCTTGACTCATTATTTGTATGTGGTCCAGAAGAGTGTCTTCCTTTGTGGAGGTTCAGTATTGCTTGGTACCTTCAACAATGTTCTCCTAATCATCAAGGATTATCCTCTCTTTGGAAGTTCGTAGGAATCAGGTGAATTGACACTCTGACAATCAGTGTCTTGAACCAAATGTGTTCTCCTCTCTCCTTGGGAGTTTGATCCGGTCTTCTCAAGGCACTTAGCTTCAGTATGACCTACTTGATTGCAGTTGTAGCATCTGAAAGGCTCCAAGATTCTTCAACCAAATCTACCTCTATGGTTGGGTCTTCTTCCTCGGAAACCCCCTTTTGTGTTACCATCTCCATGCTGACTTTCTTGATTAGCCTCTCCTTGTGGCCTAGGAATCTGTCCTCTACCATTCATAGGGCCTCTCCCTCTAAAGTTTATGAACCCTTGAATTCTGTTATTCTGATCATTCTTTCTCTTTAGCTTCTACTCTTCTCTTAGTGCTAGTTGAAAGTACTTGTTCACTCTCTTCAGTGCTAGTACGTTGATATCATCTTGGATACTATATTTCAATCCACTAAGATATCTTGCACTTTCTCTGGTTCCTCTTCATGGTTTTTGGTCCTTAGAATCAACCTATGGAACTCCTCGGTATATGCACTCACATCAAGGTCCTTTTGCCTCAAACCTTGCAACTTCTTGTAGACTTGGACTTCATAGCCTACCGGGCTGAATTGTGCCTTCACTTTTGCCAACATTCTATCCTATGAGGTTATCATACCTCTACATTCCTTCACCCTCTCACCTTGGAGGTAATTTCACCAAGTGAGTGCTATTCCTTTCATCTTGGACTTAGCAAAGATAACCTTCTTATTATCAGGGGTCTCTTTTCATTCAAAATGGTTGTTCAATGCCTCAATCCAATCCATCACTTCTTCTGCATTCATTTTCCCACTAAACATAGGGATGACATATTTACCTGGTGAGGATTCTATTCCAATAGAATTTAGGACCTCAACAAATTCTCTCTGATCTACGGGTAACTCAACTTCCTACCTTGGGGTCTCCTCTTCTCCCCCTTGTCCTTCTTCATCAGAGTCACATTCACCCTCCTTTCCTTTGCCTTTGGCCTTCTCTAACTCCATCATTATGTTTTCAAACATCTCTTCAAACAACTTATTGATGGAATTTTGAGACATACTCTTAGGAGTCATGTTTGTAGCCTCTCCCTCACTTCCTTCTGCAGACATACACCACAAATCACCTTCCCCAAGCGATCCAACTCGCACTTTGATACCAATATGATGTAGAGCTAGGAAATGAACTAGGTTAAAACCTTCTCTCACCCACAACTACTATGTCCAAAACAAGTTCTTTTGTCTGTTCAAGGTGTAAAAAACACACCTACCAAATACTCAACTCACACAACAATTTGTGTGACCGGATCCATAACAATTTAGTATCTTTTGGTACTAGTACGATGAAAACACTCTACCCTTGTGTGAATGGCAAACAATCTTCTGGTACTGGTGGAATGAAAATCGATTGGATTATGTCTAATTGTGATCCAAACAACACAAAACACTCATAAGATATTTCTATTAGATGTGTTAGGGGATACTTGTCTAACAATTGTCCTATTGTCTAGTCGCCCTACCAGTTGAGTTCTCCAAACACAACTTAACAAAATTCCAAAGGACAAGACAAAATAAAGGTATATTTAGATACCCTTTATCTAGTTACACAATTCACCAAAGGATTAGAGTCTAACCACAAGTTGAAAGGTCTATACCCTTACTATCGTTACAGACCTAATTAAGCCAATTAGGCCTAATTTACAAAGAAAGTACCCCTTATATTATTTCCCTGACTAAAAAAACACTTCTGCAAGGTGGGGTAAGACTTCAAACAACCAAATACAAGGTTTCAAGACTTGATCCCACCTTCTTTGTCTTCTGCAAGTGATTTCCACTTCTACAGTTCAGGAGATCACATAGAGATGCCCGCCTAGGGTCAATTCAATCTCTTCGAGCTTGGAACCTCCCTACAAACCAACACCAAAATCTTATGATGCAATGGCCCTTCTAAAATTTTCCCACAAATTGTTTTGTCCTCTGGTGAAAATGTCAGATTAAGGGCATCTTTATAGTGAAACCCTAGGTGCAGACAGGTTTTGTGATTGGTTTGGTTAGTTTTTTTAATAGATCTCTACAACCTGATTGTTACAAAACATCAAAATTGATTCAAATGAAAGGTAAGAGACTTCCCTAACTCATCCAATTAGTTTCAGGAATCCACCAATCTGTATTGGTCAGAAATGAACAACAAAAAACACAGAATTTCAAAAAACTCCAAGTATATTGTATTGCTCCAAACTCCAAAATATCATCAATTTTCATCAATTTCAACAAATATGCCAACAAAAAACTAGAATTGATCCAAGTGGGCATAATATAGCCTCCCTAATGGTTTCCAACCACTTTTGAAACTTTGGAACCATTGGAGGATTAGTTATTCCTTTTTACAACATTTTGCAATGCAAACAAAAGTTGTCAACTTGCACTTTACAAATTTGGCGACTCCAAGGTGTATTCAACCTATTCCAAGGATTGGTCTTATGTTTATAAGAACAGTATTTATTTGCCTGACTCATTCCTAGACTCGTACTGACCCACATGGTCATTTATCCATGGTGGTTTATAAAATGCAACCATGACAATGTCTTACATCAATTGGGTCTTATTGACTCACAAAACTATCAACCTATTACAAATGACCATTTTTACCTCATGGGTGATATTAGGCTCTTTTAGACTTAATTTCTATCTTAATTTGTGTCTTTGGGTACTCCTACACCATTTATGAGGAGTTATAAGCCTAATCCAGAATATCAGAGCAGACCTAGATTTAGAAGTAATAAGGGTAAACCATGTTACTATTCTGGTGATGATGATTTTGGTATTACTGAAGATGATGATGATAATGAACCTGTGAGTGGATCTGGTAATGGAAGCTTTGATAAAGATTGGGTCTTTATTGCTATTAAGGATGATTCTCTAGAACCTGACATTGATACAACTCATACTAAGGAGAAGACTCTAGCTGCTAAAATTGAAGAGAAGGATGAATGGGCTATAGACATTGGTTTCTCACATCACATGATTAGTGACAAGAGGAAGTTCCTAACTCTACAAGAATTTGATGGTGGATTAATCAGATTCAGAGACAACAAGGCATGCAGGATCAAAGGCAAATGAACAATATCCTTGGATGTTAAGACTAATACTGACAATGTTTATTATGTTGAAGGTTTGAAGCATAATATTTTGAGTGTATGTAAGATGGTGGATAAAGGATTTCATTTACAATTCAAAAATGGAATGTGCAAGATTATCAATAGATCTGTATTGGAAATTGCCTCTAGAACTCAAACCAAAGGAAATATCTTTCATTTTAACTCTAGTGAGAAGGCTTGCTTGATTGCTCAGATTGATGAAAGTTGGCTATGGTATAAGAGGATGTGTCACGTGAATTTTGATTGTATAGTGAAGATTAGTTCAACACAGGCTATCAGAGATTTGCCCAAGATTATCAAGCCTCATAATTCGATATGTAGAGAATGTCAAATGGGTAAGTAAGTTAGAACTTCTTTCAGAAGCATAAATGATAAATCTAATGAAATTATTGATCTTATTCATACTGATCTATGTGGACTGGCAAGGACTAAAAGTTTTCAAGGTGATAGATACTTTATGTTTCTTATTGATGATTATTCTGGAATTATGTGGGTTGTATTTTTGAAACAAAAATCAGAGGCTCTTGAGAAATTCAAAATTTTCAAACCTATGGTTGAGACAGAAATAAGATTGAAGATAAAATGTTTAAGGTTAGATCAAGGAGGTGAATTCACTTCCGATGATTTTAACAACTTTTGTGAGAAGCATGGAATCAAAAGATATTTTTATGCACCTAGAACTCCACAACAGAATGGAATAGTGGAAAGAAAGAAAAAAACTATCTTAGATGCTGCAAGGTCAATGATGATGGAAGCCAAATTGCTTAATATCTATTGGAGAGAAATTATCAATACTGCGGTATAAACTTTCAACAGAGTACACACAAAAGGTGATACTGGTAAGACTCCTTATGAATTATGGTTTAGTCATACTCTTATTGTTAGATATTTCAAAATTTTTGGAAGTAAATGCTATATTAGAAGAGATGATGCATTAGGGAAATTTGACCCTAGATGTGATAAAGGAATATTTTTGGGTTACTCTATTAAGAGTAAACCATATAGATGTTATAACAAAAGATTGAATAGGATAATGGAAAGCATAAATGTCAAGGTGGATGAGAAAGGTAACAATCAAATTAGATCATATGACTGTGGACTGAAAGATGAATTTGTCAAATCAGAACCGACAGTGCAAGAATCAGTTCAGAGCATTGAACCTATTGCTCTGGTAACATCAAAAAATTCCATAGTGACTATTGATGAGCAGAAAGAATCAGAAAGTCAAGATAATCCTAACTCCCAGGTATGTAAAGCTAAATCATTCTAAAGATCAGATCATTGGAGACAAAAGGAAAGTTGTGATCACAAGAAGAAGGTTAGTTGCTAAAGAGGTATGTTTAATTTCTCAATTTGAACTGGAATATTTTATTGAAGCAAGTAAAGATGAAAAATGGATGAGAGCTGTGGACAAAGAATTGAATCAGATAGAAAAGAATAAAACATGGGAATTGGTTCCTAGGCCTAAAGATAAAAATGTTATTGGAACTAAATGGGTTTTCAGGAATAAATTAAATGAGGAAGGTTAGGTTGTAAGAAACAAGGCTAGATTGGTTTGCAAAGGATACTCACAAGAAGAAGGAGTTGATTATGATGAGACTTATGCTTTGGTTTCCAAGATTGAACCAATAAGACTATTTCTTGCCTATGATGCACACAAGAACTACTAGGTATATCAAATGGATGTTAAATGTGCATTTCTGAGTGGAGATCTTTTAGGAGGAAGTCTACATTGAGAAAACTAACAGATTTTCTATCAGAGGACAAGGACATGGTATGTAGATTGAAGAAAGATTTATATGGACTAAAACAAGCCCCTAGAGCATGGTATGCTAGATTAGATAAATATCTTTCAAAGATCAGTTTTAGCAAACATAATGATTATAGTAACTTATATTATAAGATTGAGCATGATGACATACTAATCATTGAAGTCTTTGTTAATAATATCATCTTTGGAGGAGAAGAAAATTTATGCATGAAATTTGCTGATGATATGAAGAATGAATTTGAAATGTCTATGATTGGAGAGATGAAATTTTTCTTAGGTTTGCAGATTACTCAGACTAATAAAGGTATTTTCATTTGTCAAACTAATTATGTGAAGGAATTTTTAAAGAAAATTGGTCTTGAAAATTCAAAACCTATTGGTACTCCTATGATAGCTCATTGCAAACTGACTAAGGAAGATGAATCCCCTAGAGTGAATATAAGAAGATACAAATCAATGATTGGTGGATTGTTATACTTAACTCAAACCAGACTTGATATAATGAATATTGTCTGTATTGCTTCTATACTTTAGTATAATATGAGAGGAAGTCATGATATTGTTGTTAAAAGAATATTCCAATATTTGGTAGGAACAATAGAGTATGGGTTATGGTATGCAAATGACGATTTCAGATTATGTGCCTGTACAGACTCAGATTGGGTAGGTGATGTTGATGACAGGAAGAACACTACAAGTGGTGCATTCTTTCTTGGGAATAAATTGGTCTCATGCCTTAGAAAGAAACAATCACACACTTCATTATCTACTGCTAAAGCTGAATATGTAGCTACTGCAACTAATTATACTCATATTTTATGGATGAAGAAGATGTTGAAGGATATAAGGGTAAGTTATGATGATCTTATTGTTATTCACTGTAATAATACTGCTACTATTGATATGTCAAAGAATCCGATATTTCATTCCAAGTCAAAACACATTTCCATAAGGTATAATTTCTTGAAAGAAAAGGTTGAAGCAAAGGAAGTTAGATTGGTTTATGTGCCTACTAAGGAACAAATTGCATATATTCTAACAAAACCATTACCTAAAGATACTTTTGAATATCTCAAAGATAAGTTGGGTTCTCCACCCCTCCGATAGAGACTTAGATATGTAGGGATATACCAATTCGGTGATCTTATCAGACATATATTCTGATCCAGGTTGATGGGATAATGATGCTTCTTAGGGGGAGTAGTTAGCTATCTGGTTGAGTATTTTGGTTTGGCATCATCCCTTTGTCATTAATATCAAAGGGGGAGATAGTATTCATGTGAACAACTGATAATCTTAGGGAGAGAGATATTTTATTGGTTCTTGATTGTTTGGGGAGATTGTTGGCATTCCTTGGCACTTGGATGTTTTTCACATTCAGTGTTCCATCAATGCCAAAGGGGTAGATTGTTGGCAATAGTGACTATGTGTTGTCATTGATGTCAACACCGTGATCTAGTTAGATTTGGTTCTTTCCCAGTTGGTTGCTGCTATCCCGATTGGACGTGGTCCTAGTTTATCTATTGGGAAAAATGGTGTCTCAACCTTGCATTTATGCGAGGTTACTATTTATAGTAAGTTTTTATTTGAGCATGAAATGGTGCAAAACTCTCCCTGAAGCTTCTGGTTGGCTAGATAAGCATTCCGGTAAAGTTGCGTCGCAAGGTCACAGCTAGTTTTGAAGATATTAAAGTTTTCGTCTTGGAGGGGTGCAATAAAATGTTTAAACTTAATTTTGGGGACTTTAGAGGCTCCTAAATGCCCTGAAAAGTTTCCGTAACCAGAAAAGCGGGTTACGAGGTGATAGAGCACTTCGCGAGCTTTCCGGCGCTTCAAACGGTTCGTCAATCGGACACCCGATTCTCAAGTTATGGCCTCCGGAAGTTTGTACTCCTGAAATAGGAAAAATAATTTGTATCGAATACATAAATGAGCTGTAAAAAGGGAGCGACACGTGTTGATGTGTGCTTTAACATGTCATAGGGCATCTAGAAGGGAGATAAGGTCGGCTACACCTTATTGGGTGGTTTTAGCCCATGGTTTTGTAATACTGTTTGACGGTTTCTTGTATTGTATCTCCTATTTATGAGGTGTGTGAGATAGAGGTTGTGTGTAAGAGTCCTATGGCTATTGAGTTGCCTCTGAATCTCTGTTTAGTGCTACTCCTGCGAAGAGCTTGCTCTGCGAGTATTTTGTAATCTGTTTTTGATTGCTGAATAAAATATTGAGCTGCTTTTGGAGGGTGGGGTTTTTCTCCCGAAAGGGTTTTCCCCACGTAAATCACTGTGTTGTGGTATGAATGCTATTATATCTATTTCTATTTTCTGTAACTATTGTAATGATCTGAAAAAGTTTTGCATTACCCTCCTCTCAAGGTTAGTGTAGGAAGTTGTTTCCGCTACTTAACTTCCTTACAAGTGGTATCAGAGCCTGATCACCTTTGGTTTCAGTTGTGGGCAGTTGGGTTTTTTGAACTAATCCAGATTTGAGTGGGAGCTTGTGCAGAAGACACTTTTTGATCTTGTTGCAGGAATATTCAGATGGCGAGTTCGTCAGGGAGAATAGAGGTGGAGAAATTTAATGGAAGTAATTTTGAGATGTGGAAGTTGAAGATGGAAGATCTGCTAATAGATCGAGATCTTTGGGATGCTGTTGATGCGAATGTCCAAAGGCCCTCAGATCCTACTGCGGCAGCTCAGTATGATGTTATGGACCGAAAAGCCAAGGGTCTAATCAGACTGTGCCTGGCAGACTCTGTTCTAATCAATGTCCATGAAGAGAACTCTGCAAAGAAGCTATGGACTAAGCTTGGTAAGATGTATCAAGTGAAATCTTTATTAAATCAAATTTTCTTAAGAAAGAAATTGTATTCCTTGAAGATGGAAGAGGGTGGACGAATTGCAGACTACCTAGAAGCATTCAATATGATTGTGGCTCAATTAGTATCCGTCGGTGTTAAGATGGACGAGGAGGAGAAATGTCAGATCTTGCTTTGTTCTTTGCCTGATTCGTGGGATTGTCTTGTTATGGCTATCGGTAGTACTTCTGTCGTTTTGAAATCTGAAGACGTGGTGGGTGCCCTACTTGGTGAAGAGATGCAAAGGAAGGTATCCATCAGTTCAAAGGAAGCCCTAACCGTTCGTGGAAGACCTAAGGAGAAAGGCAAGAAGAATGAGAAACGCGGCAAGTCCAAATCCAAAGGGAGATCGAAATCTCCTGGAAAGTCCAAAGTCATTTGCTGGAATTGCGGTAAACCGGGTCACATCCGTAAGGACTGCAAAGAAGAAAAGAAGAAGAAAAAGAAAAAGTTCGATTCTGATTCTGAGTCCGACAAGGAAGATGGCGATGCATTTATTGCGGCTTTGGCGACTCATGCAGGTAATGATGCCTGGCTAATTGACTCAGGTGCATCTTTTCATATGACTTCCAATAGAGATTGGTTTTCTGAATATGAAGGATTTAATGGAGGTAAGGTGTACTTGGGTGATGATTCACCTCTAGACATTGTTGGTCGAGGTAAGGTTAGAATCAGGTTTTCTGATGGTAGAATAAAAGGGATTAATGGTGTGCTGCATATCCCTGGATTAAAACGAAACCTGTTATCTGTGAGCAAACTGATAGATGCGGGTGTGCAGGTAGTCTTTTCTGAAACAGGATGTAAGATGATTAAGGGTGCTATGGTAGTTGCTAGAGGTGTCAGGTTTGGCACTTTGTATAAGCTTGAAGCATACACTGTTGAGTGTAACAACACTTCTATAAAAAGCAAATCTGCGGATACTTCACTGGAAGATTTGAAGGTTTCACCTTCAGCAGATGGAAATGGTTTTTGGGTACCTAAGGGTGCTCTTTCGTCTGAAGCAAAGTTACCTGCAGAGAAGACTATGTTATGGCACCAGAGACTTGGCCACATTGGAGAAAAGGGTCTAAGGACCTTGAAAAATAAAAACCTTGTTGAAGGTTTGAATGACTGTAACCTTGACTTTGATTTCTGTGAGCATTGCATTTATGGAAAACAAAACCGCGTTCAGTTTTACTCGAGTTCTCATAAAACTTGTGGTGTTTTGGATCTTATCCATTTTGATGTGTTTGGTCCAGTAGATGTCTCTTCGATTGGAAAATCCACATATTATGTTTCATTTATTGATGATTTTAGTAGAAGGACATGGGTTTATTTTCTAAAGAGTAAATCTGAAGTTTTTAGTCGTTTTAAAGAATTTAAAGCAATGGTTGAGTTGCAGACTGGAAAGAAAATAAAATGTTTGAGAACTGATAATGGCGGTGAGTTTTGCTCTAATGATTTTGATAGATTCTGTAAAGACTATGGAATTAACAGGCAGAAGACAACTCCGTATTCTCCACAGCAGAATGGAGTTGCAGAAAGAATGAACAGGACACTGATGGAAAAGGCTAGGAGTATGTTGAGTGGTGCTGGTCTTGAACAAAAGTTTTGGGCTGAAGCTGTTGCCACTGCTTGCTACCTGATTAACAGGTCTCCTACATCAGCTCTTGTTGATAAAACGCCTATGGAAGCATGGTCAGGTCACAAGCCTTCATTGAGACATCTTAGAGTTTTTGGTTGCGAGGCATATGCACATGTGCCAAAGGAGAAGCAAACAAAGTTGGAGAACAAGGCTGTGAAATGTATCTTCATCAGGTATAGTTATGGTGTGAAAGGATACAAGCTTTGGGACCCTGTTGCACAAAAGGTAATTCACAGTAGAAGTGTTATTTTTAGAGAAATTAAGTCTCCTTCTGTTACATTGCAGCTAGAACAGACTAAAAAAGAAGATGTGATTCAACTTCCTTCTACACCTGAAAGAGTTGAATCGAGACCCCTAGATAGGCAAGAATTTGAGGAGAGCTCGTCTAGCTCTGAATCTTCAGAAGAGGAGGAAGAACCTCCAACTCAGCTTGTTCGAAGGTCTACAAGACATAGACAACCACCTGAAAGGTATTCACCTGATGATTGGAGATGTATTTTTGCTCTGAATACTAGTGTGGATGAACCGAAATCTGTAGAAGAGGCATTAGGTATGAATGATGCAGAATCCTGGAAGATTGCTATGGAAGAAGAAATGGTAGCTTTGAAAAAGAATGATACATGGGATCTTGTACCATTGCCCGAAGGACGAAAACCTGTTGGTTGTAAATGGGTGTTCAAGAAAAAGATTGGTTCAGATGGAAGCATTGAGAAGTATAAAGCAAGGTTGGTTGCAAAAGGCTACTCTCAGGTTGAGGGTATTGATTACGGTGAGATATTTTCTCCTGTTGCAAAAATGACGTCCATTAGATTTTTGCTTTCTATTGCTACTGCTTATGATTTAGAGGTTGAGCAAATGGATGTGAAAACTGCTTTCCTTCATGGTGATTTGGAGGAAGATATTTATATGACACAGTCGGAGCACTATGTCTGTAAATTGAAGAAATCTTTGTATGGCCTCAAACAAAGTCCTAGGATGTGGTACCAGAAATTTGATACATATGTGTTGAGTTTGGGATTTGAACGTTCTAAATCAGATCACTGTGTTTATTATAAATCTTATGGTGATCATTTCTTATTCATTGCATTGTATGTTGATGATATGTTATTCATTGGTAAAGGGAAAGGTATGATTTCAGAACTGAAGTCTCAGCTCGCTGCTAAATTTGAAACGAAAGATCTTGGTGCAGCAAAGCACATTCTTGGGATGGAAATTAGAAGAGATAGGGTGAACAGAAAGCTATGGCTAGGCCAAAGTAAGTATGTGAATTCAGTGTTACAGAGGTTCAACATGCAGAATTGTAGACCATTGAGTATTCCTTTTACAGTTGGAATGAAACTATCTGTTTCAGATTGTCCTACATCCCCATTGGAGATGGAAGACATGAGCAGAGTGCCTTACCAGAGTGCAGTTGGAAGCTTGATTTATGCTATGGTCTGTACTAGACCAGACATTGCCCAAGCAGTGGGAGTACTTTCTAGATATATGTCTAATCCTGGTAGAGTTCATTGGGATGCAGTCAAAAGAGTCTTCAGATATTTGAAGGGTACTTCAGAGTATTCTTTGTGTTATCATGGTAATTCAGTTGGAGACATGACTTCCTTTGATATCCATGGTTATGTGGATTCAGATTGGGCAGGTGATATTAATAGCAGAAGATCCACCAGTGCTTATGTGTTTACTTTGTTTGGTGGTGCAATTAGTTGGATGAGTAAGCGACAGGCTGTGGTTGCTTTATCCACTACTGAAGCGGAGTATATGGAAGCTACTCATGCTTGTAAAGAGGCCATTTGGCTTAGGAGACTGTGTTCGGATATTGGAATAAAACAAGGTACAGTGACAATTTACTGTGACAGTCAGAGTGCAATTAGCCTAGCTAAGAACCCGACATTTCATGCCCGGACCAAACATATTGATGTTCAGTATCATTTTGTTAGAGATATGGTTGAAGATGGTAGGGTGAAGCTAGTTAAGGTGGAAACTTTGATGAATGTTGCAGATGCTTTAACTAAGGCTGTGAGCATAGAGAAGTTCAGATGGTGTTCAGAGTCTATGGGCCTTATGACCCCTAGCAATTGATTCATTGTGTTGACATTCCCTTCCGCTCATGCAAGGTGTTCGACAAGTGGGAGATTTGTTGGGAAAAATGGTGTCTCAACCTTGCATTTATGCGAGGTTACTATTTATAGTAAGTTTTTATTTGAGCACGAAATGGTGCGAAACTCTCCCTGAAGCTTCTGGTTGGCTAGATAAGCATTCTGGTAAAGTTGCGTCGCAAGGTCACAGCTAGTTTTGAAGATATTAAAGTTTTCGTCTTGGAGGGGTGCAATAAAATGTTTAAACTTAATTTTGGGGACTTTAGAGGCTCCGAAACGCCCTGAAAAGTTGCCGTAACCGGCGAAGCAGGTTACGAGGTGATAGAGCACTTCGCGAGCTTTCCGGCGCTTCAAACGGTTCGTCAATCGGACACCCGGTTCTCAAGTTATGGCCTCCGGAAGTTTGTACTCCTGAAATAGGAAAAATAATTTGTATCAAATACATAAATGAGCTGTAAAAAGGGAGCGACACGTGTTGATGTGTGCTTTAACATGTCATAGGGCATCTAGAAGGGAGATAAGGTCGGCTACACCTTATTGGGTGGTTTTAGCCCATGGTTTTGTAATACCGTTTGACGGTTTCTTGTATTGTATCTCCTATTTATGAGGTGTGTGAGATAGAGGTTGTGTGTAAGAGTCCTATGGCTATTGAGTTGCCTCTGAATCTCTGTTTAGTGCTACTCCTGCGAAGAGCTTGCTCTGCGAGTATTTTGTAATCTGTTTTTGATTGCTGAATAAAATATTGAGCTGCTTTTGGAGGGTGGGGTTTTTCTCCCGAAAGGGTTTTCCCCACGTAAATCACTATGTTGTGGTATGAATGCTATTATATCTATTTCTATTTTCTGTAACTGTTGTAATGATCTGAAAAAGTTTTGCATTACCCTCCTCTCAAGGTTAGTGTAGGAAGTTGTTTCCGCTACTTAACTTCCTTACATTATCTTGGTTTTCGCTGATTGTGATCCGGTATGATCAGATCATTAGATTCAATTTTGGATGGTTATTCAGGATGGTTACATTCTTATCATATTTAGTTGGTTCATGATTTGGTACTCTGGAAGCTATTGTTTATGTTCCCAATTGATATTCTTGGTACCAGTTAGCTTTATCAGTTGGCGATATTTGATGATTTGGTTAAGAGATTTTGGTTTGTCTTATGGAAATGATTTCTTACATGTTGAAGGTGCTTCTTGATCATGTCCTAATTTTTTGGTGGCTTTGCATTGGCTGGCATGATGATTTGGTGGTCATATTTGGATCTAATTGGTTATTCTATGTTATTGCACTGAGGGTTTCTATCGGTTGGTGAAATGTGTTGGAGATTGGTCTTAACGTGATTTTCGGTGGATATAATTATTTGGGAATCTAAATTAGGTCCATGCTATGTAATGTAAATCATAATATTGGTCTGATGCTATTGTGTGATAAATTTTTTGAAATTATAGGTTTATGGGGTTAGGGTTTAGCTGACCTTGTTATCAAGGTTGATGATCTATATTTATAGGTGTCTTATTCATGTAATTTGTGTATCGATGGTTATGTATTCATTATTAAAGAAAGGTTTACATGCAAACAAGGATAGATCATTTAGCGAAGGTTGCTAAGGATTTGGTATTGCAGGGAAGACATTTGTGCTTAACCAAAACTGTATCAAGCATTGGGAGATGTTATCTTCATAGTTCATTGTTGGCATTGCACGAAGGTTGCATTAATGAAGTATAAGTGTTATCCATGATGTCATATGGCCAGTGAATTGATATTGTGGGTCACAAATCCCACCATGGTTTTTCCTCTTTGATCTTTTCCACATATAAATTCTCCGTGTTATAGTGTTCATTTATGTTGATGGTTTATTTGCTTCTTGTTATATGCTTATTTGTTTACTGGTTTATATGTATATGGTATAAAAGGATAAAAAAATTTCATACTGGAAGAACTCTAATTCACTCGCCCTCTTAGTGTTATTGGATCCCAATAATTGATATCAGAGCCTGGTACCTCGAAAGAAGTTTAACAATTTGAAGAAGATCCTGAAACCAAAATTTTTGAACATGGCTATGGAGAAGCAACTTGAGATGGCCCTTGAGGATTATGATGCTGAAAGGATGAAAAACTTGAAATTGCAAGAAGAATTAAATTCTACAAATGAATTCATTCTTATCCTACAAGAAAGGTTATCATCAACTCAAGCCAATAGAAAAGAACTTTTGCAAAACTAAGATGATGAGGAGAAGAATGCACTTAAGGAACAATGTCAGAAACTAAGTCAAGCAAACATGCTCATGAATAATGAGATGCAAGATCTGAGTATGAGGTTATCAAAAGATATTGAGGACAGAAATAAGAAGGGAGATAATCTTGTTATATCTCTAAAGAGAAAATGTGATGAATGTGGCAGATTGACTCATGAGAATAATCTATTGAGAACTGATTTGGCACACTCCTGAAACAATGAACAAGAACTTGAAAGACAAATAACTACTTTAAGAGATGATTTGACAACTGCAAGTGATTATAAAGAAAAGTTTTAGATCAATGTTGTACAGTTGGATGACTTATTGAAAAGATAAATTGATGATTCTAGAGGACTTGGATTTTTACAAGGTGAAAGCTCCGGTACTACAAATGAAGATCAAACAACCGGTATGTAGAACTCATCAGAACAGAGGAAACCGGTAAGGAAATCTAATGCTTATAAATTCAATGGTAGATGTTTTGTTTGCAATAAATTTGGGCATATGGCTAAACAATGTAGAAATAGAGAAAATTAAAACTACAATTCTGTTCCTGGTCAATGCACAAATTGCATGAAATATGGTCATAGATCAGAAGATTGCAGAATGAATGTTAAATGTAATGCATGTGAAAAGTTTGGACATTTTTCTTATCATTGTAGGTCAAGAAATGATATCGGATATGTCAATGCAATTCAAAAGAAAAATGTTACATGTTATACATGCAACAAAATTGGTCATATTGCTAAGTATTGTAGAAGCAAGAATCAACCGATTAGTAATGATAAAGATAATGAAAAAGGAAAGTAGAAGGTAGATAAAATACAACAAGATCACACCAAGAGATGGGTTAGAAAATATGAAGAACCAAGTGGAGATAGAAATACACTGATAAGTCTACTAGTAGAACAAGACCTTCCTCCACCGACAATAAATTCCACCAGTAAATGAGGCGTAAGCCTTCGAGGTTGGAAACATCATTGCAAAATCTTGCATATTACCCCAGAGGAGATCTAAGGAGATCTAGAGAGTTGTGTTCATCATCGATGAAGATTCACCCCGCACAAGACTATGAAACCAACATTCATAGGGTTGTTGGTGAAACATTTATTATAGAAAATTAGGGTTTTTATTTGCTGATAAAAGGGGGTAAGTGAATTCATTTTCACTCACTAAGCATTCAAGCATTCAGAATGAAGAAAAGGCAAGTTAAGAGCGAGCAAAATCATTGTGAAAGGATTTCGAGCAAGTTCACTATTCAAGTAATCTTCAAAATGGAATTTGGATCTTCAGCTCCTACTTTCAATGGAAATCCCACCATTGTCAAAGTCAAGGATAGGTTAAGGCCAGTATTCAAGGAGGTTTCTGAAATTGCTAAAAAGGAAGACACTACAGGAGCATTTTCTAGGGTTCCTGACAGTGTGATGTATGTTGAAGATGTGACAGCATACATTCACTACACCTTGGAGGATCTAGGTAGAGAGGATATCAAAATCATGTATCAATCCATGATACTGGGAGACTCCATAACCATGAAATCAGAATACAAAGCAATTAAAGATCGAGGGTTAACTGGTATTCTGTACATACCAGAATTCAAAGATGAGGTTATTGGATACATTCTGAGAAGGGTTCAAAATGAATTTATCTGGGTGGATAGGCCTTACATGAACATGAAGGAGGATATTCAAGCCATCATTGGCTTACCTAAAGTCAGACAAGAACTTGACAAGAAAGTTTCCAACAATGAGGTAGAAAAACTCACTGGTGCAACTTCTGATAGCAGATCAATGAGGATAAGCACAATCACCAACACTGATATAAAGTTTGCAAGCATGGTAATAGGTTACAAGGTAACTCAATCCAATCGATTGAATTTTATTTTTAGTTCATGCATTCATGCTGCATATCAGATGCTGAGAAATAATGTAAAGTATGATTTATGTGAATGGATGAGGAGTGAATTGATATTGAACCTTGGAAAGATCAAGGGAGTCAAGAAAGACACTTTTAGATATGGAAATTTGATTGTTTGTTTGATGCTTTACTTCCTGAATGAGCTACTTGGTCTAGGGAAGAAGCATTGGGCTCATGACATACCGATAGGTATGCAGATCAAGGAAACAATCACCGGTCTTGGTACTAGCAGAGATGAGAAACTTTGGGGGTATTTCAAGATATTCCAAGAGAATATGAGGCAAAGGGAAAGAATATTAAGGAATATTGTGGAGAAGTACACCACTGATATATGTTTTATGGTAAAAACTAATGAAACTCTTATGAAAGGAGTTGAACCAAGGACAATCTAGATTACTGATCTTGGATATGAGGTAGATGACAATATTTTTGAACTCTATGCAAAAATGTTGTTAGATGCCCCATTAGATGATAAAACAAAGAATTTTGGTATAGTAGGAGAGAAGACTCTTGAAGTGAAAACTAGTTTTAATAGGAAGAGAAGAGAGAAGAAAATAGAAAAGATGTCCGCACATGTACATGATGTAATTCATAAGATAGACACTCAACTGGGTTCTGGATCCAAAGAGGCAGCTAAGCCGACAGAGGCTAGTACTACATAAGTGAAGAAGCTTGAAGCTTTCTTTTCCCCTATCACTTTTGATTTTGACCCTGAGGATAATAAACCCATGGCTTTTAGAAGGATACAAAGGAAGAAAGTGGTACAACCACCGGTAGAGCAGAAGAAGGCAGAGCCTAGGAGGAGACTTGTTAGAAAGGAAACTAAGCCTACTACACCTCCACCACCGACAAGGAAGCCTATGTAAAAGAGAAAAATAGTCACATCTACACCAACAACCACAAGAAAAGAGAAGAAGGGTGATGATATTGAAACTAGTAAGACCACAATGACCTATGCTGAGCTTATTGATGAAATCACAAAAGATGGTATTTTAAAAAATGTATCTAAGTATTATGAAGATTTAGAAGAGAATGAGAAAAATGAAATAGAAGAGGCTATTTTGTTGTATCTAGACATCTATAAGAAAGCCTTAGTTGAAATTTTGAAGGAGATACCTCTATCCTTGTATAATAAACTTGATGCTGTCAAGAGAGATAGGGAGATTAAGGAAGTATCACTTTTGGAAATGTGTGGTGCTGTAAATAATAAAGAAATGAAAAGATGCATAGATATTGCAAATATGACAGTTTTCAGTAGCCAACCCCATCAGATAAGCCTTATCATGGGGAGAGTAAATGAGGTGATAAATGAGACTAGTAAGGGTTGGACCAAATTATTTCAGAAAAACCTATATTTTCTCACATCTTAAGAAGAATTTGCAAGGGCAACAACTTCCACCATTCCTGACAAATCAAAAGGGAAAGATATTTTGGGCAGTTCAACTCCAATTTTGACACAACTGGCAGTAAAGGAGAGTGTACAGTCTGTACCAACATAAACCATTTTTGAGCAAGGCAATGTATAGGACACTGTAAATATTGTGGATGATACTCCACCGTTAGTAACTAACACTATGCCAAGTAGCAAAGCCACCAGTGCAAAAGAGGTTGAGGAGGACAAAGGTAAAAGTAATTGAGTCTATACCGGCAGTCAATATTGATTCACTGGAAAAGGTTTTGGCAATTAAAACTTCTCAGGTTGAGAAGAAATTAGTCTCTGAGTTAAGTCCAACTGAATTAATGATGATGGCCACTCATAAATTACTGAAGGAAGGTACTATAGATAAAGGAATAATTGATCAATCAGTCACAATGTTGCACAGATTAATACTTGACTATCAGATTGAAGATTGAGAAAGCCCTTTTGGTAAGCTCAAGAATCTAACAAAGAATATCTCTAACAATTTTCAATCTCTGAGGCAAATTACAGACCGACGGACTTTGGAAAAATTCACAGCAGCTAAAAGAGCAACTTTTGATCTGATTATAGATACAGAGAAGAAGAAAATTGAGGACAAACTTATTCCTATTGAGGTTTGTTTAAAACAATGTACAAATTTCTACAGAGTGTGTTGTAACATAGAAATTCTTACACCTAGTGTAGATGGCAAGTTAAAGGAGTTATATGATAAGATAGCTAACATTGCTACTTCTTTTGATGGATTAACTGCACTGACCACATCTGTTGATGGACAAATTTTGTCCTTGGAGAACCAATTTTTTGCTTTGGAGAAAGAAAAAGACAAGACCATTCGTAGGGAAAGAAGTCTTAGAGGACTGGTAAGTCCTAGATTAGATTCATTGGGTGTTCATAAGAGAAAGTGCATGGACATGATAGCTAAATCCACAATGGCAGAAGTCAAAAAGAAGGAAACACTAGCACACTTACTAAGTGGACTAGTATCCATTTGTGAAACTTTCAAAACTGGCTGGGATACATATCTTCAGTTGTTGGATAAGGCATATCCTAAAATCTTGAGGATAGTCAAGCTCCAGTGAAATTAACTGCATTCATTCATTTGTTTTGAATTCTTTGAATTCTTTCACCAGTCTTTGGCATTAATGTCAAAGGGAGAGTATGTATATATGTGAAAAATATCAGAAAATACCAAATAAAAGCACATGGGAAGGACATCAGGATATCAGAAGGAATGTATTGCTTAGGGGGAGTATACCGATAGGGAATTCATTTTTCACATGAGTGTTTCCATCAATGCCAAATGGGGAGATTTTTGGAAATTGATACTTATTGGATTCATTTTGTTGTCATTGAGGGCAACAAGATCCGATGGAAGTCATATACCGACACTAGGAGGCATATACCAACAGATATTGACTTTGGAGCATTCAAGGCTTCATCGACATCGACATCAACACTTCATTGGAAGCCAACATCAAGGAGGATTTATTATGTAAATCATTTTGTAATTATTATCAAGGCTAACATTGAATATGTTTTGTAAATGTATTATAAGCCTACATAAGGCATATTGTTTGTAATGGGTATATAGGTCAGTTTTCTAGGTTATTTTGTATGAAATGGAACATATGAGAGATAGGAGGCAACATAGGAGAATATAGCAAAACTATATAATGTGAAGTATATGTATGAAGATAATTTTGTATGCGAATGTTATATCATGCAATGATATGTAGATAGCTTGGAAAACATTCCAGGAGGATAAACGATACCAGTAGTGTTCAAAGTTTATGAACCGGTACAGAGCAGAGCTAGAACCAAAACTCTATTTGGCATAGCAGATGCATTCTTGAGTTCATTTTTAGTAATTTACTTTAGAAGAAATCTTGTAGTCAATGAGGCTCTTTAGTGATGAGTAGTATGTTCTAGGCAGTGTGTCTTCCTGCAAGTGTAGGCCCCCATTATATGTAATATTTTTTCATATGACCAGTGAACTGATATTGTGGGTCACAAATCCCATCATGGTTTTTCCTCTTTGAGGTTTTCCACGTATAAATTCTCTGTGTTATGGTGTTAATTTATGTGGATGGTTCATTTGCTTCTTGTTATATTCTTATTTGTTTACCGGTTTATATGTGTATGGTATAACAGGATAAAATCTATTCCTATGAGAAGAACACTGATTCACCCCCACTCTCAGTGTTCTTGGATCCCAACACTTTTAAGAGAAAATCTTTCTCTGTAGAACATTTGCTAGACTTGGTTCATATTGACCTTTGTGGACCGATAAGGACTAGGAGTATTCAAGGTGATTGGTATTTTATGATCTTTACTGATGATTGCTCAAGAATGATGTAGGTCACATTCTTGAAAGACCAAAAAAAATCTTTTAACAAGTTTAAGGCATTCAGAGCCTTAGCTGAAAAAGAAAGTGGAAGAAAGTTGAAGTGCTTAAAAACTGATCAAGGTGGTAAATTTACTTCAGAGGAATTCACTAGATATTGTGAAGACAATGGAATTAAGAAGCAATTTTATGCACCTAGAACACCATAGTATAATGGTATTACAGAGAGGAACAACTGGTCATTTGTTGAAGTTGTAAGGACTATGCTAATACAAGGAGGTGTAGCTAAGACATTTTGGATAGAAACTGTTAGCACAACTGTCTACATAATGAACCAGATATTGGTTAAAAGAGGTAAGGATAAAACTCCTTACGAATACTAGTATGTTAGATCACCTATGTCAGTTACTTTAAGATTTTTGGTAGAAGATGTTTTATCAAGAGAGGTGAATATGTTGGTAAGTTTTATGCTAAGAGTGATGAAGGCATATTTCTTGGTTACTCCACCAAGAACAAAGCCTAAAAATGTTACAACAACCAGACAAAGAAGATCATTGAAAATGTTAATGTCTATGTGGATGATTTTCCAAAAGATTCAGGAGAAATCAGTAAGGAGAAGAAGGAAGATGAACCTTAAATTTTGGTTTTGGAACCAGAACTGATGAAACCAAAAGTTGGTGAAATGAATGTTGCAGCACTAGTTCAACCTGAACAGGTAGATTCTGTTGAAGATGAAGAAAGAGAAGAAGAAGAACCCGAAGATCATGATCATGTTATTCCAAGGTATATTAGACTCAATCATAATCCTGATTATATTATTGGAGATAAAGATGCTGGTGTGTTAACCAAAAGAAGAATAAGATAGAATTATTGTATGATCTCTACTATTGAGCCTAGAACAATAAGGGAAGGTTTTAGAGATGAACACTAGATAAAGGCTATGGAAGAAGAACTTGACCAGAATGAGAAGAACAATACATGGACCCTAGTACCCAAACTGGAGAATAAGAATGTAATAGGTACGAAATTGGTATTCAGAAATAAACTGAATGAAGATGGAGTAGTTGTTAGAAACAAAGCCAAACTCGTATGCAAAGGATATGCACAAGAAGAAGGTGAAGATTATGGTGAGACATTTGCACCAGTTGCTAGATTGGAAGGTGTTAGGACTCTACTTATATTTGCAGCATATAGAGGATTCAAAGTATATCAGATGGATGTGAAGTCAACATTTCTAAATGGAATATTGGAAGAGGAAGTCTACATTGAACAGCCAGATGGTTATGCTTTGACTAAAGCAAAGGATATGGTGTGCAAACTACACAGGGCACTATATGGTTTGAAGCAAGCACCTAGGACATGGTATGAAAGACTACATTCTCACTTGGTGTAGATAGGTTTTCGAAGAACCAGTGAAGACAACAATATATATCTCAAGATTGAAGGAGAAAAGATACTAGATAGTGAGGTATTTGTGGATGATATCATTTTTGGAGGTAATGATGACATGTGTGATGACTTTGCAAATGAGATGAAAAGTGAATTTGAGATATCTCTGGTAGGAGAGATAAAATTCTTTATAGGTTTGAAAATTCAATAGATAAAGAATGGTATATTTGTCACATAGTCCAAATATGTGAAAGAAGTATTGAATACTTTTGGAATGGGAGACTATAAACTAGTTGGAACACCAATGGTTATAGGCTAAAAAATGTCTAAGGAGGATGATTCTCCATTAGTGGATGAGAAGGAGTATAGGTCTATAATAGGGAAACTACATTATGTTGTTCATATGAGACCATATATTGCTCATTTATTTGGATTAGTCACTAGATTTCAGAAGAGCCCAAAGGAGACACACATGGTAGCAACTAAAAGAGTATTCAGATATCTGAAAGGCACTATTGATTATGGATTATAGTATCCATATGCAGGTAACTTTGATTTGAAAGTTTATATAGATGCAGACTAGGCAAGAAATGTTGATGACAGGAAGAGTACAACTAGAGGAGAATTCTTTCTTGGAGGAAGGCTTGTATCTTGGAGCAACAAGAAGCAGAGTTGCATATCACAGTCAACTACAGAAGCTGAATATGTTGTAACATATATGAATTGTACCCATGCAATCTGGATGAAACACATTCTGGAAGGTTTTAAGTTGAAGATTATAGAACCGGTAAGGATTTTCTATGATAACACCAGTGCAATAAACATTTCAAAGAACCCAGTATTGCATGCAAGAACCAAGAATATTGAGTTGAAGTATCATTTCTTAAGAGAGAAAGTGTAGTATAAAGATGTGTCACTGGAGCATGTATCTAGTAAGGAACAACTACCAGATATCTTTACCAAATCTCTACTTAAGACTACTTTTGAGTATCTTAGAGGGTCAACTAGGGGTTGTACCCTACATGAGGTCAATTAAGCTGATGTGGAAGACATCAGTCCCAAAGCTTATTGAACATCTTGAAGAAGGATAGGTGTATAGTGGAGCTACTCCACAGGGGGAGTAACTAGTTGCAGATTGGTGAAGCACGGAATGGTTTACCAACTGTTATTGATATTCACTTTGGAATTGTTGTCAAAGGATGAGAAAAACTGTATGATTGATATGGAGAAAAACTGTATCTAGTTACCAACTGAAGACATGGAGAAAAAGTTGAAGGAGAGTACATGGAAAAATGTAAACCATGATTCATATACCTGTGTATCTGCATTACTCTCAATCATCATAGTCAAAGGGTATTGATATTTGTATTGCCATAAATGCAAAAGGTGGAGATTGTTGGTATTGCATGAAGATTGCATTAATGAAGTATAAGTATTGTCATTAATGTCAATTGTAACCGGTAATGGAGTTGTATTGCAACCAGTAGTGATGCAACAATGCAACCAGTAGTTGAGCATTGAAGGAAACCGGTATTGGTATTTCAAGCAGAGTGATCAACCGGTAACCCTAACCTTTTGACATGTTGAACCCTAACATATGGAGCCTGGTGAATCGGTTGTGTTGATCTATGATCAAATGGTGATCGAAGATGATTATTCCATGTATGCATGATGCACGTGATAAGTTTCAAAGTGGTTTTGGTGCATAGAGATAACTACTTTATCTTGGGAATGAAAAAATGCATAACATGAAGTGATAACACATGATGAGTTACAGGATCCAATGTGCAATGATCTAGGAGTGGTCGAAGTTGTCTTGAACAATGTGTAGCTGATTCTATGTAATCCAACGGTCATGTTTGAATCGATTTATTTATAATCTCTATGAGATCTTAGGTTTTGTGATGTGTTACTGACCTATTGTATTGCTTATAAGATCGATGAGTTGTTTTGTATAAGTGTTGGCAATTTGGTTAAGTGTGGTAGTCTGATTGATTGTTGAAATAGAAGGAGTATCTACATAATGTTTTGAAGGTAGATAGGAGCATAAATGGATCTGATTAAAAAGAGCAGTGCTATTACCAGATCAACAAAGACCCTATTTTTCTGTAACAATTACAACAATTAAATCCCTTTACCGAGTAAGCTTTAACAAGCTTGGTGCTTTCTAAATCTTCTAACCAGGTGATCCATTAGCTTGGATTTGAAATCCTCTATCGAGGTTATTCCTAACAGAGTATTTCCTTTAACGAGGTATTGTAGTCAATCTCTTAACCGGGTGGTCCTTAATCGAATATGTTCCTAACAGGACATCTTTGTAAAGCTTCTAACAAGGTTGTGCTGCTAATAGGGAAAAATTCGGAAGAGTTAATAATACTTATGGGTATTCATCCCCACCGTGGGTTTTCCCATTTGGGTTTCCACGTCAAAAATCATTGTGTCAAGTGGTGGATGATTTTGTGGTTATAAGTTTTGATATGGTTAATATGTTTAACTGATAAAGCCACTTAGATATGTTTAGATGATTGGAAGTGATATGAAATGTGCTATTACTAATGTTAGTAAAGTGGTTTGATGTTTTGGTTAAATGGTATGTGAGTTTCAGATTTGTTATACTATTATATTGGTATTCTAGTCAACCAGTAAACTTGACATTGCAGTTGCAGCTTATGGTACAACGTTTAAACCGATTAGTTCAGTGATTGATTTATGAGCTGGGTTTAAGTTTGGTAAAAATTTAGTTTGTTTTCTATCTACTCATTCACCCCCCCCTCTCAGTAGTTGACTGGATCCTTATTGATTCAACATATCATCATTTTTTTTTCTTCGGATTGTGGTCCAATGTTTATGTAAATCAGTGAGACTTCTTTTTGTGATGAGTAGTGAGCTCTAGGCAGTTGGCTTGATTGCAAGTGCAATCCCCATTGTAATCATTTCACATACTATTGTAGAAGTGTTATCTGACTGTGGGTAGGGTTTCCCATAGTGGTTTTTCCCTTTAGTGGGTTTTCCATGTCAAAAATATTGGTGTTGTGTGTATTGTGCTTTCATGTTTTATCTTTCATTGTGTTGTTCTTATCTTGCTTCAGTAAAAGGTTTATAATTTTATTTAACTATTTAACTTGTGGAAAACTGATTCACCCCCCCTCTCAGTTTTTCTCCAGTATCAGAATATTCTAAAAGGCTTAAGCGCCTCCTATGGATTCTATAGGTCTAGTGGTTGTATCAAGCATTAACAGGTTGATCTTTTGGTGCAACGACAATCGTACTTGTAATATTATCTAGTCTATGCAGTTACTTCAGTGAGACATTTTTTGGGCTTGACTATAGATGGTGGTCATAGACAAGTACCTATGTACAAATACTTTTCCCAGTTCACATTGAATGAAAGTAATTATCATAACAAGATGGTTAATGATACCTTCCTTGCACTTTACATGTGCATGTTCAATAGAGATTTTATGAAGAAAATATTGTCGGATGAGGCCTATCAAATGGTCAACAAGTATGGTTGTGTGGTCATACAATTACCCACTTTCACATAGATTTGAGTTGGGTGATATTATGATCAACCAAACATGCTCCCTTGATATCCTAGTGATAAGATTGTTCTCATATATCTATGCAGGCAAATTATTTCTATTCATGTACGACAATCAAATGCCCATAAGAGAGGTTTCGAGTTTCCACTCTCTATTGGTAGGTATACCATTAATGCCTCCTTCAAGGCCAAGAATATGGAGACTAAAATGCAATGGGTTACAATGAAGAAATTCAAATATAGGGAGGATTTTGACTACAAAGGAATGAAAGATATGTATTGTCATGTTCATAGTGTAGAAGATATTTAGGCTAAATGCGGAACAAAAGAAGATATTAGGAAGCATGACTATAGTCAGCTTACCCTTGATCAATTGAGAGATTTTTATCTAGATGAATAATGATATGTAAGAAGATGGTGATGTTCTTAATCCTTCTTATGTAAGTAATCATAGTGCTAATTCACCACTCCCACTAATTAAATGGTCCAAAAAGGATTTAAAGCTAATTAGAGAAAGATTTAAACCCTCCTACAAACACAAGCATTTGGTTGTAAAAGAATGAGATCAAATTGAAACCTTTTGAGACTAGTTTTGAGAAATAAGATCCTCAAGGTCTTGATAGGAGAATTTATTAGCTAAGAGCCAAAAATATAAAAGATAATAAGGCTACCAAGAAGACTCCCATAATAAATATCATTGTTGGGAAAGATAAGGGAAAAGGTATATGTGAATCCTCTTTACCCAACATTTTAAATAAATTTCCACAAAAAGGAAATGTGAAGAAAGGGAGCCTAAGGAGCCTATTTATGTGGATTCAAACTAGAAGTTGATCTTGAAGATGAAATAGAACAAGAACCAAATGAACAGGTAGAAGAGAACCTCACTTCAGAAGAGGACACTACACCAGAAGATCTTCCCATGGTGTCAACAGCTATATCTACTATTGTTAGACCTTCATTGGTTATAACTACAAGTTCTCTCTCAACTCCTATGGTTTTGATTCCTCCTAGTTTGTCTAATATTTTTATACAAACAATTCCTTTTCCTAATCCCAGTGAGTCTATGCTAGAAACTCCTCATGATAATATTGAGAATTTTTTTCAGTGTCATCTTTCCCAAGTCTATCTGATGTCTCAATTGCCATGCAAGAGGATATCTTTGACTTGGACAAAATTATCAATGATTCTACATAGAAGAGTACCACTCCTCCTATAGTACAAGTTAGTGCCTTGTCTATTATCACCACTATTGTTCAACATCAAAAGACAACTCAATAGATGGTTTCTTTAGGTCTACCCCATGGCTGGATTCCACTACAACAAAGAGGAAGAAATAATCTATTTCCCCAGATAATTTTGATTTCAGTCAAAATTAATTGCCACCAAACCTAAGATAGTTAGGAAAGCCAAAAATTTCTCTTGGGTTAGAGTAAATTAGAATTAGATGATATATGAAGAAGTGCTAGAGCCTTCTCTTGATAAAACCTAAGATGAAGTTCAACTAGAAGTCTACATAGTGAAGAGGATTGATCTTGGTAGGCAAACTCATGATGGTGTGAAAGATGTTGTGTAGTCTTCCCTAGATATTTTGGTGCAAAGGTATGACGAACTTAGAGAAACCAAAGACCACTGCAAGCATCATGAAAAGAAGTTGACTGAAGTATTGATCAAGGTCACTAAATCATTTAAGGTTGTGACACTTGTAGAGGTAGTAGTTGATGATGAATTAGCGAAGAGGGTGACACATATAGCCACGTTAGGAAGAGTTGTTGGTGAATGAATTGAGATGATGTTTTCTCAAGCTACTCATCTTTTGTGTTCTTCCACCAAGTTAATTATTAGTCTAGACAAAATGAAGTTAGAATTGGACCAAACATTGGACACCTTACATAAGAGCTTCAAGTTTTGGAGAAAGACTATGACACATGGTTAAGACTTGGAGACATTGAATATAAAATATCGATATAAGATGGTGAAATTCCTACAAGGGAAATGCACATTGAATAGCATGAGGCCTTGGAATATAAAATGGAAAACCTAGAAAATTTAATCAAGATTTTCAAAAGGCACAAAATGAGTGTGTAGATAAAGGCCTCAAGATCTCAAACAAGATCTCAAATTTTCCATGTAATTTGTTCGATGATGATAATAAGATGCTCCTTGTTGATAATACTATTCAATAATTTATCTTTCTTGTTAATACATAAATTGATAAAAAGGAGTTTAATTTGAATTCCATTGACAAGCTCATTGATTTTGAAGCCATTCTAGATGACTTGAGAACAGTTGTAAGGAAACATAAGAGAGGCTACACAAGCATTGACGATGCAATCATCTGAATCTGTATCATTTCTAAACATACTTAATGACTTGATGATTCAAAGTTTTAGAGTGCTCTTCAGAAGTTTGAAGAATTCCTAAAGAAAGAGTAAAATGTGTTCCTAGGAACTTAGATCATTTTGATCTTCTTAGATATGTACATTGTAGTTTTTTTTGACATCTTACATGTAATTTAGGAATATGTAGTTACATGTAACAAAAGTACAAGTCAAAGTCAAGTAGGACTATACTTTTAAATAAGTCTTAGTTAGTTCATAGTTTTTCTCTTATCCCCTCCTATATAAATATGAGGGTGGTCATTGTAAATGATATCTTTAATTTAATGCAACAAAACTCTGCCGAAGTAAAGGGAAAAGTGAAACTTTGAGTTCATATTGTTGTTTTGCAAACTTGATCAAATATAAGAACATCTTTGGCATTAGGAATTTATGTTGAATTCATTGTGGTGTATGGTGAGAGTATTATTACATCATTCTTATTGTTGAATCTTATTTTGATTAAGCAAAAACATTGTGAGAAAGTGTTGCTAAAGAGTAGAGAAAATTTGGTTTTGTAAAATTTGTGTTAGATTGTAGAATTTGTAAGGTAGAATTTTTATGTAGAGAACTATTTAAAGAATTTGAGCTTTATATTGTTATCTTAGGGAAAGTTAATTCTAGGATACATAAGTAATTGGTAAAAGGTTGGTAGAATTGTAGTGTATTGAAGACTTTGAGCTTCAGTGCTATTTTATTGTCCCAAGGAAGCAACGAAAGATATTGTGTTTTCATTCAAACTTTGCTTCTTGTTAATTGTATATTTCATTACTACTCTTTTAAGTTGTTTATAAATAACTTGGAAGTTTATTGGTTATTATTTCTCTCAATTATAATATCCTTTATGAAGAGAAAAGGATAAACATCCATTTTGAAGAAAGAGAATGAGATGAAGTAACACCCAAGCTTAGAATAGGATTAGTAAGTAGAATTTTGTTTTAAGAAATTAGAGTAATAAGAAAAGGGGAGGTTATTCCCTTATAATTAAGAGAGATTTAATCTCACACACAGTGGCTAAAAACACAATTTTGTAAACCTCACAAGTTTACAAATTTTTCAACCAACAAGATGGAAGTATAGGACACGCTAGGTTCACCAAGATGTACAATATGGTGAACTAGCCATATAATAAATGTAACTATGAGTTTATAAACTATATGCTTTAGAAATGATTAAAACTATGAATAAATGTAATGTATATGAATCAGATCTAAAAATGTCAATAAGAAGTAATGCAAGTATAAGATACATCAAGTTCACCAAAATGTAATGTGGGAAAATAAGGTTCACTAGGTTTTATGGGAAAACTAAGAACCTTAGGCCTATTTTTCTTTAAGTAATTTGACAAGAAAAATGATCCACTTGGACCAAGCTATACTTAGGCTCAAGATGAATTTAGGTCCCTCATTGAGGTACTTGAAATATGACTATACAATTTAAAAAGAAGGATGTAAAATATGTTGACAAGAAGACCTTCCTATGTGCACAAGGAGAGTGAATTGGTAGATTGATTTAAGTAAAAGATCTAGCAAACCAAATTTTAACCGACCTATAGAACAAATCTTAGGCAAAACTAGAGGGATAAAGGTTCTTGGCTCAACCTACTACTAGGATTGAGGCACCCTTCTCACCCCATTCCCAATAGTTTTAGCTCTGACAAATGATAGACTATAGATCTCTACTTTCTTTCTCTATAGCTAATTTTGTGGGTCCATCACCCATTCTTGCAAACAAAAAAGAGGGAAAATATTGGGTATAAATGGGTTTTCTCAATTCAAACCTTGGTTTTGGAATCAACTTTGAAATTGAATTGAACTGAAAACATAATGATATATAGCAAAGGATAGATTTGAGAATGTGGATGCCTTATACCTTAATGGTGCAAATGCTTCTTTAAAGATAATAAAAAATGTTGATGCAATAGCATGACTTCACAGTATTCCTAAAATGACATCTTAAAAGACATGGTTGCATGAAAGTTGTTGAAGGTTGTCATAATGAAGAATATGGTGGGCTGAAATGCCTTGAATACTTGAATTAAATTACTCTCTTTTTCTATCATCTTATTCATTTGTGTTCTATATTGATGAGAGAAAAACCTAAAATGATGGAGGATACTTTATTTGTATACCTCTCCCAAGAATTTTGGGGTGTGAAAGTTATAGGAGGCCAAACAGGAGAATATTTCTCACTTAGCCAAGCTGATTGTTAAGTGGTTTGAATTTAGTCCCACACTAGGGAGAAGGGTGCCCGGATTGGCCTACTCTTGGGAACAGGTCACCGTAGGCACCTTGTTCCCTTGAATGTGTCCTCAAATTGGGACCTGAGTTCCAAAATGGGAAGAAGCAGAAATGTGATGTGGAATTGAGTTGGGATGAATGGGACCATATGTGGGAGGCCATACATGCTAAAATAGGGCCTAACTGAGAAACAAATTATATAGGGATGCAATTTATGATGCTATAGTAGCATAACATTTTTAGTCAGATGGTTGATAAGGGATATAACTTGCAATGCAAAAATGGCAAATGTGAGATCTTGAGTAGCTCTGGAACTGAGATTGCATCAGGTACAAAGACTAAAGGTAATATCTTTCACTTGAACGCTAGTGGTAAAAGTTGTTCGATTGCTTAGATTGATGAAAGTTGGTTATGGCATAGAAGGATGTGTCATGTAAATTTTGATTGCATGGTTAAGATAAGTTCTATTAAAGTAGTAAGAGATATACAGAAGTTAACAAATCCTTCTAATCCAGTATGTAAGGAATGTCAATTAGGGAAGCAGACAAGAGTTACTTATAGGAGAAAACAATATAATTATAATGGATTGTTGGATCTTGTGCATACTGATCTATGTGGTCCTTCAAGAGTGAGAAGCTTGCAGGCGATGGGTATTTTATATTGTTGATTGATGATTATTCAAGAATGGTGTGGGTTACCTTCTCAAGGGAGAAGTATGAAGCATTGGAGAAGTTCAAGATTTTCAAAGCTAGAGTCGAAATTGAGACTGGATTGAAGCTAAAGTGTTTGAGATCTGACAGAGGTGGATAATTCACTTCTATTGAGTTTAATATTTATTGCGAAGAGAATGGAGTTAAGAGACACTTGTCTACTCCTAGGAAACCACAATAGAATGGTGTTGTAGAGAAATAATAGAATAGTTTAAGAAGCTGCTAGAACCATGATCATTGAAGGAAATGTTCTGCATGTGTTTTGGAGACAAGCTGTGAGTACTGCAGTATACACTCTTAACCAGGTAAATGTCAAAGGTGATACTGGTAAGACTCATGTGTTATGTTTGGTCATGGCCCTACTATTAGATAGTTCAAAATTTTTGGTAGTAAATGCTATATCAAAAGAGATGAAGATCTTGGAAAGTTTGATGCTAGATGTGATGAAGGAATCTTTCTTGGTTATTCTACTAAGAGTAAGGCATACTAGTGTTATAATAAAATATTGATAAAGAGTTGAAAGTGCTAATGTGAAGGTTGATGAAGGTAATATAAGATAGGTCAGATCTTACAGATATGATTCTGATGATCAAGATGCCAATTTAGATAAAGGAAAGAAAGTGTAGACCCAAAGTCAAGTTTAGATTGCTCTAGAAAGCTTGAGAATGAAGGTGCATATGCTAATTTAGAAGAAAGAGTTCAAGAGCCTGAAATTCAAGAAAATCCTAGAACTCCCAGGTATGTAAGGTTGAATCATTCAGAAAATACGATTATTGGTGATGAGAATAAAGGTGTGATGGCTAGGAGAAGACTTGCTGAAGAAATTTGTTTGATCTCTAAGGTTGAGAGAAAAAATGTTGATGATGCATGTAAAGATAAAAATTGGATTAAAGTTATGGAAGAAGAATTGAATAAGATAGAGAAAAATGATACATGGACTCTTGTTCCTAGACTTAAGGATAAAAATTTAATTGGAATTAAATGGGTATTCCGGAATAAGTTGAGACTTGTGTGTAAAGGTTATTCACAGATGGAAGAAATTGATTATGAGGAGAATTTTGCTCTGGTAGCTAGAATTGAAGCTATTAGATTATTTCTTGCCTATGATGCTCACAAATATTTCAAGGTTTATTAGGTGGATGCCAAATTATCCTTTCTTTTTGGTAAGTTGGAAGAAGTCTACATTGAGCAACCAAATGGATTTCAATTGATAGATGAAAAGGACATGGTTTTCCAGGTTGAAGAAAGCATTGTATGGATTAAAGAAAGCCCCTAGAGCCTGGTATGCTAGATTGGATAATTATTTGATGAAGCTTGGATTCAATAAAGGTACTACTGACAATAATTTTTATTTCAAGATTGGTTAGAATAACATTTTGATTGTTGAAGTTTTTGTTGATGGCATTATCTTTGGAGCAAATGATTTCGTATGTAAGAGATTTGTTGAAGAGATGCAAAATGAATTTGAGATGTCTATGATTGGTGAAATAAAATTATTTATGGGATTGAAAATTACTCAGTTGGATAAAGGCATTTTCATATGTCAGTCCAAGTATGTGAAGGAAATGTTGATGAAATTTGGTTTTGAGGACTCTAAACCAGTTGGTACACCTATGGTGACCGGACGTAAGTTGATAAAAGATGACGATTATCCAAAAGCTAATTAGACCAAATATAGATAGTTGAAGATGAATAATTGGTGGTTTGTTATATTTGACTCAGATTAGACTTGATATAATGAATGTTGTGTGTCATGTTGCTATATTTCAAGCTGATCCTAAGGAATCTCATGTTACTACTATAAAAAGGATATTCAGATGTTTGAAAGGGACATTTGATTTTGTTTGTGGTATTCTAAGACTGATGACTTTACCTTGAGTGCTTTTACAAATGCTGATTGGGAAGATGATTTTGATGACTAGACGAGTACTACTGGTGATGCATTCCTTTTGGATAAGAAGTTAGTCTCTTGGGAAAGTAAGAGGTAGAATGCTATTTCTTTATCTATTGCAGAGGCTAAATACATTATTGCTACTAGAAATTGTACTCATGTAATTTGGATGAAGTAGATGTCGAAGGATATAAGAGTTATTTATGATTAGCTTATTTCTATATACTGTGATAATTCAAGTGCTATCAATATTTCAAAAATTTTTTGTGTTGCATTCCAAAACAAAGCATATACCAATCCAATTTCATTTCTTGAGAGACAAGGTGAATGAGAAAAAAGTCAGACTAGAGTATGTATCTATGAAGGAACAAATTACAGATATCTTTATGAAGCCTTTGCCTGGAGATACTTTTGAGTATCTCAAAGAGAAGTTAGGGGTAATTTTCCCACCTGATAAGAACTAATATTCATGGACTTGCATCAGTCCGGTTAACTTCACAGAGATATTTTGTGATTTGGATTGATGAGTAAGACTGCTACTCAGAGGGAGTGGATAGTGTTGGTATTCAGTGGTTGAGATGTATAGATTTGTGAAGCTAATTCAAAGGGAAGGGAATCATGGTTCCCGAGCCTTTTTCATTGATGTCAAAGGGGGAGAGAAACATGTGAAAAAATCTATGGGAGAGGAGAATTTTGAGATTTGTGATTTGAGTTGTTTCAGGGAGTTGATCCTTGTGATTTTGAGGGAGATTGTTGTGATTTGATTTCTTTCTTTACATTGATTATTTTTCACAGTCATATGTTGCCATTAATGCCAAAGGGGGAGATTTTTGGACATTGGTTGATATGTTATCATTGATTTCAACATATTCTTTTGTTTATTCTAGTGTTGCAGTTTGGTTGGATGAGCTGGTTTTGTAGATGAGCTGATGTAGTTTAATGGGTTTTGAGATATATATGTCTAGTTGTCTAGAAAAAGTTTCATAGGTCTACATGTTGATTTGATTGAGTTATGAGATCTGGTATTGAGGATATTATTGAGTTGTTTGTGTTATTCGATATTCTAGTTTGTGCTATTTATTGCTCCAGAATTAAAAGATATCTTTAGTTGTGGATGTGTGGGATGTATTCTAGACATTGATGTGTGTCCTTAGTTCGATTGGTTAATGATTTGGAAATCAACAAGCGAACATTTCAGGTTGATAGTCAGTTATGTTTTTGTTCTTGAGCTCCGGTAGTGAGATGATGATGATTCTAGTGATCTGAGCTATTGCGGTTGTTATGGTACAATTCACATTGCTTGTGAATATCTCTAGATTGTGTTCTATGCGTATTGGTGGTCTTCATTGATTATTGTGCATGTTATTGAAGATTTTTCTTTGTCTCGTGATGTTCATATTATGTGACATTCTTAATATTGTAGCATTTTACGGATGATCGAGGCATAATTTTTGGAGGTGTTGCATGTTTGCGGTATTGATTTTTACTATGTATTAGCCGATATTGTTTTGGTCTGCATGTATTATTGTAGTGTGTGAGGTTATTATTTTGTTATATTTGTGTTGAGGGTTCACACGACCAATGTTTCATGGGTTGATGACTTGTATAAATGAATGTAATAATGATTGAGAGAAGTAGTGCTATGTGCAAATATTGTATCAATCATTCAGTAGCAAGGAAGTTATATGAAGAAGTGTGTTGTAGAGAATATTTGACAGTGAGCTTAACCAAAACTATACTCAAGCATATGGAGATGTTATTTTCATAGTTCATGTAATTTGGATTGTTGTTTGAATGTTTTGGTAAGTCAGTGAAACTTCTTGTAAGGCAATGAGCCTTCCCTAAAGGTTGTAGCCTTTCTAGGTTTTTTATTTGAGCAATGATCTCTAGGCAGTGTGCCTAAATGCATGTGCATTCCCCATTATATTATTTAAATTTACTCCTAAAAGGGTATTATCTCATTATGGGTAGGTTCCCACTGTGGTTTTTCCCTTAATTGGGTTTTCCATGTCAAAAATATTGGTGTTATGTATGTTATTGATGTGGTGTTGTTTCATGCTTTAGCTGTTAATTATCAGATCTAATTTGTGGTTTAAGTTGTAGTAAGTTTTTGTACAAACTGATTCACCTCCCCTCTCAGTTTGTTGCATTGTTGCCAACAAACATAGTTTGCTAGAATATTTCAATTTTTCCTTCCTCTTTCCACATGGGTAACACAACATAAAACAACTTGTTGTCCTATGAGAATATGTACTCCCATGGATCACCTAGTATAAGACAACTTGCAAGCTAGTGAAAACTATGTTCCCTCTCTCTCTCTCTCTCCAATGGATCACCTAGCATAACATAACTTGCCTATGGAATACATGTTTCCTTATTAAATTTATTGTATTCTTTCTGATAATTTCCCTGAACACCGACACATCTTTTCTTCATAGCTTCTTGAACTTCATCTTTTCCAAAAATTTCTTTAGGTGATTTGTTCAAACGATCTTCAAGCAACTCAACCAAGACTTTTGATAAAATAGCTACTAGATTATTCAAACCAATGTTATTTTAGAGAAGATAATCAACTAAGACTTCTTCAAATCTATCCTGATCTTAAGATAGTTTCACAAGACACAAATCACCAATCTTCTTCTTCAAGTATACTCAAAATATTTTATGCCCCACAAGGATCATCTTCATCAATACTATCTTCTTAATTTTCAATTTTATCCTTCTTTCCTTTAGCTTTTCTAGGAGGTTTTAGATTATCAAGGTTAATTACTTCTTTCTTCTCATCACTTCTCTTCATCTTCTTTTATTTTGGAGGGGAAAAGTAATTGATCTCTTCAATCTTCTTTTGTTAGAGGAAGGACTCCCCTCAGAAGAATCGACAATTCCAAGACCCAAAATAGAACACCCTATATTTTAAAGATTTATAAATTGATCTTTACACATGCCTTATCTTTGTTTGCTAGACAACTCAGATACCTTTAAATCTACTTTCCAACTAGGATATTTGACTTCCATACAACATTATCTTCAAAAGGTAAAGATCTCAAGAAATAAAGCATCAAATACATGATTAAAGAACCAAAATGGAAAGGATAACCATTCTCTTTTTTCGTAGTGATATTCTCTATTAATTGTATGAATAATAACTCACACAGATATAAACCCTTGCCTTCTTTTAGAATCTAATGTGCAACATACACAACTATAGCAAAAGTAGATCCTTCTCTATTTCAGAAATAAATCTTATATAAAATACCATAAGAAACATTCCTCATCAATGGTTCAATGATTGTATTAATTATAAATTATCTTTGATCTCTCATAATTTTAGTTAGGGTTTTGATTTCTTTGTTCTTGATTGATTTCTTCAGGAGAACAATTCCAACACTACAAAGACCAGAAATCATTGATATAGTTTCTTTTGAAATATCATAGGGTTTGTCCAACATCATGAAACCATCTTAAACATGGATTAAAATGAACTTGATTGAATCCCCATCAACAAACCATGGAATCTCACTCCAAATGTCCGAACCTTTATGCCCCGATTCTCTCATTTTCTAAGATTCTTCATTTGTGAAATAAATTTCAAGATTCTTGATTTTCTTATGATCAAATTCATCTAATTAAACCTCTCCAGATTTATCAAAATCTCCATTGCTAGATTCCCCTATCACAATAATCTTGGACTCCATAGGAAAAATTAGATATATACCTCTTTTTTCTAACCCTTCTTTGATTCTTCTTTCACACTTCAGCTTCTTTTTCTCTTCAAACTCTTCAACGTGCAATGTTAAAAGTCATTACAAATCTTGACATTTAACTCGCTTGATAAGCTAAGGGTTTTCCTGCTAAAAATTGTCTTATCATAATGATGTCATCACCTACACCTTGCATACACAATCTAATGAATCACACAAACATCAAGACTAACATGAAAACCCTATAACATGTAACTCTTTGTGAGGAGAGGACAAATAGATTTTCTTTACTTGACTCCCCCTAATCCAATGGTACTAGATTAATTTTTGGAGGATGATGCAATTATATTGAGCTCAAGTACAATAGACCCATTCTCTTCCTTCTTTGTCGATACCATAACAGTCTTCTTAGATTCATCTGATTTTGTTGGAGCAATCACATTCCTACATCTATTAGCAAAATGTCCAAACTTGTTGCAATTGTAACATTTGATATTCCTCTATCTTGAATTCACTAAATTTTTTCTAGATCTGCACTGATTAGCTTTATTAGCAAAACCATAAAATATATAATAATAACCATGAAAGTTCTTATTCATCATGTTCAAAAGTGATCCATTTACTTCATTCACAAATGGTCTATAGCTTCTATTCAAACCTTGATTGATATAGTTACTAGCATTGTATCTAAAACTCTTACAATTAAAGAATTGAGTATTATTATTTACTTTACACGTGCATTATATAGCCTTTTGTCCAAAAATTTTGTAATAAAAATAATAACCATTGAATGATGGGTACCTTTGAGCATTTGTTTGATGGAATAGTGATTTATTTGTAGTAAGTACTTTATTTTGGACCTTGTTTGCATCTTCAAGTTTCTTTTTAGCTTTCATATTTTATTCTTTTCCTTTTCCTTTGTCATTATAATTTGAGAATTCACCGGATTGAATACCTAATCCTCCTTTGTCTTTATGAGATTTCTACATTTCCAATAATTTATCCAATAATGCACTTTTTTCAATGACTTTTGCTTCTGACTTCAACTTCATAATTTCTTTTTCCATCTTTCCATATTCTTCTATCTTTTGATTGATTGTATCTTTCAAACTTTCTTCCACCTTTTTTCATTCTTCAATCTGTAACTTCAGACTCACAATAGTCTCATTTGCTTGTTTCAACTCTTTATTAACTTCTTGATGCCTAGCTTTGAACTTTTTGTTACTACTTATCAAGTTACCATTAGTTTTATGTTCAAAGTTATTCTATATACTCTAGTCGGTTATCTCTACTGAGATATTCAGTCGGTATGAACAGTCTAGTTGGTTACAAAAGAAAGTAGTCTCAAAACGTAGTATACACCGAGCTGTCTACCGAGTATCATTTCATGTCTACCGAGAAGCAAAGATGACACACCGAGTGAAACATGTTACCAGATTCATTGAACTTGGACATACATACGAAAACATGTTACAAGATCAAGGAACATCTAACCGTTATCACATTGGAAATTGCACTTAAAGATTTTGTATGATTTTGATGTCATCTACCCAATGAAATAATTTGCATGGTTATTCATTCGATAAATCATATTTGTAAGATCAAAGCAATGAATGGATCAACGACATAAGAGATCTATTTATACAACATGAGTTAAGAATTTAAGTTGTGTGCATGAGTGTAAGAAGACTGTTACAGAGACACAGAGGTCACCAAGAATGTTTTCAGAGAATAGTCAAAGAACAGAGTAAACAGAAGGGTTTATCGAGTTACTATATGGGTTATCGAGGTATGCTATAAGCAAGGTAACTTATTCTGAGCACATAGAATCTGCTATAACATTCAAAATGTAAAGTTGCAGATATTTGTAATGATTTTATTGTAATATTTTGAAGTTGTAAGAGAAACCTTTAACAGGGTAAAAGACTCTAATCAAGTCTATAAATTGTAAAGCCTCTAACCAGGTGCAACATTTAGTTTAAGTGTTAAGATGATGCTGGTATCTCAAATGATGAATTAGACTATGAAGAAGGTGATTGTTTGTTCTTGATAGAAAAGGATTTAACTAAGATTGATGTTTCTAAGACAATTGCTACTACCTTACATGCTAGGAGAGATAGAAATGAATGGATAATTGATAGTGGGTGTTCAAATAATATAACTGGTGATAAAAGTAAGTTCATAAAACTTGAGAAATATGATGGAGGTTCTATAAGGTTCAGAGATGATCAAACAACATAAATTGTAGGAATTGGTTCTATTACTTTTAATAGAAAACATAATACTAACAATGTTTACTATGTAAAGGATTCACATAAAAAATATTTTGAGTGTTGGACAAATGTGCAAAAATGGTTACAATTTTGTCTTTCAGGATGGTGGCTATGAGATGCAAAAGAGATTCAAAATTGTTATTGCAATAGGGAAAAAGACTGGTGGAAACATGTATCTACTAGAATGAGCCACAAGACACTATTTGTTATCTCAGCTCAATGATAGTTGGCTCTGGCATTAGAGAATGTGTCATATCAACTTTCATAATTTGGTAAAGATTAGTTAATCAAGTGCAATGAGAGATTTGCCAAGGCTGACCAAACTGGATAACAATATTTGCAAAGAATGCCAAGTTGGAAAGTAGACAAAAGGAACATTTAAAGGAAAGAAACAATCATCCATTAGATTATTGGATTTAGTGTACAGACTTATGCAATCCTACCAGAATAAGAAGCATACAAGGTGAGAGGTATTTCATGTTGTTAATTGATGATCATTCTAGAATGTCATGAGTTGCATTTTTAAGAGAGAAATTAGAAGCATTATAAAAATTTAAGATATTCAAAGAAAGAGTTGAGAATGAATTTGGTATAAAGATTAAGTGTTTGAGGTCTAATAGAGGATGAGAATTTATTTTTGACGGGTTTAATAATTTCTATGAGAAACATGGTAATAGAAGGCAATTATCAACCTTAATAAACCACAATAGAATGGTGTAGTGGAGAGGATGAATCAAATTATACAACAGGTAGGTAGAAAAATGATCCAAGAAGCAGGACTATCAGGGGTAGGTATTAGATGTGTATGGAAGAATCACTCTAAGGATCATATTATCAAAGATAAGAATAGAGGAATTATCAAAAGAAGGAAAATAGCTCAAGAACAAATTTTGTTATGTTTACTGTTTGAGACTGAACCAAAAACAATAGTAGAAGATTGCAATGATCAAAATTGGATAAAGGCAATGAGATAAGAGTTAGATCGGATTAAGAAAAATCAGACATGGGAACTAGGTCATAGACTGGAAGACAAGAATGCAATTGAAACAAAATGGGTAATCTAGAACAAGCTAGATGAATATTAAAAAGTTGTGAGAAATAAAGCAAGGTTGGTTTGCAATGGTTACACATATGATGAAGGCATTGAATTTGAGGAAACATATGCCCCTATTGTTAGGATAGAGGCGATTAGGGTGTTTCTTTGTTTTACAACTTTCAAGAACTTCAAGGTTTATCAAACGAATGTAAAGTCAATATTCTTAAGTGGAGAACTGAATGAAGAAGTTTATATTGAAGAACCAAAAGAGTTTAGGTTGAGAGATGATCTGAAAATTGTTTGCAGATTGAAGAAGGCTCTATATGGATTGAAATAAGCTCCTAGAGCTTGGTATTGAAGGCTATACAAGTATTTGATTGATCAAGGTTTTCAAAAGGGATTTGTTGATAGTAACCTTTATTTCAAAATTGACTTAGGCAAAATATTAATTGTTGTAGTTTATGTTGATGACATAATATTTGGAGGAAGTGGTAACATGTGTAGAAGTTTTGCTGGTGAAATGTAGAAGGATTTTAAGATGTCCATGATTGGTGAGTTGAGTTTCTTTCTTGGTTTGCAAGTAAATCAAAATAGCAAAGGATTTTCGTTTCACAATCTAAATACATTAAATAATTGTTGAAGAAGTTTGGGCTAGAGAATTCTTAATCGGTGTGTACATCTATGACCACTGGATGCAAGTTAACAAAAGACGATAAATCCCCTAAAGCCGATGCTAAGTTAGTACAAACTAATGATTGGAGGTTTTCTATATTTGATTGCTACTAGACTGGATATCATGTATGCAGTTTGTTTGGCGGCTAGATTTCAACAAGAACCAAAAGATTTAAATATTGTGGGAGTAAAATTAATTTTCAGATATTTAAAATGAATAGAAGAGTTTGGATTTTGGTATCCCAGAAATTTAGATTTTACCCTGATAGCTTAGATAGATGTAGATTGGCCTGAAAGTGTTGATGATAGGAAAATTACAAGTGGTGGAACATTCTTTCTTCGCTCTTGGTTTATTGCTTTGTCAATTAAGAAGAATTTTTTTGTGTCTCTATCTATTTCTAATGATGAATATATTGTACCATCTTCATGTTGCACATTGATACTATGGATGAAGCAGACTTTAAAAGATATCAATGCATTATTTGATGAACCCATCTCAATTATGTGTGCTAACAATAGTGCCATAAACAACTCTAAGAATATGTTACAACATTCTAGAACAAATAATATATCTATTCGCTATCACTTCCTGAGAGAAAAGGTGTTGGACAATGAAGTAAAGCTTAAGTATGTACCTATAAAAGAACATATTGCAGATATATTCACAAAGATGTTGTGCAAGGATACTTTTGATTATATCTAGTAGAAGTTAGGGGTATTACCCCTTCCTAATTTAAACTGATGTACATTTGGATGTGCATTGTTCTAGTGAATTGCATGAACAATCTTTTCTAGACTGATGCTTTGAGGCTTCCTTTAAGGGGAAGTCGAGTAAGTTTCATAGGGAGAATCTTGTCCACCTTTGTCATTGATGTAAAAGGGGGAGATATGTTGTAAATGTTAGAAAACTCAAATAACCAGAGGACAACTGAGAGAGGGGGGGTGACTCAGTTGTCACCGAATTATAGAACTTTAAGCATTTGAATCCTTATTACTGGAACACATAAAATCAATACCATAATAAAATATATAGAAATTAAACATAAACATAAATCATAGAACAATTAACATCCATCCATAACACATGACAGCAATATTTTTACGTGGAAAACCTGGTCAAGGGAAAATTCAAGGTGGGAAGCCTATCCACAGTCAAATAATACTTCTGTAGTAAGTATGTGATTACAATATGAAGGGGCCTACATATGTAGGAAGGCCAACAATCTAGAGCACACTGCTCATCACAAAAGGAGCCTCACTAATTACAGAAAACATCAAACTACAATCTAGAATGAAGATTGAAATGCAAGTATAGCATCTCATATGCCTGAGTACAGTTCTGGTTAAACTCAATACTGGAGGCCTTAAACCTCTCTTACAAACCCAATTCAAACACCTATGATCGACCAAAACCTTTGCATATGATTACAACATTATTCACATACAGATAATCCTATATCCTATAATCCCTTAAGCCCATACACATATTCTCATGATCTACAACGAGATCTTACATCATATTTTTACCAACTCGGGACCAAAACAATTAGGTTGGCCACCTAAAAGATAATATAATAAATTCATAAAATAAACCCACAATCCAATGATCAACCAAGTCAGCTTAGGCTGAAAACAATGTAAACTAATCATTAAATCCCGTCGGTAACGCATCAGGATCATCCTCCAACACGTTACACAAACCGGTCCATAACCTAGATAACATCAGACCCAAAATAGGTCTCCATAAACCAAATCCAACCCCACCGATCAACATGAATATGAACAAGGTAACCAACAACATCCCAAAAGCTATCTAGAAGCCACACTAACACCACTTATCACGTGCATCAAAATATCTTCAATAAAGCTCTATCAGTAAATCCCTTACCGGTGACCAAAAGGCTTACTAGAACAAATGATAGCTCCTGGGTCATCAAATATTGAACCAACTGATTGTGATACACATCTACATAGCATAAATGACATATCCAAACCTATACCACAAACGAAAGCATGCGAGAGCATACCGGATCAATATCATAAGCCAACCACTCTACCAGAACCAACCAAAAATTGGTAAACAACAAAAAATGTCGGTGTTGCCATCAATGAAAAAATGTCAATGCAACACATAATTAATTCCTCCAAATTTCCAACAATCTCCCCCTTTGGCATTGATGAAAACACTAGATGTGAAAAACATCCAAGTGCCAAGAAATGACAAACAAGTCTCCCCCTAAGGAAGATATCCAACAATCTCTCATAAGATGATATTACAATGAAGCTCTAAACCAAACTCCCCCTTTGACTGATATTTTGTTAAGCTCTATTTTTCAAATATATCTCTCCCCCTTTGACATTAATGCCAAAGATTTGGCATAAATATCAAAGAAAAAATATAATCCCACTAAACCACACAACTGACTACTCCCCCTGAGTAGTAGCATCACCACATTATTCCAGAATGAATAGTAGCTCTAATAATGCATACTAGACTGATGCTAATCAACATCATTTAGGTCTCTACTGGAGGGGCAGAAACCCCCAATTTGCCTCTGAAATACTCAAATGATTATTTAGGCAAAGGTTTAGTGAAGATGTCTGCAATCTGCTCTTTAGTGTTCACATAAATCAGTCTGACTTCATTTGCTTCCACCTTTTCCTTCAAAAAGTTATACTTGATAGATATGTGCTTTTTCTTAGAATGAAATACCAGATTCTTTGATATATCAATAGAAGCAGAGTTATCATAGTGAATAACTACCAGTTCATTACAATCCACCTTTATATCCTTCAACATTTGCTTCATCCATAGAACTTGTGTACAATTAATAGTAGTAGCAACATACTCAGCTTCAGCAATAGATTAAGATGTACATGATTGTTTTTTGTTGATCCATGAAACAAGTTTCTTTCCAAGAAAGAAAGCTCCAACGGATGTGCTCTTCCGGTCATCAACATCTCCAACCCAATCTGCATCTGTATATGGACTTAATGTAAAGTCATCATTTTTAGGATACCACAAACCATATTTAGTTGTTCCCTGCAAATACTTGAAAAATCCTTTTCACCGCACTCACATGATTTTCTCTAGGATCACTTGGATATCTTGATACAATACAAACTACATTCATTATATCCGGTCTAGTTTGAGTCAGATATAACAAACCTCCAATCATAGAATTATACATTGTAGGATTTACTGGTGTAGATGCATCATTCTTTGTTAATTTCTAACTTGTAACCATATGTGTACCAACTAGTTTAGAATTTTCCAACCCAAATTTCTTCAACAACTCTCTAGCATACTTAGTTTAACAAATGAAAATACCTTTATCAGTTTGAGTAATCTGCAAACCTAAGAAAATTCTCATCTCCCCAATCATAGACATCTCAAATTCATTCTTCATATTGTTAGAGAATTCCATACACAACTTATCTTCACCTCCAAAAATGATATCATCAACAAAGACTTCAATAATAAATATGTCATCATCAGTGATCTTATAATATAAATTATTTTCAACATTACCTTTAGTGAAACCAAGCTTCAAATGATATTTATACAGTCTTGCATACCAGGCTCTAGGGGCTTGTTTCAATCCATATAAATCTTTCTTTAACCTGCAAACCATGTTTTTGTCATCTGAAAGTGAAAATCCATTAGGTTACTCAATATTAACTTCCTCTTCAAGATCCCCATTCAGAAATGCACACTTATCATCCATCTGATAAACCTTGAAGTTCTTATGTGCAGCATAAGCAAGTAATAATCTCACAGCTTCAATCCTAGCTACCGGTGCAATGGTTTCATCATAATCAATTCCTTCCTTCAAAGAATATATTTTACAAACCAATCTAGCTTTATTCCTCACCACTTGTCCATATTCATTCAATTTATTCCTAAAAACCCATTTAGTTCCATTAACATTCTTATTTTTAGGCTGGGGAACTAAAATCCATGTGTTATTCTTTTCTATATGATCTATTTCTTCTTCCACAATTTTCATCCAACATTCATCTTTACAAGATTCAATTAATGATGCCAGTTCAACTTGAGATATTAAACATACCTCATCAACTGCCAACCTTCTTCTTGTCATCACTCCTTTGTTTTTGTCTCCAATGATCTGATCTTGTGAATGATTCAACCTTACATACCTAGGAGTTTTCTGATTTTCTGTTCCTCTCTCCTGATCTCCAGTTACTGTTGAATTTTTTGATACTTCCAGAGTAACTAGTTCAACATTTTGTTCTAGTGTAGGTGCTACCAGTTCAGTTATGATCATTTCCACTGCCAGTTCCTTCTCATAAGTTCTAATTTGACTTATGTTCTACTCATCCACCTTGACATTTGAGCTCTCCATAATTCTCTGCAATCTTTTGTTATAACATCTATATGCTTTACTTTCATTAGACTAACCAAGATATATTCCTTCATCACATCTAGGATCAAACTTTCCAATGGAATCATCTCTTTTGATATAGCATTTACTACCAAAGATTCTGAAATACTAAACTGTCAGTGTATGACCAAACCATAACTCATAAGGTGTCTCCTTTGATATGAACTCCATTGAATGTGTATATTGTCATGCTTACAACTTGTCTCTAGTAGACATGAGGCAGATTAGCTTCCATCATCATAGTTCTAGCTGCATCCAAGATAGTTATGTTCTTCATTTCCACAAATCCATTCTGTTGAGGTGTCTGGGGTGTAGAGAATTGTCTCCTTATCCCATTCTTCTCACAATAGTTGTTAAATTTACCAGATATGAATTATCCACTGTGATTTGACCTTAAGAATTTAATCTTCAATCTTGTCTTTGTCCCAACTTTATCTTTAAAGATTTTAAAATTTTCAAATGCTTCAGACTTCTCCCTTAGAAAAGTAACCAACATCATTCTTGAATAGTCATAAATAATTAGCATGAAATATCTATCACCCTGAAAACTTTTGATTCTGGCAGGATCCCACACATTAGTATGAATAAGATCAAGAACATCATTAGATTTGTCTTGTATACTCTTAAAAGTAGTTTTGACTTGCTTTCCCATTTGACATTCCTTACATACCAGATTATAAGGCTTTACAATCTTAGGTATATCTCTAACTACCTTAGTAGAACCGATCTTCACAATGCAATCAAAATTCACATGACACAACCTCTTATACCATAGCCAACTCTCATCAATTTGTGCAATCAAACATGTCTTCTCACTAGAGTTCAAATGAAAGATATTACCTTTAGTCTGTGTATCAGTTGCAATCTCCAATCCAGATCTATTAATAATCTTGCATTTTCCATCCTTGAACTGTAACTGAAATCCCCTATCCACCAACTATCCTACACTCAAAAGATTATGCCTTAAACCTTCAACATAATAAATATTATCAGTGTTATTCTTACCATCCAATGATATTGTTCCTTTTCCCTTGATCATACATGCTTTGTCATCTCCAAATCTAACCAGACCACCATCAAATTCTTACAAAGATAAGAACTTCCTTTTATCTCTAGACATATGATGTGAACATCCACTGTCAATTACCCATTCATCGTTGTCTTCAATTTTAGCAGCAAGGCCTTCTCTTCAGGTACCAGATCATTTTTCTTGATAACCAAAAATACCCATTCCTTTCCATTGTCAGATCCACTAGCTGAATCTTGTGCCAATTCATCATCAGAAATAGTCACACCTTCCTCATCAACATAGTAGCATGATTTGTATTTGCTTCTCCTGTACTGATACTTGTTCTGATAATCATGGTTAGGCCTACAAGATCTTCTAACTCTTTCCTCAAATCTTGAATTCATTTAAGGACATCTAGATGCAAAATGACCTATCTTATTACATGCAAAGTATTTAAAATATGATTTTCCTTCATACTTACTTCCTACCGGTCCTTTAGGTACTCTTCTAGCAAATAAGGCTTCAAGTTTCTCAAAATATTCATCTTCTTTCTTCATATCTGTCATAACCCTCTTTTTGGACCTTGATATGACTTGCTACTACTACTACTACTACTACTACTACTATAATATTAATTTTATGAGTAATGTTAGAAAGAAAATATAAATTGAAATGAGGTTGAAGTTTTTAAATAAAATAAAAAAGAATTTAAGTGATGACACACACATGAGGTCATAATTTATTGAAAATTGTTTATTTTTTCAATATCCTAATTGAGCACATGGTGTAGGAGAAATAAGAAGATTCTAGAAAAGAAATTTAAAATTTAAAATATTAAAGAATAAATATTATATTTAGCAAATATATGACATGGGAGTTACAAAATTATTCTATGACAAGAATAATTCTATTCATGGCATTTTTATGACAAAGGAGTTACAAAATGCATTTTGGGGGGAGAATTCAAATTTGAATTTTGAATGCATGGTCAAATGTAACCCCCACTATGACAACAATCTTTTTTGCATAAAATTAATTTAGAAATTGTTTATTTTCTCAATAGTCTATTTAGCAAATGTTGTAGGAGGAAATGAGAAGGTTCTAGAAGAGAATTTCAAATTCAATTTTTGCATGTAACCCCCACTATGACAATTAATCATTTTGCATGAAATTATTTTGGGAAAAGAATATGGAAATCAATTAATTTCTTTTGTAGTGGGAAAATGACTCTCTTTTCTATATATTGAGTTCTAAATATTCAAAGTAAGGGGAGTTCATTGGTTTTTTTGGATGATAAAATAGTCTTGAAATTCTTATGAATTTATTTTCAATACCATGTTAGTTGTAGGAGAAATTTTGTAGATGTGTTGCAGGATTTTGGAGAAGATAATTACCAAGCTTCAAGGAGGAATTGAAGGAGGTCAGCAAGGTTCTTCATTCAAATCCAAGTTCCCCTCTTGCACATTCATTGCTTGCTTTTTCTTTTCAAAGAAAATCTTCTTCTCGTCTCTTTCAAAATTTTGCACATAAGAAAGTTTCTATTTTAATTTTATTTTTTTGAAAGAAATCTCTTTTATCCATTTCAGATTTTTGCAAGGAAATGTTTTTCAGTTTTTGTTAATTGATTTAATACAATACATGTAATAAATTGCTTTTCTATCCAAAAAAAGAAAAAAAAAATCTTCTTTTTTATTCTGCATGTAGGGAATAAATTGGTTAATAGATTTCTTTATAAATATGCATATAGATTTCTGAAATCTTTTCCTCAATCAATTTTCTTTATTTTACAAAAAATTAGATTTTTTTTTAGAATGGAATATTTATATTAGAATAACTTGAACAAAATAAATCTATTGCCAAAGTACTATAAAATCAGAATAAAGAAAACAAAAATAGAAATATATTCATCTCTGTATATGTTAGATAAATACCCATCTTTGTGGATTTTAGGAAAATATTCATGTGTGGATTTTAGGAAAACATTCATCTTTGTGCATTATAGAAAAAAAAAAGTTCATCTCCGTACTTTTTAGAAACATATTCATCTCTTTGGATTTTTAGGAAAAAAAATATTATTCCCTGTGCATGTATGAATTTAAAAAAAAAAAAGTAAATCTTGCCTTGATTAAGAAATTAGTAAATTTCCCTTCAAATATATATTATATAAACATATATATCAAATTTATTTAAAATCATATTAAATTTATGTTCTAAATTTGTTTGTAGATTTAAGTTTATTATTATATTATTAAAATATTTTGAGTCAATTATTTAAAAAAAATATATATATATATATATATTTTGAGTTAGGAATTGTTTTATAAAAATTGAATTATACTTTAGAGTTTGTAAATAAATTTTATGTGTTTAATTTAAAATTAAAAATGTTTTTTGAAAGTTATTTTGAACGATTAAAATTGATAAGCTTATAGTTCTTTGAAATTTAATTATGCACTTGGTGATTAAAAAAAATCATTTAGGATTAGTTTATAATTATAAATTTTAATAATTAAAAATTAATCAAATTTAGTGATGGATTTATTTATTGAGGTCTATTTAATGAAAAATGGTTTTATTTATTGATATCTATTTAAAAGGATTAATGAGACCTATTTATAATCTAACCTCATTAAAATTAATGGAAATGTGTTTAAAATATCATCTCTAGTTTTAAGAATTAGATTATTAATATATTAAAGGAAAATTTAAGCGAAAAGGGTCTAACCCATATTAATGGATACCTTATTGGAGTTTTAATTATGGAAAATTAAGTTGAAAATTTGAACTCTTTTTAAATTCTAAAGAGTCAGTATCTCCTCAATGATGGGAAAAGAGTCCCTTGGGTTTTGAAAAGATAAATATTGCATAAGGCAAAAGGGTCAATTAACACTTGATAATTTCAATAGATAATTGAGCATTAAGAGATCTATCATCTTGAATTAATCCTTCTTAGGATGTAGATATAATAGTTGAATCTCCTTATTAAACAAATTAGTTTGACTTAGGAAAAACAAAGCAAAGGAAAATGTCATTGCGCCAATGATACACTTATTCCATAGTTTTGGATCTTTTCATCAAATAAATAAATCCTAATAGTAAGTGGGTTCCCTCAAGACATTCAATACATTTCAAATATTTAAGTTATTTAATTATTGGATTTCAAAACTAACTTTTGTATATTTCAATTTGTACAAGTATCAAATGTTAAAGGAATTTACCTAACAAGTAGATGTGTTTAGATTCATAGTAACCCTTTTAGGTATTTCAGCAATATGAGTTAATGTTAGACAAAGTTTTTCCTCAATTCGAAAGGTTGATTATTTGATTTGTTTCTTTATTAGATTCCAAGATATGAGTATATAAGGCATTGCGAATAGTCACTTCTTTTAATAGTTAAAATCATTTGCCTTCTAGCTAAAAGAAACATAAGACTAGTAAAAAAGGAAAAGTTACACTTAATAATACAAGTAATTAGTAAGGATAAATTTAATTAACATTAAAACTAGAGGTAAATTGCATAGTTAAATATTCATATGGTAATAGAATTAATTAGGATGCAAAGAGAGTTTATTCAAAACCGAAATTGTTTTAGCAAATGAGTTTCAAGAAACCTATTCCGTGATCACTTAGAAAATTTAATAACAATTCTAATTGAGGGTAATTTAAGGATCAAACATTAGCTCCCTTTGAAGTATTTGAAATTGATAAATTTATTGTTTTTAGAATGTATCCAACGATAATGTTAACATTACTTCAAGTGGAAGGACTAATTAGTTATCACTTTATAATCTTGCAAAGGTATTAGTTCAAAAGCAACTAGAATATTTTTTATTAGAATTGTTTTATTAGGAGACTTAGTATTATTTACTTGGTTAGCTAGCAAGTGTTTACACTCTTGTCTAGTCTCTTTTTCAAATAATTAGTAACTAAGAATAATGTGGTTAGTTTGAAGCTTATTGTTGAATAGTTGTTTCCTTTTTCCTTCAACAAGTGAGTATTAAATTCATTTCCAAAATATAATTATTTGATAATTTAAATTCTATTTCAAGCAATTTAGTACCTTTCAAGTATTAGGATTCACATTTAAAGTAGTGTTATCATTTGTAGATGAAATTTGTATTACTTCATATGGAAGAATTACTTGGGATTATTATTAAGTAATTTTCACTTCAAACAAGTCGGTTTTAAAATTCATTTCCAAATTCTTTCTAGTCAATCATTTAATTTTCTTTCAAGCAAATCAGTACTAGGATTCATACTTATTGTGTAATGGTTTGTCCCAAAAAAGTTATATCTTGCAAGTAATTCAAATCATTTTCATAAGTTATCTTTGAAAGTATCATGGTTTCCAAGCAATTAGTAATTTCATGGATTTAGTTCAAGTTTTCAAAATTTTAATTATCATAACTTTCCTTAGGAGAAAATACTATTCCAAGTAGTCAATTTTTTTATGTTCCTTTCAATTACGTAAAATTCATACTATAGTTTTTAAATTCAAGCGATAATTCCTTATATATAATAGTTTCTTTTTCATAATTGTATTGGTATATTGCTTCATTTAAGATTCATGAATTCAAAGTTAAATTCCTAGTTACATAACTAAACAAGAGAAGTTGAAACCAAAAATTAGTGGCGTTCGGTATCTATGGTGCCTCTGGGTCACACTTACGGGCAATGTCGTAGTGTTGAACTATTGCACTTAACACCTAATAAAGCTGCAATAATGGCGTCTGTGGCATCGTCCCTCTAAATCGTCGGGGAGAAATAAGGGCCATTTGGAAGTTAAAATCCAAGGGGCGGGTAATACCCCTTAGATCGATAATCTAAAAAGATTAATTTTTAAATGAATTTACATCCGATCAGTTGAACTTTAGATAACCCCATTAGGGTTTGGATGTGTGTGAAGATCTTGAAAATTTATTTTATCTTGAGGATTTCAGCAGATGATAATGGATTAAGGGTAACGTATTTAATAGGAAATAGGACTTAGTTGTTTAGGCCACAAGAAAAAGGCCATCTTGAGCCTTATTTATATATAGAGCTACCATCATGGGTAGAAACCATAGAGAAACTGTCTAGGACATTGACCCTAGAAAGGGTTCCATACCCACCTGTGTAGGAGAAAAAGTGACACTAAGCAAACATGCCCTAATCCCACTTTCAATCACACATTTGTGGAATACGAAAGAGCCTAGAGGTATCACACAATTGGCTACTTCTTTTTGTGGAAGAGAGAGCCACGGGCTACCTATTAGGATTTCTATTCCTTTGTTGTAATTGAAAGATAAAATGATGCAAGTTCAATACCTAACCCCAAAGTGCAAGTATGAACTAATAACAAGATTGCAGAATTGAACTTAAACAATGGAAAGCTGTAAACACAAGGACAAGACAAGAATGCAAATGCGTACTCGGAGTTAAAATATGACTAAAAATGTTCGGGACGAGGGCGCGGGCGCCACTGTCCTGATTCTACCCCTGAAACTGCTCCGGAAACTGCTGTTTTGCACTCTGGAAAACCTGTCAAAAATGCTGAAAATGCTGTCTGTCAGGAAGACTAGGGCACCCAGCGCCCCTGTCCCAAGGACCAGGGCGCCCAGCGCCCCTGTCCTGGCAACACCAGGGCACCCCACGCCCCTGTCCTGGTCTTTTGCTCTGAAATTTGGTGGGAAGGTCAGTCTCAGTCTGCTTCTCCTGGATCTGTAACTTGCAGCATCGTCCAAGTCTCGAAACCTGCACTTATATCTGAAAAGGTGTTTGGGCGGCTATATAGGGTTTTGCCTTAGTCAAACCCCCGCTTCGGTGATTTCCACCTCCATGAATAGCCAAGTTGTATTGTAAAATGTATTGTGTGTGCAGACCTAGTGTGTGTGCAAGGTCCTAAAATGCAAGAAACCAAACTAGAGCAAACTAGAAAGTAAACCCTAATTGCTTGTAAATGATAATGTAAATGCTCCAAATCAAGATGCAAAATGATCTAAAGCATGAATAAGTGATATATTGAAGCTTATGCAAAGACATGAAAACAACATGAAATCATACCCAACCCCCAAGGGAGGGGTACAAGCCAATTTTCAGTCGGTAATCTCCTATTGTTCTTCAATGTCTTCCAAGCCCTAAATGAATGAATAAAATTGATGAATGCTTGATAGATGGATGTTGAGTGTTGTTGAAGTCTTCAAAGATCTGCTCTTTCGCTGCATAGAAGGTCCCTGAAAACCAGATTCGGATCCTTTCAAATGAAGAAAGAGAGCTCTTATGTATGAAACCCTAGGTCTTAATTTCAACTTTTGGCCGACCTAGAGATTGAATATCCCGCCAATTTCTTGGGGTTAAGCTTTATTTTATGATTGGATCGCGCTCCTAAAATTTCGGGAAAAATGTCCGGGACCATGTGCACTCCGGGCGCCATGGTCCCGACAACTTTTCACCAAATTTTCAGGGCCGTCAGATATGATGATTTTAGAGAGAATCCCGAAGTTACAGGAGATTTCGAGATGTTTTGACCCCCGAAACCAAGCCCCCAAGTTCAAAATAGGGCTTAATTAGGGTTTTTGATTAAATGATGTATTGGAAGAATAAAATGAAAGGGGCACACTTTAATGAAAAGGGCCCAATTTTATGATATAGGAGATGATAAAATAGAACCTTAGACCTAATTAATTTAATTAATTAAGTCCTAAAGGGGAAATGCAATGCAAAATGCAAAATGCGCCAAGGCGGGTGCTAAACTAGGTGTGAAATTGTACCACCCTAGCGAGTGCGTACAATTTACGACGCTACATTTAGCCCCCACTTTAGTGGTCATATGAAAACTACGTGAATATGCAAGCTAAAGTATAGAAAAGTAAACATTATTTGAAAAAGGATATATCCATAAGTCTGTTGAACGAAGCCCCCAGCGGTATCTGCAGTACATAGTTAGGAACCGCACCCTACAAGACACACGTTAAATCACAAAATCAGCTAATGCTTACTAAGGAAGGTGATGAAAATTCGAGGGTAGCTATATGCCCCCCCCTATTTCGGCTTGCTAATTTTAGTGAGTTGAAACAGGGTATCATGTTTACCACTTCGAATTGTTAAAGAATATTGATGACAAATGCTCACAAGAAGATTTGATATGAGATCAAAAACTAATGGAGAATCATTTGGTAAGAAAGAGGACTAAATCTCAATTCCAACACAACAAAGAGTGTGAGGATTTGGGAGTTCTCTAACACAAGATGAAGGATGTAAATGGAAAGAAAATGCAAAGAGAAGAAAAGAAAGGAAAAAAGCATGAATACACACATTGGTGATCCATGAGAAGAATAGTGAAAGAGAAAACATGGGCTTCTCGCCCCTAGATCTTGTCTAGGTGATCCATGGAAAAGAGGACATGGAAAACTAGCCCCTAGAGTCTGTCTAGGTGATCCATGTAACGGAGGAGAGTGAGAAAGTCTAGCCTTATGCCGCTAGTTCCACTCAACCTCGTGCATGTGTGTGTAAGGAAGGTTAGAAGCACCTCATAGGAGTCTATGCCCGAGTATGCTACAACCTGTATATGTATAGTAAAAAAACGTGACATCTCGCTCTAAGAGTCTATGCTCTGGTTCCGAGAATAATCACCTTGCATAAAAGAAAAATGGAGACATCTCACTCTAAGAGTCTGTGCTCTGGTTTCGAGAATGACCCATTGCTCAAAAAGTGTAATGTTTATGTCATAAGAAAAGTAGAACAAGGATACCTACCTTCATCACAAAAGAAGATACCCCAAAAATGCAACGATGTCATAGATCCAAGAAAGAGAGTTTTGCACTCTTTAAGCAAGGATAAGATAGTTGAAAAGGGATATCTTGTAGTATGTGTAAAGGAGATCCTTAGAGGAGAAGAGATCTTTGTACAAAAGACACCTATCCCTGAGAGAAATTGTCTTAGACAAATATAACATCTTCTAGAATAAGACAAAGAAGAGAATAAGAATGCAATACTTCCTTCTTTTGTGAGGTGAAAGTGATTCTTAATGAAGGATGACGCTCTTTTTAACCCAATTAGGAGAGTGAATTCGTTATAGATGTATTTTACCAAGTGCAAAAGAGGTTGTAGTCAAGGACTTACACCTCTTGTAAGAGAGAATCCTTGAACCAACAACTACAAATGCATACAAGGAATAACATCAAATAATAAAGTTCACACCATCCACGGAATAGGAAAAAGTGAATCCTTAGATAAAAATAAGGAAAGATCATTGCCTCCCAAGGATAAGGACAATGAGAAGGACATACACAATCTTATAGGGAGAGATTTGGACATAAGCAAAAGAAGAGATGTATGAAATCACTCTTGTCCCCATAGGAACAAGAAAATTAGGCTATTATGTTGCTTCAAAAAATATGATTGTACTTGAAATTGTACCATCATGAATGACAATGAGCCCCCAGTAAATGAGCTACCAATGTCACATAATGATGAGCAACATAATAGCCATTAATGTTATTTAAAGACATGATAGACTAAATGAGGTATTTGAATATGACATGTTAAATGCTCAACTATAAGTGAGATAAAAAACATGTATAAAGTGATAAAAATTGAAGAAGAAAAGTCACAAGAAATCTTAGAAGAGGGATGAGTGTAATTTATTAGAGCCTTATCCCTGGGGAAAAGGACTTTATGATGAATAGGAGATAAAGATTCATAAGTAGATTTAGAAATTTGAGGGGATTCATAAAGAGATTTGTTCATCGCCAAGATTTTCTTATGAGGGGAATGAGAGTTGATAGAAGTAGAAGATGATTTAGTTGAAGTGAGATCATCATCACTACTAAATATAGCATTCACATTGAGAGATGGTCTTTTAGATGCTTTAGTGCGTTTGCAGGGATTATAGCCAAGTCCAAAGGCATAATTGTGAAAATTAGTCTCTAGAGGAACTTTTATCCCTTGTTCATGAGAACCACAACCTTTTCCATGATACCCATGCCTAGCAAAAATACGAAAAACCACGACCATAACGATCAGCCATTTCAGAAAGAGGAGGTGGTTTTTCATAAGACAAAGAATCAAACTCTTCATAATTAGAGGTGTGAGGAGAAGAAGTTTGAGAGGTGGCCACAAAATTATTGCTCATAGGTTCAAGTAAGACTGATTGATCTCTAGTTTCTTCCTTCTTTTTACCTTTAAGCTCTCTAGGAGGAACCCTATATTCACCTACAAAGGTGGGATTAAAATCAAGAGATCCCCAATCGTCTTCTGCGAGAACCTTCTCAGGATCAAAAGCCTTTTCATGTGTAGACTCAAGTCGAGAAGGATCTTCTTTAGGAGCTTTAGACTCATCCAAAGAATTTTTATCATCAGAGGGTGATGATTCATCCATAGGTATCTTGTTTAAAGAGTCATCACTAGAAGAGGAAGGTTTAGAAGAACTCCCTTTGGAAGTAGATGTTTGCAAACAAGCCTGAATATTAGTATCACCTATCAAGGTATATGTCTTATTATTATAAATAAATTTAACTTGTCTATGCAATGTAGAGGGGACAGCTTGCATACTGTGAATCCAAGGTCTCCCTAATAACAAGTTGTATGTTAGATTTCTCGACATAACATGGATAGGAGTAGGCAAAGTAACAGGTCCCACTGTGATTGGTAAGGTGATAATACCTAATGAAGACTTAGCCACATTATCAAAGCCTCAAATGGGACGAGAGTCGGGCTCAATAAGGGATGTATCCACATTCATCTTATGCAATAGATTAATGCTACATACATTAAGGCCAGAGCCATTAGCTATCAGTGTTCGTCTTATAGCAGTGTCATTTATGATAAGCACAATCATCAAGGGATCAAATTGTTGTTGAATTTCACTAGTAGGCAACTCATCTTGGGTAAACACAATTTGAGCTTTAGGATTCATCACAGAGTTAACTAAAGACACTATATTACTAGATGTATTAGGTGGAGGAACATTCAAATATTTCAAGGCATCTTGTAACATTCCATGATGAACAGAAGAAGTTTGGATCAAATCCCAAAGGGATATCTTAGCAGGGGTAGCTTTAAGTTGTTCTATGAGATCATATTCCTTACCAAGAACTTTTGAAATTCGTGGAGCTTGAGGAAGAATAGGTTGGGAAGGAGCAAGCGAAGTGGGGATAACTGGAGGAGGATTAGGTTGCGTATTGTTTCTTGTGTTATAGGTATGGGCAACCGCATGATAACTCTCTCTAGTCAGTTGCTTAGCATACTCATAAGGGCTCTTAGAAGAATAACCTCCTTGCACAGTAATAATAGGTTTCTTAGGAGTGCAAAAAGAATCATTAGCATAACCACCTTGAACCACTAAGATAGGCTTACTTAAAGGTTGAGAATTTTGAGAAGGACAAGCACCTTGGACAGTGAAGAGAGGTTTGTTAGGTGTCTCATTCGCATGTATCAAATTGATTGAGGATGGTTTAGAGGAATGAACAAAAGTGTTGGAAGAATTATTGATAGTCTTCTCTTGCACTAAAATCTCATCACGGATTAAATCAATTTTAGGAGAGAGACAAGGGGTAGGAATTGATGTTCTAGTAGGAAGAGGAAAGGTCATATCATCCTCTATCATCAAATGATCTACATGGGGAATAAACTCTCTAGGAGAAGGATCAACATTACTCTCTAAAGTCTCACTTTTGAGAGGGAGATCTTTGAAAGAGATGTTAATCATCTTGCTTTGAACTAGGGTTTCCTTATGAGTAGAACCAAGTTGAGGAGAGGGAGATGCTTTATTTTTAGAGGGAGAATAATTGAGATTCAAGGAAGGAGAGAAACTATCAAAGGAGTTTCCAATCTTGATTTCATCCCCTTTGGCTAGGGGTAAAGAATAATCTATACCTTCTTCTAATGGTTCATCCCAAATAGTGAAGTTGTTGAAAGGAATGTTTGAAGTATTGTCAATTTCGGGAGAGGAGATAACATTGTTTATTAATTCCTCATCCTTAGGAGGGAGAGCATCAATAGATGTGTTAAACTCATCCTCTTTCCTCAAAATATGTTCAATATGATCTTTAGGGGAGAGAGAATTAAGGAAATTTCTTATTATTTCATCTTCTTTCTCTAAGGGATGCTTATGGATAAGACAAACTTTAGGAGAAGGGTAAGCATTTATCATTAATTCATCATCTCTAGTGGGAATTTTGTTAGAAAAGGAAATGCCATCACTAGGAAATGTATTGATAATTTCATCTTCTTGCACAAAAGGATCCTCATGAAGGGAGTGTTTTTTAGGAGGAACATGAACATATTTCTCCAAAGATTCATGCTTAGGAAGGAGATCTTTGAAAGAAGTGTTCATAACCTCTTGTTGCACTAACATGCCCCCATTGGAAGGACCAACTTTAGGAGAAAATAAGTCAATGTCCATCAATACCTTTTCACTTAGAGAGGCATCATGTAGGGAAGGTAAAGTAACATTAAGAAAGGTGTTTATGATATCATTCTCTTCCTCTAGGATAGCTAAATAGGAAAGGCACATTTTAGGAGAGTTGTCAAGATCACTCTTAAAGTCTTCATCCTTAGAGCATGGGAGAGTCTCAAAGGGATTGGTAGCAATTATTTTAGGCACTAAAACATTGTTATAGATGGGGGAAAGTTCTTTAGGAGAAGGAAAAATTGAAACAAGGGAAGCTAACCCATTATCACATCTATGAAATGAATGCATCATGACAACAATTTTCCTCTTTCAAATGATAACACATGCAAAATAGAAGGAAATGTTTAATTTTAACCAATGCAAGCACTTAGAATGTAGATTTAGAAAATGAAATTTATGATTCAAATGAGTTCCTAAATCAGATTTGAAATTATTGATCCCAATTAAGCTATCCACAAGTTCAACTTTGAATTGAAAAATTAGGGTTTTAGCAAAAATTTCCTCTAGATTTTTGAATCTTGCAAAAAATTAAGACTTGTAAATATAAATTTGAATTTGAAATAGAATAAACACTCAAATTTGAAAACATAAATCAGAATTAGAGAAGATTGGAGTTCACGTCGGGTTCACCAAAATGTGTAGGAGAAAAAGTGACACTAAGCAAACATGCCCTAATCCCACTTTCAATCACACATTTGTGGAATACGAAAGAGCCTAGAGGTATCACACAATTGGCTACTTCTTTTTGTGGAAGAGAGAGCCACGGGCTACCTATTAGGATTTCTATTCCTTTGTTGTAATTGAAAGATAAAATGATGCAAGTTCAATACCTAACCCCAAAGTGCAAGTATGAACTAATAACAAGATTGCAGAATTGAACTTAAACAATGGAAAGTTGTAAACACAAGGACAAGACAGGAATGCAAATGCGTACCCGGAGTTAAAATCTGACTAAAAATGTTCGGGATGGGGACACGGGCGCCACTGTCCTGATTCTACCCCTGAAACTGCTCCGGAAACTACTGTTTTGCACTCTGGAAAAGCTGTCAAAAATGCTGAAAATGCTGTCTGTCAGGAGGACCAGGGCGCCCGGCGCCCCTGTCCCAAGGACCAGGGCACCCAGCGCCCCTGTCCTGGCAGGACCAGGGCGCCCCACGCCCCTGTCCTGGTCTTTTGCTCTGAAATTTGGTGGGAAGGTCGGTCTCAGTCTGCTTCTCTCGGATCTGTAACTTGCGGCGTCGTCCGAGTTCCGAAACATGCACTTATATCTGAAAAGGTGTTTGGGCGGCTATATAGGGTTTTGCCTTAGTCAAACCCCCGCTTCGATGATTTCCACCTCCACGAATAGCCAAGTTGTATTGTAAAATGTATTGTGTGTGCAGACCTAGTGTGTGTGCAAGGTCCTAAAATGCAAGAAAGCAAACTAGAGCAACCTAGAAAGTAAACCCTAATTGCTTGTAAATGATAATGTAAATGCTCCAAATCAAGATGCAAAATGATCTAAAGCATGAATAAGTGATATATTGAAGCTTATGCAAAGACATGAAAACAACATGAAATCATACCCAACCCCCAAGGGAGGGGTACAAGCCAATTTTCAGTCGGTAATCTCCTATTGTTCTTCAATGTCTTCCAAGCCCTAAATGAATGAATGAAATTGATGAATTCTTGATAGATGGATGTTGAGTGTTGTTGAAGTCTTCAAAGATATGCTCTTTCGCTGCATAGAAGGTCCCTGAAAACCAGATTCGGATCCTTTCAAATGAAGAAAGAGAGCTCTTATGTATGAAACCCTAGGTCTTAATTTCAACTTTTGGCCGACCTAGAGATTGAATATCCCACCAATTTCTTGGGGTTAAGCTTTATTTTATGATTGGATCGCGCTCCTAAAATTTCGAGAAAAATGTCCGGGACCATGTGCACTCTGGGCGCCATGGTCCCGACAACTTTTCACCAAATTTTCAGGGCCGTCAGATATGATGATTTTAGAGAGAATCCCGAAGTTATAGGAGATTTCGAGATGTTTTGACCCCCGAAACCAAGCCCCCAAGTTCAAAATAGGGCTTAATTAGGGTTTTTGATTAAATGATGTATTGGAAGAATAAAATGAAAGGGGCACACTTTAATGAAAAGGGCCCAATTTTATGATATAGGAGATGATAAAATAGAACCTTAGACCTAATTAGTTTAATTAATTAAGTGCTAAAGGGGAAATGCAATGCAAAATGCAAAATGCGCCAAGGCGGGTGCTAAACTAGGTGTGAAATTGTACCACCCTAGCGAGTGCGTACAATTTACGACGCTACACCACCAAATAGTTTACATTAAATCATAGTTAGAAACTAGAACTACATACTCTATGCCTTGATCCCATGCTGAAACGGGTAGGTAAGCAGTCTAGGGACGAAGTTGTCCCTTGTACTCAGGTATTTGAGGATGGGGGTTAGGATTTGGTTATGGGTGAGTAGTTGGTTCTTGAAGCTCCTTGATCTTTTAATCAAATGGTGCAAATAATAATTGAAATGTTAAAATTAATTCAATGCATACTCAGAAGGAATCCCATATGGATTCGCTTGACTTCCCGAGGCTTTAGGATGAATTCTGAGATGAAACTCAAGCTTGTTAATGTAATTATTTTTATACTCCTAAGGACGGCGACCTCGGTGCACTCCTAGTAGGGGAGTGTAGTCTTTAGAGAGTGGCTCAGGACCCGGATGGTCCCAATGAGTCTAAAGTCTTTGGCCAGAGCATATTCTATTCTTATGAATAGATGCCTACCCCATTTGGGTAGATGCCTATCCCAGATTGGATAGATGAAAACTCCTGTCCCGTATGGACAGATGCCTAAATTGTATGGTTAGATGCCTAGCCCCGTATGGATAGATGCCTAGCCTGTATGGTTAGATGCCCATCCCAATTGGATGGATGCCTATCTTGTTTGGATAGATGTACTTGAGTATGTGATTGAATTAAAAAAAAAGTAAATAAGAATAAGTAAGAATAAGAAATCAATATTTTTATATATTAAAAAAATAAAAAATCAGTTGAGTTTTTGGATTAAGTAAGTGGGTTATTATAATATCCTCTAGTTCCTTTGCATATAAAGCTTTCCAATCACTCTTGCCGCTAGATGATGTAGATGCATGAAAAGCAGGTTTAGATTTTATAGTTCCAGAAGGTCCAAATTCCTCAAGCTCAAAAGAAAATAACTTCCCAACCAAGGTATCCCTATTAACATAAGTGTTTGCCATGGTTCTGAATTCATTAATTGCAGTAACCTTCATCTTATAAGTCAGTGAAAAATCTTTTAGTACTTTAAACATAATTTCATCTTCGCTTAGAGATCCACCACAACATTGAATTCCCAGAACAATATCATTAACTCTTCCCATAAAAGTAGTAATCCTTTCATCTTCTTCCATCTTGAGGTTCTCATACCTCACCCGATAACCATCAAGTTTAGCAATTTTAATAGTAGGGTCACCTTCATTCAGAGTCTCCAATTTGTCCCATATAGCCTTTGCAGTTGATTTGTCAGTTAGTCCAATTATTTTCTGATCAAAGAGTGCACACAAAAGGGATTCTCTAGCTCTACAATCATTCTCAAGCTCTTTATCCAGACTTGCCAGAGGACGATTGCAAGATGTCGGATTAAAAAGTATAACACCTTTCTCAGTGATCTCGCAAATCTCTTTTCCAAGACATCTTAGATGAGTCTCCATCCGAATCTTCCATACCCTATAATTTGTTCCATCAAGCCTAGGAATTTCTCTCCGAAAAATAGTTGTAGATGAACTTGATGAACTTGCTCTATTAGACACCATAGGATCTTCCTCAAGAAGTTAAGCTTTTGCAGAGACGACCAAGCACTGATACCAATTGTTAGATATCTTAGATAACTAGAGGACAACTGAGAGGGGGGTTGAATCATTTGTCACCGGATTAAAGAACTTTAAGCATTCAAATCCTTATTACTCAAACACATAAACTCTATACCAGAATGCATAAACCAAATAATGGAATAACAGATATAGAAATTAAACATAAACATAAATCACATAATAATTACCATCCATTCATAACACATGACACCAATATTTGTACATGGAAAACCTGATAAAGGGAAAAACCACGGTGGGAAGCCTACCCACAATCAGATAATATTTGTGCAGTAAGTATGTGATTACAATATGAAGGGGCTGCACATGTAGGAAGGCCAATATCCTAGAGCACACTTCTCATCACAAAAGGAGCCTCACTGAATACAAAAAAAACATTGGACTATAATCTGAAATGAAGATTGAACTGCAAGTATAACATCTCCTATGCTTGAGTACAATTTTGGTTAAGCTCAATAGTGGAGGCCTTAAACCTCTCTTACAAACCCAATTCAATCACCTATGATCAACCAAAACCTATGCATATGATTACAACATTATTCACACATAGATAATCCTATATCTCATAATCCTTTAATCCTATACATATATGCCCTTGATCTACAAAGAGATCTTACATCATATTTATACCATCCCGGGACCTAAAAAATTAAGCTGGCCACCTAAAAGATAATACAATAAATTCATAACATAAACCGCAATCCAATGATCAACCAAGTCAGCTTAGGACAAAAACAATTTAAACCAATCATTAAATCCCTCCAGTAATGTATCGGGATCATCCTCCAACACGTTACACAAACTGGTCCATAACCTAGATAACACCGGACCCAAAATAGGTTGCCATAAACCAAATCCAACACCGCCGATCAACAGGAACATGAACAAGATAACCAACAACATCCCAAAATCCATCTAGAATCCATTCCAATACCACTTATCACGTGCATCAAAATATCTTCAAAAAAGATCTGCTGGTAAAACCCTTACCGGTGACCAAAAGGCTTACTAGAACAAATGATAGCTCGTGAGTCATCAAATCCTGAACTAATTGATCGTGATACACATCTAAATAGTATGAATGATAGATCCAAAACTATACCACAAACCAAAGCATACTGAAGCATACTAGATTAATATCATAAGCCAACCACTCTACCGGAACCAACCGAAAAAAGGTAAACAACCAAAACTGTCGCTGTTGCCATCAATGACAAAACATCAATGAAACACATAATCAACTCCTCCAAATTTCCAATAGTAAGATGCAATGACATTAATGATTTGATGATCCAGACTAAGTTGTGTATTTGTTGTTGATACATATTGCCATCAATGACAAAAGGGGAGATTGTTGTAAGTATGATATTGATGGTTGTCATTGATGTCAACATATTGTTTTGGGATTGGTTCCTTAAGTTGGTAATCTAAAAGATATTCAGTTCCGATTGATTGTTTTGATGGTGATCCGGATCTCTTTATTTTCTAGATATGGTATTGATTGATTGTATTCATGAGTATCTTGATTCCATTCCTATTCTTGCTAAGTTGAGTAGTGCTATTTTGGGCCTGGTTCAATCAAGAATTGGAGAATGAGTAATGGTATTTGTCTAGCATATAAGTAATGTTTTGGGTCTAGTATTTGTGATAGATGTAATGCATTAATCTGTCCAATGAAGTGCATTATGGTATGGTATACTTCTGATTTGCATCCACCACATAAATGTTTAGTGCTGACCTATTTCAAATCGTTGTTTGGTTGACTTAGAAGATTATGTTGTTCAGAAATTAGTATAAATAAAAGATGATCTAAATGAATAAAATTGAGAAATAATGGAAGATGTACAAGACTAAAAATGAAAAATTTGATTGATGTTGATGTGTGAACTGTGTTGTTGTTGAGAAGCACTAGAAGTAGTTTCTAGTATTGCAGATTATGTCTCAGTGGTGGATTCTGTTTTAATCATTCTTCCTTCTGCAATGAGCCTTTCTGAGTAGTGAGCCCTCCTGCAGTGAGCATTTTAGTAGTGAGCCACCTTTTATAAAAAATCACCTTAACCAGTGTCACCTTAACTAGTGTTATATATTGAGAGCTAACATTCTTTGTGGTTTTTCCCTTCTTCGGTTTTCCATGTCATATCTGGATTTCATTATTTGATCTGATTTGTGTGTGTGCTTTCATTTTATATCTATTCTAATTAATCTTGTTGGTAATTCTGGATCTTTGAAAAAGAATTAACTAGAATTTTTTTTGTTAATTGATTCACACCCCCATCAACTTCTTGGACATTCGATATTTATTGGCACGCATATTGATTAAAATGTCAATCAACAACTCTTAAGGGGTATTAGGTCTTCTTTGTCCCTGCGAGTTGTCTCCCACCAATAATTTTTGGATGAAACTCTTCTTCTTGGTAACGCCTCCTTATTTGAGGCTAGGGGATAAACTTCTATTCTTTTTTATTATGCTATGGATTTGAGTTAGAAAATCAATTTTACAAAAAGTGCATGTTGTTTCATGAATGCCCTTCCCTCTCTTAAGATTGTATTACCAAAATTTTGAAATGTCATATTTCTAATCTCCCGTACTCTTATATGGGCCTTCTCTTAACATTCGAGAAAGATGATAATTCAATATTGATTTTTCTTTTAGAAAGAGTTCAAAAAGTATTACAGTATGGAAATGTGCCCCTTTGAGTAATGTTGGGAAACTCCAATTTTGCAAAGCTTCTCTTGAAAGAACCCCTATTTGCCTTATTTCTCTCTTTCAAATTCCTATTTATTCAACTAAGAAACCTGATCAAATTCAAAGAGGATTTTGTTGGTTGGGAGTTACATAGAAGAACCATATCCACCTTGTGGACTAGGAGAAGATTTGCACTAGTAAAGAGGTAGGATGACTTAATATCAGAGAGTCTCGTTAATTAAACTTGGTCCATCTCTCTAAAGTTAGTTAGAGGCCTATTTCAAAGTCTTCTAATTGGTCAAGTGTGATGAAAATTAAATATCCGTGAGGAAGAGATGATATATTTTTCCTATTGGATGGTCCCTTGCCATGTGATTCTCATATAGTGAACAATATTACTAAAAATAAATCCCATCTAAGGAAAGGCACTATTTAAAAAAGTAGTAATGGTAGAAATGTATAGTTCAGAAAGACCCTTGGGCCTTTTCTATTTTCTTGTAAATTCATCGGATCTATTTGTCTATTGAAAAGACATTAATCAATAGACTTAGACTCTTTGTTAAGGATTATTTGGTTACATCTTACTCTCCTCTTTCTTGGAGAATTAACAATTTGTGTTTTGTTCCTCCTATTTTTACTGCTACTACATAAGTCCTTGAGATTTTAAATAACTTGAGATTTTACAAAACCAATTATGAAGATAATATAGTTTGGTTTTCTTCTAGGGATGAGAACTATTCAATCAATTTGGATATTAAACTCCTAGCTTCTCCTTGTCCTTCTCAATTAAAGTGGACAAAGATTTGGAGGTCTAAATTTATCTCAGAAGTTTATTTATTTTGCCAGACAACTTGTCACAAAAAAATCCTTACTATTAATAACCTTTAGAAGAGAGGAATTCAACTTGTGATCGGATGCATCTTATATGAAAATGTTAAAGAAAGTATCAATTACATTATGTTCGACTACTAGTACTCATGGAATATTAGATAGAAAATTATGAGTTTATTCTTTATATCTTAGATTTGGCATAGAGATCCCAAGTTGGTCTCGATTAGTTGGTCCCCTTTGTTCTCTCACCCTTTAAATGTTCGGTTATTGTGCAAGAATTTCATTCATATAAGGTGGAGTATTGGGAAAGAGTGAAACAAATAAGAAGGTTCATTGGAAAGACTTGGTTTTCTCCATCATCAATAATACTAAAGAAAACATCATTTTCTTTTATGTTTTCAAACATAAGAATCTACCTTCTACTCTAAATTTATCTATTGCCAAAAATTGGTGGATAAATGAGTCCTTTTCTCTCTTTCTCTCCCTACCTATTGATTTTAGGAATACATTTAATAGTCCCTCCTCATCTCTAGCTAGATTTAGCTAAATTTTGATGTCTCATCTAAAGAAAAGTCAGGTTGGGAAGGTGAGGGTGGCATTATTAGAGACATAAAAGACAATATTGTGCTTGTTTACATGGGCAATCTTGGAGTTCAAACTTCCAAATTTGTTGAGGTTGTTGAATTTCTTTTATCATTGATGTCATTTATTGGATTTGTTTGTATAATTCCCCTATGTGGACTTCTCTATATTTGTGATCACATCAGCAACGTTGGTTCTACCTGGGAACGTGTTTTGTGTTTGTGAAGAATTTTTTTTTTTCTGATTGGTAGATGGGTTCAAATGTTTCTGCAGAGCCTTGTTTCTTTATGATATACATGTTGCATTTATGCTAGCTCGAATAACTGGGCAGTTTTGAAATTGTCCATTTTGTCCATCTTGTTCAAATGATTTTTGGAGAGAAGAAAGTCTGGCGGCAGTCCGTATGTGGTATCGACATAGGGTGATAGTGTGTTGTTTGGCATGTATCGCAAACCTTTTCCAAAATTGAATGTTGCATTTCTTTGTTAATGTTTTTGGCAGAAAAGAGAAGAATTTTTTTTGGGTGAGGAGTTTCTTTAATTCTTGTTGGAGATGTTTCCACATATGCATAGATAGTATTGTGTTAGTATGAAGATTTTTCAAATTTGTTAGCCCTGGCTGAGGTGTTTTGAATTTGTTGTGTCTGAAGTTACTACTGAAGTTCAAACCCATGCAAATACATGTGGCGGTTTCGATTTGTTTTTGGCGCTGAGTTTAGAATGATTTTTTGATTAAAAAACTTGGGTTTGAGTTTGGGGCTTTTACTGAAGAGAGGTAAAAATCTAGATGGTTTTGAATCTATCAAAAAATGGAAGACATTTTTATAGTTATTGCAATGCTATGTTGAACTTGATGGTAGTGAGTATAAGTTCAAAAATACTCTCCAGATTCAATGGTGTCGTGAAGTCTAATAGTCACATGACTATTATTTTTAAGTATATAATTTTTATGGTTTTGAACTATATTATAGTTGGTCATGTGATGAATATTTAAGTTTAGGGTTCACCGAGAATAAAATGAGATGTTGAAGGTGTAGTATTGACATGTATAATTAACGTTCAATATCACTGTTCTAATATGAATAGTTCCTGAGAAAGACACATAATGAAGTCTGTGACATTTTCTTAACTTTGTATTGTGTGTAAAAGGTGTCTTTAAGTTTTTGTATACAGGAACTTGTGTGTGCAAAGTTGAGAAAATCAACAGCTATCATAGAGTTGTATTATTTCTCCTTTTTTAGCAAATTTTGTCATGTAATGGTTGAAGTTGTGTGAGTGTTCTGAGGTAGAAGCCTCTATCAGCAAAGTTGAAGCTCATTTGTAACTAGGTTGGAGTCCATTGGGTTGGTGCCCATTTGAGTTTATATAAGTTATTTTGAGTTGTGGTTTTTTACCTGGAAGGGTTTTCCACGTGATAAAAATTGTGTCTCTGTCTCTCAGATTATCTTGTTTTCAATTTTATGTGTTCAAGAGTTTTTATATGCTAAAATGTTGATTAACCCCCTCCCCCTCTCAATATTTTCTATTATTTTTCAATTGGTATCAGAGCACGTTCTCTCTGTTATAGCTTAAAAGCTTGTGGGTTCATCCTATTTGTGCTGAAAATGAATCCCTTTTAAGGTTTGGCTACTAAAAGAGCTCCCTTGTTTGATGGGTCAAACTATGCATTTTGGAGTGTTCGTATGAAAACATATATCATGTCTCCAGGTTTTGATGTCTATATGAGTATTGTTAATGGGCATACTATTCCCTCTCAACCACCTACAAATATTGATGGAAAGAAGGCCTTTGAAAGTAATGCCAAGGTCATGAATGCAATTTCATATGGGTTGTTAGAGTCTGAGTTTGTCAAGTTCATGCATTGTGAGTTAGCACAAACCATGTGGGAGAAATTGCAGAATGCTTATGAAGGGGATGAGAAGGTTAGAAATGCAAAACTTCAAACAAATAGAATGTTGTTTGAAAGTCTTAAAATGCAAGAAGATGAAAGCATAGCAAAATATTTCTTAAGAGTAGATGAAGTGGTCAATTCCTTGAAAGTTTTGGGAGAGAAGAAAGATGATAAATTAGTTGTTCCAAAAATCTTAAGATTGCTGCCCCTAAGATTTGATGTCAAATTTTCAGCAATAGAGGAGATGGTTGAGTTAGATAAATTTTTAGTTGACAAGTTGCATGGCATTTTAACTGCATATGAAATGCAAACTAATGTTGAGAGCTCATCAAAGAAGGGTAAAGAAAAGGAGAAGAAATCCAATGAAAGTTCAGAAGAAGCCTCCGAGGATGAAGCAACACATCTTGTTAGGAAGTAGAAAAGAGGCTCTGGTAAATACAAGGGCAAGATGCCATTAAAGTGCTTCAACTATGGGAAAATTTGTCACTTTGCATCAAAGTGTGAGGTTATGAAAAATAAAATAACATCGATGATGAAAAAAAATCAAGGTTCAAAAACAATAAGAAGTTTGTGAAAAGAGAAAAGAAGTTATGGAAATATAAGAGAATTCTCAATTCCAAGGAAGACAGTGAATATTGAATGATGAAATCTTGTTCATGGCTATTGAAGACATTCAAGAAGAAGTAGACTACTTTGATGAAGAAGATGTGGAGGTTGATCTTGAGAAAGAGCTGATTAGTTCTCTTACTAAGATAGAGAGGCTAAAACAAATTAGACTCTTAAGTTGTTGCTATAGGAAGAAAACACCAAGGTTTCTGAGAATAATGTTGCACTAGAAGCTACTGGAAAACTTATTGAAGACCTTAAAGTGTAGATTGAAGAAAGTAAAACAATTGAAGATCTCAGAAAACAACTCAAAGAAAATGAGGTTGCTTGTGAAAAACTTGAAAACGAGGTTGTCTCTTTAAGAAAGTTTGAAAAATATGCACAATAGTTTAGTAATGAAAATACTTTTCAAAATAGTACCTTGACATTGGATGGTCTATTGAGCTCTCAAAAGAAGTCCCTTGATAAGAGTGGAGTTGGCCATGATAAAGGTCAATGCTCTAAATCTTCTGGAGATGAAAAACAGAAGCCTAATGCTAGTTTTGTTTCTAAAAATAGAAATGGTAACTTCAGTAAGTCTTTTAATGCTCGACAAACTCGTATGACTAGCTACCACAATGCTTATTTATATGATTATTGATTTTCTTGAAACTACTATGGACACAAAGCTGTAAATTGTAGAAAATTTCCTAAGAAAAATTTCAATTTTGTGTATTAGAACTCTTTTGCACCTTTGAGAAATTATACTATTGTTTGTTACAAGTGCAATAACCTTGGTCATTCTGCAAAGTTCTGTAAGAGTATGTTAACAGATTTTCCTAAGAAGGAGGATGAAAAGAGAAAGGAAAAAAGAATATGAAGGTTTGGAAAAAGAAAGAAAAGCCAAGTCCTAAAGTAGCCTTAGTGGTGAAGACAACTTTCCTTGCTCAAAATGAGAAGGATATATGGTACATTGAAAGTTACTATTCCAGACACATGACGGGTGACAAAAGTAAATTCCTTACTCTTAGGAAAATGAATGGAGGAAAAGTTAGGTTTGGAGGTAGTTCTTTTGCAAGAGTTTCAGATATAGGCACTCTTGTTTTGAATGATGGTGAAACAAAAGTAGAAAATGTGTTATATGTCAAGGGCTTGAAACACAATATTTTAAGTGTAAGTCAACAATGTGATCAAGGATATGATCTCTCATTCAATTCAAACTGTTACACTATAACAAAAATTAAATTTTTTATTGCTAATGCTACTAGGGCAGAAAACAATATTTATATTCTTGATGATTCTAACAGTGAGATGTGTTGTTTAAGTCAGTTAATTGATGAATCTTGGTTATTCCATAGAAGAATTGGGCACATGAATTTTCAAAATTTGATTAAAATCAGAAAGAGGGAAGCTATAAGAGATATTGTTGTAAGATATATTCCACAACTAGAAGAGCCAACATATGTTGTTTGCAAAAAATGTTAAATGGGGAAGCAAACGAGAACTAGCTTTAAATCCAAAGACTTATCCAGATCCAAAACACTTGAGTTAGTCCATGCTGATCTCTGTGGACCAACTAGGATAGTAATATTTCAAGGTGAAAAGTATTTTATGCTATTAATTGATGATTTTACCCGTATGACATGGGTGACTTTTTTGAAAGAAAAATTAGAGGCCTTAGAAAAATTTAAAGCATTTAAAGCTCTAGTTGAAAATGAAATAGATTTGAAGATTAAGTGTTTGCACTCTAACAATGGTGGTGAATTTACATCTAATGAATTTGTGAGCAAAATGGAACCAGGAGACAAGTTTTAAAACCTAGGATACCACAACAAAATGATGTTGCTAAAAGAAAGAATAGAACCATACAAGAAATGGCTTGTAGTATGATGAATGAGGCCAAGGTTAGTGATGTTTTTTGCAGAGAAGCTATTCACACAATTGTGTATATTCAAAACAAAGGTTTGTTAAGAGCCAAATATAACAAGACACGTTATGAGTTGTGGAAAGGTAAACCAACAATAGTTAAATACTAATATTTTAGGTAGTCCTTGTTATATCAAAAGGTATGATGATAATCTAGGTAAGTTTGATCCTAGATCAGATGAGGGTATTTTCTTGGGTTATTCTTCTAAAAGCAAAGCTTATAGGTGCTTCAACAAAAGGTTGCATAAAATTGTTGAAAGTGTTAATGTAAAAGTTTATGAGATGACTAACACTTCTTATGAGAATGGAAATGGAAACAAAAGTTTTCAAAAGGAGGAGAAAATTAGTGTTGTTCAACCCTCTTCTTCACAATAACAGGAAGGGACAACAAGTGATAACACTCATAATACTCCTAAGAAACTCTCATTCTAGAGCTAGAGATACATCTTCTTCTAGTATGAAAGTTGGGACAACAAACGCACATTTTGAAAATGAATTAGAAAGTGAATATGGTAAGACCTCCTTCAAGATCCCTTCTAAGTTTGTGAAAAGAAATCATTGTGTTGATTAGATTTTACCTAAAAATAGAGCTAGAGCCAGTAGAAGGAATGCAAATTATTTTGAAGATGTAGACATGTTTCATTGCTTTCTATGTTTGAACCTAAGTGTTTTGAAGAATCAACTGAAGATAAGCATTCGACTGCTACAATGAAAGAGGAGCTTGAGCATATTCAAAATAGTGACACATACAAACTTGTGCCTAGACCCAAAGACATGAATGTCAATGGAATGAAGTGGGTCTACAAAAACAAACTAAATGAGAAAGGTGAAGTGATAAGAAATAAAGAATGTTTAGCATGTAAAGGATATGCTCAAATAAAAGGTGTGGATTATGATGAAACTTTTGCACTAGTAGCATGTCTAGAAGCCATTAGACTTTTTCTTCCCTTTGCCTCATATAAGGGTTTCAAAGTGTTTCAAATGAATGTTAAATCTATATTTCTGAATTGTAATTTGAGTGAAGAAGTCTATATTGAACAACCTGATGGATATGTATTGACTGACAAACGTTATTATGTTTGGAAGATAAAAAAGGCACTATATGGTCTTAAAGAAGCTCCATGATCTTGGTATGACAAGCTATATAAGTATTTGTAGTAGCAAGGCATCAGAAAAGGTGTTATAGACAGTAATCTTTATGTGAAGAAAAAGGGTAATAACATTCTAGTTGTTGCTATTTAGGTGGATGATCTAATATTTGGCAATGATTGTGTAGGTATGAGCAAAGAATTCACTATAAAAATGAAGCAAGAGTTTGCAATGTCTATGTTGGGTGAGCTGTCTTATTTTTTAGGCCTTCAAATTCAACAGTTATCAAAAGGTATCTTTATCTCTCAAACAAATTATATTAGAGAGATGTTAAAAAATTCAGAATGGAGGATTGCAATCCTGTTAGTACACCAATGGAAACAAGATGTAAACTTAGTAAAGATGATAAAAATCCTAATGTTAATTAGACTTATTATAGGTCTACGGTAGGTATTTTAATTTATGTTGCCGCTACAAGACCTGGGGTTATGTAGGGAGTTGATTATGTTGCGAGACTTTAGGCCTCACCTAAGGATACTCATGTGCAAGTACTAAAAAATAATTTTCAAGTACCTTAAGAGTATAATGAATTTTGGTTTATGGTATCCTAGATGTCATGATTTTACACTAACTGTTTTCAAATGCACACTCCAATGAGAAATTGTAGGTGATTGAAGGTATTGTCATTGATGGCAACCTTACAATCATATGGCACCGACACTGACAAACTCTACATCGGCATACGTTCACCGACACCGAAAAGATTGATTACCGACACCCTGGCCGACATGATTTTATTTATTGCAAAATATAATTAATTGTAATATCCTTTTGTAAGCTGACAAGGCATATTGTAATAAGGCTCATATATAAGTATGAGATCTTAGAGAACATTTGAAAGTAGGATATATGAAGCAGACATGGTTAGATTATTGATGTGAATATTAAGGTAGAGTTTGGTATAAGGTTTTGGAAGTTGCAGAGCTTAAACCGGTATTGGATCTTGCATAGCAGACACCCTTTTGTAGCAGTACATGACATTGGATTTTCATAATCCACTTTTGTAAGTCAGTGAGACTTCTCCTTTTGTATGTAAGCAATGAGCTTTAGGTAGTTGGCCTTCCTGCATGTGCAGGCCCCTATTGTAATAGTATTATTCTCTTATTGGCTAGTAAGAAAATATTATGTGTCACAAATCCCACCAAGGTTTTTCCCACACCGGATTTCCTTGTTAAAAATATTGTGTTATGGTGTGATTTTTATGTTGTGCTTATTTTTCTTATTTATTGCATTAATTTTGGTTTACTGGTACATAGTTTTGGAATGCTTTTCATTTAATAAGTTAAGAAAATCCAGTAACCAGCAAGATACTGATTCAAACCCCCCTCTCAGTATCTTTGGGAATCCTAACAATTGGTATCAGTGCCTGTTCCTCTATTTTCAAAAGCCTAATAGCTTGAGGAAGATTCTGACACCGGTAGAGATGGAGAACTTGAGGAAGCAACTTGAAACATCTCTTGTAGACTACGATGTAGAAAAAGTGAAGAATATCAAACTTGAAGATGATCTGAAGGTTGCATAGGAAATTATTCAAGGACTTCCGAAAAATATCACTATTGCTAGGAACAAAAGAAGAGAACTTTCTAAGAAGATGCAGAGTGATGATGATGAGAAAGAAACTCTTAATGACCTTGTGAGCAAGCCGAGACAAGAAAATAGTACAATGAAGAACGAGATGCAAGATATGACTATGAGATTTTGTAAAGACATTGAAGATAGAAAGAAGAATGAAGATGACTTGATTAGAAGACTAAATGATGCTGGAAATGAAAACACAAGACTCAGTCATGAAAATGATATGTTAAAAATATATTTAATGCATACACAAAATGATAGAACTGGACTCATGAGACATAAAGATTTCTTGGAAAATGAGTTGGCTACTGCAAATCAACCCAAGGAGAAATTCAAGAAAAGTTCAGAAGAACTTGATGACATGCTAAAGAATCAGAAACCTAATGGAGATACAAATGGCCTTGGCTTTGAAGTTGGTGAAAGCTCTGATACTGCAAACAATCATGATCACAACAAACCTGTAAGACAACCTAATGCTTATAAATTCAATGGAAAATGCTTCAACTATAACAGGTATGGTCATAGAGCAAATCTGTGTAGATCTAGGAACTATCAAAATAATAATGCACCCACCGGTCAATGCTCTAAATGCAATAAAGTTGGTCATAATTCAGAAAATTGCAGAATGAATGTAAGATGTTATATTTGTGGAAGATTTGGACATCTATCTAATCAATGTAGAACACATACCGGCATAGGATATGGGAAAGCTATTCAGAAAAATAATGTGACTTGTTATGCTTGTAACAAAATTGGACACACTGCAAAATTTTGTAGAAGTAAGGCATCACTGACAAATAACAAAGGACCCAGGTTGAAAGGTAAAGAAAAGGCTGAAGAGGTAAAGCAAGAATTTTCAAAACAATGGATTAGAAAGTTTGACATGAATGTTAGTGAAGCTATTCCTTCACCAGTAGAATAGAGTATCACTCCACCGGCAGGAGATTCTTCATCTAGCTAAGAAATAATCCTTTGGGGGTATGGCAACTAATTGAAAACATGCTAATTAACCCTTGGTTGATGGTGAGAAGTTGGATTACTTCTTTACCGACAGATGAATTAAGTTTTGACTTAATCGGTAGGCATTAAATGTGGTAGTTGAAAGAAATATCATTATAAAGCAAGTGTTTTGGCTCCTTTTTCATTCACCAAGCATTCAAATCTCCAGAGAGCACGAAAATCCCGAGTGAAGGCATCCACAGTGAAAAGTGAAGCAATTCATCCAAGCAACTAATCCTAAAGGTAGATTGAGGTATTTATAACTATGGCTTCTTCATCTGCACCTAAATTCATTGCAAACCCTATTGTGATTGAAGTTATTAAATGCCCTAGACTTGTGTTCAAACTTATTCCCAAAACTGCGAAGAAAGATGATACCCTAGGAGCATTCTCGAAAATACCTAAGGGAGTAATTTATGCAGAGGATCCTAGAATGTATATACATTGTCATATTGAGGAACTAGGAGCTGAAGAAATAATGAACATGTATAGGACTGTAATCTGTGATGACCATGGAAATGTTAAAGCGGAACACAAGATAGTGGAAACCCTAGGCTTTGTGGAAATTCTTAGTATCCCTGATTTTCCTAAAGATGTGATAAGAATAGCCTTGAGTAGAGTTCATAGAGAGTTCTTTTGGTTGGATTCCATCCATAAGATTACTAAAGAGGCAATCAGGGCAGTGACAGGCTTACCTTCCATTGGTAGCAGGCCTAACAGAACTAAGAAGGTTTCAAATGACATTGTGATGACCCTAACTGATGCAACTTTTGACAAAAGATCCCTAAGGGTAAATGATGTGAAAGATATAAAGGTTAGATTTGTTAGCATGATTCTTGGTTATAAGGCTACACATGCAAATAGACTAAACTCAGTTTCTAGTTTATATATTAAAAGTGCATATGACACGGTGAATGACAATGCAAGAATTGATATATGTGAGTGGCTTAAAGATGAAGTGATAGACAACTTGAAGAAAATCAAAGGTGATAAGAAAGGAACTTTCAGATTTGGCAACTTGCTCATATGTTTAATGCTATACATTACCAATCAAGTTCCCAGTATTGGTAGGAAAGACTTTGGTTTTGATATCCTGGTAGGAAATCAACTTCTTGATATACTAAACAACATGGGAGATGACAGGGAGAAAAACATAAATGAACATTTTCAAACCTTGAAAGAAAAGATGAAGACAAGAATAAGGCCATCTCAAGCAATTGTTGATAAGTACCAAAAAGAGATATGCTTTGTGATCAAGAAAGATGAAATCTAGATGGAGGCAGTTATCCCTAGGACTGTTTGGGTTATAGAGATGGGATATGAGGCTAATGACAACATAGTTGAAACTTATGCAAAATCCCTCTTAGAAGCCCCTAAGGAACCAAAAGAAAAAGTATTTGGCAATGCTGAAACAATTGAAAGTGGCATTCAATCTCATAAAAGAGTTAAGAAAACTGAGCAGATAGTTAGGAGAGGTTCAGGACAAGACAAAAGAAATAGGCAGTTAGGCCTCTAGCTAAGAAATTAACACCAAAGAAAAGAAAAGAAAGACATGTTATTCCACCATTTGATAAACTTCTGAATGAAATAACTGAGGATGAGAAATTGAAAAACATCAGTAAGTTATTTAACACACCATCAAATGATGAAAAGGAGAGCATAGAAAATAGTGTAATCTTACACCTAGACATCTATAAGAAATTTCAAATGGAAATTGTGGATGAGATACCCAATGATTTATACAAAAGGTTAGAAGCTAGAAGGGTAGCTATTGTTGAATTAGATAAGAAAATCAAAATACAAAAGCTACTTGTAGTTCACCCCGTGAACTCCACACAAGAAATTGATGAGCTGATCAGTGAAGCAAACTAGATAGTATTTTCAACTGGTCAACGACATGTTGCACGTATGGCAAGTAGAGTAAATGAAATAACAGAAGAGACTGCAAATCAGTGGGATATATTTTTTGTTGAAAAAGAGAAGCAAGAAGAGCTAAAAATACCAAAGACTATTAGAGTCTACCAAAAGGATAAGGGGAAAGGTAAGGTAGGTGGACCTCCAAGCCTAAAAATAACAGATAATTTACCCCCACTAACCTCTGATACTCTGCCGGTACAAACTGATGACACACAACCGGCAACAAAGAGTATGGAAACACCACATGAGGATACAAATCCTGATTCTGAGGTGTTATACACAATGAACATTGACACACAAGAAGTCAATATTGTGGTGGAAAAGGAAACAACTAACAAGAGGGATGTGGCAACTAAGCCACCGACAAAAAATGTTGAAGTTGGAAACATTGAAATTGGGGAACAACAACAAACTAAAAAATCAAATGAACCCCTGGTTACTGGAAAGGCAGATACCGCAAGTGTGCATACTGATGCATCTACTGAACCACCAAAAACCATTGAAACTAGAATACGTACTGATTCACCGGCAGTAGACAACGTAGAGGCAAACAAAGAAAAACCGATAGTGGACACTACAGTGAAATCTTCAGATGTCACAAATAGAGACACCTTCAGAAAAGGACACTGAGAAACCAGTAGAGCAATAGGTTCATACTGAAGAAAACATTGAGAAACAGGAAGAGCAACGGGCTCCTTCATAGACAGTGCCACCAGCTACATCTGACAAGCCTAAGCCTTTGGTAGCTAAAATGCAAACACAAACTGATCCTCCGAAGAAAGAGGAAAGCAAAGCTATCACAACCACCAGCATATTACAAATTGTGAAAATAGCTGGACAGTCATCCGGTACATCTATGACTGAATTTAGACCTACTAATGTAACATTGGTACTCTTAGATTCAATAAAGAAAATAATAGAGTGTAATGCACAAGCGTATAAAGCTATAGATGACACTTTACCAATTTTGAAGATGATAGCTCCAAAGTGTATGATAGAGAATAAAGATTCCTTGAGCCAATTAGACACATTGTCTAAGTATATAACCGACAAACTAATTACACTAGATCAAATAAATGAAGACACCTTCCGAGAGAAAATGAATAAGGAGAAGGAAAAATTCTTTGAGGAAACAGTAAAGAATAATAAGGAACATATGGAAAACTTATTACTGGTATTAGGTAAAGCAATTTTGGACTTCAAGAAATTATATAGAGATGCATGTAAAACAACCATTTTGACAAAAGACATAGATAAAGAAGGAAATAAATGATATTGCTGACAACTTGATAGGTTCATCGGACTCAATATCAGTAATTGAACAGGAAATTGCAGGATTTGATGTGAAAATAGAAAAACTTGAGAAAGACAAGGAAAGGATAAAGTATAAGGCAAAAGAACTTAAATGCAGACTAAGTCCTAAATTGGATATCCTCATCTCTTTGAGAAAAGAGATTTCTGAGGCTCTTGTTCCAGGACTTAAGACACCAGAAGAGAAAATGCACCTTCTCACCAGTACAATTTAGAGAACTGAAGCAGCACTAAAAGACAGTGAGAGGTTTAGCAACAGTCTGAATGTTGCCTTAACAAAAATTTATCAGATTGTAATAAATAAATTACAAGGAACTAGGCAACAATCACACTCCATTGACATTGAATGATAGCCTTTGTCATTGATGCCAAAGAGGGAGTAGTGGAGATGAGAAAAATGATTAGCAGGGACATCATCAGCTTAGGGGGAGCACACATTTTGGTAACACAATTCTAACAGTTTTGGCAAATTTTTTTGGACAACATTTTTGGACACTTTTTGGATTTTTCTCATGAGTGTTGCCATCAATGCCAAAGGGGGAGATTGTTGGAAAATGCACACTCCAATGATAAATTGTAGGTTATTTAAGGTATTGTCATTGATGGCAACCTGACAATCATATGGCACCGACACTGGCAGACTCTACACCGACATACGTTCACCGGCACCGAAAAGATTGATTACCGGCACCCTGGCCGACAAGATTTTATTTATTGCAAATTGTAATATCCTTTTGTAAGCTGACAAGGCATATTGTAATAAGGCTCATATATAAGTATGAGATCTTAGAGAACATGTGAAAGTAGGATATATGAAGCGGACATGGTTAGATTATTGATGCAAATATTAAGGCAAATTTTGGTATAAGGTTTTGGAAGTTGCAGAGCTTAAACTGGTACTAGATCTGGCATAGCAGATGCCCTTTTGTGGCAGTACATGACATTGGATTTTCATAATCCACTTTTGTAAGTCAGTGACACTTCTCCTTTTGTATGTAAGCAGTGAGCTTTAGGCAGTTGGCCTTCCTGCATGTGCAAGCCCCTATTGTAACAGTAATATTCTCTTATTGGCGAATAAGCGAATATTGTGGGTCACAAATCCCACCAAGGTTTTTTTCATAGGGGATTTCCTCATTAAAAATATTGTGTTATGGTGTGATTTTCATGTTGTGCTTATTGTTCTTATTTACTGCATTAATTTTGGTTTACCAGTACACAGTTTTGGAATGCTTTTCATTTAATAAGTTAAGAAAATCCAGTAACCGACAAGATACTGATTCACCCCCCCCCTCTCAACATCTTTGGGAATCCTAACACTAACAACATATATTGATGCAAATTGGAGAGGTTCAATAGATGATAGAAAAAGAACAAGTGGAGGTGCATTCTTTTTTGGTGGTTGCCTTGTCTCTTGGCTTAGTAAAAAACAAGCTTTTGTCTCTTTGTCAATAGCGGAAGTTGAATACATAGTAGTTGTATATTTTTACACTCAAGTGATATGGATGAAAGACACATTGCAAGATTTTAAGGTTGAATATGCTGAACCTATTTCTATTTTATGTGAAAATACGAGTTCTATCAAAAAAATCCTATTTTTCACTCTCGTACTAAGCATATTCCCATTAAATATCATTATTTGCAAGAACAAGTTGCAAATTAGGTTGTCAAAATGGAATATGTGTGTTCTCAAGAACATATAGCTGATATTTTTATTAAATCACTTGCCAGAGAGACATTTGAATATTTAAGGCAGAAGCTTGGAGAGATTTCACTCCAACACTGAGTTGCAGAATAATCTCAAGGGGATTTCTTAATGCTATGTTTTATGCCCATTTTCAGGTTCTCAATTTTGTTCAGTCATTGATGTCAAAGGGGGAGTAGTGAGATAGGGGGAGTAGCTTGATTTGGGTTGCTCATCAATGACAAAAAGGGGGAGCTTGTTGAATTTCTTTTATCAGTGATGTCATTTATTGGATATGTTTGTGTAAGTTCTGTTGTGTGGACTTCTCTGTTTTTGTTATCATGTCAACAATGTTAGTTCTACCTGGGCACGTGTCTTGTGTTTTGTGAATTTTTATTTTTTTTATTGGTAGATGGGTTCAAATGTTTTTGTAGAGCCTTATTTCTTCATGATATATGTGTTGTGTTTATGCTAGCTAAAGATCTTTGGGTAGTTTTGAAATTGTCCATTTTGTCTGTCTTGTTCAAATGATTTTTGGAGAGCAAAACGTTTGGCGAAAGTCAGTATGTGGTATCGACACAGGGTGATAGTGTGTTTATTTTTTTCTGGTGCCACAAACTAAAGGAATTCGTTGTATGTAGTAAAACGACTCTTCTACTTGTGTTAGAAGTCTTTGGCATGCGTCACAAACCTTTCTAAAATGAATCTTGTATTTCTTTTGTTAATTTTTTTGGTTGAAAGGAGAAATTTTCTTTTTGCATGTGGAGTTTCTTTAATCCTTGCTGGAGATGTTTCCACATATACACATATAGTATCATGTTAATATGAATATTTTTCAGATTTGTCAGCCCTAGGTGAGGTGTTTTGAATTTGATGTGTCTGATGTTATTACTGAGGCTGAAACTTGTGCAGATACATGTGGTAGTTTTGATTTGTTTTTGGTGTTGAATTTAGAATGAGTTTTTGATTAAAAAATTTGGGTTCTAGTTTTGGGTTTTTGCTGAAGAGAGGTAAAAATTTGGATGATTTTGAATTTGTTGAAAAATGGAAGACGTTTTTATAGGTATTGTAATATCGTGTTGAAGTTGATGGTAGTGAGTATAAGCTCAAAAACTAATACTCTCCAGATTCAATGGTGGCATGAAGTCTAATAGTCATGAGACTATTATTTTTAGGCATATAATTTTGATGGTTTCAAACTATAGTATAGTTGGTCTTGTGATGAATATTTTAAGTTTTGGGTTCACAGAGAATAAATGAGATGTCAAAGGTGTAGTATTGATAGGTATAATAAATGTTCAACATTGAACTGTTCTAATGTGAATAGTTCCTGAGAAGCACACATAAAGAAGTTTGTGATAGTTTCTTAAATTTGTACTGTATGTAAAAGGAGTCTTTAAGTTTTTGTATACAGGAACTTGTGTGCAAATCTGAGAAAATCAAACAACTATCATAGAGTTGTATTATTTCTCCTTTTTTAACAAATTTTGTCATGTAATTGTTGAAGCCATGTGAGTGTTCTGAGGTAGAAGCCTTTGTCAACAGAGTTGAAGCTCATTTGTAACTGGGTTGGAGTCCATTGGGTTGGTGCTCATTTGAGTTTATATAAATTATTTTGAGTCGTAGTTTGTTACCCAAAAGGGTTTTTCACATGATAAAAAATATGTCTTTGTCTCTCAAATTATCTTGTTTTCATTTTTATGTGTTCTTTATATGCTAAAATACTAATTCACCCGCTCCCCCTCTCAGTATTTTCTGCTATTTTTCAGAGGTGGTTGAAATTTTCATGGTATATCTCTAGCTAAAGACAAAGGTTTCTAAAAAATCATTATTGAAGGAGTTTATAAAAATGTTATCATGATGCTTCCTGGTGATGCATCACTAGGTAGACCCATGAAGGACTTAATTATTAAATCCCACCAAATTCTATTTATCCTCAAACTGGTCATATTGTCCCATTCCCTTAGTGATAGGAACAAGTTGGATGACAGGTTTGCTAATCTAGGTCCCATTATAGATTCTCTTCAAATGTGGATTTCTACACATGACCTCCTAGACGACGTTTGTGTCATGATCGAAGATGATCTAAGCACATATGTGCATTGTGGGTTAAAGATTTGGTGGTTTTCATATTAATTATAGTCTTTTCTATTTTCTATTATCATCACTGCAGTATGGGGATATGCCTATTATTTTATGGATAAGGATTGCTTTCTTTAACTTCTTTAAATTTTTCCCTCTTCTTCTTAACATCTCAGACTTTGTTTTTCCAATCACTTTCAAAATTTCAAGTTTTTCTATTGCCTAGCCTACCATGGGAAGTGACTTGATCCAAATTGAGATTAATAATTGTGAGACTATTAGAAATAACGAGGTCCTTTGGCCTATCTTTGAGAAGGAAAATTTTACCTCCTACATTGAGGCCAAGGCCTGTTTGTTTGTGCTCAATTTTCTCATTCTTGAAATGATGGTTGGGTTTTTATTTGGGGGGGTGTCCATCATTATGTCAATGGAGGTTATTTCGGTTGCTACTAGGATGGACTCAGGGTATTGTATTTACTAAGAAGCTCATAGGTAACTATAAGGAGGACTTTAAGATATTTTTGGTAGGTAGTTAGAGAGTCTCCCGAATACAAAATGAGCTCAATAGAGAGGGTCTCCTAGATGAATGGAAGGATATTGAGTAGTGATCTTGATGAAGTATGTGACTCTTAACAATAGGTATAAAAGGTTCCATTGTTAAAAATTTTAATTCTTAACCATTTTAGCCATGCGGCTAAGATATATTTTCCTTTCTATATTTGTCTTCTCTATCTTAGTCAATTGTAGTGGCTAAGTTGAAGGATGTGTTACCCCTTCACCAGGGGTTAATCTTTAGATTGTATAATTTTGATTTGAGTTTGTCCCCTACTCATGGTCCACATTTGAACCCTTCCTTGATTTTTGAATTATCTAATCCTCGTCAAACTAATTGTAAGGATCTCTCCAGCTAAACTTTGGTTAGTCTTCCTTCTAAGTTGCTAGCTACCTATGTCAATCCTCAACATACTGCTAAAATAAAAAATATTGTCTTGACTAGGAAACTGGGAAAGAACCAAATCGAGAAGTTAAACTAAGAAAATCACAAAAAATTAAAAAACATGCTAAACTACCTCATTACCAACAAATTATCAAAATGAAGCATAATTTGAAATATGAATCAAACTATTGTTCCTATGTTTCTTTGATAAAACTTTGTTGTTTCTCCTTTCTTCTCTAATATGGATATGTTTCTCTCTAAATGAAAGACACACAAATACAGATTACAAATGAAGCAATTAATGTGATAGTGAGATTACTAGAAGTGTGATTATAAGAGTATGAAAACTAGTTGGTAAATTCAACAGAGTAACAATGAGAAAATTAGATGATTTGAATGAGGAATGAGACCTCCTTTTATAGAAATCAGGATTTTGATGGACAACTGAGATCAAGTTGAATTTTGAGAATCGAATGGACATGATTGAGTGCACCACAAATTTGCCATTTAGGAGATGGGAAAAAATGGAAAAAGCTGAGGAGATATTATGGAGAATTCATAAATAAAATCATTAATTATCTCCACACGAGGATCAAATTAGAAGCTTAAAAGATATTATGAAGATTTAATAATTAAATATTGTTAAATATCTCCACATGAAAGGATAAATAGGAGAAATTAATAAATAACATTTATTAATTATCTCCTTATAAAAAAGCAGATATCATGGAGAATTAATAAGTAAAATTTATTGTACATCCCGAGTTGGCCTAGTGTGGAGAACTTGTGCTCTTGAAAGAAAGGTCACAAGTTCATTCCCCACAAGGGGGTAGGGTATGTACACCTTATCGGCTTCGACCCATTACCAATAAAAATAAAAATAAATTTATTAATTATCTCCATTTAAGAAGAAGATAAATATGATAAATAATTTTATAAATATAATTTATTATTCATATTTAGGAATTAGGTAATTAAATAAAAAAAATTATATAATTAATAGGCAAAAGGGATAAACAAATAAATATTAAATTTATTTATTTACGTTTTAGAAGAATTGTGAGAAGAAAAAGGGGTTTAGTTAACCTAAGAAGTAAATAAGTCAAACTGATGTCCATGTACCTCAATTTAGTCAAATGAAGTCAAATTGAATCAAATTGAGTGAAATTATGAAGAATTGAGAATAATTGGGAGGATATGGGAAGAAAATGGGAAGAATTAGGAGAATTAGGTCAAAATGGGTAGTTTAGGTCAAAGTGGGTCAAAGCAGAGTTTACTTTATTGGCGAATATTTGCCAATGGCGAATTTTTGCCAATGGCAAATTTTTCACGTCAACCATGTCAGAAATGGCAAATATTTTGCACCGTCTGGGGGTGGCCATGTCACCAGAACATTATCAATTTCCGTCAAAGTCATGGCCCGATCACCATAAGTTTTATGCAAATAAATATTTCTATGCGATGATTTTGCCAATACAATATATGGTGGACACACGGTAAATTTAATTGTTTTGCCTACACTCTCTGAGGTTGCCTTAATAGATGACCTTAATTCTCCTATAGGCATGTGAAGATTTGTTAGCCAGGGGGACCCAATTCGCCTAACATTTTGCCGACGCGTGTCTCCATTCACCCCAACTTTCGCCAACTATATTGTATTCAACTATTATTTGGATGACCTATAATCGCCTCGAAAATTACATAAGTCGTATTTGGACGACCTATAATCACCTCGAAAATTACATAAGTCATGTTATAGTTACCCGGGATTTGCCAAATATTTGTATACCATATAAAATTCCCGCAGAATTCACCATATAAGGATTGGTATAAATACATGCAAAGATCACATCTATCTCAAAACAATCTGGTGGGTTCTAGGCTCTGAATTATGATCAATAGCAAAGTTTCAGACCAAGGAAAATCATTGTTGTTGAGTCTTTGACTATATTGGCAGCTGCTAGTGACCTAAAGCCTAAAGGTGAGCGATCATATTTTTGAAGTGGTATATTATACATTATAGCCTATTATTGCTTCTTAAGCAAATTGATATTTTTTTGGTAGCCTTTATTTCATTGGAGATGTCGAACAGGAAGAGGGGTAGGAAACCTGAATATGGGGAAGGCCAGGAGAGGCCAACAAAAAGCAGAACGTTATCTTCGTACTTTGGAATTGGAAAAGATTATGGTACTAGTGAAAATCAGGAAGGTACATCATCACAACTACAAGTACAAAATTTGCCACCTGCACCGCATGTTGAAGACGGCGGCAGACCTGATATCTCAGTTCGGGGTGATCTTGAAGAAGATTATCTGGTAGATACCCAAGTTAGCCGGAATGATATAATCGACTTGGGTGATAATGCCATTGATGATAATGCATGGAAGGGGAAAAGAAAAGCCATATCAAAAAAGGGTGAACCACAATTAAAAAAGGATCGGGAGTGGGATATGTCAGTGAGGAATTTTCAAATTAATTGGGCATCAAAGTATCCATTCATTGAATCGGTGGAGAATCCAATTGAAGGTGAGCCTCCAATAGAATGCAGGTGTAAGATTTGCACTTGGAAACATAACAAGGAAATTATGTTGTAGCAAAAATTTGACACCATAGAAAAGCATATGGGTAACGTTTATGAAAAACAAATGATAGACGGGGTTGAAAAATCAGTGATAAGATGGAAAACAAAGGATGAATGTAAGCATTTGAAGAATGCCTAAGAGTATTATTTTCATGAGAAATTATAGATGAAGTCTACTAAAGTTAAAGGTTCTATTGAATCTATTTTTGGAAAAGCAATGCAAATAGAACAACTTGGAAAAGTTGTTCAGTTAAGCGTTGTTTTTCATATTTTGAGCAGAGGGTGTGCTATGATAGATTTCCCATCAATTAGTGGTTTATTACACTTTTTGAAAGTTCCTAACTATCCTAATAGACACTGGTCAGTAAACAGTGGATGGGAATGGGCAAGTTGTCTTGCTGAGGTTGAAAAAGAAGATGTACAGGAAAAAATAAGAGAGTCAAACTTCATTGCATTTTCTTTAGACGAAGTTACCGTAGTAGACAATACTTCATGGGTATGCATGCATGTTTATACTGTAGAGAATCATACCCGCCAACCTCATCTACTATCTATTGCTAAAATGAAGGAGAGTGTGACAATGAAAAATTTGTTTCAACTAGTAAAGAGAAGCTTAATTGAATATGGAGGTATGGATGACATGACGGTAGCCAAAAAATTGGTTTGTGTTGGAGCAGATGGAGCTTCAGTAATGCAAGGTCACAGGAATGGACTTTGTACAAAGATTGAAACTTCATTTGCACCGTACATTACTGTAATTCACTGCATGGCTCACAGAATGAATCTAGCTTTTGGAATTGTGAGCAAGTTTGCTTTGGTTAAAAAAATTGAAATTTTAATTAGAGAGCTATACTCACACTTCTGTCGAATTCCCAAGCGATTTATGGAATTTCAAAACTTCGCTGATGGATTAACTGATGGGAACAAGCTTCTCAAGGATAATGATACCAGATGGATCTCTTTGGATGGTCTAGCGCATCGAGTATTTTCAGAATATCCATCCTTGATTGGACTATTTCACACAACTCACGAAACCAAAATTTCCTGAACTTCTTGGCAGGTTAAGTAATTTAGAGACACTCTTAACTTTAGCAGCTCTTCTGCCCATGCTAGAGGAAATGAGGAATATTATGAAGGCTGCCCCAAAAAGAGCTCTGTATATTGCAGAATATGCTATGCTGCGTAAGATGACATGTCTGACCCTCAACAATCTCTATTGAAATCAACCAACACTATCTGATGAAAAAATTGTTAAGTGGCAGACACTCACAGATTTGAACAATCCTGATAGATTTTTACAAATCAGTGCAGACGGAGATGTATGTGCCAGTGTATAGGGAGTTGAGATACCAATGCACTTCTATGCCATGGTCAACCTCGAGGAACTAGGAAAGTGCCCCAGGAAGAAACTAGCAAGAATTACAAAGGAAGATTTCGACAAGATTGTTGAGACTATAACTACTTCTGTGAAGAAAATTGCATATGATCTTTCCTCACAAATTAGAAGTAGATTCCCTCCTGACAACCTACTTGAAGCCATGTCTATTGTGTTTCCTCATTATTGGAGCCTCAACAATGCATCTGATTTTCAAAGTAAGCTACTGACTTTGGTAAAACAATTTTGCATATCCAGAGAATTTAATGGAGTAACTATAAATGGAATATTAGATGAAACTCATCTTCGAGAGCAATCAGCTCATTTGGCATACACTATGAAAGAACAATATGCCAAAATGGATAACCCCCACGAAGAGGGATCAATAACAAGGGTTTGGAAATAGATAGCTGAGAACAAATCCTTGCGTGATTCAATGCCAGAATATGTGAAGCTTGCTGATTTATGTCTTACCATGATATTGGGTTCGATGGAAGATGAGAGAGTTTTCAGTGCTTTGGGGTTCCTAAAATCAAAGCCAAGAAACAAACTAGACAAAAATTTGGAAAATTTCTTGAGGCTCTATACATCTAGGTATGATGTCCACACTTTTCCTTACGATAGGGCACTGCAAATCTGGAGGTCCAAATGTGAAAGAAGAGGTTTGAGCAACACATCAAACCAAAGTGCCAGTGGAACTACTAGAGCTACTGGTAGCATTGAGATGCAGTTCGGCAAAGATATGCAGACTTAGACTTAGAGTGAAGAAACCACAAACGGGAATCAAGAAAGCACTGAATTTGATGAGGATGAATGACAACTATAAGAGATTGGTATTTATTAATCTTATTACTGTATCTCATCATTCATATTACAAAAGCATATTATTTTTTGCAATTAGAATTTAATATTGATTTTTAATTATATTTTTCAACTTTCTATTTCCAAATTTATAATAGCATAATAAAAAAAAAACATAATGTGTTTATTGATACAAAGATGTTTATTGTTTATTTATACATGTTTGAATCTCAAATTTGTGTGATACGTTTCAGAACTATATGATACAATTCATTCAATAGTAATACACATGTCGAGAACTTAGATTTTCATTAATTCTTTCAAAATATAGCCATATGATACAATTCATTCAATAGTAATACACCAAATTCCAATCTATGTGATTCTCCATACCAATTGCAAAAGTGAATACAAAGTTTCAGAAACCTTTGCAAATTTCCCTGAATTCCCTTTTATAAAAACAAGAGAGCAACAACAACTCCTATGTGATTCTCCAATGTCCATGCAAAAGTGAATACAAAGTTTCAGAAGTAGAACCCTTTGCAAAATTGCAAATGACCCTGAATTCCCTTTTATAGAAACAAGGGAGCAAAAACAGCTTCAGGTCGAATTGCAAGTTTGCAACATGTGAACACTGAACATCAAAATCACAAACTCACCACATATTTATATGGCCAAAATAGGCCGTATTAGCAATTTAACATCTGCTACATGTTTGATGTCTCCTATTAAAAAAAAAGAGTTCAAAATTAAATATTAATTCATGCCATGACAAATTAAACATAGATAATGTGTAGGGGAAGAAGCGAGACTAGGCTAACATGTCCTAATCCTACCTTTTGACACACATTGTGGAATATGAAAGAGCCTAGAGGTATCACACAATTGGCTACTTCTTTTTGTGAAAGAGAGAGCCACAGGCTACCTATTAGGGTTTCTATTCCTTTGTTGTAATTGAAAGATAAAATGATGCAAGTTCAATTCCTAACCTCAAAGTGCAAGTATGAACTAATAACAAAATTGTAGAATTGAAGTTAAACAATGGACAGTTGTAAACACAAGGATAAAATAAGAGTGCAGATGCATACCCGAAGCTAAAATCTGAGTGGAAATGTTCGCGACGAGAGCGCGGGCACCACTGTCCTGATTCTGCTCTTGAAACTGCACCTGAAACTGCTATTTTGCAATCTGGAAAACTGTTGGAAATGCTGTCTGACAGAAGGACCAGGGCACCCAGCGCCTCTGTCCCAGGGACTAGGGCGCCTAGTGCCCCTGTCCTGGCAGGACTAGGGCACCCCACGCCCCTGTCCTGGTCTTTTGCTCTGAAATTTGGTGTGAAGTTCAGTCTTTGTCTGCTTCCGTCGGATCTACAACTTGCGGCGTCGTCCGAATCCCGAAACCTGCACTTATATCTGAAAAGGTATGGTGGGCGGCTATATAGGGTTTTGCCTTAGTCAAACCCCCACTTTGGTGATTTCCACCTCCACGAATAGCCAAGTTGTATTGTAAAAGTAGTGTGTGTGCAGACCTTGTGTGTGTGCAAGATCCTAAAATGCAAGTAAGCAAACTAGAGCAACCTAGAAAGTAAACCCTAATTGCTTGTAAATGATAATGTAAATGCTCCAAATCAAGATGTAAAGAGATCTAAAGCATGAATACAAGTGATATAATGAGGCTTATGCAAAGACATGAAAACAACATGAAATCATACCCAACCCCAAGGGAGGGGTACAAGCCAATCTTCAGTCAGTGATCCCTTATTGCTCTTCAATGCCTTTAAAGCCCTAAATGGATGAATGAAATTGATGAATGCTTGATGGATGGATGTTGAATGTTGTTGAAGTCTTCAAAGATTTTCTCTTTTGCTGCATAGAAGGTCCTTGAAACCAAAAATCCAGATCCTTTCAAATGAAGAAAGAGAGCTCTTATATATGAAACCCTAGGTCTTAATTTCAAATTTTGGCTTACCTAGAGATTGAATCTCCCACCAATTTCTTGGGGTTAAGCTTTATCTTATGATTGGATTGCGCTCCTAAAATTTTGGGAAAAATGTCCGGAACCGTGTGCACTCCGGGCGCCATGGTCCCGACAACTTTTCACCAAATTTTTAGGGCCGTCGGATATGATGATTTTAGAGAGAATCCCGAAGTTACAGGTGATTTCAAGATTTTTTGACCCCTGAAATCAAGTCCCCAAGTTCAAAATAGGACCTAATTAGGGTTTTTGATTAAATGATGTATTGGAGGAATAAAATGAAAGGGGCACACTTTAATGAAAAGGGCCCAACTTTATGATGTGGAAGATGATGAAATAGAACCTTAGACCTAATTAATTTGATTAATTAAGTGCTAAAGGGGAAATGCAATGCAAAATGCAAAATGCGCCAAGGCGGGTGCTAAACTAGGTGTGAAATTGTACTGCCTTAGCAAGTGCGTACAATTTACGACGTTACATTTAGGCCCCACTTTAGCAGTCATATGAGTACTATGTGCATATGCAAGCTAAAGTACAGGAAAGTAAACATTATTTGAAAAAGGATATATCCATAAGTCTGTCGAACGAAGCCCCCAGCGGTATCTGTAGTACATAGTTAGGAACCACACCCTACAAAACACACGTTAGATCACAAAATCACCTAATGATTACTAAGGAAAGTGATGAAATTTGTGAGTAGCTATATGCCCCCCCCATTTCAGCTTGCTTATTAGGGAGGTGAAACAGGGTAGCATGTTTACTTACGACAAATTGTGTGAGAGATTATTGATGAGAGATGTTCACTAGAGAGGCTTCATCAGAGCACATTTTGGAACATCAAGGGAGTAAGGGAACGAAAATACGATTCCTACGCAACAAATGGTTCAAAAATCGCATCTCCCAAACTCAAGTTATGATGAAACGAGTGATAGAGGAGAATTAGGGTTTTGAAAGTAAAGGTAAAGGAATGAAAGTATATACCTCGAAAGTGACTATTGCGTTTGTCACTTTGTTGATTTCTGAGTACTGTTCATTGCAGCGGATCCCACATAGCCATCATCATGCCTTCATGATGACCAGAGCATCCCACAAGGATGGAGATCATGCGACAGGCCGTGATCGGCGATGAGCCACTGGATGAGGTGAGTTGACTGAACTTTGACTTTGACTTTCTACATTTTTGTTGACTTTGAGTTTCTGTGATCGAATGCGGGCCCTAGAATCTAACCTTGGGTCCCACCCAGGGCGCCATGGTCCTATCAGGGCGCCATGGTCCTTTCAGGGCGCCATGGTCCCTGTAGGGTGCCATGGTCCTCTCAGGGCGCCATGGTCCCCTCAAGGTGCCACGGTCCTCTCAGGGTGCCATGGTCCCCTCAAGGCGCCATGGTCCTCTCAGGGCACCATGGTACCAATTAGGACTTGGCAAGGGTTAGCCTTCGATGTTCGACAGTTTTTGTTTTTCGCATAGATGATTGTGATGATTGAGTACTGATTACACTGATGTTTTTTGTATTGCAGGGTCTCCCATACATGAGAGAGCACACAGTGGGGCAGATTCTTCGCAGTTTGCGAGATCAGATTCCCCGACTGACTCAGGCAGAGAGAGATACATTATCTATAGTAGGTTTGTGGTATATGATTCTTATGCCAGCCATTCGATTCCATCATGCAATGCTGATGGCACTTATGGAGCGATGGGATCCTGACGCATGTACATTCCAGCTTCCAGTAGGAGAGATGACAGTGACACTTGAGGATGTGTACCGCATACTTTGCCTACCGATCAGAGGAGCTACCGTGACATACGTGACCGATCGGTCAGCGGAGGACCATCAGAGGGAGCAGGTATACTGCATAGGGAGAGTCATGTGGAGCAAGACGAGAGGTCGCATCATGGTCAGTTGGCTCTTACATCCTACAGGAGAGGTGCCCCTCATGAGACGTCTTATGATTGCCATCATTGCACTAGTTGTCTGCCCTAATGGGTGAGGTACGCACATGCATGGGGGTCTCACATGGTGCATCAGGGCTATGGAGAGACATAGGAGAGTATATGCCTAGGGTCGGAATATGCTTGCACATCTCTATCACGACCTCGAGGAGTATGTTTTTGGACAGGGTTGTAGCTTGATGACATGCACACTTCTACAGGTGTGGATATTTGAGCACTTTACATGCACCAGGCCTGTCGGCTATCCGATGAGTGCGGCTAGCGAGCGACCTAGGGTGTTTTCTTATCCACTTACCAGCGAGTGGAGATTTGGGGATCTACTATATTGGAGAGTGACATTCGATAGGTTGACAGCTGAGGTGACAGTATGGAGACCATATCTGCGGATGCACAGATGGGATGGAATGGAGAGGCAGCTAGCATGCTTACAGAGGAACCGCCTACTGAGAGGATGATATCCACATATCATAGTCCCATTCTACTTTGACCGAGTATGGAGGCAGTTTGGGCTAGAGCAGTGTGTTCCAGCCGATGTACCCATCTACACCCGACACTCATGAGTCCTTCCCAGACCCAGAGCAGTAGCGAGACCTACGATAGATGATATCGAGATCACAGATATAGAGGGGTCCGATTAGGATGTGATCACTGATTATGCTGCAGATCCCGGGGCACAATGCAAGTATCTCTCATGGTTTGTGAGAACATACCCGGGGCCTATCTTTCCACCAGATCACCCGACAGGCCATCTAGATCCATGGAGACATGGAGACCGAGATGAGGATCAGGGATCCAAATCAGAGGAGCCAGAGGAGGGAGAGGATCGCGAGGAGGCAGGAGATCCTGATCCACCCATAGGAGATCAGCCTAGTGCCGAGGAGGAGGAGGAAGGAGAGGGAGATGACACAGATAGAGATGATGATGAGGAGAGAGAGGATGCGGATGAGGACGAGGATGATGAGGAGGAAGAGGATAGAGATGATGAGGAGGAGTCAGATGCAGCTCCCCACCATTCAGGAGATGATACCATAGCCTTAGATCCTCCTCTTATTCCCCAAAAGGGGGAACACGAGGCGATACGGAGACCTATACCTATCGCGCATAGATCATTCGAGCGTGGGGAGCCTAGTAGTTCCCAATCACAGATGCTACCATATCACGATCCCTACTGGCGTGAGGGAGATCTAGGTATAGTAGGTTTATATTGATTGATTAATGTTTTGATGATATAAGATGGTACTAATACAAAATCTGTTCTACTACTACAGCTAATGTGCAGGAGTGGCGTTCCTTGATCCAACAAGCAGTGACAGATATTTCCATGACAGCGCAGATCCCTAGTTCCTCACAGGTTGCTTATAGACCTCAAGGGAACACGGGTCGGCATGATGACTTGTTTTCCCCATTTCGAGTACAGGTGGAAATATGGAGGGAAAGAGAGAGAGTTCTATTAGAGGACCTTCAGTGGGCACAGCGTGACCTAGCAACAGCTCAGGTCGAGGCTACCTCGTATCGCGTGATCCTTATGGATAGGGATCGTAGGAGTTCCTCTCGGAGTCATTCACAGTCTATATCACGCTATACACCTATGGGTCCACCTTCACGGCCGGATTAGGAGGGAGCGTCTAGTCATCACTCTCCAGCCACTAGCCCTAGGGATAGGAGATGATCTCATGATGTAGGATAGGTCACATTTTGGATGTATAGTGACCTACTTTTGTATATCCACACACATATATATATATATATATATATATATATACATGCTTCTCTTTGTCTCAAATGTGTTATCTTTAATGCCTAAAACAATGTGTATTTTGATTAAAGTTAATACATTTGGTAAATGTACATGTATGTTCTGAATTTAATTTCCATGTAATTGATTTTTCAATGCTCCATGATTAAATTGATACATGTGTGACTTAATTAAAATAAAATATTTGATCAAGTACTACATTGATGATAGAGAAAAAATATGTGTTAAGCCTAAGAATCATATAAGTAATGTGATTTAATTTAAACTTAAACACAACATGATACAATTCTACTTAACACAATAGGACATTGTATAATATGCCAGCATAATGGAAATGTAAATCTTTTGCAATTTACATAAATGAATTCAAGACAAACTATAGAGTAAAGAAACACGCTTGTCAGGAACAAAGCAATATAAAACATCATTTAATTCTATTTGCTCTAACAAAGATATGCTAACATATTATCCAATTTTGAAGAAGTGATAAGAAGATAAATGAAAGAAAAGATAAGGAATGAGGAATTAAGAAAAGTATCTATGCAAGTGCATAGCATTTATAGGTTCTTTAAGAGGCGTACCGTCTACACCCGCTATTTTATAAGCACCTGATCCATAATCTTCAATAACAATATATGGTCCAAGCCAATTAGGACTAAATTTTCCCTTTTCTTCAGGTAAGGCATTTACATTGCGTTGATTCTCATAGAGAACTAAGTCACCTACTGAGAAAGAATGTTGAATCACCTTATCATTATAGCTTCGTTGTATGGTTTTGTGATACGCTTGAATATGCTCAAGAGCATTTATACGCTGTTCATCAAGCATCTCAAGCTGCTGAAGTCTTTGTTCTCTATAAGAGTCATCATCTACTATACCTTTGAGAGAAATTCTAAGTGATGAAATCTCTAACTCTAAAGGCATGATAGCATCAGCACCATAAACAAGATTATAAGGGGTGGTTCCTATAGAAATTCGTACACTCGTTCGGTAGGCCCAAAGAGCATAAATTAGCTGAGTATTCCAATCCTTACCATGCTTATTCATGGTTTTGTGAAGAATTTGTTCAATTATCTTATTGGATGATTCGGCTTGACCATTTGATTGAGGATAGTATGGTGTAGAAAATCGATGTTTGATATGATATTTCTCGAGGAATTTCTTCATGTCCTTGTTCTTAAATGATGTCCCATTATCTGAAATTATAGTGGAAGGTATCTCGAATCGAGAAATAATGTTTTCTAGAAGAAATTGACAAATCACTTCAGCAGTAGTAGAGCGAAGGGGAATAGCTTCTACCCACTTTGTAAAGTAATCTGTTGCGGTTATAATGAAAGTATGTCCTTGAGATGAAGGAGGAGAGATTTTACCAATGAGATGCAACCCCCATGCAGAGAAAGGCCAAGAAGCTACATGAGAACGAAGTTCTTGGGCAGGAGCATGAATCAGATTATTGTGTTGTTGACATTGATGACATTTCTTAACAAATGAAAAAGAATCCTGCTGCATAGTTTGCCAATAATATCCCATACGAAGAAACCTTTGAACCAAGGATTTGCCTCCAAAATGCCCCCCACAGGCACCTGAATGTGCTTCTTCAAGGGCAATAGGGATTTCCGATTTGTTAAGACAATGAAGGAGAAGACCGTTATAACCCCTTCGGTAAAGAACATTAGAAAGAATGATATATCTAGCGGATAGCTTGCGAATTCTAGCCCTAGTGTTCCTATTGGCGGAATCAGGAAAGGTACCATCGGTCAAGTATCTTACGATATGCGAATACCATTCATCTGAGTCTATAAAGTCACAACATGTCACCAGGCTAGAATCATCTACAATAGCTGGAGAAATAAGGTTGTGAATAACAAATTTAAGATCAACCACAGGGTCCTCTAAAGATACAAGAGAAGCCACACATGCCATTGCGTCCGCATGTCAATTATCTTTTTGAGGAACAGGTTCCATGGTATAAGAATCGAATTTTTGTAACAAAGAGATAGCAAGGTCTTTATATTGTGATAATTTGTCTTGTTTTGCTTGATACAGTCCTGTTACTTGTCTTATAATCAATTGAGAATCTCCATAGATATGTATGTGCTTTACATTCAAAGCCAAGGCTGCCTTTATTCCTGCTATAAGAGCCTCATACTCAGCAATGTTATTGGTGCATAGGAAATTGAGATGATAAGATAAGGGAATGGATTTCTTTGTGGGAGAAATCAGAACAACACCTACCCCTGATCCCGTACGACACTTAGAGCCATCAAAGTACAACTCCCAAGTTTCATCTCTCTCTGTGCAAAGAATGAAATCATCGGGAAAGGACTCAGGGTTAGGGAAGGAGAAAGGTGAAGGGGCCTCAACTAAGTGATCAGTCAATGCTTTCCCTTTAATTTCTCTTTGTGAAACAAATTTAAGGTCAAATTTAGTTAACATCATAACCCACTTAGCTAGGTGCCCTGATAAATCAGTTTTAGAGAAAAGATGCTTCAAAGGATCAAACTTTACCATGACGTGGACTTCTGAATTTAAAAGATAATGTCTCAATTTCTGAGTCGCAAACACCAAGGCCAAGCATTGTCTTTCTATCGCAGAATATCGGGTCTCATAATTGAGTAAGGTTCGACTTATATAATAAACCGGACACTCTTTACCATCTTTATCATGTTGTGCCAATAATGCTGCGAGAGCATGAGAGGAAGTAGCTATATAAAGAAGAAAGGGCTTAGAAGGTTCGGCGGGTTGAAGGATAGGAGGATTAGCCAAATATACTTTTAAATCTTCAAATGCTTGCTGACAATCTCCATTCCATTGAAAAGTGATATTCTTTTTGAGAAGTTGAGTAAAAGGAAAAGTACGATCCGCAAGTTGAGATACAAACCTACGAATAGCTTGAATCTTTCCTTGTAAGCTTTTGAGTTGAGACACATTTCTAGGAGGTGGCATGTTGACAATAGCATCTATTTTCTTAGTGTCCACCTCAATCCCACGATGCGAAACTATGAATCCTAATAGTTTTCCACTATCCACACCAAAAACACATTTTTGGGGATTCAAGCGCATGTGATATTTACGAATTCTTTCAAAGATTTGACGAAGGATCTTAATATGATCTATATGGAGAATGGATTTGACTAAAATATCATCAACATAATCTTCTAAAATCTTGTGCATATAATCATGAAAAATAAGGGTCATGATAAGTTGCGCCGGTGTTTTTAAGCCCAAAAGGCATCATCACCCAACAGAACATACCCCAAGGAGTGGTGAAAGCAGTTTTAAATTGATCTTGAGGATTAATAAAGATTTGATTATATCCTGAAAAACCGTCCATGAAGGATAACAAAGCATGTCCTGCTGTAGAATCGACTATCATGTCAATGTTTGGGAGAGGGAAATCATCTTTCAAAGAAGCCTTATTTAAATCTCGAAAGTCGGTACACATTGTTATTTTATTATCTGATTTAGCCACAGCGATAATATTTGAAATCCACGGGGAATAATCAATAGGGCGGATAAATCCAGCCTCCAATAATTTTTCAATCTCCGCTTTAACAAGCAACGCTACCTTAGGATTCATTTTTTAAATCTTTTGTTTCACAGGCTTAGCATCGGGAACTAAGACAATATTATGAGTAACAATCTTAGGATCTATACCAGGCATGCCAGAATATGTCCAAGCAAAGATCTCAGGGAATTCATGCAATAAATCTGCATATTGTTTTTGTTCTTCTTCATCCAAACATTTCCCAATCCTAATAACTTTTTCTTCATTGCAAGGATCCATCTTAACATCAATGGTATCACTTATAAGAAGATTACTTTGTTGAGTATCCTTTACCTGAGGGAATTCTTCCACAATCTTATCATTATCAATCTCTTTTCCAAAATAAGCTTCAGTGTTCAAACAATAAGGAAATCCCCTATTGTGATGATAACGAGGAAGAGTATCATATGCTCCTAAAAACTTAGCTAAAGCATCATAGGTAGGAAAGACATCCAAAGCACAGGCACATGAAGGATCCCCATCAATATACTTAGGGTGTCTCATTGGTAGAGATATAGAAATGACATTAACACTAATACATGGTCTCTTAGAAGCTCTAGTACGCTTGCAGGGATTATAACCAAGTCCAAAGGTCACATCATAAAGATTATTCTCTAGAGGAACCTTTATCCCTTGTTTGTGAGTGCCACAACCATTTCCATGATACCCATGCTTAGCTAGAATATGAAAACCACGACCATAACGATCAGCCATTTCAGAAAGAGAAGGTGGTTTTTCATAAGACAAAGAATCAAATCCTTCAGAATTAGAGGTTTGAGGAGAAGAAGTTTGAGAGGCGGCCACAAAATTATTGCTCATAGGTTCAGGTAAGATTGATTGATTTTTAGCTTCTTCCTTCTTTTCAACTTTAAGCTCTCTAGAAGGGACCCTATACTCACCTACAAAGGTGGGATTAAAATCAAGAGATCCCCAATCGTCTTCTACGAGAACCTTCTCAGGATCAAAAGCCTTCTCATGTGTAGATTCAAGTTGAGAAGAATCTTCTTCCAGAGCTTTGGACTCATCCAAAGAATTTTGATCATCAGAGTGTGAAGATTCATCGATAGGTATCTTATTTAAAGAGTCACCACTAGAAGAGGAAGGCTTAGAAGAACCCCCTTTTGAAGTAGATGTTTGCAAACAAGCTTGGAAATTAGTATCACCTATCAAGGTATATGTTTTATTGTTATAAATAAATTTAACTTGTCTATGCAATGTAGAGGGGACAGCTTGCATACTGTGAATCCAAGGTCTCCCTAATAACAAGTTGTATGTTAGATTTCCCGACATAACATGGATAGGAGTAGGCAAAGTAACAGGCCCCACTGTGAGGGGCAAGGTGATAATACCTAATGAAGACTTAGCCACATTGTCAAAGCCTCGAATGGGACAAGAATCAGGCTCAATAAGGGATGTATCCACATTCATCTTATGCAATAGATTAATGCTACACACATTAAGGCCAGAGCCATTATCTACTAGTGTTCGTCTTATAGTAGTGTCATTTATGATAACCACAATCATCAAGGGATCATACTGATGTTGAATTTCACTAGTAGGCAATTCATCTTGAGTAAACACAATTTAAGCTTTAGGATTCATCACAGAGTTAACCAAAGACACTATACTACTAGATGTATTCGATGGAGGAACATTCAAATCTTTCAAGGCATCTTGTAACATTCCATGATGAGTGGAAGAAGTTTGAATCAAATCCCAAAGGGATATCTTAGTAGGGGTAGCTTTAAGTTGTTCTATGAGATCATATTCCTTACTAAGAACTTGTGAAATATGTGGAGCTTGTGGAAGAATTGGTTGAGGATTAGGAAGAGAAACTGGAGTAACAGGAGGAGGATTAGGTTGCCTATTATTTCTAGTATGATAAGTATGGGCAACCGCATGATAACTCTCTCTAGTTAATTGCTTGGCATAACTATAAGGACTCATAGGTTTTCTTCCTTGCACAGTGATAATAGGTTTATTCAGAGTAAGAAAGGAATCATGACCACACCCTCCTTGGACAGTAAGGATAGGTGATTTAGGAACTTGAAAGGTGGGAGAAGGATAAGCACCTTGGACTTCAAAGAGAGGCTTATTATGCTCTTTTAGGTTTATCATGTTAACTAATTTAGAAGTTTTGTTCTTGTTTAAAGATTTCGATAAAGCCACAAAGTCATCAAGAGCATCATCCAACAAAGCATGATCATATCGATTAAAAGGTTTATCTTTTGATTCAAAAGGAGACATCTCTTCATAGAGAGGATCATTGAAAACAACCATGTTACTAGATTCAGTGGAAGAGTTGATAGGAATGTACCCTTGAGAGGAACCATTCGACTTATCTTTCTCATCAAAATGAAATGGCGTAGTAACAAGGTTTATGAGTCTTTGGTAAAATGAAGGTTTGGCATCTTTAGGATTCAAAAACTCATCTAAAGCTTCATCTAATTCATCTTGGCTATACTCATAATCAACATAATTGCATACATCATCATAAATATGAACATCTTGCAAATAAAAATCTAACATTTTGAAATAAAAAATTGCACAATGCAAAGAAACAAAGAAACACACTCTTTCTTTTCCCTCTTTTTTTTATTTTTATTTTTTATTTTATGAAAATGAAACTTAAATGAAGCACACTAAATCTAGATCTAGATCTAACAAATGCAATGCAAGAGAAAGCAATAATAAGCTTCACGTCAGGTTCACCAAAATGTGTAGGGGAAAAAGCGAGACTAGGCTAACATGTCCTAATCCTACCTTTTGACACACATTGTGGAATACAAAAGAGCCTAGAGGTATCACACAATTGGCTACTTCTTTTTGTGAAAGAGAGAGCCACGGGCTACCTATTAGGATTTCTATTCCTTTGTTGTAATTGAAAGATAAAATGATGCAAGTTCAATTCCTAACCTCAAAGTGCAAGTATGAACTAATAACAAAATTGCAGAATTGAAGTTAAACAATGGAAAGTTGTAAACACAAGGATAAAATAAGAGTACAGATGTGTACTCGAAGCTAAAATCTGAGTAGAAATGTTTGGGATGAGAGCGCGGGTGCCACTGTCCTGATTCTGCTCCTGAAACTGCACCTGAAACTGCTATTTTGCAATCTGGAAAACTGTTGGAAATGCTGTCTGACAGAAGGACCAGGGCACCCAGCGCCCCTGTCCCAGGGACTAGGGCACCTAGCGCCCCTGTCCTAGTCTTTTTCTCTGAAATTTGGTGTGAAGTTCAGTCTTTGTCTGCTTCCATCGGATCTGCAACTTGCGGCGGTGTCCGAATCCCGAAACCTGCACTTATATCTGAAAAGATATGGTGGGTGGCTATATAGGGTTTTACCTTAGTCAAACCCCCACTTTGGTGATTTCCACCTCCACGAATAGCTAAGTTTTATTGTAAAAGTAGTGTGTGTGCAGACCTTGTGTGTGTGCAAGATCCTAAAATGCAAGTAAGCAAACTAGAGCAACCTAGAAAGTAAACCCTAATTGCTTGTAAATGATAATGTAAATGCTCCAAATCAAGATGTAAAGAGATCTAAAGCATGAATACAAGTGATATAATGAGGCTTATGCAAAGACATGAAAACAACATGAAATCATACCCAACCCCAAGGGAGGGGTACAAGCCAATCTTCAGTCAGTGATCCCTTATTGCTCTTCAATGCCTTCAAAGCCCTAAATGGATGAATGAAATTGATGAATGCTTGATGGATGGATGTTGAATGTTGTTGAAGTCTTCAAAGATTTGCTCTTTCGCTGCATAGAAGGTCCTTGAAACCAAAAATCTGGATCCTTTCAAATGAAGAAAGAGAGCTCTTATATATGAAACCCTAGGTCTTAATTTCAAATTTTGGCCGACCTAGAGATTGAATCTCCTACCAATTTATTGGGGTTAAGCTTTATTTTATGATTGGATTGCGCTCCTAAAATTTTGGGAAAAATGTCCGGGACCGTGTGCACTCCGGGTGCCATGGTTCTGACAACTTTTCACCAAATTTTCAGGGCCATCGGATATGATGATTTTAGAGAGAATCCCAAAGTTACAGGTGATTTCGAGATGTTTTGACCCCCGAAATCAAGACCCCAAGTTCAAAATAGGACCTAATTAGGGTTTTTGATTAAATGATGTATTGGAGGAATAAAATGAAAGGGGCACACTTTAATGAAAAGGGCCTGACTTTATGATGTGGAAGATGATGAAATAGAACCTTAGACCTAATTAATTTGATTAATTAAGTGCTAAAGGGGAAATGCAATGCAAAATGCAAAATGCACCAAGGCGGGTGCTAAACTAGGTGTGAAATTGTACTGCCTTAGCAAGTGCGTACAATTTACGACGTTACAGATAATAGCAGTGCCTAAAACCTACTAATCAGAAATAGAGAAATGCATAAATGTTAAAGCAAGGGAAGATTTGAGAATACAAATTTACTGGCTGAAGTTTTGCACTGTGCATCATAGATTCATAGGCTGGATTAGCAAAATAGCAATAGCGAGTGTTGTTTTTTTCTATTCATAAAATAGATTCATAGGCTAGATTAGCAAAATAGCAAACAGAAAAAACATAAAACCTTGAAATTAAGAATAAAAGAAGAAAATTGTGCAATACATACTATGATTGTTAAGAATTTTGTGCCAGTTTTTGTAGGGTGCTCCACTCTTCGTTTGATGGAAGGTCAATATTCTGTAAACTATGAAAAGTCAACTCCAACTTCATCAACATTCCATATTTATAAGATTTACTTGACATCACTGTTTCATCCAATAACGTATTTAGAGTTGTAAATGGTTGGATTAATTCTAGAAAGCTTTTGGGAGTTGTGTCCTTTGGAAGCAAGTCTAAATTAGGCTTCATTTTTATCTCCATGATTTTTTTGTAAGCTTCTTCTCCAATGAATTTATTTGATGTGTCAACAGGCTTAGGCAAACCAAGTTTAATCAAATTATTTTAAATTTCTTGCAGCTTCACTATCTTTTTTCCACAACTGTCCATAACTTCTGATGTTTCCCTTAGCTTCTGGCATTTTTGAATGATAGATGATGTCTTAACTGTGGCATCAATGCGGCTCTTAATTCCCTTGGATGCCAAGTAGCTGTAACTGGAACTGTAGACTACTTTAAAAATCTTTTTTGCCATTTCCTCTTTTGAATAAACATGTGTGCTCTTCTCATAGTGCCCTTTGATTTTTATATAAATTTGTCTCATACTTTTAGTCAATTGAAACCATTCACACAACTTCTCACTACTCTGCATTATTCGCCACCAAATGTTTTCTTGTATATACTTCGTTGTATTTTTCATATTATCTTTCAATCTATCCTCCAAAGTTTTTATTTATCATTTACATTGTGCAGGTCTTCTTTCATTTGTGCACATTTTTTTCTTTCTTCCTCTACTTCCTCTTGCAAATGTTTTTCTTTTTCCTTCCTATGATCCAATAGGTCCTGTAACTTTCTCATTTTTGCGGCAGCAGACTCATAACTTTTGTATAATTTTTGAAAACTGGCTTTTTTCTCAACATTTTTTTTACTGCTTTTAGCCAGCTTTTCAGTCAAGTCCTTCAATTCTGCATCCTTCTTCTCCTGCTCTACAATTTCTATTGCAGAGCCTGAATTTTTAATCCTTTTCTGTAAATCATTGCACTTGCTATCTGCTGCTTTCCTCCTTGATTTTTCATTTTCCAGGTCTGCCTGTAACTTTTCTATTTGTTTCTCCAGTTTATTTTTTTCTCTCTCCACCTTTAGCAGTGAAGTGTAGACCACTTCGTTAGTCCTTTTTGACACACTAATTTTATCCACATTATGTACTTTGGAAAAATCCATTTGGAGGGTGCTAACTTGAAATTGAGAGGGATCTATCTGACTGTGTGATGGATTTTTATCTTTAGATGTTTCCCGGGGCATAACAACCATGAACTCCATCATATCTTTCTGTGGGTCATATGTTGGAAATACCTTGTTCCTTGCAGGTTGTTCGTTTACAACTTCAGACACAGAATTCCTATGAAATACTTTCTTTTTTTCTTTATTTGCTTTTGTTGTGTGTTCATATTTTTCATAGTAATAACAAAATTGAAAATTTGGGCTTGCTGAAATAATTGAATGTTTGAAAGGTGACATAGGAATACCATAGGCTCCATTTCCACTTATTCATGTGGTTTTAACTAATGCTTGACCAAGATTACCAACAACAGTTCCTGATGCTGTCCCACTCCCACTGAGACTTTCATGTGTAGTTTTCATAGTCTTTTGAGGTGTGTGATCTGAAGCTGCAAATGATTGATTTGTAGTATCAGTGGCACTTGATATAGGATTCTCAATAGTATGAGATTGAGTATCTACCTCTAGTGGCCTCTTGTGAGAGATATTTTGTTGTTGCCCTTGTCCAACACCAAGACAAATAGTATCAGTAGTAGATCCCATGCCAACCCCACCAATCACAGCGGCACTTGACTGAACAATAATAGGAATACTATCCCCAGAATCCCCACCAGTGGCAGTGGCACTTGATTCACCACCAATGGGAATACCATGATGTGGTGGTGGTTGTGGATTTGAACTTGAAACAAATGAAGGTGGACCCTGAGGGTAATGAGTAGTACCTATCCGTGATGAATCTGAAGAATCAAGTCCAATGACTGGTTTATAAGAACCTTTTGATTTTGACTATGATGGAAGTTGTACCTGGAGTGGATACCAAATGCCATCTCCTCTGGCACCTAGGCCACCACCTTCAAAACCCATTTTTTCCACAAGGTTTGCCCCTTTTCTATATTTTTCTTTCATGGACTCACTGACTCCACCTGATATTTTCAGGACTATAGTAGTTGTTGGAGGGGGCTCAATGGCAACCTCATGCTCATCATCATCACCTTCAGTCCCACCATGCTCCATATCCTACAATTTTCTAAACTCAGCATCCTCATCGATGCTCTCAAATTCTGCACTTGTCTTTGGTTCACCGAGATTCCTCCTCATAGTCCAAAAATCATTTATTTTGGTTTGAGTGAAATAATTCTCTTTACATTCATGCATAATTGATTTGGGAATAGATTTTTTAGATGGATTAGCAGATTTTAGGTAGAAATTATAGGACCTCCTATTTTGGATACCCTGGCCCTCCTCTGTTGTCCTCTCTATGTGCATTTGCAATGCCATAATTTGTGATGAAATTTCTTCTGTTGAAATGTTATTGTCAGCTGCAATTTTCTCCATCTCTTTTTTAACCTCATCCCAGGAGTCCTTGTTTCTAAGCTTTTCTAGCAATGGTTTACTTTCATGTTGACATAGCTGAAGAGTTCCCATTTTTCTTAAGCCTTGCTTGAACTACACCTATTGGATCATACTGCCAGAGACCCTCATCACCAAAGTTAAAAACTGTCAAGAAATCATGTGCCACAATGAATGCTTTTCTCTCAAATGTGAACCCTCCACATGAGAAAGGCAAGGAAGGAAATATGCTCTTCTTTTGCTGACCATGGAAGTGCCTATTTGTGCTCTCCAATTGCCGTACATACTCTAATGCAAATACCCTCTCTGTCACATGTATTGGAAGTCTGTATGGTTTTACTACCGATCTGTAAAACCTTAACACAGTGAATTCTTCCATGATGAACCAGTCAGCCAATTCTATTTGACTTCCGAGTTGAATGCAATCTCTACAAGACACAGGCGACCTAGGCATTGGAGTGCTTGTAATTTCATTATACATTGGTGCCAAAAAGAAGTCTACAACATGGTTGTAGTTCTTTCTGTTATCATGCATCCTTATCTTTGGGGTCCAATCATATATTGGACACTTTGTTCTCTTCCTAGTCTTCTCATCAATCTTATAGCTCACAATTTGAAGCTTGTTGGTCTCAAATATTGCATGATACTTGGATAGAAGGAGATAGCACAAGTAGGATGAGAACCTAAATGTCTTATAGGAACCTTTTTTGATCATTAGTAATTGTTTTTGCATGGATTTTACAATATGCTCAATAAAATTATATCTTACTGGCTGACCTGCATAATGGATATTATAAATCATTTCAAGAAGGCTTGCACCCACTTCCCTATCATTTTCCAATCCCAGGCAAAACGACAGCAAGGAAATAGTATCCCCAACCCATGGAACAAAAATTTTAGAATCATAAGGAGGCTTATGATTCTGATCCAACACAATACCAGTACCAATCTTTATTAGAGATTTGATAGATGAATCTCTATGACTTGGATCAAGACTCATAATTCCTTGCCATCTTTTCAAGGTCAATTTGGACGTTTGAATTTTGGGCTTCAAATCCTAGGTTCAACAAACAAGCAAATTCTCCCTCATTTATGGATAGAATTTCCTCTTTTGTATTTTTATTGACAATTGCTTTTTTATCTTCATCATAATTTTCGGTGCAGACCATGACAAAATCAGGGCAAGGGAATACTTCAGGTAGCACCATGCTTCCCAATCCAACATCCCACGATGCGATTTTATTTGTTTTTTGTTGTAACATTGGGTTGAAAACAGTAAATTTTGCCCTGGATGCATCTGCCACCTTACTAGACAATGTATATCTAATATCTATGATATGCTTTTCATCATGGATAGCAGGGTCATAAATATCATGGTATTCATCAATGAAACCTGGTGTTTTAACCAGTTTGGTTAGGTACATTTTGTTTTTCACTTGGCTTCTTGTTGAACTACTGCTTCCTGTTTTCCCCATCACTATTATTGTTAATAATTCAAAATAATGCTAGATAAAAACCTGAAAATGCTAACCCTCAAATTGGACCACGGGATTACCAAAAGCAAAAAAGGCGGGATGTAGGTGTTCTAGATTTTACCCGGAAATTGAAATTTCTATTTCACTAGATTGGCGCAGACAGTCTCTGTTGCAACTTGCATTCCTCAATCTAGTAACTGTTTCTGAATCTCCCTTGATTTATAGGTTTATCCAAGAAATGAAAGATGATTATGATTTATGAGTCTCTTATTTTGAAAACTCTAAAAAGTAGAAAAGTAAAACCTAAATGGCAAAATATCAAGAATCATGTTGTAATTTTATTAATTACTATTAATAACTATTCGATGTCAAAGGACAAAAAATTCATCACTTCAATATAAATTCCGAGGATATTAAGAATCATGTTGTAATTTTATTAATTATTATTAATAACTATTCGATGCTGAATGACAAAACATTCACTACTTCAGTATAAATTCTGAGAACATTAAATGTAATACATTCAATTCCGGGCGAAGTTCTCCCAAATGTGTTCACTTCCCACATTCGGGCTGAAATCCACCCTAAGCCATTAATCTTTTCTCATCCAACGGACAAGGGACCAAGGTACCTGTTGTGACTTTACGGGCCTATTTTTTAAGTCTGTTTAATAATTTTAAACTTTCGTATGAAAAAGTGCTTTATAGACTTATATTTAATTAAATTTAAAATGTTTCAATTTCGGGCGAAGTTCTCCCAAATGTGTTCACTTCCCACATTCGGGCCGAATTCCACCCTAAGTTGTTGATCTTTTCTCATCCAACGGACGATGGTACCTATTGTCAGTTGTCGTGGGTCCCATGAATTCTGCCATTTTTCAGGCACGTCACCATACTCGTGTCACTTTTCCAGGCAAAGTTCTCATAAATCTATTCACTTCCCACATTCACCCCGAAATCCACCCTAAGTCGTTGATCTTTTTTCATCCGACGGTCGATGGTACCTATTTTAAGATGTAGTGGGTCCCACGACTTCTGCCATTTTTCTGGCACGTCACCATAATCGTGTCACTTTTCGGGTTTGATTTTTAGTCTATTTAATCATTTTAAACCTCCACCCAAAAAAAAGCTTTATAGACTTAATTATATTTAATTACATTTAAAATGTCCAATTCCGGGCGAAGTTCTCAGAAAGGTGTTCACTTCCCACATTTGGGCTGAATTCCACCCTAACCATTGATCTTTGTTCATCCAACGGTCAATGGTACCTTCTTTTAAGATGTAGTGGGTCCCACGACTTCTGCCATTTTTCTGGCACATCACCATACTCATGTCACTTTTCCGGTTTGATTTTTAGTCTATTTAATCATTTTTAAATTCCGCTCGAAAAAGAGACTTATAGACTTAATTATATTTATTTAAATTTAAAATGTCCAATTCCGGGCGAAGTTCTTAGAAAAGTGTTCACTTCCCACATTCGGGCCGAAATCCACCCTAGCCATTGATCTTTGTTCATCCAACGGTTGATGGTACATGTTTTAAGGTGAAGTGGGTCCCACAACTTCTACCATTTTTCTAGCACGTCACCATACTCATGTTACTTTTCGGGTTTGTTTTTAAAGTCTACTTAATCATTTTAAAATTCCGCCTGAAAAAGAGTTTTATAGTCTATAGACTATAGACTTTCACTTAATTCTATTTAATTAAATTTAAAATGTTCAATTCCGGGGAATAGTTTGAGATAACTATTAAATATAATGTTAATATTATTTGTAATTAAAGATGTGCAATAGTTTGAGATAACTATTAAATATAATGTTAATATTATTTGTAAAAATTTTAAATTCAAAAATAGTATAAAACATGAAATTTAGTTTCTAGAATAAAACAAATAACTAAATAAAAATATAAATTTTGATATGCAATTTGAAAGGTAAAAGTTTAATATTAAAAAGAAAACATTCAATATTAAATCTAAAATATTAATTTAAAGTTTAACAAAATTCTTTGAAAATATGTTTACGATATATAATTTTCAAAAATAGTTTAAAAATATATATTAAATTTCAACATAAATTTAGTCTATTAATTTAAAAAAATGTGCAACTACAGTCCTCAACCTGTTAAGGCGAGAAAATTTGGAAAGTACAAATGCCAAGGTGGTGATTAATTGTTGCACAAGGATTTGTCTGCGGCATGCCGCATGAAAGGAGGAAGGGGAGGATGGCAGGAAATCTTTTTCCTGATCTCATGCCATTAATATCTTATTGTGCACATTCATTACTTGGCCTATAAGACGGAGGCATATTTTTTTACCTTTTGATCTGTGTACCACTTTTTGCTTTGAAGTAGCTGCAGAACAAATCTGTAGTTCGTAGAATCGTACCTTCTGTAAGACATTTTTTGCAAGAAGTGATTTTGAAATTGTAGGTGACAATGGAGGCCAATTTCACACTTTGAACAAACAAGAAGTTGGTGCCCTTTTTGGGCAAAGTATCTGATAAACGAATGCAAGGACTATTCAGGTTTGAGGAGGAGAAGTTGTAGGCGACAGCTCGACTGATGCTTGCGGAGGAGGTAGGACATATCAGTCATCGATATCGAACTAACATGGAGGTTTACTCTCTGATTATGGAGTGGGCCTATGAATTAGAACTGGAGGTGGAAAAGGTAAAACTCACATTGGTCAAATTTATTGATGGGGAGTTTTTTATTAACCTGGATTCAATCTTAGAGTGGGTGGTGCCGGGAGTTGGCATTCGAATTATGGAAGGGGATGACTAGGAGGAATTGCTTCCTTTTATTCGTGGCCCAGAGGATGAAATCAAATACCAGTGCCGTGAATGAGCTCGAGTGGGGTGGAAAGCGATGAAACTCTTTGTTAAATTAACGAGGGTGGATGAAGTCTTGAATGCTTTGCATGTGGTGGCAAGGATGGAGGTTGGTAGGGCATTGAGAGATAGGGCTGAAGAAGGAAGGGCCATACAGCTACTGGCAAGCTTGGAGGGCGACCTTGACTTCGGGTTCCTAAACTACATTCCAAAAATGAAAGCTGAAGAGGCAAAAGGGAAAGCCAAAGCATCGATCTCCGAGGAGGGAAAGAACTAGGAGGAGGCGACCCAAGGGGATAGTGAGACTGAGTGAGCGGCCTATCGGCAATGAACTAGTTTTTTTGTCTTCTTGCTATAAGCTGTGGGCAAATTTTGTATCTTGAAACTTTTCAATTAATTGAATGAAAAAACCTTGACCGATAAACTTTTGTATCTTGCAACTTTTGAAATTTTGTATTTTGAATGACTATATAGTAATAGTATATATTTATAAAATTATAATCAACCATAATCAATGTACAAATAATTAATGGAACGAATTGAATTTTTTTTGTAATAGCATTACATAAAAAAGATCACGGTATTAAATTTATTTTCATTGTTTAACAAATAATTGAAATAACGTAGCTCGTATACAAAAAGAATTTGAAATAAATTAATTAATAAAAATGAAATAGAATTATAGAAAGCATTTTTATATCCATAAGGCTGTAAGAGGCAAAGTGAAACAAACTAGAATTTGAAAAATTATCATTAATATTTATGCTTTTGAAATTTACAATTTTTTTCGTCTGAGACTTGAGTCCCACAAAAACTTAAAAGCCAAAATGAGTGAGCCACTGGCAGCCTGTTAGGGTTCAAGGACATAGGAAAAGAAAACTACAGGGGGGCAGGGCTAGGGCACAGGTAGTGGAATTTTTTACAATTTTGCCCTAAGAATCTGGCCCTCCTTCCATGTAGAATTGTTCAGACAACATAAGCTGAGAGAACTCTTCAAGCCACATGTAGTTTGGAAAGTTGTCCAGGAGGAACCATTTCTGGAGGAAGTCCCTACCAATCCGTGCCCATTTTCTATGACGCGTCAGCTGCTCCGCATTCAGGTTTAGGAGAAACGGTTGCCTGGCCACTAGCAGTGTTTGGTCAAGGAGGAGAAGCTTGGATAAATCACTCGCCCAAGGGATCCCCACCCCTACTTCTGCAAGAACGACAAGAGTAATATCATCTCCAAGGAAGTCTTCCTTAAAAACCTTCCTCAATAGCATCAGCATATCCACCTTGTCTCCTCCCAGGTCCAGAAGAGACGCTAAGAAGCGAGATGTAAGTTTCGTGTTAACACGGTACCTATTTTCATTTCACAGAAATTCTCTGCCCAACACCATACGCATAGCCTCATTGGTGAATGACCCAACCTCCTTGCAGACTGATTGGAGGATTGGGTCTCTAACAGAGCCTCGAAAGGCCCTCTGGTCCTCTGCAAAAATGCTTCTCAAGTGGATGGGAGTGTCCATCTTGAGAAAATAAATTTTCAAATTAAACAACCTGAGTAGTGAGCCTATAAACCTAAAATACCATGAGCAAAGGCTAATTGAAGATGAAAGAAGCAGAGATCATATATAAATTGTTGAAGCTCTTGATTGTAATAATTACTTCTTTAACAGTATTAATTGCTATAAATTTTTTTAAATCTTTCGTATCTCTGCAAATCTTTCCCATAAATGCACTATTGTGCGAAAATGGAAACAACTATGAACCAGTACCAAATTGGCAAGTATCACATTGGAAGTCATGGGGACAGAGTGGATTGCCGTAAGTGAATAGATATATATTAAATGAACGAAATTATCAATCGCGATTCGTGACATTTGATACGTGTCTATTGAATCCAATTCCATTCCGGGCACTTTCTCGTGAGCTATGTTCTCTTCAGAAAATTGGGCCGAAATAAAACTTCATCCATTGATCTACGATCATCGAATGGTTTAAAATCATTGATAGATTTTAGGTATGTGTCACCCTTTACGTGTCAAAGAGGCCGCGCTTATTGATACATTGTGCAGAGTCCGAACTCAATGTATTATGTGATGTACTGATGTGATGTGATGTGCCTTGTCTATTAATGGCAATTGGCAATGAATTCATGAAATTGCCAATGAGTTATATATTGTACCATAAATAACAAAATATTCGCTAAAACAAATTAAATAATTTTCAAGCAGTGGAAAAAAATAGCCAATACATTTAAATAATTTTCAAGGGGTGGATAAAAATCGCCAATACATTTAAATAATTTTTCCTTTGGAGTAAAATTTTTTGCTCATACAATTATATATTTGTTCCTTTTAACAAAAATTATTCGCCTCCCACAATAAATATTTTCCCCATAGAACAAGGTATTATTTGCCAGCAATTTATGGCATTTTCGTACCCTTGAAAAAAAATTGCCAATACAAAATAATTTTTTCCTCATTTTAAAATTTTTTTTTGCCATCGATATGAAAATTTCCCCCCGAAAATAATGTTTGATTTTCCAGGATATTACACAGTTGCCCGGGGGGGTTTCTTAAAGTTATCCCTGGGTCAAAGAACATGAAATGGGGATGAAATGAAACCATGGGATAAGAAATGGAGTTAAAATGATGTCATGAAACTGGAATTAGGATAAATTTATGTCAGGATTGAAATGGGGATAAAATACCTTCAATGGGATATTTTGGGACAAATTGATATTATAGAATTGAAATGGGGACAAAATGATATCAATGAGACATAAAATGGGAAAGAAGAAATGAGACAAGATCGACAAATAGTAAATACTACGTGCATAATATTTTAAAAATAGGAGATGTAGGCATTGACCATTTTTCAGTGTCTACATATTGATTCCCCTATTCAGCCCCCAAAATAGAAGTATGTGGTTGGTATTGTGAACCAAGAGGTCATTTTTTATGACTCTTCTTCCTCATGGTCTATTGCCTCTGAATGGAATCCTGAAGATTTATTCTCTAATGTGACTATGTCTATCCCTAATACTATTCGCCAACCTTGGGCTCCCCTCCCGCTTCCCCTATTTCTTGACCTAGTGAGCTAAGTTTTGTAGAGCTGGCTAACAAGGTTAATGAATTGTGCATCACCTATAACAAGTAGAATTAAATTATTAGGTTGATTCTAGCCTCGTTTAACACTAGTAAAAGGAAAATTAACAGATTGGATGTTTTTCCTAAGGGAGATGCAAGGGCTAGGAATTGGTCCTCTAAGGGTAAGGATAATAAAGTGTGGGTTGAAGCTAATGATCTAGATGAGAGACTCAATAAATGGCATGCTATAGAAGAATAAATTAAGGCCCTAGGCACTAATGTGGTCTTTTCGGAGGAAAGAAATATTTTAGTGAGGTCTATCTCTATTATCTAGAATAATCAAGATGTGTTAAAGAGGAACTTGAAAGATGGTTGCCTTTAGCAGGAAAATAGTGAGTAAGATGTTGACATCTAAGAGGGTCCTCTAGGAGGAGCTTGAAAGGAGACATGCCAAGAGGAAGAGGTCTATTAAAGTCACCGTTATTATTGATGCTTCATATCCATTTGGTAAAAGTGTTAAAGTTAATTTTTTTTTCCATATTATTATTCATGCCAAGGATAAAATCAAAAGAATGCGCTTTTGTGAGAAGCTAAAAGACCTTAGCCAAGAGTGGAAGTTTGTTAAAGCCCCTAGTTTGTAGATCACTTGATTGTGTCTCTTAGGGGCTAGTTTTCTAGTTTTTGGTTGTTTTTTCAATTGGATTTTACTTCCATCCGGTTCTTATTTTTTTGTTTTGGGTGTTGGTTATATTAATATTGGGTTTTCTCACATCTCATGAGACCCCTCTTTTCTTCCATTTGGCTACTATGTAAGGGTTTGAGCCTTCTCCCACTTTATCTAATCAAAACATGAAATAATAATAAAGAAAATATTGTACAATTGCCACATTTTGATCATTGAGAAAATTATATTTAATTTTTTGCATATATTATAGGAGTGTGTGAAAATAGCATATAGAACAAGCATTTTATAATGCATTTGCATATTGATATAAACTACCTTTTGCACATATTTATCTATTCACTAGGTTTGTGTGGAACACGAACTAAGGATCATACACAAAAAAATCAAGAATGATCTATTATTTTATATAAAAAGTATATCATTTGTAAGGTGTATAAATTTCCTTTTCATGTGTAACAAGAATGAACTCACATACTTTGAAATACAAGATTAAGCTAGATTGACATGCACATCAAAGTATAAAAAATGTAATGGTAAAAATAACATACTTATTAGATAATTCACAAATAAGATACTTCCTGTATACACCTAAAAATGGTCTAAAGATAGTTAATTAAATACACAGTTATTTGATTAATTCCCCTTCCTAATTAATTGAATTCACAAACAATTTAATTAATTTCTCTATTCATCTACTAGTAAATAAATCTAAATGATTTATTTATATAGTTCATTTCATATCCCCCTTTGGTTAATTAATTCTAAATTAATTAATGTCTCCCCATATTAATCAATTCTTCTAATCCCTAATTAAGATTAACAAACTCAAGTTTGTTGAGATTAATTGTCATTTTCCAATTATTTGAATTTCTAAATTCAAATGAGCACATGGCTACTAACTTTAACCACCTAATCTAACCATCCCCTAGCTTAACCCATTCAATCTAATCTTGGGTCTAACTAACCCTATCCTGTCTTGCACATTCTAATCTCCTTATCCTAACCTCCTATGGTGTGGATATTCTTCCCTTGAGACACATGGCACTTTTGCCACATGTCTTCTCCCTTGGACACTTGCCCTCTCATGAGCAAGGCTCCTTGACACTTGTCACCACAGAAATGATAAGTGTCCCTTCCTCCAACCTCTTCTCCAACTTCCTCAATCTTGGCCCTTGATATCTTCAGATCAGATCTGGACCGTCGATTCCTACCACCTCAGCTTTGGCCTTGGAATTCCTATAAATATCTCTCATTTTGGAGCAATAAGGATCCCATTTCATATCAATTTAGGCATCATTACTATAGGCATTTTTCATTTCAATTATCTAGTAAATAGATTTTGGATTAATCATAGCGTGTTAATCTAGTTTCTTAAATCATGCATTTCATATCATCTCCATACTCAATCATGATCAAATAGCTACTGAACTCTTGAGTTGTCACTTTGGAGGTCATTGCTCCGCTGAGAGGCCATCAATCCAACACCTTCAAGGTCCTCAAGAATAGAGGAAAATGGGACATTTCAAGGAAGGTTTGAATTTCTAATCTAGTTTTCAATTAAGCTTTTCAATTATGTTTTTATTGTCTCATTATATGTGTATGCCTCTTATATACCACATTTTTAGCATCACACTTCCCACCTTGGTGAATTCCTTTAGTACAATCACATATTGATCAAGTGAACACTTATGCGTTAGGTTTTTCTTATGCTATCCATATTTAGTGTCTTCTACTTACACTCATTCCCACACATTCCTTATAAATCCCTTATTTTCTATCTCCATTACACTTACCTCAACACATTCAATATTTGCCTTGAGATTTACTATTTCAATGTCTAGGTTGATTTTTGTGTTGCTTAGGATTGATCTTGTGATGCATGGAGTGAAACTTAATTTTAAATTCATCTTTTCTATCATTTTTCACTAACCAATTCTAGTGTGATACATGTTATCTCTCAATATTTAAGGATATTCAACATGCCATTAATTGATATATAAAATAAGATAGAATAAGTAACATAAGGAGAAATCATTTATACAACATTTGAATTCTCTAAGGGACAAAGAATCAGATCTGTTTCATCTATATATAGCCACCTTGAATATTTTCATATATTGCCTTCAAATATTTTCTCAGATTTGTAACATTAGTTGAACTAAGTGATTGACCTTGGATAACTTTACCTTAAAAATCTGATAGATTCCCTTACATTTTTATAAACATTATAGTCCTTACAAATGTATCAAATATATGAAACCAAAGCAAGTAGGTTTCACGAGTTTGTGTTTTACCAATTCAAATCCATGATGATTGAGATTGATTTTTTCAATTTTCTATACTTATTAGATGCCAATATTATACATTATTTTCATGAGAAAAACAAATTAATTTTTTGTATCATCAACATTTTCTCTAGACCATCATTCTACAAAAATAAAATAAAAAATTACATAATTTCTTCCTCCTAATTATTAGATTTGCTATTCTATTCGTCAACCTAGTATAAATTTAATTTGGATTGATTATTAAATTTATAAATTACATAAATTTATTTACGAGTAGAAGCACTTAAAAATTCGTCTAAGTTGAATGAGAATTTGTTAATAAAATCTTAACAAATTTGAGGGAAGATTTACATACAATCCTACTTTGAAAGCTGAAAGAAATCCCCAGCTAGGAAATTCACCACTTACATAAAAATATTTAACTTCCCGCGGAGGAGGCAGGCAATATTAAAATTTAGTGGCCAGCCACATTTTATGCTAACTTGTGGTGGTTGTTATTGTGTTTGTTGTGCTGGCGTGTATAAAGAGGTTGCAAATGCATAGCTGATGCAGCGGCACAGCAAACATTTGCCGTACCGAACTGAATGCTTTGTTGGTTATTCTCTAAATCAATCCAGAAATGGGTAAGATTGGAGGTGAATTATTAGTCACGGTCATATTATTAGGGTTCATCATTCGTGCCTCGACCCAGACACCATCAGGCGGCAACAACAAATCTGATCCTCTGGATATTGTCTTTTTTCAGGTAAATACTAATAGCAGGCAACCTAAAGCTTAGTAACGTTAGATTTAATAATAATTCTAACGTATGGGGCGAATGACAGGGATTCAATTGGGAGTCCTGGAAGAGCGGTTCATGGTACAACGTACTGAAAGGGGCCGCAAAAGAGATAGCAGGAGCCGGTATAACAGATGTCTGGTTTCCCCCACCTTCTCAGTCTGTAGCTCCACAAGGTATGAAAGAAACGGTGGGCTTTGTTTTTTAGGTTAAATTATGATTGTCCCAAGGGAAGTGTTATGGAGTCGATGGAAAAGTCATTACCTAATAAACTATAAATAATTCTGACCAAGTCACTTAATCCATAGCTGTCTTTCTATAGATGAAACCAGTGCTAATGTAAACCAATATTTGAGTATACAGGTTATCTGCCGGGGAAGCTGTACGACCTGGACGAATCCAAGTATGGAAGTTCCTCTGAGCTGCGGAAGGCAGTGCAGGCGTTCCACCAGAACGGAGTGCGGTGTGTGTGCGACATAGTCATCAATCACAGGACGGGCTCAAAGCAGGACGACAAAGGCAACTGGTGTATTTTCGAAGGAGGAACAGATGACGACCGCCTCGACTGGGGCGCCTGGGCCATTCCCGTCCACGACAAACCCTACTCATGTGGCATGGGCAACGCAGACACTGGATATGACTACGAGGCTGCACCTGACGTCGACCACACAAACTCGCGTGTGCAGCGCGAGTTGTCTGAGTGGATGAAGTGGCTTATGTCCGACATCGGCTTTGACGGCTGGAGGTTCGATTTCGGCAGAGGATACGCGGGGAATTTGCTGGCTATGTACATCCAAAACACCGCCCCTGCTTTCGCTGTGGGCGAGGTGTGGGACACACTCAATTTTGGAAACGGAGGAGAGAATGCTCATCGGCAGAGACTGGTCGATTGGGTTCACTCCACCGGCGATCACTCTGCCACTTTCGACTTTACTACCAAAGGAATTCTGCAGCTTGCTGTGCAGAACAACGAGCTCTGGCGTTTAAGGGACTCCAACGGCAAACCCTCTGGCATGATCGGCGTCTGGCCCGAAAAGGCCATCACCTTCATTGATAACCACGACACGGGCTCTACGCAGAACTTGTGGCCCTTTCCTCCTGATAAACTTATGCAAGGATATGCCTATATTCTCACTCACCCCGGAGTGCCAACCATTGTAATTTCTTAGTTTTTTTAATCTTTATTGTTATTGTTATTTAAGTGATTTGTGTTGTGATTATAATTCCATTGGGTGACTGTGCTGTCTGCGTGCAGTTTTATGATCATTTCCAGGACACGAACTTGAAGGAGGGCATAAAAAAGCTGATTGAAATACGAAAGAGAAACCAAATCAAGGCCAACAGTGCTTGCACCATCATAACCGCAGAGTCCGACCTGTACATGGCCAACATCGAGGAAAAGGTTATCATGAAAATCGGAGCCAGATATGATGTGGGAAAGTTCCTCCCGTCTAAAGATTTCCAGCTCGCCACATCGGGAAACGACTATGCTGTCTGGGAAAGGAAGGCTTAAACTTCCTGTAATTAAAGTCATTCATTTGTGGAATTGCTATAATTAATTCAATAAACCAATGAAGACTATCACTTTTATATCTCATCGATATTCTGTTACATTCTCTACTATTCTTCCTTTCCTGCTTAAATTGAGTTAAAATGTTTCGAGGATAAAAAAAAATCAATACATGTTTGATATTCTTTCTAATGCATATCCACATGGTACATCCTCCCGTCAATTCTGTCGCATCTATATCTCACTGAGAAACTTTATTTTGTGCTGCGTCTGACTCGGAAGAGGTTTTGTAGAGTTTGTTCACACTAACTCGGAAAGTGGATTTCGTTCGTGTATGGGGCACAACAATATGATTGAATATTTAGAAAACTTAATATTAAATTATATAACATTTTTCTATATTTAAATATAATATAAATAATATACTGCCACTTTTTTGCCGATAAAAAAAAATCATTGTTATTAGATTTTGATTAGTGTGACTGACCCTATGCAGTTTCCGGATCATTTCCAAGACACGATTTTGAAAGAGGGCATAAAAAAAAGCTGACTTAAATAGAAAAGATAAACAGAATCAAAGGCAAAAGCGCTTTCACCATCATAACCGTGAAGGCGGAGCTGTACATGGCCAAAATTAAGCAAAGTGTTACCATGAAAATCGGAGCCAGATTTGATGTACGGGAGTTCTACTGTCACAAGATTTTCCACTTGCCAATTCGGAAAACCGATATGATGTATGGCAAAAGAAGGCCCAATTTCGAATATAATGTTATTGTTTTATTAAAAAATTTCCATCAAATACACCAATGAGGATGACTACTTTATAGAACATCTAAATTCTGTTAGTTTGCCTTTTCTTCTTGCTTAAATCAGGGTAAACGTTTCGTGGTTGAAATCTTCTGAATCACATTGTTTACTTTCAAAAAGCAATATAAGAAAAAGACTAAAGAGGAGAGTGACTACAAACAAGTATTTGTTTAATATCTTTCTTTCATATCCACACGATAGATCCCAATTAAATCAGACTGGAAGGAGATTTGTTTACATTATATCAAGAGAGTTTTCAACATCAAATATGAAAGGAATAAACACTTCCTTTCCTGCAGGGTGACATAACGCCAAAAACAATGTAGGGTTGGACATAACGCCAAATAATTCAGAGTTTTCAACATCAAGAGAGTTGGTCATAATAATAGGGCCATCTTTAGGCTGTACATGTTGTCTCTAATGTATACAGCGGGTAAATCAGATTTACAACCTTCAACCATTGTATTTATCTATTAAATTCTCTAAAATTGAAACACATATGTACCAGTCTATTATCTCCTATGTCATTGCTACCAAAAATTTCCTTAAAAACTTTTAATTTCAACATAATAAAAATAATTAAAAAATTATATGATCTATCATTCTAGATGTATCTTTCGTATACTAGGTCTTTAGATCCACTACTGCTAGTCATGAAAAAATACCATCCAAAACCTAAAACACAGATGCACATGATCCCAAACAAAAGTAGTACCAACGAATGATATAAATCATAAGAACACAATTGCATGACTTCAAAAGACGATATATCTTATAGAAGAATGAAACATTCACTCCCTTTCATAATGATGTGTAATGTTATAGTCAACTTTCATCTCTAAAGTATTCAAAAGGCCCTAGTCAATTTTTATTCACCATCAAGAATCTTTTACGCTTAAACACTCAAATGAAAAGCCTAGAACAAAATATAAAGAGAGAAAGTATTCACATTATCCAATCATCATTTATGATTTTGGTAATGATATTTCTAGTTATTAACATCTTTACTTTCAATTGATGGGATTTCTCATATTGCTAGTCATTAAGATATGTTAGAAAAAGTGAACTAAACCTTGTGATCCCAAGGAGAGTGTATACAACAATTTTGTGTATTTCAATAACTACACTTGCTTTTTAAAACAAAAAAAATTAACTAATCTAAAGTTATTACGAACTATCAAAACTTCACTAGTAGCTAGGGATGAAATTACTCTTCCTAAGCAAGCTCTACTCCACAATTTATTTTAATTATGTTATTTATAGCTTTGGAATTTGATGGATTGTATGAGATGACATACAACTCTATTAAGTAGCAATGCATGAGCTTAAATTTTGGTCATACCATACCAAGCATCAAATTTTGATCAAAATATTGGTCCATCATATTTCCTCCAAGGGAAATTTACCAACCTAAAGAAAAAAGATTAAATTTTGTAGCTTAAAAATCAATGAAGAATGGGATCCTTTATATCAGTATAAACTATAAAATATAAAATAACAACATAATAAAAGAAAACCAAAAAAATGTGTTAAACAACAAGTCAAGAACTAAAATACATATTGACTTCATAAAAAATTCAAATAAACTCGCCTATAACTATAAAATATAGGCCAAACACAGACTTCCAATTATAATATGTTGTTTTTATCTATAATTTCTGCCTTTAAAATAAGATTAATTATATCAATTGTAAAAAGTATCAAACTTAATTTATTCAAAATAAAAAATGTAAATAGACTTTTAGTCTGCCTGTGAAATTGAGCTCATCAGAAATAAATCTTGTTGAATGTAGAGCTCCTAAACTGAAATCAAAATAATAAAAACTTAGAACCAGTGAAATAAGCCTAAAATTCTTTATCACAATAAAATATCTCTATCTGATGAAACAAATAAGGATCTAACAATATATTCAAAATAGCCATAAATATCAACATAAAAAGGAGTGATCCCGCGAATAGATTCTCGAAATAAATAATCACTTACGTCAAGATTCTGCATACCTTTGTGTCGTGCTGTCAACAATGCTGACCAGAAAAAATGGGTAAAGTTTGCAAGAAAAAGCAGAATTTTTTAAAATAGTTTAACGGCCAGTTAAAAATTTGTTTTCAGGCAGAAACTTCTCCGCTGAAAGCTGTTTAATAATATAACCTATAGCTTAATTACCAAAATAATAAAAAATAATGACATATCACTAAATGTAATTCCAAAATTTGATTAAAAAACACCCACACATTTATTATCAGAACATTCTTTACTAACGTTTGCAATTCAAGGCTTCCTTTCCCAAACAGCATAATCCTTTCCACTAATAGCGAGCTGGAAAAATTCCTTGGATGGCTCTAGATTTCCCACAGCAAATCTGGCTCCAATTTTCATGACAACTCTTTCTTCAATATTGGCCATGTACAGATCGTCCTCGGCGGTTATAATGGTGCAATTGCTGTTAGCCTTGATTTTATTTCTCTTTCGTATTTCAATCAGCTTCTTTATGCTGTCCTTCAAATTCGTGTCTTCGAAATGCTCATAAAACTGTAGACAGACAGTCATCCAAAACAATTAGAATCATAACCACAACATGAATCAATTAAGCAGCAGTAGTTATCAAGATAAGAAGATTGAGAAAGAAACATTACAATCGTGGGAACTCCAGGGTGAGTGAGAATATAGGCGTATCCTTGCATAAGTTTATCAGGAGGAAAGGCCGATATGTTCTGCTGCGTAGCCCCTGTGTCGTGGTTATCAACGAAGGTAACGGCCTTTTCAGGCAAGACGCCGATCATACCGGAGGGTTTACCATCGGAATCCTTTAAACGCCAGAGCTCGTTGTTCTGCACAGCGACCTGCAGAATTCCTTTGGTAGTAAAGTCGAAAGCAGCAGAGCGGTCGCCGGTGGAGTGAACCCAATCGACCAGTCTCTGCCGATGAGCATTCTCTCCGTTTCCAAAATTAAGTGTCTCCCAAATCTCGCCCACAGCGAAAGCAGGGGCGGTGTTTTGGACGTACAGAGCCACCGAACTCACAGCGTATCCCCTGGCAAAGTCGAACCTCCATCCGTCGAAGCCAATGTCAGACATGAGCCACTTCATCCACTCCGACAACTCGCTCTGCACACGCGGGTTTGTGTGGTCGATGTCAGGGGCGCCCTTGAAGTCTGCTTCAGGGTCTTCAGCCTTGCCCGAGCTGCGCGAGTAGGGCTGGTCGTTCATGGGAGCGGCCCAGGCACCCCAGTCCAGACGCCCATCATCCGTTCCTCCCTCGAATATACAACGGTCGCCTTTGTCGTCCTCTTTGGATCCCCACCGGTGATTTATCACCGCGTCGCACACACACCACACTCCATTCTGGTGGAACGCCTGTATCGTCTGTCGCAGCTACTCCGAAGTCCCGTAGTTGGATTCCAGGTCGTAAAGCTTCTCCGGCAAATAACCTATACACAATTAAATGTACGAGAATGCCCCTTTTACAAACCCTCATTTCAGCCGCTGTTAAACGGCCTCCATTACAGAAACCCTCTCCTGCAATTGCAGTTACAACTAATTATACAAAACCCTACCATAAAATACTATTTGTTGCATACCTTGTGGACCGTCGGCCGCGGACTGACAGGACGGAGGGAACCAGACGTCTGTAATTCCGGCATCTCCGATCTCCTTTGCAGCCCCTTTCAGTACGTTGTACCATGAATCGCTCTTCCATGACTCCCAAACGAACCCCTGCCATTCACCCCATATTTCAGAAATATTATTAACTCTAACTTTATAAAGCTTTAAGTTGCATGCTATTTACCTGAAAAAAGATAATATCCAGAGGATCAGATATGATTTCGACTGCGCCAGCCATGGAGGCATACGTGATGAACCATACTAATATGACCGCGCCCAGTAAGTTTCCTTCATTCTTGCCCATAGCGGTACCGAATGTAAAGAATAACCAGTAAATTATTCAGATCGTTACAGCCAATGTTTGCAATGGGGTTTTTTAATACACTTCATACAAAATCATGTCCACACAATTTTTTCTTTTCTAATCTAAATTCAATCTAGAGCACAAAAACTAGATGAATAAAATAAATCAAAGACAAAGACTGAATTCAAGCAATTTACATAATAAAATAGATCAAATTTAGCAACGAAATATAATGCTTAATGATAAAACACTGTAAAATGCTAGATCTTTACAGATTGTCAAACAAAATAAGTTGTTAGTCAAAACGAAACACTTTGGCCGCCATACGACTGTTGAATGCGCAGCCAGGTCAAGCTACATTTATTGTTATGTCAAAATTTGTGACATGTCCTCTGCCGTATTAGAATTGTTCTTTTCGTTTGCATACTGCATTTCCTTCTCTTAACGTATCTCACACGAACATTCTCTCCACATGAGGTCAGATAATCTTATGTTAACTGTTGCAAGATCTTCCCCATTATCGAAGGGCTGATGCGGTTAGTGTATGATTAATATTAAATATAATCATATAATATTAATTACTAATATATTTATATAATGATATATATTATAAGCAATTTTAATAATATATTGGCACTTGCATTTATAGGAGGTTCAAATGATACGTCAATAAGAAATTAATAAATTTCAATTGAAAATCTATTATGGAAATGTTGTTGTTCATGATAGCGATGCAAATGTCCTAATTCTATAGTAATTCTACTCTGAATCTCATTGATGGATTGATCCATACATATTCTAGGAGCCACAAAACTTCAAATGAATCTATAAATAGTAAAATAGGGGGAAACAAGTGTTTGATCCTAGGATAAAGAACAATTCTATTTTTGCACCAATCAAAAGCTTCGATTTCTCATTTATCATTGTCAGCATCATATGCAAACACAAAACTTTCGCAATGAACAAAAACTAATCATCTTTGTGTTATCTTTTGACCTTCGCATATTTTACATAATAGTGGTTTGCAACATCCAATGAATAGTGAATTCTCATAAGGGAATCATTTACCATCCCAATATACTATCAAAAATATTCAAATATTGCAAACTTTTGATTAGGAGGTTTCTTGGGGTACCACAACACTCCAAATAAATTCAGTCATTTGAATTGTAGATGATATAATGCAAGAAAACATCTAAGGGAAGAGTTAATGTTGCTTTAATGTAGTCTTCTTGAGTTCAAGTAATTTCAACATAATAATGTAAATTGATTTGTTCTATCAAATTGACATGTTTTTTTTGTGTGCTAGTGCCAACTCAATCTATAATCTTTTACCCAACTATCCACATCTACATTTTAATGACTTTACTTTCTCCTTTTTCTTCTTTTGAGAATTTGACTCAATTAGAGTTTCAAGTGATTTGGCCTTTCTACTTCATGCTTGACCAAATTCTTTTAGGAGCACAACCAATATTTTCTTCTCATCCACAATTGGATCTTTTGTACCAAATCTCAATACAAAAGATAAACCAAATCAAATTCATCGATGTTTTGTATTTTGTAAAAAAGTTTTCAAACACAAGGTATCCCAAAATCTACAACCTAGAAAAGTATTATAAATTCCATTATATATCTTGAAGAATCTGACATCATTACCATCTATAGCGTAGTCTTCTTTGTACTTTTGAGATGTACCATCTAGAATGGCCTTTAATCTCATTGCAAAAAGCTCTAGAATGGAGTCATTGACATCTAATTTAATAAACTCTTTTGCTGGTCAAAAAAACAATTATTTTCCTATGTTTGAGATATATTATGTTGATCAAATTGTAGTTATCTAACTATACCATAGATTTGAGAATGAAAATATTCTAGTTGAATCTATTCCTTGAAAAGGATAGAGATTGCATGTGAAATGGCACTTCTCAAGAACTATACATGAATAGTTTTATGTTAAAATTTAAAATGTAAGCATTGTATATGCATGTATAGATACTATTTTCAAAATAAAGAAATGTGGAAAAACACTTCAATGCACATATATCATATTTCATCAAAAATCTATGTTCAATGCCTAGGTCTTAATGCATATTTCATGGCAGCAATGCAAAGTCACTATATAATAATACCCTATATTCAACCACTTCTCATTACCTTTCACATGTGTGTGGTTCACAAATTAAAATAAAAATAAAAATTAGTTTTATCTTATTAAAAAGAGAAAGACTAACTAACTTGTAATAAAAGATCTTATACAAGTAATCTAATGTTGTGCACACTTATATAATTATACAAAAAATAAAAATCAATCCTTTTCTTTCAAGTTTATAAAACATTAATGTAAAGGAAAATTTCAAGCTCTAAAAGTCTAAAAATTGTGTTGCAATATGGAGGAAAACATTATCAAATTAATTTCTTTCAAATAGCTATTGGATGGTTTTCTTCAACTTTTTCTGCATTATTTTCTTCAATGTTGATCTACAATTTTTGTTTTGCCTTTTTGTTCTTTGGTTGAGTTCCTAAATGCTAGACAAAATAATGGTTCAAGATCATTTTCTCTCCATGTTTAAATATAACTTTCCTATGGTTCATGATGTCTAAATAGTTATGGTCGTGCATACTATGGAAACACTAATAATTTTTAAATACTCATTGTAAATAAATGAATAGCATTGGAAATGTGTTATTTGTAGCATGCATCTTGCAGCAGGTTAAATAAACCCATCTTTCTATTGAACGACACTTTTACCTGAAAAATACAATCAATTATAATGGTATGAAAATAATCATAAAATTTTGATGGTATTGAAACTAAATCATCAAATTTTGCTAATATAATAAAAAAAAATCTTTCAAAATGTGCTTGTCTACTATAACCTTTTCCTATTTAATGCAAGTCAATTCTAACAAGCAAGTTAATTTCAATTCAATAGCATGTTAGAGTTGTAAAAGTATTCAATAATAAATTATTTCATTTACTATGAATATATCTTGGTGAAACAACATTCATGTAGCCATATATCACTATTTCTTTAGACCAAAATTTATCTCTCAACTTGCGACAAAATCAAGGCAAGCAAAAGTCATGCAAAAATGGGAATGCATAGCCACATGATGTCATCTACAATAGTGATGTTATGAATTGAGACTTAAAATGGTCCTAGTAGTGCTATTTCATTCATATCATTGTATTTTAAGTTTGCAATATTCAAATCTACAACCTAGTCTATCAACTCGTAAGATAAAAATGCAAACTTACACTATAACATACAATTTCCTTTATGTATATGACATCACTCTAAGAAATTTTAAAGTTGTATTTTTCATTTCCAAGTAATAAATTAAAAAAAAATTGACACAAAAGAAGCAGATGATGAGACACAATATGCACCCTTTGTCATGTAATTCTCCCTCAACTATAGCTAACAAAAAAAAATTCTTTGAGGTGCTAAATTTAACCTCACTTCTTTAGAGTCCAAAATCAAGGGCTCTCAATTGTCATGAAAAATATGCACTTCAACACGTTTGTAATAAACATACCTTATTGACCAAACAAATAAAATAAAGGTAATGATATAATTATAAAAACTACTATTTGTGTTGTGATCTTGTAATCATTAATAACCAGAAAAAACATCATATAGTGCAATAATTTTTACTACTACTAAATTTATGTTGGCACCATTTTCAACAACAACTTAGGATTCTCAGTTTACCCAAGAAATAAACATCCAAAAATCACATAATTGAAAAGTGAAAAAAAAAAAAAAAACTTAAAAGTATGATAAGAAATGTATCTATTCATTTTTATGTAAATTTTTAGTTCAACTCTAAATGATATGTTTTAAAATAATAATATTAGAAATTGTAACAATTTGAACCTCTTTGTAAGGAAGTTTGTCTTTTTTGAGCAACATTATGATGCTTTTTGTGCAAAAACTACCTAATCTAGTACCTCAACATTAACAAAGGGCTTAGGCACAATGATAATTTTGTTGTTCTTAACGTCAACACTTTAATTGTAGTGCATAGCTAAACACGATTTGTGTTCTTAAATATTTGTAATAAAGGGTATGGGCACAACCAGATTGGTGGAGTAATTAAACTATAGTGAATACTAAACAACAATAATGGAACAAAATGGAGCTATAACAAGTTGACAAAGCCATGGGAATCGAAAAGAAATTTATTAAGTGTTGATGAAAAATTCAAGCCACAATTATTTTTTTATAAATTCCAATACACTAGATAAACCATCATTCTATTTTCCCTACTTTCCTACTTCATGAAGTATGTTGTATTGTAAGACCGTGATTATATACATGCCCTCTCCATAATTGATACGAGAAAGACCTATTCAAGCGGATAAAAGTCCATAGTAATTGCTCTAAGAAATTAGCTCCATATTTTCTCTATACTCAAAATGTATCCATACAATATAGAGCTACAAGTAAACTTTTGAGTAAAACCAACAATGAATCCAATAATCTATGCAACATATTTAACCATGATCCATAAAGTTTCTTCAAATTTGCACAATGTTTCTTCTGAATTTACAATGATCAAAAGGGTTTTTCTTTCAATTTTCAAGAAATGAAAATCAAGATGTATTCCATCAAAAAAATTAAAAACCTAGTTGGACATCATGAGATATTAAATAGTAAAAAATGGCAATGACAACCAACCATATATAGTTATCTCAACTGTGAAATTTAAAAAATCATAACAATTGCTCTTTTTAATTTTTTCCTATTTTTGGTTGAAGATGTTTTAACTTTCTGAAAACCCTACCTCATGACACAAGGAAGCCCATAAAAGAGTGAGTGAATTAGTCCATGGATCGACAATCAAGCAAATTGAGAATCAATGTCGTCTATTTACAGAGCCCTTCAGTTTTATTTATATTAAGATTGGCATTGGAGGAAGCCCCTATCCTTGCGTTCCCTCAAACGGTGCTTTGAAAATCAACAACAAGAGAATCCCAACAGTGAGCTAGACTCAATGATACAAGAAATAAAGGCTCTAAAACTCAAAAAAGAAAGCTTGAGAAACCCAAATAAAACCTCAAGAACAAGGAAAACAAAATAAACAAGAATGTAGAACCACCAAATAAACGTAAAATTTATCTCAAAGTAAAATATCTCCACATAAAGAAACAATTAGGGAATAACACTGTGTATACAGTAATATCATATATGAAAACATGCATAGATTAAAAAATAAAAATACTCACCTCAAGACTATGCACAGCTTGTATCCTATTGTCAACAATGCCGATCAGAAAAAATGGGCAGAGTTTGGAGGAAAGATATTACAAACCCCTACAAAAGTAGAAATACTTTAAAAAATAGATGATCGAAAACCAAAATCCCTATAGCTACTGCTGCAATCTACTTGTAATAAATGAAAACTAAATATAAAATTATTGGGGTTTAAGAGCTACCTAATGTACCATGATTGTGGATAACGAGAAACTGTTCTGCAGTGGTAAACCAAATTTGCAAACTTAGTAGATGCAAGGAACATTTGATGCCTATCGATCGTCCGATCAAAAGATGGTGAGGAGCATAATTATTCTGTGAAAATTGGGAGAGGGTATCTTACACTGTTCCCATGTCTCCTCGTACTCCAACATATAGGTAGATACCTGTATTGTGAGCAATCAATTCAGTATCAAACTGGAGCAAGATTTTTTACAGCTAAATTTCGCAGCTAGACTTCTGGTAACCTGAAAATAGTTTAGAGTGAGACAATAGTTTAGAGGAGTGAGATAGGTTTTCCACTTCTTTGTATGTTCACAAGTTCGCAAGGAACCCTGTCTACTATTTATTATTTAAATAACATTAAATAATATTGATCATTATTAAAAAATAATTATAATTATTAAAGAATATTATCATTAATTAATAATATATTGTGATTTTATATATTAAATAATTAAATATAGTTTAAATTATATTTAATATATTTAAATTATTATTTAATTATATTAATAATTATATTTGATCAAATTGGTTTTTTTGATCGGTAATATTTTTTATTTTATTAAATAAACTAAAACACTACACCTTCATCCAGAAAATATCATCAACCTATCCAAAAAACCACCCACAAAAACTCCAAACCACCCATCAACAAAAAGACATTCATAAACCAGTAACCTGCACAAACCCTACCCCATATCTACGAATACGAAAAAATGTCTTATACATCATGCCATACTAAAATTGGCATATATTGTTCAAACGGTTCTGAAAGTTAAGATTTTCAAATAAGAATTTAACAAAAAAAGGAAATGGCACCAAGAGGTACCCTGGCTTGCAGAATCTTCATCTCTCTTTCTTCACCACTTTTGCATTCGATGCACTCGAAGCACCGCCAACCCTCTTCGCTTCACCAACCGGGTCTGTTTTCCCGCGGCTCATTTTGCTTGGCCATTTCCGCAAATAGGCGCCTAGTTATCGGTCCCTTCCTTTGCTCCTCCTCCACCACCCAGCTTCCTCCCTCGCCTGTCTGATAATTCACAAATAATATACTTCTCAGCTTGGTGAATTCATTTCGTACAATCACATATTGATCAAGTGAACACTTGTGCATTAGGTTTGTCTTATGCTATCCATATTTAGTGTCTTCTACTTACACTCATTCCCACACATTCCTTATAAATCCCTTAATTACTATCTCCATTCACACTTACCTCAACACATTCAATATTTGCCTTGAGATTTACTATTTCAATGTCTAGGTTGATTTTTGTGTTGCTTAGGATTGATCTTGTGATGCATGAAATGAAATTTAATTTTAAATTTATCTTTTCTATCCTTTTTCACTAACCATTTCTAGTGTGATACATGTTATCTCTCAATATTTAAGGATATTCAACATGCCATTAATTGATATACAAAATAAGATAGAATAAGTAACATAAGGAGAAATCATTTATACAACATTTGAATTCTCTAAGGGAAAAAAAATCAGATCTATTTCATCCATATATAGCCACCTTGAATGTTTTCATATATTGCCTTCAAATATTTTCTTAGTTTTGTAACATTACTTAAACTAAGTGATTGGACCTTGGATAACTTTACCTTAAAAAATTGATAGATTCCCTTACATTTTTATAAACATTATAGTCCTTACAAATGTATCAAATATATGAAACCAAAGCATGTAGGTTTCACGAGTTTGTGTTTTACCAATTCAAATCCTTGATGATTGAGATTGACTTTTTCAATTTTCTATACTTATTAGATACCAATATTATACATTATTTTCACGAGAAAAACAAATTAATTTTATGTATCATCAACATTTTCTCTAGACCGTCATTCCACAAAAATAAAATAAAAAATTACATAATTTCTTCCTCCTAATTATTAGATTTGCTATTCTACTCGTCAAACCAGTATAAATTTAATTTGGATTGATTATTAAATATATAAATTACATTAATTTATTTACGAGTAGAAGCACTTAAAAATTCGTCTAAGTTGAACGAGAATTTGTTAGTAAAATCTAACAAATTTGAGGGGAGATTTAAATACAATCCTACTTTGAAGCTGAAAGAAATCCCCAACTAGGAAATTCACCACTTAAATAAAAACATTTAACTTTTCGCGGAGGAGGCAGGCAATATTTCTGTTAAAGCAGGATATTAAAATTTAGTGGCCAGCCACATTTTATGCTAACTTGTGGTGGTTGTTATTGTGTTTGTTGTGCTGGCGTGTATAAAAAGGTTGCAAATGCATAGCTGATGCAGCGGCACAGAAAACATTTGCCGTACCGATCTGAATGCTTTATTGGTTATTCTCTAAATCAATCCAGAAATGGGCAAGATTGGAGGTGAATTATCAGTCACGGTCATATTATTAGGGTTCATCATTCATGCCTCGACCCAGACACCATCAGGCGGCAACAACAAATCTGATCCTCTGGATATTCTCTTTTTGCCGCTTTCGACTTTACTACCAAAGGAATTCTGCAGCTTGCTGTGCAGAACAACGAGCTCTGGCGTTTAAGGGACTCCAACGGCAAACCCTCTGGCATGATCGGCGTCTGGCCCGAAAAGGCCATCACCTTCATTGACAACCACGACACGGGCTCTACGCAGAACTTGTGGCCCTTTCCTCCTGATAAACTTATGCAAGGATATGCCTATATTCTCACTCACCCCGGAGTGCCAACCATTGTAATTTCTTAGCTTTTTTAACCTTAATTGTTATTGTTATTTAACTGATTTGTGTTGTGAGTATAATTCCATTGGGTGACTGTGCTGTCCACGTGCAGTTTTATGATCATTTCCAGGACACGAACTTGAAGGAGGGCATTGAAAAGCTGATTGAAATACGAAAGAGAAACCAAATCAAGGCCAACAGTGCTTGCACCATCATAACCGCAGAGTCCGACCTGTACATGGGCAACATCGAGGAAAAGGTTATCATGAAAATCGGAGCCAGATATGATGTGGGAAAGTTCCTTCCGTCCAAAGATTTCCAACTCGCCACATCGGGGAACGACTATGCTGTCTGGGAAAGGAAGGCTTAAACGTACTGTAATTAAAGTCGTTCCATTTGTGGAATTGCTATAATTAATTCAATAAACCAATGAAGACTATCACTTTAATATCCCATCGATATTCTGTTACATTCTCTACTGTTCTTCCTTTCCTGCTTAAATTGAGCTAAAATGTTTCGAGGATAAAAAAAAATCAATCACATGTTTGATATTCTTTCTAATGCATATCCACATTGTACATCCTCCCGTCAATTCTGTCGCATCTATATCTCACTGATGCGCATGACATTAAATCAAGAGAGTTTTCAAAATCAAATATGAAAGGAATAAACGCTTCCTTTCCTACAGGGTGACATAACGCCAAAAACAATGTAGGGTTGGTCATAATAATAGGGCCATCTTTAGGCTGTACATGTTGTCTCTAATGTATAAAGCGGGTAAATCAGATTTACAACCTTCAACCATTGTATTTATCTATAAAATCCTCTAAAATTGAAACACATATGTAGCAGTCCATTATCTTCTATGTCATTGCTACAAAAAAATACACTTTTAATTTCAACATAATAAAAATAATTAAATAAATTATATGATCTATCATTCTAGAAGTATCTTTAGTATAATAGATCTTTATATCCACTATTGCTAATCATGAAAAAATACCATCCAAAACCTAAAACACACATGCACGCGATCCCAAACAAAAGTAATACCAACGAATAATATAAATCATAAGAACACAATTTCACCACTTCAAAAGACCATATATCTTATAGAAGAATGAAACATTCACTCTCTTTCATAATTATATGTAATATTATAGTCAACTTTCATCTCTAAAGTATTCAAAAAGGAGTTTGTTATATACAATAAGAGGGAGCGAGCGCTCTGCAACCCGTACGACCTCCATTGAAGGCTGTCTTTTCTCCTTCCTTGGAGTTTGTACTCTGCTAACGCTCTCTGCCTTGGTGTCTTTTGTGTGTGGTCTCATTGTTTTAATCCTTTTGCTTTTGTTTTGTGTTGCCCTAGTTTATGCCGAGTTCCCTTGTGTGTGCTTGGGTCAGTCGGTCTCAGCCCCGACCTGGTTTCACTCATGCGACTTGTAGATGGGCAGTATCATTAATGATGGCTCGAATTGCAGGGATGAAGAGATGGAAATCATTGATAATAGTGGTTGCCACGAAGAAGGTTTGGATAAATCTCACGGTGTGTCCGAAGAGGAGAAAGGAAAACATTCTTACAGAGAGGTGGTGTCGGATTGCTCCACTTCAGTTTGCCCGCCATCTGCTTCATTTGATGGAAAATTTTCTAGAGTGTTCAATGCAGTACCCAGTGATGTTAGAGGGACCCCAGCCGAGGGAGATAGACATGGAGGAGGCGAATCTTCTGACCTTGGTGGAGGTGGTGGCGGTAAGTCTGCTTCCTGCAGTTTGAAAACTCTCTCTCTTTCTCCGAATGAGGATATGATTAAAGCTATTAGATTAGAACAATCTCGGCTGAGAAACATTGCAATTTTTTTTGTCTGTATGAATAGAGATTTTCTACCCTTGAGGAAATTTTTCGATGATTGGATTGCTAATGTTTGGGGAAAGAAGCAAAAATTCAAAAGGGATTATTTATTGTATTTTTTAAATCCCACCATATGCAGGACAGGGTTTTGGAAAAAAAAATTTTGGAACGTAGGGCGTTCTCTCTTTAGGGCTTTTCAATGGTCCCCAAAAGGCATCTTTGAGCAAGTAATTGCTAGTTATTCTCCTAACAGGGTTGAAATTAAAAATTTGCAGCCTGAATTTTGGCCGTTTATTTCTCAAATTCTCAAGCCTCTCGACTCTGTCATGGAAATTGAAGAGTCACGGTCGAGTCTTCCACATTTAAATGCTAGGGTTCTTATAGCATTATCTTCTTATAGCATTATCTCCGGAAGTTGATTTTCCTGATGTTATTTCACTAAGTTTTGAAGAGGAAGTTTTTTCATGGGAACTAACTATGTTAGGAAATTTGGGGGCTATGTTTTTATTGTAAACTAAATGGTCATAGTAAGCGTGAATGTCCCTCCCTTAAAAATTCACAGAATGTTGGTTTCAATGTTGCTTTTAAGGAAACCGGAAAGGGTAAAACGAATAATGTTACTGTTCAAATGGATAAGAACAATAATAATTTGAATACAGTGAATGAATCCTCTGGTGTCAATTTAAATGGTGAGGTAGCAGATACGATAAATTCTGACCCTGGTCTTAATATGAATACATATTCTAGTTTATCCAATCCTCTTTTTGAAGTGGAATTTGAGGTTGTTCTTGTCACTAATAATGGTGAAAAAATGGTTGCCCTAACCTGTTGCCTAATGCTTACTGGTTGTTTGTGGGAGACTTTAACATGATTGAATATAATGAAGATAAATGTGGTGGCAATAAACATGGTTGGAAAGGTAATGAGTATTTCTTTTGGCCCCAATTTAAACGGAGATTTAACCTGGTGGACCCTCTTCAAAATAAGGACTCGTATTATGATATCTGGTACACTTGGTGCAATAATCAAAGTGGTCAGTAGATGCTCTAATGTAGATTGGATAGATTATATGTTGAGGCCAACTCTTTCTCTCTTATTTGTTAGGGTGAGCATGCCCCTATCTATGCTACTATTTCTGATCATTCTCCTATCTTTGCCTTTGTTTCTCTTATTGAATCCTCATCCCCTGTCAGATGTAAGAAGAATAATGGCTTAAAATTTAATGTATCCCTCCTGAATGATGTTGATACCGAGGAAGCCATTAGAATGAATTCCTTCTTAACTAAATTTTGTAATGGTAGCCTCAGGCCTAAAGAGATGTGGGTGTCTCTCACTGATACTTGGAGGAAAATGTTTTAGATTATCGGTAAAAATAAGTCCATGGAAAGGAACAAGGAAGAGTCTCTTCCATAGTCAAAACTAAATTATTTGGAAAAGGAGCTTCAGGCTAAAAGGGATGACAATGCTTTGGAAGAACAACTTATATGGGTTAAGAACTACTTAAGGAAGATTCAAAATTATAAGATTAAAGGACAGAAGGTCAAATCAAAGATGATCTGGATCAAGGAAGGAGATAGGGGGTCCAAATACTTCTTCAACTTGATCAAAGCCAAGAACAAAAGAGAGCTCATTGAGGAGATAGAAATTAATGGATCCATATCCAATGATCCTGGTTCTATTAAGGATGCATTTTACAACTTCTACAAATAACTTTTTTCTTCTGAACATGGTGTGGATAACCAAGATGCCCTTAAACAATGCTTAAGGTTAATTCCAAGGAAGATCTCAGACTGTGAAGCCAAGTCACTTGATCAAGCAATCTCTTGTGAGGAGATTGAAGCTTCTATCCATTCAATGGCAAATGGCAAATCTCCAGAGCTTGATGGTGTGCCTGCATAATTCTACAAGCAGCACATGGAATGGGTTATCCTGGAACTTGTAGCTTTATATGAAGATGTATTTAAAAGGGGTTCCTTGGGTAAGAACATCAACAGAGGGGTTATTAAACTTTTGCCTAAGAGTGGGGATAAGACTCTTGTAAAGAATTGGAGGCCCATCACCTTGTTGAATCTATCCTCTAAAATTATTACTAAAGTTATTGCTAGGAGGATCTCAGGTATGCTTAATAATTTTATATCTGTCACTTAGACAGGGTTTATTAAGGGCAGGTATATCCTTGAAAATTTGATTACCAGTTGGGAGGCTATGCATTGGGCTAAGGCAGATGGTCAGAATGTGGCAATGATTCTCTTGGATTTTGAGAAAGCATATGATAGGATTGAGTGGCCTTTTATCATGGGTATGATGCAAGCATTTGGCTTTCCACCATACTTTTGTAGATGGATCCATATTTTATTCCAGGATTCTTCAACAGTTATTGAGGTCAATGGGGAATTATCAGAGGCTATTCCTCTCATGAGGTCCATTAGACAAGGTTGTCCTATTGCCCCAGCATTATTTGTTATTGCTGCTAATTTTTTGCATTATATATTGAGAGCTCGTGAACTTGGTCCTCGGGTCAACGGTATCTCCCTCCCTAACAGTGGGGACCTTATCAATACTCAGTTTGCTGATGACACTACCCTTTTTTAAGAGCTGGATGAGAAGAATTTTGATAATGTGGTTAATAGATTACAATTCTTTTGCAAGGCATCAGGAGCAAAAATTGGTCCCCATAAATCTTTTGTGTTTGGGTGGTCTAATGGTGCTCCTGAATGGTTGGTCTCAAAGGGATGGCAGTGGGCTGGGCCAAACACTATTGTTAGATATTTGGGCATCCTCTTTGCAATTGAACCTTCTCTTAAAGACATGTGACTTTGGCTCTTTTCTAAAATTGAAAAGAAACATTTGAAATGGAAAAAAAACCTCCTATCCTTGGCTGGAAGAGTTCAAGTGGTGCAAAAGGTCCTTTCTTCTCATCACATTTATTATGCATCTTCATGGATTTTTGCTAACTACTCGTGTAATCAAATTGATAAGATTATGAGATAATTCTTGTGGTCTTATGGTATGGGGAAACATAAAAGACATTGTGTTAAATGGGAATGGTGTTGGCTACCTCAAAATTTGGGTGGGCTTGGCATTAGAGACATCAGGGCTCATGGTATGGTGCCCCTTGCATCCAAATGGATCTTTAAAGAACTAAAAGGGCAGGAGCCTTGGAAATTGTTGGTTAGGAACAATATTGAGGAATTAGTAATTAAAAAAGGAAAAAATGGAAAATATCACATTATGATATTATTCTGGGGGAATTTAATATGAAGAACTTTGGGTCTCAGGTATTTTGTTCACTATGGAAGGCTTGGAGTCAAGTAAGGACACTACTCTCTTCCAAAGGGGCAATAGGAGGTTCTCCTTCATATGTTGTTATTGATAGATCTTTATGCTGGGGGGTATATATGAATAACAAGCCCCTTGCTTTGACTCAAAGTTGCTTTGCTAAAATTTGGAATGAGAAGAGAATTTCTCTTATTAGGGATGTTCTATTTGATAACCGGTTAGGTTCATGGGCTGAGATCAGTTCTAAATTTGGGATTCCTTCATTACAGAAGAAGACATATTCATTAATTACTAAAGCTACTAGTTACGTTTTCCCTGGTAGAATAATGAATGCTGAATCTTTTTTCTAGCAGCTAAAATGGACTGATGGCACTAATTTTAGGGATGTTTCCACTAAAGGTATATATAATATGTTGAAAGATGATAGATTTATTATCAATCGAGTTAACCAGTGTTGGGGCCTTGACTTGACTTGCACTAAGTGGTACTTTTTGTTTGATTTTTTTTGGCATTCTCCTATTGATCCTAAAAAGTCTTGTTTTAGGTGACTTCTCCTTCTTAAAAAGTTGGCAGTGGGGTCTTGTTTATCTTTTGTGGGTATTGATGCTATCATTTGTGGAATTTGTTCTGTGCTCAAATATTTTGAACACCTCTTCTTTGAGTGTCAACATGCCTGTGGCATTTGGTCCATTTTTCTTGGTTCTCCTATTGTATGGAATAGTTGCCTAGGTCTCTCTTGGAGTGAAATCCTTGCTGGCTTTGTGGATTCTTTTGATTGCAAATTGAATAAATTTTGGTTTGTTTTAACAAGTGAGATCTTATTGTTCCTATGGAAAGACAGGAATGGAGAAGTTTTTCAAAAGGCTAGGAGGTAGCTTACTGAGTTTAGTATTAAACTCATCCACTATTACATTATGATACAGGTGTCTGTTGTGTTGGAGATTTCTAAGGACCGGTTCATAAATCTTATGAGAGAAGGTTCTCTACAGATCCAGAAGAATGACATCAAGTCTATTTAGTACCTAAATCACCACAAGAACATGTTGGACCCAAAGGAACTAGAAGCCTTGCATAAGTTCATCAATTAACTTAATATTGATGAACAACAGGATAATCAGATGAGTAGAAGCTTATGGTATGCTAAACAAAGTGTTGGGGCCGATGTTGTCAATCAGGAAGAAGTTGGATGGCCTGGTGACAAGGAGGTCAACTATAATGGTGCTTGGAATAGTGCAAAGGATGTCCTGATGATGCTGCAAGATGGGGCAGTCATGGCACTGATCGTTCCGAATGGGGAAACACTAATGAAAAATACTAGAACAGTTTACTAACTATGTTCCTTTTGTGTTTTTTTTGTGACACTATGTATATATGGATACACTATGATACACCCGATATACTTGAATACAATATAAGGAAATGTAAATGTGATGCTAAATGTAAAGGTTGTCAGAAAAATCACTTTTAGATAGATGATAGCATAGGTTTATAGTTGAGCTATCCCACATTAATGGTTCCCACTTTTGCCAACGAAGAAAATTGGTAGAGGTGGGGAAATTTTTTTGGGGGGGGGGTTCGAACAAACTAGGGGTGTTCGAGCGAACCCCCCCTCAAGGTTTGATCGAACCCACCATCGGACATGAGTTCGATCGAACCCCTTTTTAAATTTTTATGTTTAAACTTCTATAAAAATCGAAAATGATAGTTTAATTGTCATTTTCAAGTTTGTAGTTTTCTGTGTCCAGAGGGGGTTAGAGTGAACCCGATGTCAGTACGATGTCACTGTTCCTTGTCAGCAGAAGCTAGCGCGTCTCACCTTTCAGCTTTCGACCTACATTATTTTAGGTGCACAAAATAACCTTTTTTAATTAAATTTAGTTAAAAATTAATAAATAATTTGTTTGTTAATTTATTTTTTTAATTAAATAATTGTATATTTATTGTTTTTCAGCATTTTAGAAAAACGTTTGAAAATTTAATATTTTGATTTAACGTCAATTTTTTTAAAAATTAAATAACTGTATATGTATTTTTTTTCAACTTTAAAAAAAAAACTTATGAAAAACTTAGAAAACTAAGGTAGTAAATTATAACTTAGAAAAATGTTAAGAAAAACATTAGCAAAATAAAATAATTAGAAAAATGTTACAAATCTAAATATAATAAATTAAAACGTTAGAAAAATTAATAAATTTAAATTTTAAAAACCATTATAAAACTTAGATAACAAATTTAAACAAATTAGACAAAATAAATCCTCTACATGACCCATTTTCACATCCTATTACACACACAACATGACCCCTTAGGATCCCTTAAGACCACATATGCCCCTGATGACACTATACACCCCCTTAAGACCATAGAGGATCACATAGTGAACCCTAAGGGGTCATATGTGGTCCTAAGGGGTCACACATATGTTCTAACACATGCGTGACCTCTTAGGACCGCATGTGACACCTTATAAAATCCTAGTGTGTACAACATACCCCTTAGTCCATCACATAGTGTCCTAAGGGGTCATATGTGTTGGCAATTGACAGTCATCGGATTCATTTTGTTGTCATTGATGGCAACAAGATCAGATGGAAGTCATATACTGGCATTAGGAGGCATTTACCGGCATTGGAGTATCTAGGATTACACAGGCATTAGCACCAGCACTGGCACCGGCATCAAGTACTTCAAGGAAGCTGACATCAAGGAAGATTTATTTAGAAAATCATTTTGTAATTATTGTCAAGGCCGACATTGAATATCTTTTGTAATGTATTGCAAGCCAACATAAGGCATATTGTTTGTAATGGGTATAAAGGTCAATCTGCTAGGTCATTTTGTAGAATGTGATATTGGAGAATACAACACAATTGTATAATGCGAAGTATATACACATTTGTATGCAAATTCTATATCATGCAATGATCTGTAGATAGTTTGGAAAGCATTCTTGGAGGAGAAGAGATACCGGTAGTAGTGTTCAGGGTTTATGAACCGGCACAAAGCAGAGCTAGAACCTGAACTCTATTTGGAATAGCAGATACATTTTGTGAGCTCATTTTCATTGTTTTACTTCAGCAGAAGCTTGTAGTCAGTGAGACTCTTTAGTGATGAGCAGTGTGCTCTAGGGAGTGTGCCTTCCTGCATGTGCAGGCCCCCATTTTATGTAATATCCTTTCATATGGCCAGTGAACTGATATTGTGGGTCACGAATCCCATCGTGGTTTTTCTTCTTTGAGGTTTTCCATGTATAAATTATATGTGTTATGGTGTTCATTCATGTGGATGGTTTATTTGCTTCAAGTTATATGTTTATTTGTTTACCAGTTTATATGTGTATGGTATAAAAGGATAAAATTGTATCTTACCAGCAGAACACTGATTCACCCCCCCTCTTAGTGTTCTTGGATCCCAACAATTGGTATCAAAGCCTACTACCTCGGAAGAAGTTTAACAACTTGAGGAAGATCCTGAAACTGAAATCTTTGAACATGGCCATGGAAAAGCAACTTGAGATGGCTCTTGAGGATTATAATGTTGAAAGGATGAAGAATTTAAAATTGCAAGATGAATTGAATTTTGTTAATGAATTCATTCTTATCCTGCAAGAAAGGTTATCATTAGCTCAAGCCAAGAGAAAGGACAAAAAAAAGAAGGAAGATATTGAGGACAGAAAGAAGAAGGAAGATAATCTTGTTATATCTCTGAAGAACAAATTTGATGAATGTGGCAGATTGACTCATGAGAATAATCTGTTGATAACTGATTTGGCACAATCCCAGAATAATGAACAAGAACTTGGAAAGCAAATAACTACTCTGAGCGATGATTTGACTACTACAAGTTAGTATAAAGAAAAAAATAGAATTAGTGCTGCACAATTGGATGATTTATTGAAAAGACAAAGGCAAATTGATGATTTTAGAGGACTTGGATTTTTACAAGGTGAAAGCTCTGGTACTGCAAATGAAGATCAGACAACCGGTATGTAGAACTCATCAGACCAGAGGAAACTAGTAAGGCAATCTAATTCTTATAAATTCAATGGTAGATGTTTTGTTTGCAATAAATTTGGGCATATGGCTAAACAATGTAGAAGTAAAGCAAATCAAAACTACAATTCTATTCCTGGTCAATGCACAAATTGCAAGAAATATGGTCATAGATCAAAAGATTGCAGAATGAATGTTAAATGTCATGCATGTGAAAAGTTTGGACATTTTTCTAATCATTATAGGTCAAGGAATGACACCGGATATGTCAAAGCAATTCAAAAGAACAATGTTGCATGTTATGCATGCAACAAAATAGGTCATATTGCTAAGTAGTGCAGAAGCAAGACTCAACCGATTAGCAATGATAAAGATAATGAGAAAGGAAAATAGAAGGTAGATGAAATACAACAAGATCACATCAAGAGATGGGTTAGAAAATTTGAAGAACCAAGTGGAAATGCAACAACACTAGTAACTCTACCAGTAGAACAAATCATTCCTACACTGATAGGAAATTCCACCGATAACTGAGGCATAGGCCTTAGGGGTTGGAAAATTTATTGAAAATCTTGCTTATTCCCCTGGAGGAGATCGAAAGAGATCTCGAGAGTTGAGTTCATCATTGTTGAAGGTTCACTCGACATAAGACTGCGAAACCAACATCCGGTAGGGTATATTGTGAAGCATTTATGACTGTCAAAGATTAGGGTTTATTCATTGATAAAAAGGGAAAGTGGATTCATTTTCACTCACCCTGCATTCAAGCATTCAGAGCAAAGAAAAGGCAAATTTCAGGCAAATTTCAAGCGAATTAAGTTCGAGCAAAGGCATTCTAAAAGGATTTCGAGCAGTTATCTGAGAAGCACTCAATCTTCCACTGACGTTCAATTTCAGGTATTCTTTGAAAATGGCATCTGGATCTTCAGCTCCTACTTTGATTGCAAATCCAACCATTGTCGAAGTTAAGGATAGGCTGAGATCTATATTCAAGGAGGTTCCCTTGATTGCTAAGAAAGAAGACTCTGTGGGAGCAATTTCTAGGGTTCCAGACGGTGTGATGTATGTTGAAGATGTGAGGGCATACATTCACTGCACCCTGGAGGATCTAGGCATAGACAAAATCAAAGGCATGTATCAATCTGTGATACAGGGCAGCTCCGGAACCATCAAGCCAAAATACAAAGCAATTGAGGATCTAGGGTTAATCGGTATTCTATACATACCAGAATTCAAAGATGAGATCATTAGATATGTTCTGAGCAGGGTTCACAACGAGTTCATTTGGATGGATCGACCTTCAATGACCACCAAGGAGGCTATTCAAGTAGTCACTGACTTACCCAAAGTCGGACAAGAACCTGGTAAGAAAATTTCCAACACTAAGGTTGAGAAACTCACTAGTGCAACCCATGATAGCAGATCAATGAGGATCAACACAATCACTGACACTGATGTGAAATTTGCAAGCATGATAATAGGTTATAAGGTAACCCAATCTAACCGATTGAATTCCATTGCTAGTTCTTGCATTCATGTTGTATATGAGATGTTGAGGAATGATGCAAAATGTGATTTATGTGAATGGTTGAGGAGTGAATTGATGTTGAACCTTGGAAAGATCAAGGAAGTTAAGAAAGGAACTTTTAGATACATAAATTTGATTGTTTTTTTAATGCTTTACTTCCTGAATGAGCTACCTGGTCTAGGGAAAAAGCATTGGGCTCATGACATACCGATAGGTATGCAGATCAAGGAAGCAATCAACGGTCCTGGTACTGACAAAGATGAGAAACTTTGGGGTTATTTCAAAACATTCCAAGAAAACATGAGGCAAAGGGAGAGGTTATGAAAGAACATTGTGGAGAAGTACCCATTGATAACAGTTTCATGCTGAAGACCAATGAAACCCTCATGGAAGCAGTTGAATCAAGGACCATATGGGTTACAGAGCTTGGGTATGAGGTGGATGATAACATTCTGGACCTCTATGCAAAAATGTTGCTAGATGCCCCATTGGATGACAAAATAGAGCATTTTGGCATGACATAAGAGAAGGCCTTTGAATTCAAAACTGGCTTCAACGAGAAGAGAAGAGAGAAGAAAATAGACAAGATGTCTACATATATATAGGATCTAATTCATAAGATAGACACTCAAAAGAGTTTTGGATCCAAACTAGCAGCAGAACCTATAATGGCTAGTACTGCAAAAGTAAAGAAGCCTGAAGCTTACATTTCTACCATCACTTCTGATTCTGACCCTTAGGACAATGAACCTCTAGCTTCTAGAAGGGTACGAAGGAAGAAAGTAGATCAACCATCGGTAGAGCAGAAGAAGGGGGAGCCTAGGAGGAGACTTGTTAGAAAGGTAGCTAAACCTATTGCACCGCCACCTTCGACAAGGAAGCCTATACAAAAGAGAAAATGAGTTACATCTACTCCGACAACCCCAAGCAAAAAGAAGAAGAGTGATGATACTGTTTCTAGTAAGACCAAAATGACATGTGCTGAATTAATTGATGAAATTACAAAGGATGGAATTTTGAAAAATGTATCTAAGTATTATGAGGATTTAGATGAAAGTGAGCAGAATGAGATAGAAGAGGCATTTTTGTTGCATATAGATATCTATAAGAAAGCCTTAGTATAAATTTTGAAGGAAATACCTCTGTCATTGTACAATAAACTAGATTCTAGAAGACTTGATGCATTCAAGAGAGATGGGGAGATCAAAGAGGTAGAACTTTTGAATTTACGTGGTGCTATTAGTAATGATGAAATGAAGAGATGTATTGATATTGCTAATAGGACAATTTTCAGTAGTAAATCTCAACAAATAAGCCTAATGATGGGTAGAGTTAATGAGGTAATAAATGAGACTAGTGAGGGTTGGGTAAAATTCTTCCAGAATAATCCAGACTTTCTTACATCTCATGAAGAGTTTTTTAAGGCAACAACTTCCACCATTTCAGATAAATCAAAAGGGAAAGGTATTTTGGGAAGTTCAACTCCAATTTTGACTAAATCGGCAGTAACTATAGATATACAAAAATAACCGGAAATAAAGGAAAGTGTACAGTCTGTACTGGCACAAACTATTTTTGAGCAAGACAATGTACAGGATACTGTGAATATTGTGGGTAATAAGCCACCGATAGTAATTGACACTACACCAAGTGGCAAAGCCACCAATGCTAAAGAAGATAAGGTAAAGGGAATTGAGTCTACACCGGTATTCATATTGATTCCCCGACAAAAGGTTTTGGAAATTGACACTTCTCAAGTTGAGAAGAAACCAGTCACTGAGATGAGTCCAACTAAGTTAATGATGATGGCTACTCAGAAACTATTAAAGGAGGGATCTACAGATAAGGGAATAATAGATCAATTAGTTACAGTGCTGCATAAATTAATCCCTGATTGTCAGATTGAGAATGAAGCAAGCCCTTTCGGCAAGCTTAAGGCATTAACTGAGCACATATCTAACAATTTTCAATCACTACAACAGATATCAGGCTGATAGGCATTAGAAATATTTACTGTGGCTAAGAAAGCCGCCTTTGAGCAAATCATTGAAACAAAGAAAAAGAAAATTGAAGCTAAACTCATTCTTATTGAGAATTATTTGAAACAATGTACAAATATCTATAGGGTCTATTGTAACATAGAAATTCTTACAACAAATGTAGATAGAATATTAAAGGAATTACATGATAAGGTAGCTAGCATTGCAAATTATTTTGATGGATTAACCTCACTGGCAACATCTCTTGATGGACAAATTTTGTCCTTGGAGAACCAAATTTTTTCTTTGAGAAGGAGAGAAATAAAATCATTCGGAGAGCAAGGAGTTTTAGAGGATTGGTGAGTGCCAGATTGGTGTACATAAAAGAGAGTGTATGGAAATGATTGTTAAACTCACACCGACAGAAGTCAAAGAGAAGGAAACACTGACACACTTACTAAGTGGACTAGCATCCATATTTGAAACTTTCAAAACTGGCTGGGATACATACCTATAGCTGCTGGATAAGGCTTACCCAGAAATTTTGAAGTTAGTCAAGCTCCGGTAAAACAAACAGTACTTATTCATTCTTTTGTTCTGAATTATTTCAATTCTTACACCAGTCTTTGAAATTGATGCCAAAGGGGGAGTGTATATATGTGAAAAATATCCAACAAGAACATATGGGAAGGACATCAGAATATCAGAAGGAGTGTATTGCTTAGGAGGAGCATATTTCAGTTGAACCAGCAGGGAATCCATTTTTCACATGAGTGTTGCCATCAATGCCAAACGGGGAGATTGTTGGAAATTGACACTCATCGGATTCATTTTGTTGTCATTTATGGAAACAAGATCAGATAGAAGTCATATACCATCATTAGGAGGCATTTACCGATAGACACGGGTATTGGAGTATCTAGGATTACACAAGCACCGACACCGACACCAACACCGACATCAAGTACTTCAAGGAAGTTGACATCAAGGAATATTTATTTAGAAAATCATTTTGTAATTATTGTCAAGGCCGACAATGAATATCTTTTGTAATATATTGTAAGCCGACATAAGGCATATTGTTTGTAATGGGTATAAAGGTCAGTCTGGTAGGTCATTTTGTAGAATGTGACATAGGAGAATATAGTAGAACTGTATAATGCGAAGTATATGTATGTAGATCATTTATATGTGAATGTTATATCATGCAATGATCTATAGATAGTTTGGAAAGCATTTTTGGAGGAGAAGAGATACCAATAGTAGTGTTCAAGGTTTATGAACCGATACAGAGCAGAGCTAGAACCAAAAATCTATTTGGCATAGAAGATGCATTTTGTGAGTTCATTTTCATTGTTTTACTTCAGCAGAAGCTTGTAGTCAGTGAGACTGATGTAGAGCATCTTGGAAAACCAATCACAACTCTAGGATCATGTTGATCCATCCATATTTTCATCATAATAACAATTCATTAGAGGCATATTACATCATTCTTCAACAATCAATTAATCAAAAAAACATAAACTTAATCTAGGTATCAAACTTGCCAACTTGTTGTCCCTTTGGATAGACCTGTACACAAAGGTCTATAACTTTCTAACCAAATGTAAACAGCTCAATCCCTTCAGTCAGACCTTGAATAATTGAATTACAGACAACATATCCAAACTTTATCCACATCCAACCATTATATTAAAAGTTATGGCCGCTGCATTGAGACCCATTTCTGTTGTCCCCAAACAAATCATGTGCATGCCTAGTCCGCCTAGGGCATCAAATATATTTCAAAAAACAAAACCAAATGATCCCAAACCAATTTCACATGAACCCTTTATGGATTTAATTTCACAATATGTAATCCATTAAATTTTCCAATGGTTTAATCATTATATAAAGACAAATCATTTCCCGCAACTCCATTGAAGATGGTTTAAAACTAGTTTTCACCAAAATCTTCATAACTTCCACAAATATAAACAAAAACACCTCAAACCAAAGGGAAAAGAAAGAGGATTCACATATCTTTCCAATAAATCTATTTAGAGGTCATAATCATCCCATATGAGTTCATACCATATGCTATAACGTGACTGTTCTCAGAAAATATCAAATCTGCAATTAACAACTTTCACCAAAAATTCCATATCTTCTTCATTTCTAAACATAATCAATCCAAAAATAATGTAAAAGAAAGGAAATTCACATATATAACTATCCATTGTACATATACAAAGGTTTCCAGGCCATACATGGTCGTACAAGGTTTGGAACCAACACAAAAATGGGAAAGCCAATCAAAATAACAATAGTAGAATGCACCAAAATGTATCCAAAATGTTCTCCTTTCTTCCCTTTCTTTTTTTTCTCATTTGGAATGACCATACAATGAATTTTTATAGAATCTTGGTCAGTTTTGACCTTACAACTACCTCTCATAACCAACTTTTAACCCCTTTTTCAACTTTTGTTGCATTTTTGCAACTTTGTTTGACAACATTTTGTTGTCAAGTTGACAACTTTTACACTTTTGCACAAATGACTTCATGGCTTTATAAAAATATTCAATACATGTCCAAATGAACTATTTAATGTCTTTTACATACTTGCTAGCCTTTTCATAGCCTTTTATACGATTTTGACCTTTTGACCAATCTAGGCCTCTAATGGACAACTTTTGCAAATTGGCTTTATAGCCTTACATATGTTGGTTCAATGACCTTAGTAACATTATAACAATATAAAAAATGACTTGATTGTCTTCCAATCTTCCTTTATTGCAAATGTACCTCTTGGTAGTGCTCTTGTACCTAGGTGCTCCTGCACCATACTATCGGCCTTCAAAAGTTTCCAAACATAAGTCTACCCTCAATGCTACACCAAAGTCACCAACTACTTTGCCTCACCTAGGAGTCCTTTCCTTGCCTCTCTGCCCAGGTATTTTGGCAACCCACTGGACCTCTTTCCTAGGCCCCTTGGACCATCTCCTATGGCCCCATGACAGACCTTCATGTCTGCCTACTTGCAGCTAGTGGATATACATCTGCAACCACAACCATTAGCAAACCAAAATACCAATCACTTGCTCAGCCCAGACCTTTTGCTGAGCTCTGATACCAATTTGATGCAGAGCATCCTGTAAAACCAATCAAAACTCTAGGATCATGTTGATCCATCCATATTTTCATCATAATAACAATTCATTAGAGGCATATTACACCATTCTTCAACAATCAATCAATCAAGAAAACATAAACTTAATCTAGGTATCAAACTTGCCAACTTGTTGTCCCTTTGGATAGACCTGTACACAAAGGTCTATAACTTTCTAACTAGATATAAAAACCTCAATCCCTTCAGTCAGACCCTGAATAACTGAATTACAGACAACATATCCAAAAATTATCCACATCCAACGGTTATATTAAAATTTATGGCTGCTGCATTGAGACCCATTTCTGTTGTCCCCAAACAAATCATGTGCATGCCCAGTCCGCCTAGGGCATCAAATATATTTCATAAAACAAACCCAAATGATCCCAAACCAATTTCACATGAACCCTTTATGGATTTAATTTCATAATATGTAATCCATTAAATTTTCCAATGGATTAATAATTATATAAAGACAAATCATTGCTGGCAACTCCATTGAAGATGGTTTAAAACCAGGTTTCACCAAAATATTCATAACTTCCACAAATATAAACAAAAATGCCTCAGACCAAAGGGAAAAGAAAGAGGATTCACATATATTCCCAATAATTATATTTAGAGGTCATAATCATCCCATTTGAGTTCATACCATATGCTGCAATGTGACTGTTCTCAGAAAATATCAAATCTGCAATTAACAACTTTCACCAAAAATTCCATATCTTCTTCATTTCTAAACATAATCACTCCAAAAAAAAAAAAAAAAGAAAGGTAATTCACATATCTAACTATAAATTATACATATACCAAGTTTTCCAGGCCATACTTGGTCGTACAAGGCTTGAAACCAACACAAAAACTAGAAAGTCAATCAAAATAACAATAGTAGAATGCACCAAAATGTATCCAAAATGTTCTCCTTTCTTCCCTTTCTTTTTTTTCTTCTTTGGAACGACCATAAAATGCCTTTTTATAGAATCTTGGTCAGTTTTTACCTTACAAATACCTCTCTAAACCAACTTTTAACCCCTTTTTCAACTTTTGTTGCATTTTTGCAACTTTGTTTGACAACATTTTGTTGTCAAGTTGACAACTTTTACACTTTTGCACAAATGACTTCATGGCTTTATAAAAACATTCAATACATGTCCAAATGACCTATTTAATGCCTTTTACATACTTTCTATCCTTCTCATGGCCTTTTATACGATTTCGACCTTTTGACCAATCTAGGCGTCTAGTGGACAACTTTTGCAAATTGGCTTTATAGCCTTACATATGTTGGTTCAATGACCTTAGTAACATTATAAAAATATCAAAAATGACTTGATTTTCTTCCAATCTTCCTTTATTTCAAATGTACCTTGTGGAAGTGCTCTTGTGCCTAGGTGCTCCTACACCAGAGACTCTTTAGTGATGAGCATTGTGCTCTAGCTAGTGTGCCTTCCTGCATGTGCAGGCCCCCATTTTATGTAATATCATTTCATATGGTCAGTGAACTGATATTGTGGGTCACAAATCCCACTATGGTTTTTCCTCTTTGAGGTTTTCCACTTATAAATTCTGTCTTATGGTGTTCATTCATGTGGATGGTTTATTTGCTTCAAGTTATATGTTTGTTTGTTTACCAGTTTATATGTGTATGTTATAAAAGGATAAAATCTTATCTTACCCGCATAACACTGATTCACGCCCCCCCCCCTCTTAGTGTTCTTGGATCCCAACAATATGTGGTCCTAAGGGGTCACGCATGTGTTAAAAAATGTGTGACCCCTTAGGACCACATATGACCCTTTATAACATCCTAGTGTGTATGGTATACCCCTTAGGATCACATAGTGTCCTAAGGGGTCATATGCTGTCCTAAGGGGTCATGCACATGTGTTCTAACACATGCATGACCCCTTAGAACTGCATATGACCCCTTATAAAATCCTAGTATGAACGACATACCCCTTAGTCCATCACATAGTGTCCTAAGGGGTCATATGTGATCCTAAAGGGTCACGCATTTGTTAACACGTGTGACCCGTTAGGACCACATATGACCCCTTATAACATCCTATTGTATACAACATGTACCCCTTAGGATCACATAGTGTCCTAGAAGGGGTCATATTGTGTTATAAGGGGTCATGCATACGTGTTCTAACACTGTACATGTGTGACCCCTTAGGACCACATATGACCCCTTATAACATCCTAGTGTCTACGACATACGATCCCTTAAGATCACATGTACAGTGTCCAAAGGGTTGAAATGTGGTCCTAAGGGGTCACACATGTGTTCTAACACATGCGTGACCCCTTAGGACCACATATGACCCCTTATAACATCCTAGTGTACATACGACATTCCCCTTAGGATCACACAGTGTCCTAAGGGGTCATATACATGGTCCTAAGAGGTCACGCGTGTGTTCTACCACTTGTGACCCCTTAGGACCACATATGACCCCTTATAACATCCTAACGTACATACACCATTCCCATAGGATCACATAGTGTCCTAAGGGGTCATATACATGGTCCTAAGAGATCACACGTGTGTTCTAACACATGCGTGACCCCTTAGGACCACATATGACCCCTTATACCATCCTAGTGTACATACGACATTCACCTAGGATCACATAGTGTCCTAAGGGGTCATATACATGGCCCTAAGAGGTCACGTGTGTTTTCTAACACATGAGTGACCCCTTAGAACCACATATGACCCCTTATTAAATCCTAGTGTGTACGACATATCGGTCCCTTAAGATCACACACATTAGTGTCCTAAGGGGTCAAGAATATGTGGTCCTAAGGGGTCATGCATGTGTTCTAACACATGCGCGTGACCCCTTAGAACCGCATATGACCCCTTATAAAATCTCTCTTCCCTTAATTTGCTCAGCTGGCATATGTTTTAATTTTTAAAAATTATGTTTTAATTTAGTACATCAGATGTATATATCTTTAATGATCTCTCTCTCTCTCTCTCTTTCTCTCTCTCTCTGAAATTACTATTATCTCTCTCTCTCTCTCTGTCATGAAAATTATCTCCCTCTCTCTCTTGAATTAATGTTTTAATAATTTAAAATGTATGTATGCAATCTATATAGATAAATTTATATATGTTTTAATTTAGTAACTATATGTATATATCTTTAAAATGATCTCTCTCTCTCTCTCTGAAATTAATGTTAGATCTCTCTTGAGATGTCATGATTTAAATGATCTACCTCTCTCTCTCATTAATATTTTAATAATTTAAAATATATGTATTCGATCTATATAGATAAATTTATATATGTTTTAATTTAGTACATGATGTATATATATCTTTAATGATATCTCTCTCTCTGAAATTAATGCTCTCTCTCTCTCTCATGAAAATGATCTCCCTCTCTCTCTCATTATTGTTTTAATAACTTAAAATGTATATATATATATATATATATATATATATATATTATGCGAGAACTTCACATGTGTACATTTTAATTTTTAATGAGCTCAAGATTAACGATCTCTCTCTCACTCTCTCTAGAATTTAATTGATTTTAATTTTTAATGCTTTAAATTGAATTCACTTCATGTGTTGGTGCTTAAATATTTATTTTAATTTTATGACCTACTTAGACAGATGGCATCTCAGGATCCATTTGCACAGGCTCCTGATCAGGCTCCTGGTCTTAAGGGGAGTTGAAAGTATAATGTGAAATGTTTTTGCATACGTGGTCATGTTATTAAGTCATAATAAGACCTATTATATGTCATAATAGGTTCTATTATGTCATATTTAAGATAGTTATTATCGCATATAATAGGTCTTAATATCACATAATAGGTCCTAGTATCACATAATATAGGTTTTAAGGGGATTCAAGTATAATATAAAATATTTTTGCATACACTTGACAACAAAGAAGAAACAATGTTTGTTTGTTTGAAAGTGTTTGATTGTTTTGATCATGCAAGCACAAATCCTAGGGCTGGATGAGATAGTAGTTGTTTAATCTCACTTGGGGGGTTACCCAGAGCTACACAAATCAGAGAAGATACTTAGGTTCTTGACCCAACTGGCTCCCCTCCGTTAATTTTGAACCTGACCGTTACATGAAAGTACGCGTCATAATTTTGCCCAAGGGTTTTGAGCGAAGGGGGGTCTGATTGAGTGAAGGATGGTTCGATCGGAACCCCCTTCGCTCAAAACAGTGTTCGTTCAAACCCGCTTGTTAAAGGTCTCTCCTTGAATTTTTCAGAGTTTTAAGAAATTTTTGCCTTCAGACCTCTAGTTCAAGGCACAAATGAAATAATCTTGATAACCCAAAAATATAAGATGGTAATGCTTGGAGCAAGCTTTCCAACGAGTATAATTTTATTACATTGTGAATTTATTATGTTCTTATTTTTTTAATTTAATGGAATATTGGTTTTTCACCGAACATGAACTTCTCTGTTCAACGCATTGGAAAAAATAGGAAACTAATTCAAAAAAAATCTGAAAAATATCTATGCCCTAGGTATTGATGTCTTCTTTCTAACCAAAAAAAAAAATTGAATTTTGATATATATAGAACAAGTTATGTGTTAAAACTTAAACCTATGTCTGAATTATGACTAGTCGGACTTCAAAACTTAATAAAATGAAAAATATTCAACATATCACGATCAAACCAACAACAAGCCCTGGATATTGATGTTACAAACCAAAATTAAAAAGAATTGAGATTTTATCATTTATTAAAAGAAAGTTATGCGTTTCGAGAGGCACATCACTCTTAAAAAATGTAATTTGTTGTAAAAAACTACTTTTCGAAGGAGATGGAAAATTAAAAAAAAAACTTCAAAACAATTTGAAAAAAATATATTTAGAATCTACACACAAAATGTTACAAATCACTAATTTATATCATCTCCAAATTCTTAATAGTTTAAAAGTTATAGTTGTCGGAAGTTGAAGATTCTTTTAAAAATGTTCATCTCATTGTCAAAAGTGGCAAAAAAGTGGAAACCATTATTGTGAGTTCATCCTCTAGAACTTTGCAAAGAGTGTCAGAATTTTTTGATGATGTACAAGCTTGTTATACTAGATCTTAATATAAAGTATTCAAAAGGCCCTAGTCAATTTTTATTCACCATTCAGAATCTTTTATGTTTAAACACTCAAATGGAATGCCTAGAACAAACTAGAAAGAGAGAAAGTATTCACATTATCCAATCATCATTTATGATTTTGGTAATGATATTTCTAGTCATTAACATCTTTACTTTCAATTGATGAGACTTTTGATATTGCTAGTCATTAAGATATGTTAGAAAAAGTGAGCTAAATCTTGTGATCCTAGGGAGAGTGTATACAACAATTTTGTGTATTTCAATAACTACACTTGCTTTTTAAAACAAAAAAAATTTAACTAATCTAAAGTTGTTACGAACTCTAAAAACTTTACTAGTAGCTAGGGATGAAATTACTCTTCCTAAGCAAGCTCTACTCCACAATTTATTTTAATTGTGTTATTTATAGCTATGGAATTTGATGGATTGTATGAGATGGCATACAACTCTATTAAGTAGCAAGGCATGAGCTTAAATTTTGGTCATACCATACCAAGCATCAAATTTTGATCAAAATATTGGTCCATCATATTTCCTCCAAGGGAAATTTACCAACCTAAAGAAAAAAGGTTAAATTTTGTAGCCTAAAAATAAATGAAGAATGGAATCCTTTATATCAATATAAACTATAAAATATAAAATAACAACATAATAAAAGAAAACCAAAAAAATAAATGTGTTAAACAACAAGTCAAGGACTAAAATATATATTGACTTCATAAAAAATTCAAATAAACTCGCCTATAATTATAAAATATAGGCCAAACACAAACTTCCAATTATAATATGTTGTTTTTATCTATAATTTCTACCTTTAAAATAAAATTAATTATATCAATTGTAAAAAATATCAAACTTAATTTATTCAAAATAAAAAAAGTCAATGGACTTTTAGTCTGCCCGTGAAATTGAGCTCATCAGAAATCTTGTTCAATGTAGAGCTCCTAAACTGAAATCAAAATAATAAAAACTTAGAACCACTGAAATAAGCCTAAAATTCTTTTATCACAATAAAATATCTCTATCTGATGAAACAAATAAGGGTCTAACAATATATTCAAAATAGCCATAAATATCAACATAACAAGGAGTGATCCCGTGAATAGATTCTCGAAATAAATAATCACTTACGTCAAGATTCTGCATACCTTTGTGTCGTGCTGTCAACAATGCTGACCAGAAAAAATGGGTAAAGTTTGCAATTGCAAGAAAAAGCAGAATTTTTAAAAATAGTTTAACGGCCAGTTAAAATTTGTTTTCAGGCAGAAACTTCTCCGCTGAAAGCTGTTTAATAATATAACCTATAGCTTAATTACCAAAATAATAAAAAATAATGACATCTCACTAAATGTAATTCCAAAATTTGATTAAAAAACCACCACACATTTATTATCAGAACATTCTTTACTAATGTTTTCAATTCAAGGCTTCCTTTCCCAAACAGCATAATCCTTTCCACTAATAGCGAGCTGGAAAAATTCCTTGGATGGCTCTAGATTTCCCACAGCAAATCTGGCTCCAATTTTCATGACAACTCTTTCTTCAATATTGGCCATGTACAGGTCGTCCTCGGCGGTTATGATGGTGCAAGCGCTGTTAGCCTTGATTTTATTTCTCTTTCGTATTTCAATCAGCTTCTTTATGCTGTCCTTCAAATTCGTGTCTTCGAAATGCTCATAAAACTGCACAGAGACAGTCATCCAAAACAATTATAATCATGACCACAACATGAACCAATTCAGTAGCAGTAGTTATCAAGATAAAAAGATTGGAAAAAACCATTACAATGGTGGGAACTCCAGGGTGAGTGAGAATATAGGCGTATCCTTGCATAAGTTTATCAGGAGGAAAGGCCGATATGTTCTGCTGCGTAGCCCCTGTGTCGTGGTTATCAACGAAGGTAACGGCCTTTTCAGGCAAGACGCCGATCATACCAGAGGGTTTACCGTCAGAGTCCTTTAAACGCCAGAGCTCGTTGTTCTGCACAGCGACCTGCAGAATTCCTTTGGTAGTAAAGTCGAAAGCAGCAGAGCGGTCGCCGGTAGAATGGACCCAATCGACCAGTCTCTGTCGATGAGCATTCTCTCCTCCGTTTCCAAAATTAAGTGTCTCCCAAATCTCACCCACAGCGAAAGCAGGGGCGGTGTTTTGGACGTACAGAGCCACCGAACTCACAGGGTATCCCTTGGCAAAGTCGAACCTCCATCCGTCGAAGCCAATGTCAGACATGAGCCACTTCATCCACTCGGACAGCTCGCTCTGCACACGCGGGTTTGTGTGGTCGATGTCGGGGGCGCCCTTAAAGTCTGCTTCAGGGTCTTCAGCCTTGCCCGAGCCGCACGAGTAGGGCTGGTCTTTCATGGGAACGGCCCAGGAACCCCAGTCCAGACGCCCATCATCCGTTCCTCCCTCGAATATACAACGGTCGCCTTTGTCGTCCTCCTTGGAGCCCCACCGGTGATTTATCACCGCGTCGCACACGCACCGCACTCCATTCTGGTGGAACGCCTGTATCGTCTGTCGCAGCTGCTCCGAAGTCCCGTAGTTGGATTCCAGGTCGTACAGCTTCTCCGGTAAATAACCTATACACAATTAAATGTACGAGAATGCCCCTTTTACAAACCCTCTTTTCGGCCGCTGTTTAACGGCCTCCATTACAGAAACCCTTAGCTGCCATTGCAGTTAGAACTAGTTGACAAAACCCTAACATAAAGCACTGTTTGCTACATACCTTGTGGACCATCGGCCGCGGACTGACAGGACGGAGGGAACCAGACATCTGTAATGCCGGCATCTGCGATCTCCTTTGCAGCCCCTTTCAATACATTGTACCATGAATCACTCTTCCATGACTCCCAAACGAACCCCTGCCATTCACCCCATATTTCAGAAACAATATTAGCTCTAACTTTATTCAGCTTCAAGTTGCCTGCTCTTTACCTGAAAAAAGATAATTTCCAGAGGATCAGATACGATTTTGCCTCCGCCAGCAGTGGGGATTTTCTGCGCCCAGCCATACGTGATCAACCCTACTAATATGACCGCGCCCACTATTTTTCCTCCATTATTGCCCATAGCGGTACTGAATGTAAATAATAACCAGCAAATTGTTCAGATGGTTACAGCCAATGTTTACAACGGGGATCTTTTATACACTTTGGACAAAATCTTGTGTGCACAATTTTTTTTTTCCTAATCTAGTTCAATCTAGAGCGAAAAAACTAATCCAAATAAAAATTAAAGACAAACCCTGATTTCAAACAATTTATATCGTATGATAGATCAAATTTAACAACAAAATATAATAATTAATGATGAAACTAAAATAAATAAAAAACACCGTAAAATGCTAGATCTTTACAGATTGTCAAACAAAATAAGTCATTGGTCAAAACGAAACACTTCGATTAATCCATATTTACAGTCTTGCAAACAAAACAAGCGCAGTTTCGTGTCAAAGAACTCATGAGTCATGACAGTATCACTCATCTAGAAAAACAAAAAAAGTTTAAAACATTTAGTCAGATATTAGTGTATTCAAGATCTTTTTTAGATATCAGTGTATTCAAGATCTTTTTCAGATATTAGTGCATTCAAGATATTTTTTGAAATGTTCTATGCAACTAAATCAATGATGCGACCTTAGGACGATACGTATTTCAAATTCTGCCCAATTCACACTGGTTTTAAGGACCAAAAGTCTAGTACAATCGGACGTGTGAGCCCAGATTTATCTTCATTCTCTATCAAAGTACGACTATAAGATAGGGAAAATTTCATTTGGTCTAGTATTTAAGCGCCAAGTAGATAAGCTGGTGCAACTGGACTCATGTGGATTTCCAACTGGAATGCACGATTATTATGCATTGCCACCTGTTCTGATTATGACGGCTTAGACATATCACCTTAAAAAATCAACTTGAGAGTGGTCCCGACTCCCGGGTATCGCTTGGCCGCCATACTACTGTTGAATGTGCAGCCAAGTCAAGCTACATTCATTGTTATGTCAAAATTTTTGACATGTATTCTGCCGTATTAAGATTTTAATTTTTTATCTAGACCACAAACTTGACCATACCAAACATGATAATTTGTCCCCGGTAGCACGTTTATTTCTGTATAAGTGTAAACAAATGAATGAATTAAAGATAGCATGACACAAAATTTGATGTGAATATACTTGTAAAAATTACCTTACACCATCATTTGCTATTCGATTATATAACAAATTAATTTTAAATCAGTTCAAATGAATTTATTTAATTAGTATAGATGATATGTTGTAGGAGTAAATAATTTGCCTATTTACATTTACTTGAGTTTTACTTAGGTAACTAACAGTTAAATGGGTAGTTGTTGGTAGTTAGACTCTACTTACTCTGCTTCGTGATTGAGACACATGTCAATATCTTGTGCTCTCTTCCCTCATGCTCATGCTTTAATAAATAAGAGCTTTGTACAATGTACATTATCTTTCATTTCAATACATTTTCTTATTGGTGAAATATCATCTACGTTGTTGATTCTCTCTTTGCTTTGAAGGATGGTTTGTAGATTAGCTCTTGGGATTGGATGCAAACACTAACATGGTATCAAAGTCTCCATAGGCATCATCAATAACCCTTAATGAAGAAGGCTCTTTTCTCCTAGTTTTTCGTTTTTCCTAGGTATGTGGTGATCTGACCATTACTAGGACTGAGCCCATTTTTTTTGGAAAGCTCATGATGTTTGGGAGGCGTCAATGAAAGACTCCCCTCTTGGTCATGAAGGATCTATGCAAAAACATTGATTTTTGAGTTTTTTGGGCCTATGTATGGTTTCATTAGCACATAGCATAACTTCTATTTGCTCCGTGATTTATAGAGATTACAATTGCACCACAATTATAAAAGACGTTGCATGCTTTATTTGCATTAAGCTAATTATGGAGAAGTGAAGTTTAACTCTTTACGCATCTCTTTCTTAATTTTGTTTCCTCCATGATTTTAGCTCTTATGAGAGTTCAATGTTTGTATATTAAACTCATCCTTTGGCATATTATAATTGATACAATGCCTAATATTTACAATGTAAATGATAGAATTTCATTTTATCTTTGCAATTTAGTTCTTTTTTGCAAGTATCTCTTCTTTTACCCAACTAGATCTATATTTTGTTTTGAAAGATTAGCTGTAAAATTTGACATGGTGTTAGAGCTTGGGAGTTAAGAAGAAGAAGCATAAACATTTGTATTTGTAGGTAGATTTCTATGAAGACTATCATCAGCATAGAGGCAAATGTAAATTTTTGCTTCATAGATACATTCTGTTGGCCATTTAGTGGAATTGATTATGTGTTGCATTGATGTTTTGTTATTGATGCCAACACTAGTTGTTTGGATGCTTTACCAACACCCTTCTAGTCCTGGTAGGTTGAGTGGTTTCTGGTTAACTTGGATCCGACATGATCCAGTACGCTCCAGTGTAGTTTGGTGATGGAATTGGCTTGTTCATGATACTCATGCTCATATTTGGATAGTTGGTTTTGGTTTGGTGATCGGATACTGTCCTACTTGCTTAGAAGCTTAGTTTCTAGTTCCGGCAAGGGTTTCACTGGCAAAGTGTTTGGTGAATATCTTTGATGAATTACATAAGTGGTGTTGGTGCAGCTTCTAGTGGAGTTTCAGGATGTTGTTGGTGATCATGTTCGAGACTTGGTGGATAGAGATCATTTCTGAAGCGTGTGGACCTATATTGGGTCGTGGCTGATCTAGGTTATGGACCGACTTTAATGTAATGTGTGGATTGGGCCTCTTGATGTATTTCTGGGATGTCTTATGTGTTGGATATTATTTGTTTGGTTATAGGCCGACATGGTTTGTAATTATGTAATTGGTTTATTGTCTGGTGGCGGACTTGATTATTTATGGTCGAGGGTTTGTATATAGGTGTAAGATCTCATTGTGGATCGTAATGATTGATATTAGAGGTCATGGTCAAGGAATTTAATGTGCGAATAATGTAATATCATTGAGGCAGAGGAGTTGGTTGATCATTGGAGATCGAATTTGGTTTATGTAAGAGGATTTAGTCCTTCAGTATTGAGCTTAACTGAAACTGTACTCAGGCATAGGAGATGCTATCTTTTGTAGTTCAAAACTTCTCCAGATTGTAGTCTGGATTTCTATGTAGTTAGTGAGGCTCCTTTTGTGATGAGCAGTGTGCTCTAGGATGTTGGCCTTCTTGCAAGTGCATGCCCCTTCATTGTAATTCACATACTTATTGCATAAGTATTATCTGACTATGGGTAGGCTTCCCACCGTGGTTTTTAACTTTACCGGGTTTTTCACGTACAAATCTTGGTGTTATGTGAATGGTATTTATTCTGTGATTATTATTTATGCTTAATTGGTTTAACTTCTATTCTGGTATTAATGTTGTTTTGGGTTCCGGTATTAAAGTTTAAATTGCTAATGGTTCCCGTAATTTGTGACAATTGATTCACCCCCCTTCTCAATTGTCTTCTGGTTATCTGAACTGTCTAACAAATGGTATCAGAGTCCTCTTTGGAGAAAGCTTAACCGCTTGAGGAAGATCCTATGGCGTCTAATAGTTTAAGTTCATCCAGTTCTTCAGGAGCTATCTTTTGGAGGGATATTTCGAGGCTTGATGGAATAAATTACACAGTATGGAAGATTTGGATGGAGACTCATCTGAGATGTCTTGGGAAGGAAACTTGGGAGATCACACAAAATGGTGTCACACCTTATAATCCAAGATCTGGTAATCCTCCTTCGATAAACCTAAACAAGGAGCTTGAGAATGATTGTAGAGCAAGAGAAGCCCTATTGTGTGCACTTTCTGATCAACAAATAATGGGGTTAACCGACAAATCATCTGGAAAGGATATATGGGATAAGATGGAGAGTCTTAATGAAGGCGACCCTACAGTGAAGATTGCTAAACTTGATGGTTATCAGGTGAGATATGAAAACCTGAAGATGGAAGAAGATGAAAGGATTCCTACATTCATGGAAAGGGTAAATGAGATTGTTATGGGAATTCAATGTTGTGGTGGAACTCTGAGCGAAGATGAAATTATTTCTAAAGTCTTGAGAACCCTTCCACCGGCTTACAAAATGAAGGCTACTTCTATTAATGAGTTGAGAATAATGGCTAATACATTTGTAAATAGAGATACTTTGGTTGGGAAACTATCTTCTTTTGAGGTTGAAGAATTTGGACCTTATGGAGCTATGAAGACTGAACCTGCTTTTCATGCATCTACATCTACAATTGGTAAGCAAGACTGGAAAGCTTTGTATGCAAAGGAATTAGAAGATATGAAAAGAGAAGATGATGAGTTTGAACAACTTGAAGCGCTATTTGCTAGAAGAGTACCTAAAGGACTGGTAGGAAGTAAGTATGAAGGAAAAGGACCTTTTAAATGTTTTGCATGCAATAAGATTGGTCATTTTGCATCTAGATGTCCTGAAAGAAATTCAAGATTTGAAGAAAGAGTTAGAAGATCATTTAAATGTAACCCTGGATATCAGAACAAGTATAAATACAAGAAAAACAGAGACAAATCATGCTACATAGTGGATGAGGAAGGCATTACCGATTCGATGATGAACCGACAGAAGACTTTGCTAGTGGATCAAGAAATGGGAAGCAATGGGTTTTCCTGGCTATAAAGGAAGATGATTTGGCACTAGAAGAGAATGTACCTAAAGAGAAGGCACTTGCTGCAAAAATTGAAGACAAGGATGAATGGGTAATTGACAATGGTTGTTCACATCATATGACTGGAGATAAAAGGATTTTTTTGTCTTTGCAAGAATATGATGGTGGTCTAGTTAGATTTGGAGATGACAAGGCATGTATGATCAAAAGAAAATGAGCTATATCACTAGATGGAAAGAACAATACTGATAATGTCTATTATGTTAAAGGTTTGAGGCATAATCTTTTGAGTGTAGGACAATTGGTAGATAAGGGATTTCAATTATAGTTCAAGGATGGAAAATGCAAAATAATTAACGGATCTAGCTTGGAGGTTGCAACTGGTACACAGACAAAAGGTAATATATTTCATTTGAACTCCGGTGAGAAGACATGTTTGATTACACAGATTGATGAGAGTTGGTTGTGGCATAAAAGGCCGTGTCATGTGAATTTTGATTGCATTGTGAAGAACAGTTCAAGTAAGGCAGTTAGGGATATACCTAAGATTATGAAGCCCTATAATCCGGTATGTAAAGAATATTAGTGAGTAAATAGGTCATAACCTCTTTTTGGAGTACACAAGATAAATCAAATGATGTTCTTGATCTTATTCATTGTGATTTGTGTGGCCCTGCTAGAGTTAAATTTTTTCAAGGTGATAGATATTTCATGCTAATCATTGATGACTATTGTAGAATGATATGCGTTACTTTTCAAAAAGAAAAATATGAAGCATTTGAAAAGTTTAAAATCTTTAAGGCTAAAATGGAAACTGAGACAGGATTCAAGATTAAATGTTTGAGATCAGATCATGGTGGAGAATTCACATCCGATTAGTTTAATAACTCTTGTGATAAGCATGGTATAAGAAGACAATTTTTTGTTCCCCGAACACCTCGACAAATGGAGTTGTGGAAAGGAAGAACATAACTGTCTTAGATGTTGCTAGAACAATGATGATGGAAGCTAGTCTGCCTCATATCTACTGGAGATAAGCAATGAGTACAACAGTTTATGCATTCAACATAGTACATATCAAAGGAGAAACCAGTAAGACACCTTATGAATTAAGGTTTGGCAATACACCTCCAGTTAAGTATTTCAAAGATTTTGGTGGTAAATGTTATATCAAGAGAGATGATATCATTGGGAAATTTGATCCTAGATGTGATGAAGGCATATTTCTTGGTTATTCTAACAAAAACAAAGCATATAGATGTTATAACAAGAGATTGCAGAGAATTGTGGAGAGTGCTATTGTCAAAGTAGATGAGTTGAACATAAGTCAAATCAGAGTTTATGAGAAGGAACCGGCAGTGGAAATGATTATATCTGAACCGATAGCACCTTTATCGAAACAAAGAGTTGAACCAGTTATTTCAGCAGTATGAGAGAATTCTACAGTAACTGAAGAACAAGGAAGAGGAACAAAAAATCGAAAGACTTCTAGGTATGTGAGATTGAACCATTTAGAAGATCATATCATTGGGGATAAGAGAAATGGAGTGATGACAAGAAGAAGAATGGCAACTAATGACATGTTTAATTTCACAAGTTGAACCAGTATCAGCAATTGAGGCATGTAAAGATGAATATTGGTTGAAAGCTATGGAAGAAGAATTAGATCAGATTGAGAAAAATAACACATGGACCTTGGTTCCCTGACCTAAAAATAAAAATGTTATTGGGACTAAATAGGTTTTTAGAAATAAACTGAATGAGGATGGTCAAGTTGTAAGAAATAAGGCAAGATTGGTTTGTGAAGGATATTCTTAGAAGGAAGGAACTGATTATGGAAAAACTTTTGCACCTGTAGCCAGGATTGAAACTGTGAGATTATTTCTTGCCTATGCTGCTTATAAAAATGACAAGATTTATTAGATGGATATTAAATGTGTGTTTTTGAATGGGGATCTTGATGAGGAAGTTTATATTGAGAAAGCTGATGGTTTTTCACAATCAGATGATGCAGATATGGTTTGCAGGTTAAGGAAAGCTTTATATGGATTGAAACAATCACCTAGAGCTTGGTATGCAAGGTTGGATAAATATCTTTTGAAGCTTGGTTTTACTAAGTAGTGCTCACAACAATTTATATTATAAGATCACTAATGATGATATACTGATTATTGAAGTATTTGTTGATGACATTATTTTTGGAGGAGAAGATAAATTATGCATAGTATTTTCTAAGAATATGGAGAAAGAATTTGAGATGTCTATGATTGGTGATATAAAGATTTTCTTAGGTTTGCAGATTACTCAAACTGACAAAGGTATTTTTATCTCTCAAACTAAATATGCTAAGGAATTGTTGAAGAAATATGGTATGGGAGACTCTAAACTAGTAAGTACTCCTATGGTTACAAGTGAGAAATTGACAAGAAAAGATGTTTCTAGACTGGTAAATCCTACAAGATATAAATTTATTATTGGAGGTCTGATTTATTTGACGCAGACTAGGCCTGACATTATAAATGTTATTTATATTGTTTTAAGATTTCAGAGTGACCATAGAGAAAATCATGAGATGGCAGCGAAAAGGATTTTTAGATACTTGCAATGTACATCAGAATATGGTTTGTGGTACCCTAAGGATGATAACTTTACTTTATGTGTATATATAGATGCTGATTATGCTGGAGATTTTGATGACCAAAAAAGTACTTCCGGTGGAGCTTTCTTTCTTGGAAAGAAGTTGGTCTCATGGATAAACAAGAAGCAGTCATTTACTTCTTTATCTAATCCTGAAGCTGAGTATGTTGTTGTTGCTACTAACTATACACAAGTTTTATGGATGAAGAAAATGTTGAAGGATATAAAGGTGGAATTTGATGCACTGGTAGTTATTCACTATGATAACTCTATTGCTATTGATATATCAAATAATTTGATATTTCATTCTAAAACAAAGCACATATCTATCAAGTATATCTTTTTGAAGGAGAAGGTGCACTAGTACATTCAAAGCTGATTTCCGACAACCGATTGTTGGATTTGCAACTAATTTTTGTCAGAGTGCCGACAAAAGTAGCCATCAAAAAATTGTCATCGGATTGGTCGACGATGCCCCACTCGTCGGAAATACGACAATCCCATGGACTCTATCGATGGTGGGCATGAACGCTCTTCCGATCAAAAAAGTCATCAGAACCAGTAGATTTCATCGCAAAGCCGACGACGATTTGGAACTTCGCATCAATGGTGATGCTGTTTGTCCAACACTTGTCTCATCGGTCCATTCGAAGACATCGACGACCGTCTGACTATGAAGTGTTGTCGCATGTACAACATCCTCGTTGGATGTTTGTGTGGTTTGAGTCGGAAGTGCGACGACTCCAAAACATTTCACTGACGAGAACGTTGTATGTTCGCCGATTACATCGTCGGTCGAAAGCTTGGTATTCGTCGTAATTCCGACGATGATAATTTTTATCAATTTTTTTTTATTATTATCCAGTCATTGATATGTATAGCGAATGATATTCTATCCCCACCACCTACCAGTAGGGGCATAGGTTTGAGGCTAATATGAGGTGCATGGTTTCAAGCTAATATGATCAGGTGCACCATGGTTGAGATGGTCCAACTCCCTAGTCTCACTCTATGACTAAGCTCATGCCATATCTAAATCAAAGACATCTCAAATACATCGTTGGTGGAAAGCTACAAAATGCCATTTTCATACATAAGCAAGACATACACAATTGGGCACAATCACCAAGAGACCGGTAAAAAGTGTGTTTGAGATCCTTGTCCTAATTGTGGTGTGGTCATGAAGAGATCACCGTAAATTTGTCAACCTGCCCAATCACCAAGAGAATGGTAAAAAGTGTGTTTGAGATCATTGTCCTAATTGTGGTGTGGTCACGAAGAGATCACCGTAAATTTGTCAACCTGCCCAATCACCAAGAGAATGGTAAAAAGTGTGTTTGAGATCATTGTCCTGATTGTGGTGTGGTCACGAAGAGATCACTGTAAATTTGTCAACCTGATCTCTTCGTGACCACACCACAATTAGGACAATGATCTCAAACACACTTTTTACCATTCTCTTGGTGATTGTGCCCAATTGTATATGTCTTGCTTATGTATGAAAATGGCATTGATGTATTTGAGATGTCTTTGATTTAGATATGGCATGAGCTTAGTCATAGGTTGAAAAATTTACAGTGATCTCTTCGTGACCACACCACAATTAGGACAATGATCTCAAAAACACTTTTTACCATTCTCTTGGTGATTGTGCCCAATTGTGTATGTCTTGCTTATGTATGAAAATGGCATTTTGCAGCTTTCCACCGATGATGTATTTGAGATGTCTTTGATTTAGATATGGCATGAGCTTAGTCGTGGAGTGAGACTAGGGAGTTGGACCATCTAAGCCATGGTGCGCTTGCATATGTATATAGTTTTGTGTATTCATTAAAGATTTTCATTTAATTTTGAGCATTTTGGTTAGCAAATCAGGGGTACACTTTACATTCTTGTTGTTATCTAATTCACTTGCTTTAGCTCTATTTTTTTCTTCAGATTTGGAGTCTAGAGCTCCTCCCTAAGAAGAGATTGTTGGTTTTATCTCCCCTATTTTGGTTGGAGAGTTTCTTGCTATCTCTGGTAGTTTTCCCTCAGAGTTTAGCTTCTCTATTGGTCGGACTGCTGTTTTCTCTACCTTCTTCTCCAAGTGCTCCTCCTCTTGTTTCCAATATTTTTCCTTTGCCTTCTACTCAATTGTCCTTGGTTGTGCCTTCATGCCCTCTTAATGTCTTCACTAGGTTCTTGTTTCCACAAGGACATTTCCTCCCCCAAAACTATTTGTTTTTGAAATGGGGACACCTTCAGAATACAGGGACTTAGATGGGACGTCCCCCTACCGCCCCAGTGTGATCCAATGCCATCATCTTTGAGACATCTCTAGGACATCCTTGAGACGTTTGAGGGACTCCCAAGAGCCTCCTGACCATCCCAACAGCCCATAAGTGATTTAAAAAAATCATAACTTTTTTCAAACTCCATGCCCAAGGTCAAACCATCACAGCCTATGGGCCCCACCCAAACCCCACCAACTTTATAAAACTGCCTCCTATTTTTGTTTCAACTCACAAAAACAAAGAGTAAGAAGTTGACAACTGTGAATGTGAGAGTGAGAGTGTAGATCAAGAGAGTTGAGGAGAAGTAAGAAGAGAAGTGATGCCAAGTTGCCAATTTGTAATGGTCTACCCCTGTTTTGAAACCAATTTCTTTTCCACCTTTTCAACTATGCTTCTTGACAAACAATTTACTTGAATGCTCTACTGCTAATTTTCAGTTTATCTTTCTTGATTTTGTGAATGCCAATGTTTGTTTATTGATACTTTTGAGATGGCATTTTGGCAAACAACATGCATGCACTGAAAGGGTTTCAATTTGGAATTGATGTGCAGATATCAATTTATAATAATCAAGATTTGCATTCACTAAAATGATTTTAATCAACTAAAGAGAAATATTCATGACTTACAAGTAATAAAAAAACTTACAAGGATGAGGCATATTCATTTCTTACAAGTAATAAAAAAACTTACAAGGATGAGGCATATTCATGACTTTTGCAGTCCCACCTTGGATATCAACACTAGAAGCAACTCATATTGTTCGTGTACAGACAAGACAATATGGGAGTTCATTATACCCAACAACTTTTGGTGTTGTTGTTCATGTTGGCTCTATTGGACCCTGCAATTAAGATTCAATATACATTATTCAATAAGATTAACTGTGCAACATAATGAAATATTGAAAAGTGTGTTATCTTGTTGAGCTTCGCTTGGTTTCAAGAATAGTTTAATATTCTCTACTTAACAGGGCCAACCACGTGAAGGTGGAATCTCATTTGGCCCCTCCCCCGCCCTAACATCACTCTCAATTCCCCTTTAACATCTTATAGCATTCATTCATTCATTCTTTCTACCATTAATAAAATATAGCATTCATTCATTAATATCACATAACGTTCATTAACACATAACATTTATTAACATTAATTAACACACAACATTCATCAATATTAATTAACACATATCATCCATAACCATTAATTAGCACATAATTACATTCACTAACACATAAAAATTAGTCATTATCAAATAAGTTAGATTACAATCATTTCTTTCTTTGTTTTTTCTTTGAAGCTATGAAAAGACTAAGTGGAACATTGGTTTCTTCATCATTTCTCCCCTCTGCAGATGTTCCACCAACTACTCGTGATCTTGATGTATGCATAGTCCTATACTGAGGACAAGGACATTGAAGCGAAGGGGGGTCCTCTGCAATAACAAAGAAATGGGTTAAATTCAAAAAAAAATATATTATTGTTACAAGTATTTCATTAATTTAGAGAACAAAATTGTTGTGCTCTTTACCTGATGGGGCCACATCATTTTGTGTAGCCTCAACCTCAACATGTTGAACACCCTCTAGATCATCTGGAGTTGAAATACTAAAGGGTAAATTAATGCTAAACACCAATTGCAATTATATTTGTTTAAAGCAATAATAGTGGTCCTCTTTACTTGAGTGGGGAACATCACGTTCTTGATGTTGTGTACCCAGATCATGCTCCACTTGCTCACCACCGACTACATGCTCTAAAATATTAACAAAAAAGGTTACATTAATTACTACTCTAATTACAAATTAAGATGTTTAATTGTATTAATAGCTAAATAAATAAATTTGAATAGCAAATGAATACCTCCACTACTGGGATGCATATCCAAACCTTCATGTGCAGGTGGTGTTTCATGATTAGCAGGTTGCATTCCAATGACATGCACATTGTTATCATTGCTTGCTTATTTAAAACAGATATACTCAATTTATTTTGGAACTCAACATCAATTAGATTATTGGTAAAGTATTCAATTTGAAACAACTTCCATTTAGCATATTTACCTATGTGACAAATGCACTCGAATGTTGTGTATGCCCACTCAATTCTCATAGCTGATCAACCACGGCTGAATAGCCTTGCTAGTAGGCAATTCTCTTGTCATCTTCTGTGGGTGCTCTATTGAATTCAGAGCCCTGCATTTTTGCTTGGTACCATGAATTTTGCTTGCATTGTTTGATTAAAAAAAAACGTTTGCAATTTATTAATATTTTTATGCAATATTTCGTTTACATAAGATACTTACAATTCGTGTAACAAGTTTCATGTAACCACCAGAGCCGAGTTTGTGTTTCCCGTTCTTTTCTTTCCTTGCCTTGGTTGCCTTTGACGTGTCACTCAGTCTATAAAAAGTTTGGAATATGTTAGATTATATAAATATAAAGAGTAATTAATTAGTATATAATTACATTCTTAATAGTATCTTGTACCTTCTTCTGGCATCAAGTGGTGTATTTCCTTTTTTCCTTTCAATTCTCTCCTTGGCATCCAAAATCAGGTCCTTCCACTCCCTCTCTGGAATCATGGGGGACACTCGTACTTTAGGTTCCTCTCCAAATGGGTTCTGTATTGGTCCCTCACATACTTTAGATATGTGCCAGCTTTTTCAAGGAGCTTGGTTTTGTCAAAGGTGTCATTTCCAGACCACTCAACCATTTGGTTTGTCAATTCATCTTTTAACCTTTTTTATTGGTCATTCCACCTTTTAAAGCAAAAACAAACCTGTTAGACTCAGAAATGAACTGAAGATACATTTATTACACTTCAAGAAATGGATCAAAGGAAAACTATTCTAGCAATGATATGAAATCAAAATAGTGGATTAGGGTTAGTTCACATATGATGTACTATCTTTTACGTATGGTGGGCCCAAATATCCGCAATGCAATGTCACTAAGATGTTTATAGAAAATATCATTTCCTGCAAAATATTCATGGGATCATTAGTCCAAAACGAGTGATCATAAAGTAAATTACAATTAGAGTATATATAATAATAATTTTAGAGTACCTGGAACCTTTTGTATCTTTAAGGGAACCATTTCTTCATCGCTCACCACCAATGTGGCCTGCAATGTTCCCGCACTAGCAATACGAGAAGATCCAGGAAATTATGGTATGTTATCAGTAGTAGTCACCTCTGGCACATCCTCATGTGCATCTCCTCCTACAAAAAATGAATCCACTATGAAATGGCATTAGAATTCAAGAAAGGACGCTTGAAGGGAAATAAACACATGACAAAAGATAGAGCAAAAGAGGGATCTACCAACAGTGGGTGGGCCAATATGACGTGCACTAGAGGATGTCTGCATGCTATGTGTTGTCGACATTGCAGTCGACAATATAGGTGAGGGTAACCTCTGATGAGGTGGTGGTGGCATTTGTACAATAACATTGACAACACCTAAATAATAATACATTAAATATATCAAACATTAAATATATGAAAAGTGCAAGAGTTGTAAACAAGGATGAACCTTTATTTTGAAATTTGACAGTATCAAGTATGATGTGTTTTGGGTACTTAGAGTGATAAGCCAAGAAAGTGATAATACAAGAAAATCGTCATCACCTAAAGATCCTGCAACACCCTGATCGTGGGAACTAATTTGATGAGGGCGGATAAATTGATGTAAAAACAATACGCACATATTTTAGTTAATGACATAAAAGAGAAAAAATATAAACCATTACTGAACTTTTGTTATAATTAAAGCTTTCATTACTACTTACTTGCAAGTTTTCTGGTGTTCGAAGCAATAATTCCACCCTCTCGTATCTCATCAGTAATAGGATGCATGGCTGCCAAAGCAACAATCTCTTTTCTAATTTTTCTAAGAGGCATTTTAAAGAATTTCATAAGGTGTGTGGGATCTTCAGGGTCATCAGCGCTTAAACCTAATGATTCTACATCCCTAGAAAGGTTCTTAGGTACTGCAACTCCCTTTCCCTTTCCCCAAGCATCCGTCTGTGTCAAGAATATCATTAACAATTACAAAATTAGTATAAATCACTAAAAAAAAGAACATAATAATGTAACAATTTGCTTCTATCTAATTTGTACAATTACAATGAGGTTTACTTGCTCGGTAGAAGTGTCGCAAGCTACATCCTTGTCTGTGATACGTGATGGATCCATGTCGGCCTGTGACAAAGAAAAAATATAAAAAACCTTAGCAAAATTAAACCAATACACTTAGCAAAAAAAATTCATAATAAAATGGTATATTGGATTCATTAATTGGAGGTTGGTTGATTTAAATGATATATAGTATGTACCACCCCCATGATATTAACTTTGTTTGTATCTATACAATTCAAACTATAATTGATTAGAAGCTCTTCGCCTGGACTTATTGATTTTATCGTACATATAAATAGATGATTTCCCTCACACGCCTCAAATATGCAATTGGGTTGTTTATTAGTTGACATGGGATGCCCTTCGGAAGAGTATCAATGGGTTAGTAAACAAGGTAAATGCATCTAACATCAAGAACATCATTCCAGAGTTGTTTGCAGAGAATCTCATTCGTGGGAGGGGTTTATTTTGTAGGTCTTGTATGAAATCCCAAATGGCATCCCTTGGATTTATAGATGTTTTTGCTGCGTTGGTTGTTGTGGTAAATACAAAATTTCCTTAAGTTGGCAATCTGCTTTTGCGAAAAATTATTTTGCAGCTTAAGAGGGCATACAAATGCAATGACAAGCACATGTTGATAGCAGTAGCCAAATTCATAGCTCATTTAGTGAATCAACAAGTTGCGCATGAGATCATTGCCTTGGAACTTCTCACCCTTTTACTAGAGAACCCCACAAATGATAGTGTAGATGTTGTTGTTGGGTTTGTGAAAGAATGTGGTTCTTTGTTGCAAGACCTTTCACCCAAAGGTCTCTATGGGATTTTTGAAGATTTAGAGGTATTCTCCATGAGGGGGAAATTGACAAACGAGTACAGTTTTTAATTGAAGGCCTCTTTGCAATTCACAAAGCTAAGTTTGAGGGTCATCCAGCTGAACGTCCAGAATTGGACCTTGTAGAGAAAGAAGATCAGTTAACACATGAAGTTTTCATAGAAGATGAACTTGATCAAGAAGCTGGTTTGGATGTTTTCAAGCCAGATCCTAATTTCTTAGAGCATGAGGCAACCTATGAAAAAATGAAGAAAGATATCCTTGGAGATGCTTCTTCAGATGAAGCAGAAGGGGAGAATGATTCAAGTGATGATGATGATGATGAAGAGGAAGGTGAGGAATCACTGAGAATACAGGATTAGACATAGACAAACTTGGTCAATTTAAGACGTACAATTTATTTGACAATCATGTCAAGTGTTGATTTTGAGGAAGCTGGTCATAAGCTACTAAAGATCAAGCTTGAACCTAGTCAAGAGATGGAATTATGCATCATGTTGTTAGAATGTTGCAGTCAAGAGAGAACATACCTTCGTTATTATGGTCTTCTTGGGCAAAGATTCTATATGATCAATAAAATTTATTAAGAATGCTCTGATAAGTGTTTTGTACAATAGTATTCTATGATACACATGCTAGAAACAAATAAACTACGTAATGTTGCAATTTTTTTTACCCACTTACTTGGCACAGGTGCTCTTCCATGGCATTGTCTTGCTTATATACGTTTGACAGAGGAAGATGCTACTTCCTCTTCCCATATTTTTATAAAGATTCTCTTCCAGGAGCTAGCAAAGCAGCTTGGTATATTGTTTCTTAATGAAAGGTTGAATGATCCAACAATGTAGGAGTCTTTTGATTCAATTTTTCCAAAGGACAATCCAAAAAATTCACAGTTTGCTATCAAATTCTTTACTTCTATTAGTCTTGGTGGTATCACTAAGAGTTTACGTGAGTATTTGAAGAATATGACAAGGCTTATAATGCGATAGCAAAAGTCTATTCTTGAGTCAGATGAATCTACCTCTAATGATGATTTTTCTAGTTCATCAAGTTCGTCAGATTCTGATACATTAGACTTAGATTCTGAGAGTGAAACTGACAGTGAGAGTAGTAAGGAGTCACCAAGAAAGAAAAATAATTCAAATCATGACAATAAGTATGAAAAAACAAGAAGAAAGAAAAGGGCGAGGGCATCTGACTCGGAGGATGAAAGTGAATGTGAAAAATCAGCAGACACTGTTATTCAAGGCTCCAATAGACACTATTTTCCTGGACTGTGACAAACAAAATAATCACTCCCAAGTGCTTTGGTTTTATAAGAGATGATTATAAGATGCTACAATGTTGTCTTATGTATTTTAATAGCCATGGGTTTTAGAGTTTTGTACTTGTCAGGTAATGGATAAGCAGTGTTAGGAGGAGAAAATATTGAAGGCCAAGTGCAGATTGTGATAATACTAGATCAATGAATCCTATTATTTATTGAGTATTTCTTGTTTTCCATGTTGTGTGATGTACCATAAGCAAACTAGAAATCTAAATTCAATAAGATGCTTTGTGCTTAGATATTACTTTGAAAATGTCTTTTGTATCTTCCCATGGATTTGGGTATATGCTACTGCCTGGGTTTTGTCTCTTTACTGTCTCCTTGATGTCAAATGCTATCCATGAGCATACATATGACGTACCCAATGTATGAAGACCTTGAGTAATCAGACAAACCTTATATTTCTCATCAATCAAACTATAATGCCTAATCCTTTTATAGATGGTCAAGTTTGCATTGAGACCAGTATAATTAGTACCATTTCAGCATTGACATTGTACTCAGTATTGATTTGATACCCATGCTGTGAATGAGTAAAGAAAACAATTGATCCTTGACAAAATTTCCTTAAAACTGATAGCTTTATTACCTTTCTAGTTACAATTATTGAAAGCTAGATATACTCACTTCTGGATTATGATAATTAGCAAAATTGTAATATTAATCTTGTAATGATATCAAATATTCTGAGATATAATCTTCTGTTTACAGGAAAGATATTGCACCTGCCTCCGTACAAAATAAAAAATCAGAGATAAACCCATCAGGAAGCATGAGTTTTTGCATATAAGCTCACCCAAATATTTTATAGTTATTTTTCATCAAGATTCCCTCAGGAGTTGGCAGATCCTGCTTCCGTACTTTAATTCTGTTTTCTCAAAGGACAATCCTAAAAATCCATGCATTGCAAACAACTTTTTACACCTTTGTTGGTTGTGGTGGCATCACAAAGAGTTTACATCAATATATGAAGAACATGCCAATGCTTTTAATGCAGCAGTAGAAGTTTATCTCTTATTCAATATCTCTAGTGAAACCCCCATGATATTTTGTTGGAGTAGAATTTGTTATATTCTAGAAAGGGTCTTGTCCTTTGTTGATGGGATATTCATCTACCTCAAGAAATAACTGTTCTTTTCTCCAACAAGAAGTGGAACTAAATGAAGATCTAGCACCATGAAATGAATCCTCAAAATGATTACTATAGTTAGTTTTGGTAGATAATGATCTGGGTAAAATACTAATGTGGCTTTAGTAAATGTTATGTACTAGCTTAGCATACTCTAACAACTTTGGTGAGACATGCAAACATCCAATTAATTCTCCATCAGTATCTCTATTGTGTTTATGATCTCTAGATTTATGATCTCTATAATATAACTAATATGCAATATCTAGATTTATGATCTCTATAATATAACAATCCCATAATTATGTTTCCACGCATCTATACCACAACATAAACATCATGCTAGTGTTCAGCCATAGCAATTGATATCCTAATTATAGAATGTGAAATATGCACATAACTATGAATAAAGATAAAGAAAAACAAAGAAAGATGCTTATTGCAAACATAAATGACTAATGGACAAGAATTGAATTCATTGTAGATAGTTTTGAATATCAAATTCACTTATTTGTGTGCATTTAGTAACTCATGTACTTGTGGCCAACCATTTACCCCTTTCATAAATTAAACATTTATTAATAACATTAAATGGCTGAGTAATTATGTTTTAGTTGAAATTGAAAATAAAATATTTTATTTTAGGACAACTCACATTATTCCCTATCATATTTTAGACTCTCGGTTTTGTTAGTAGTGGTTTGATGTCTTTGGAGTTGATCATTGCATTTCTTTAGTTACGTTTGCCAACGTACTCCCATCCTGTGCGAAAATGGGAGCTTTGGAACAGGGTATGGACATCCATCTAAGCATAAAAGATAGAGGAATTTTGTCAGATGTAGTTGCAACTGCTCTATTAGACATGTATGCAAAATTTGGAAGCATAGACAAGGCACGGAAACTATTTGACAGATTACCTCAAAGAAATGTGGTTTCCTGGACGACAATGATTGTCAGATATGCACAAAATGGATTTGTTGAGAAGGCTTTAGAAACTTTCAAGCAAATGCAATCGGCAGGTGTAAAGCCAAATTCCACGACCATTGCTACCATCCTCCCTGCCTGTGCCAAAATGGTAGATTTGGAATAGGGTATGGACATTCATCAAAGCATAAAGGATAGAGGAATTTTGTCAGATGTTGTAGTTGCAACTGCCCTGGTAGACATGCATGCAAAATGTGGAAGCATAGACAAGGCACGTGAACTGTTTGATAGAATGCTTGAAAGAAATGTTGTCTCATGCGCTGCAATGATTGCTGGATATGCACAAAATGGATTTGTCAAAAAGGCTTTAGACACTTTCAAGCAAATGAAATTGGTAGGCATAAAGCCAAATTCCAAAACCTTTGCCAGCATCCTCCCTACCTATGCAAAAATGGGAGCTTTGGAATAGGGTATGGACATCCATCAAAGCATAACAAATAGAGGAATTTTGTTAGGTGTTGTACTTGCAAATGCCCTGCTTGACATGTATGCAAAATATGGAAACATGGACAAGGCTCATGAATTGTTTGATACGATGCTGCAAAGAGATGTGATCTCATGTGAACATTCAACACGCGCGTATACGTGAGGAAGGGATTGCTGCAAAAAATTGAATGCTCATTCCTCAATCAAAGTTCTATAGTTTTACGAGGAGTGGATTCCTACAGGGTATTACACATTCAGGGAACCACACCTTTTACTAGAAGCCATCCGGCCTAAGATTGGATAATCAATATGAATACGAGATTGACCAATTTACATTAAAAACTAGGGCAATTCTAGCTTGAGATTGGATAATCAATATGAATACGAGATTGACCAATTTGCATTAAAAACTAAGGCAATTAACCACCATATGTCTCATTTCCTAACATCTTTTGCATAAAAAAGGAATCTCTTGAATGGTATATTTTTGCAACATGAAATTAAGGTGAAGAATCTACCTCCTACGTGGGATTGCAAGCAATACCACAAATGCCTTCGACGTGGGTTTGATTTTGTTGGGGGTTGAAGTTGCCATGGACGCCTATGCGGGATTGCAATGCATAAATAAATTGCCCTCTTCTTTTTTTTTAAGTAATGGCTGTTGTCGTCGGAATTACGATGAACTTGAGCACTTTTTTGAAAAAAAGAAAATTTTCATTGCTAATGCCTTCTTTGTCGAAACCAAATGGCAAATTACCGTCAGAATTACGATGAATTCGGGCATTTTAAAAAAAAAATCAAATTTGGCCACAATATACCTTCTTCGTCGGAAACCTCAATCGGAAATCTAGTCCAAATGTATTAGTGGTGGAAGCAAATGAAGTTAGACTGGATCATGTAAACACTAAAGAGAATATTGTAGATATTTTCACTAAACCTTTGCCCAAGGAATCATTTGAGTACCAGAGAGACAGATTGGGAGTTTCTGCCCCTCCGGTAGAGACTTGATTGATGCGGTTTGGCATCAGTCTGACATACATTATTAGAGATACTATTAATTCCAGCACTTATGTGGGATGCTACTGCTCAGGGGGAGTAGTTAGCTTTGTGATTCAGTTTATGTTTTTGCTTTGATATTTCTATCAAATTTCTGGCATTGATGTCAAAGGGGGAAAGATATTGATGTGAAAAACAAAGGGAAATTCGAATCTTTACAAAGATATTATTCACAGGGGGAGAGATATTGATATATAGAGTTGTATGTGAGAGATTGTTGGTTGTCTTCCATTGGGGGAGACTTGTTTGGCATTTCTTGGTACTTAGATATTTTTCACATCTAGTGTTTCCATCAATGCCAAAGGGGGAGATTGTTGGCCATTTAGGGGAACTGATTATGTGTTGCACTGATGTTTTGTCATTGATTCCAACTCTAGTTGTTTGGATGCTTTACTAGCACCCTTCTGGTCCTAGTAGGTTGAGTGATTTCTGGTTAACTTGGATCTGACATGATCCGGTAGGCCCCGATATATCTTGGTGATGAATATGGCTTGTTCATGATACTCATGCTCATATTTGGACAGTTGGTTTTGGTCCGGTGGTCGGATTCTATCATTCTTTCTTAGAAGCTTAGTTTTTGTTTCTGGAGAGGGTTTCACCGGCAAAGCTTTTGGTGGAGATCATTGATGAATTACATAAGTGGTGTTGGTGCAGCCTCTAGTGGAGTTCCAGGATGTTGTTGGTGATCATGTTTGAGACTTGGTGGATGGAGATCATTGTTGAAGCATGTGTACCTATACTGGGTCCCGGTTGATCTAGGTTATGGATCGACTTTAATGCAACGTGTGGATTGGGCCTCTCGATGTATTTTTAGGATGTCTAAAGTGTTGGATATTATTTGTTTGGTCTTAGGCTGACATGGTTTGTAATTATGTAATTTGTTTATTGTCTGGTGGCTGACCTGATGGTTTATGGTTGAGGGTTTGTATATATAGGTGTAAGATCTCATTGTAGATCATAATGATTAATATTAGAGGTCATATTCAAGGAATGTAATGTGCGAATAATGTAATATCATTTAGGAAGAGGATTTGGTCGATCATTGGAGATCTAATTGGGTTTATGCAAGAGGATTTAGTCCTCTGGTATTGAGCTTAACCAAAACTGTACTCAAGTATAGGAGATGCTATCTTTTGTAGTTCAACACTTCTCTGGATTGTAGTCTAGATTTATATGTAGTCAATGAGGCTCCTTTTATGATGAGTTGTGTGCTCTAGGTTGTTGGCCTTCTTGCAAGTGTAGGCCCCTTCATTGTAATTCACATACTTACTGTAGAAGTATTATCTGACTGTGGGTAGGCTTCCCACCATGGTTTTTCCCTTTATTGGGTTTTCCACATACAAATCTTGGTCTTCTATGAATGGTATTTACTTTGATTATTGTTTACTCTTAATTGTTTTAATTGATATTCTGGTATGAATGTTTTGGGTTTCAGTATAAAAGTTTAAATTTCTAATGGTTCTGGTAATCTGTGATAATTAATTCACCCCCCCCCGCCTCAGTTGTCTTCCAGTTATTTGAACTATCTAACACATTCATGTTCCTCCCCTAATTTTTGCATGCTCCTTGCTTTCTTCCTATGTTGATTGTGTGAGCTAAGAATTGGGCAAAAGAATCATAACATATAAATTAGCCAACCACAAAGCTAAATGCTCTGAAATATAATCCCAAGATATTCAATAGAAGCATAGAAACAAAGCACTTAAAACCAAATTAAAACCAAAAAAAAGCGCTCCTTCCATGTTATTCCATTGTTCTTCTTTCACCTTCAAATTAGTGTGGATCTCACCTACAAATGAAAAGTATGTGACAAGCAAGATGATAGAAACGCAATTTAAACACCGTAAGGATACTTGAAGTGTGGTTAGAATTGAATGAAAATAGTACTCAATTTATAGGCAAATTAATCACCAAATTGGAATGAGCAATTGAAAGAGAAAAATTGATTCAAAATTAGCATGATTGGAGAGACAAATTATGACAAATTCATGATAAAAAATGACAATTTTTTATGCCAAGATAGTGACAAATTGCTATGTCAATTTTATGAAAACTTTAGAGAAAATTATGCTCGTTGACTATGAAAAATTGGCCAAAAAAATAGCTTCATGATTTATGACATGATTGTGCACAAAAAGGAGAGACAAATTACTGGAGAAAAAGGCGGAAAAAATTACGAGAGGAAAACATGTGAGAAATTAATAATTTTTCATTTATTAATTTCTCTCACAAATACACAATTAGCCAATTAAATGAATAGTTTATTTGTGACTCAAGACATAGGGTAAATGAATAAATTCATTTTACCTAAGAAGGATGTTATAAAGGATTAATAATTGAATAATTATTAAATCCTAGGAGAAGAAAAGAGATGAATTTGGTCATAATTAGGTCCTAATGCAATTAATGCAATAAACAAATGATGATGAATGTGATCAAGGCTTAGATAATTGACAAGAATATAAAATTTATAGTGATATACCAATAAAAAATTGATTGATACTAACAAGAAAATGCTTTGATAAGTGATTAATGTTTGAGTTGGTCAAGATTGACAAGAATTGATGATTGATTGAGACCGATGACAAATCGATCAAGATTGACTTGATAAAGACTAATAATTAAGGATTGGAAATGATCCAAATTGATTGATGATTGACCAAAGGATGATTGATACTATAAATGACAAAGATTTAGGACAAAGCCTAATTGACACCGATTAGGGTTAAAATGATGTCCAATTGATACGACAAGTTGATTACAACCACTAATAAGAATTGAAATTGATAGGACCTAGAATTCAAATTCAAGAAAATAGAATCAGATGGGAAAAGAATACAAAGGAATGACACAATGTTGAAAAATGATATAGATCGAATGTGCGGCATAGAGGAAGTGTTAGAAAATGTGAAAACCCTAAAATAAGGTAACACATACATGTTAAAGTATGACAACACAAGCATTGACCATTTTTAGATGCCTACAAATTCTTTAAAAATTTTAGGTGCTTTGCAAGCACCACATGATAAAGATCTAAGAAAATTTGGGGCTTTGTAAAAATTGAACTTATATAAATTTATATGGGGATTTCTGCTTAAAGCATCTAGTATAGGTTTATTTTAATAATATTTATGAATAAACAAAATTAGAATATTAAAAGTTGCTAATTAACCACCGAGCTCTGCACTCTCCCTTCAATATAAAGCCAAAAGTGTTCTTTTGTACTAAATTAATATCTACATGAGATTCTAGTGTTGCAACTTTGTTTTTTCTTAGAGATTCTTTCTAGCAGGGTTCCTGACTACATTTGATTTCAAAGTCGCATCCTTGAGTTCTTCCAAAGTTTCTTTCTAGTGTGACAATATTGAGAATTATATGAATAATGGCATCATGCCAATTGAAGGACATCTACGTAGTTCTTCGATTTGGAGCACATTTCTATAGATTCATATCTTCTTGTATTCATATGATTAGTTTCTGTGTTTAGAGACCATGTACATATTTATTCATCCATTTGAGCAGTGCAGAATATGTACAACTGGATTTTGAAGTATCCCAGAGGTACTCATGCAATGGTTTCAATGACTCTGATATAATCATGTTTTAGTATGGATTCATTTCCAAATCTTCATTGACAATTGCAACTTTCTTCTCTAGTTTTAATAAGTGGTTAGGAGTTTTTCTCAATTGGGTTTTCTCCTTTCCTCTTTGTAATCGGGTTACTGATCAAGCTTTATTGCTAGGACCCATATCTCTCCCTAGTTAGACTTAAGAGGAGGTGTTAGTGTTGACCATTTGGTGGAATTGATTATTTGTTGCATTGATGTTTTGTCATTGATGCCAACACTAGCTGTTTGGATGCTTTGCTAGCACACTTCTGGTCCCATTGAGTGGTTTCTAGTTGATTTGGATCTGGCATGATCCAGTAGGCTCTGACACAGTTTGGTGATGGAACTGTCTTGTTCATGATACTCATGATCATATTTGGTCAGTTTTTTTTGGTTTTGTGATCGGATGTTATCCTATTTGCTTAGAAGCTTAGTTTCTGGTTTTGACGAGGGTTTCACCGATAGAGATTTTGATGAATTGCATAAGTGGTGTTGGTGTAGCTTCTATTGGAGTTTCAGGATACTGTTGATGATCATGTTCGAGACTTGGTGGATGGAGATCATTTCCATAGCATGTGGATCTATACTGGGTCCCGGTTGATCTAGGTTATGGACCAAAATTAATGTAACATGTGGATTGGACCTCTCAATGTGTTTCCAAGATGTCTTATGTGTTGGATATTATTTGTTTGGTCTAAGGTTGACATGGTTTGTAAATATGTAATTGGTTTATCATCTGGTGGTTGACCTAATTTTTAATGGTTGAGGGTTTGTATATATGGATCTAAGATCTCATTGTAGATCATCATGGTTATGTTAGAGGTTAGGGTCAAGGGATGTAATATGCGAATAATGTAATATCATTTAGGTGGAGGATTTGGTCGATCAGTGGAGATTGAATTGGGTTTATGTAAGAGGATTTAGTCCTCTGGTATTGAGATTAACCAGAACTCTACTTATACATAAGAGATGCTATCTTTTGCAGTTCAACACTTCTCCATATTATAGTCTGGATTTCTATGTAGTCAATGAGGCTCCTTTTGTGATGAGCAGTGCACTCTAGGTTGTTGGCCTTCTTGCAAGTGCAAGCCCCTCAGTTGTAAATCACATACTTATTGCAGAAGTATTATCTGACTATGGGTAGTCTTCCCACTATGGTTTTTCCATTTACCAGGTTTTCCACGTATAAATATTGGTGTCATATGGATGGTCTTTTGTTTGTGATTATTATTTATTCTTAATTAGTTTAACTTCTATTTTGGTATTAATGTTTTGGGTTCCAGTATTAAAGTTTAAATTTCTAATAGTTTCGATAATCTGTGACAACTGTTTCATCTCCCCCCTCTCAGTTGTCTTCCGGTTATTTGAACTATCTAACAATTGGTATCAAAGCTTTGGTCCTCTCTACAAAAAGATTAACTGATTGAGGAAGATCCTATGGCGACTAACAGTTCAAGTTCATCCAGTTCTTCAGGAGCTATCTTTTAGAGGGATATTCTGAGGCTTGATGGAACAAATTACACAATATGGAAGATTTGGATGGAGACTCATCTGAGATGTCTTGGCAAGGAGACTTGGGAGATCACACAAAATTGTGTCACACCTTATAATCCAGGATCTGGCAATCCTCCTCCGATAAACCTGGACAAGGAGCTTGAGAATGATTGTAGAGCAAGAGAAGCCCTATTGTGTGCACTTTCTGATCAACAAATAATGGGGTTAACCGACAAATCATCTGGAAAGGATATATGGGATAAGCTGGAGAGTGTTAATGAAGGTGATCTTACAGTGAAGATTGCTAAACTTGATGGTTCTCGGGTGAGATATGAAAACCTGAAGATGGTAGAAGATGAAAGGATTACTACTTTCATGGAAAGGGTAAATGAGATTGTTATGGGAATTAAATGTTGTGGTGGAACTCTGAGCGAAGATGAAATTATTTTTAAAGTCTTGAGAGCCCTTCCACGCTTACAAAATGAAGGCTACTCCTATTAATGAGTTGAGAACAATGGCTAATACATTTGTCAAAATAGATACTTTGGTTGGGAAACTATCTGCTTTTGAGCTTGAAGAATTTGGACCTTCTGGAGCTATGAAGTATGAACCCATTTTTCATGCATCTACATCTACAACAAGTAAGAAAGACTAGAAAGCTTTGTATGCAAAGGAATTAGAAGATATGAAGAGAGAAGATGATGAGTTTGAGCAACTTGAAGCACTATTCGCTATAAGAGTACCTAAAGTACCGGTAGGAAGTAAGTATGAAGGAAAAGCACCTTTTGAATGTTTTTCATATAATAAGATTGGCTATTTTGCATCTAGATGTCTTGAAAGGAATTCAAAATTTGAAGAAAGAGTTAAAAAATCATTTAAGACTAACCTTGGATATTTGAACAAGTATAAATACAAGAAAAACAGAGACAAATTATGCTACATAGAGGATGAGGAAGGCATTGTTGATTCTAATGATGAACCCGCAGAAGAGTCTGCTAGTGGTTCTGACAATGGGAAGGAATGGGTGTTCCTGGCTATCAAAGAAGATGACCAGGCATTATAAGAGACTGTATCTAAAGAGAAGGCACTTGTTGCTAAAATTGAAGACGACAATGAATGGGTAATTGATAGTGGTTGTTCACATCATTTGACTGGGGATAAAGGGAAGTTTCTATCTTTGCAAGAATTTGATGGCATTCTAGTTAGATTTGGAGATGACAAAGCATGTATGATCAAAGGAAAAGCAACTATATCATTGGATGGTAAGAACAATAATGACAATGTTTATGTTGAAGGACTTAGGAATAATCTTTTGAGTGTAGGACAATTAGTAGATAAGGGATTTCAATTATAGTCCAATGATGGAAAATGCAAAATCATTAACAGATATGGTTTGGAGATTGCAACCGGTACATAGACAAAAGATAATATATTTCATTTGAACTATGGTGAGAAGACATGTTTGATTACACAGATTGATGAGAGTTGGCTATGGCACAAAAGGCCGTGTCATGTGAATTTTGATTGCATTGTGAAGATCAGTTCAAGTAAGGCAGTTAGGGATATACCTAGGATTATGAAGCCCTATAATCTGGTATGTAAGGAATGTCAAATGGGTAAATAGGCCAGAACCTCTTTTAGGAGTATACAAGATAAATCAAATGATGTTCTTAATTTTATTCATACTGATTTGGGTGGCCTTGCTAGAGTTAAAAATTTTCAAGGTGATAGATGTTTCATGCTAATCATTGATGATTATTCTAGAATGATTTGGGTTACTTTTCTACAGAAAAAATATGAAGAATTTTAAAAGTTTAAAATCTTTAAGGCTAAAGTGGAAATTGAGATAGGATTGAAGATTAAATGTTTGAGGTTAGATCATGGTGGAGAATTTACATCTAATGAGTCCAATAAATTTTGTGAGTAGCATGGTATAATAAGAAAATTTTATGCTTTCTAGACACCTCTGTAGAATGGAGTTGTGGAAAGGAAGAACAAAACTATCTTGGATGCTTCTAGAACAATGATGATGGAAGCTAGTCTACGTCATATCTACTAGAGAGAAGTAGTGAGCATAGTGGTTTATACATTCAATAGAGTACATATCAAAGGAGAAAATGGTAAGATACCTTATGAATTATGGTTTGGTAATACACCTATACTTAAGTATTTCAGAATTTTTGGTAGTAAATTTTATATAAGGAGAGATGATATCATTGGGAAATTTGATCCTAGATGTTATGAAGGCATATGTTTTGGTTATTCTAATGAAAGATAAGCATATAGATGTTATAACAAGAGATTGCAGAGAATTGTGGAGAGTGATAATGTCAAAGTAGATGAGATGAGCATAAGTCAAATCAAAGTTTATGAGAAGGAATTGGCAACGGAAATGATTATATTTAAATCTATAGCACCTTTAGCGGAACAGAGTGTTGAACTAGTTACTCCGGCAGTATCAAAGAATTCTACAGTAACTGAAGAATAGGGAAGAGGAACAGAATCTCAGAAGATTCCTAGGTATGTGTGTTGGCATATGCACACTCCAATGAGACATTGTATGTGATTGAAGGTTTTGTCATTTATGGCAACCTTACAATCCTATGGCACCAGCGAGGCATTACACCGGCAAGATAGTTCACCGACATCAACAAATCACACTCTACACTGGCATAGAGAAAGGAAGCATACCGACACAGAGGCCAACAGGATTTTTGTTTATTGTTCTAAAAAACTTGAAAGCCGACTTGACAAGTTGTAAAATGACTCTTATATATTAAAGAGATCATTGTAGACATTTTGTAAGTGATGTAAGTGAAAAAGGAAGATATTAGGCAGACCTACTATGCGAAATATAGGTTAAAGGTTTTATGTAAAGAACATAGCAGAAATCGGTACTGGATCAAGCATTATAGATGCTATTGTAAAGTAGTACAAGATATTAGATTTGTATAATCCACATTGTAAGTCAGTGAAACTTCCCATTGAGCAGTGAGTTCTAGGCAGTTGGCCTTCCTGCATGTGCAGGCCCCGTTTTGTAAGTAATATTCTCTTATTGGCCAGTAAGTGGATAGTGTGGGTCACAAATCCCACTGAGGTTTTTCCCACACTGGGTTTCCTCGTTAAATCCTTGTGTTATGGTGTGCTCTTCATGTGGATGTTATTAATTCTGTTTATTTCATTATTTCTTGCATACTGGTACACTGTTATAATATGTTCTACATGTTTTAAGTTGAGAAATTTTAATTACCGGTTAGATACTGATTTACCCCCCCCCCTCCCCTCTCAGTATCTGTGAGTTTCCTAACAATGTGAGATTGAATCATTTAAAAGATCAAATCATTGGGGATAAGAGCAATGGAGTGATGAAATGAAAAACACTGACACCTAATGAGGTATGTTTAATTTCACAAGTTGAACTAGTATCAGTAATTGAGGCATGTAAAGATGAATATTGGTTGAAAGATATGGAAGAAGAATTAGATTAGATTGAGAAAAATAACACATGGACCTTGGTTCCTTGACCTAAAAATAAAAATGTTATTGGAACTAAATGGGTTTTTAGGAATAAATTGAATGAGGATAGTCAAGTTATAAGGAATGAGGCTAGATTGGTTTGTAAAGGATATTCTCAGAAGGAAGGAATTGATTATGGAGAAACTTTTCCACCTGGAGCTAGGATTGAAGCTGTGAGATTATTTCTTGCCTATGCTGCTTATAAAAACTACAAGGTTTATCAGATGGATGTTAAATATGCATTTTTGAATGGGGATCTTGATTAGGAAGTTTATATTGAGAAACCTGATGGTTTTTCACTATTAGATGATACAAATATGGTTTGCAGGTTAAAGAAAACTTTATATGGATTGAAAAAAGCACCTAGAGCTTGGTATGCAAGGTTGGATAAATATATTTTGAAGCTTGGTTTTACTAAGGGCAGTGCTGATAGTAATTTATATTATAAGATCACTGATGATGATATACTTATTATTGAAGTATTTGTTGATGACATTATTTTTGGAGGTAAAGATAAGCTATGAATAGAATTTTCTAGCAATATGGAGAGAATTTGAGATGTCTATGATTGGTGAGATTAAAAAATTCTTAGGTTTGTAGATTACTCATACCGACAAAGGTTTTTTTATTTGTCAAACTAAATATGCTAAGGAATTGTTGGATAAATTTGGTATGGGAGATTCTAAACCGGTAAGTACTCCTATGGTTACAAGTGAGAAATTGACAAGAAAAGATGTTTCTACCCTGATAAATCCTACAAGAGACATATCTATGATTGGAGGTCTTCTTTATTTGATTCAGACTAGGCCTGACATTATGAATGTTGTTTGTATTGTTTCAAGATTTCAGAGTGATCCTAGAGAAAATGATGAGATTGCGATGAAAAGGGTTTTTAGATACTTGCAAGGTACATCAAAATATGGCTTATGGTACCCTAAAGATGATAACTTTAGTTTATGTGCATATATAGATGCTGATTGGGATGGAGATGTTGATGACTGAAAAAGAACTTTCGGTGGATCTTTCTTTCTTGGAAAGAAGTTGGTTTCATGGATCAACAAGAAACTGTTATGTACCTTTTTATCTACTATTGAAGTTGAGTATGTTGTTGCTGCTACTAACTGTACACAAGTTTTATGGATGAAGCAAATTTTGAAGGATATAAAGGTGGATTGTGTTGCATTAGTAGTTATTTACTATGATAGCTCTGCTACTATTGATGTTGGCATTATGTGAATCGGTATAAGGACATAATGATATTGTATGTTGTCATTGATGTCAATATGTGATATGTGAGAAGAGAGAACCAACATTTGTGTGTGTGATATGAAGTGAACCGACATATGTGATATGTGAGAAGAGAGAATCGGCATATGTGTGAATCGGTATATACGCCAAAGTGAAGCAGTACATTTGTTCAAGATGAACCGGTATGTCAAGATGAACCAGCATGTAGTTATGGGAACCAACACATGGAAGCACTATATGACTACCAGTTGGTAGGTAGTTTCCACTTCAGGATTTTTGGTTGGAGTACCTCAAGCCTGTGTGACTCAATCAGTGATCTTTGTGTGATGAGTTAGCAGTATAACAGAGAACAGATCGTGTTGCCACATAAGCCCTATGCACGTGAAGGAACTTGCATGAAGAAGACTATTCCTATCTACCTCGAGAATGTGCGAAGTTTGTCAAACGGTGATAACGTGTGATGGGTTATCAGCCGCCATGAAATCGGTGGATAATGGAAAATGGAGAATGTCTTGAGATCGATTCAAGATTGTTGCATTTAATGCAGTATGATTCAATGCTTAAGATTGAACCGCTTGAATTGCTTAACCTAACAGGTTTAGGGTTTTTGCTACCAACCTACCTGTTTCCTATAAGGTCGATGTTGTGTTTCTTTCTAAGGTTGTTGGAAAAAGTTGTGTGTGTGTATCCAAGGGAAGTGATACATGATTCTTACCAGACCAAAGGAGAGAAGAGATACCTGCAAAGTGAATGTGCAGAAGGTGAAGAAGAGCCAAAACGGATCTGCATTAGCATTAAGTGCTGTTACCAGATCATTGTAATTCCTATTGATCTTTAACCACTTCAACAGTTGTGAAATCCCTTAACAGGGTAGCCTTAACTAGCTTGATACAAATCCCCTAACAGGGTAGCTTTAACCGGCTTGATTCAAATCCCCTAACAGGGTAACTCGAAGTTAATGAGTTCTGGGAAGCTATAGAGCTCTGGAGATCCTTTAGCTATTGAGTTCTTGAAATCCTCTAACAAGGTAATCCTAACTGGGTTTAACCCTTAACTGGGTATTGTAGCCATCCCTTAACCGGGTGATCCCTAACAGGATCGGTTCCTAGGAGAACCTATTGTAATGTCTTTAACCAGACAAGGCTCCTAACAAAGCGGACTTCTAAAGAGTTCAAAAGAAGCTTGTGGGTATTCATCCCCACCATGGTTTTTCCCAGTTGGGTTTCCACATGAAAAATATGTGTGTCATGTGTGATGCTTTGTTATTACCTGTTGAGCATATGATGGTTCTGTGTTTTATGCCTGTCTATAAAACATATTGAACTAACTACTATGAAGATCTGATGATAGTTTACCTATTCATGCATAAGGGTGTAATGGTACTATAGTATTGAGCTAAGAGGAAAAATTAGTGAGTGACCGGTTTATGATTGTTTTAGTTGTTCTGGGTCTTACCGGTTACACTCTTTTTCAATCAGTATCCCTGTTTGCCAGTCATTTGGAGTATTTGCTGTCAAACCAATTTTGGACTGTATTTGTGTTTGTATTGATTCACCCCCCCCCCTCTCAGTACTGGTTTGGTACTATTCGCTCATCATTGAATTATCAATTGGTATCAGAGCACTCCAGGTCCTCTGTGTTGTAATCTTAACCGCTTGAGGTAAAGATCCCAGTCAAATGATGAAGAGGGAAGGTCCAAAGTTTAACAGGGAAAATTTTGGTATATGGAAAGATAGGATGAAGATATTCATCAGAAGCATGGGTGCTCAACACTGGAGTTATGTTGAGAATGTCTATGTTGTCCCTACCGGTACTCTCACTAATGACCAAAAGAGAGAGATACAAGAAAATGGGCAAGTCATGGAAGCCCTCATTAGTAGTCTATTTGACATTGAGTTTATTGATGTTCAGGACAAGGTAAATCCCAAAGAGGTATGGGATGCTCTTGAAAATATCTATGGTGGTGATGAACATGTAAAACAGGCTAAGGAAGAAAGCCTGAGAGGGAAGTTCGAAGACATGTGGATGGTTGAATGTGAGACCATTCAGCAGTACAGAATAAGGATTAAAATAGTTGTTGGAGAAATCAAGAGTGCAGGTGGGAAAATAGAAGATTCCACCATGGTAAGCAAAGTCCTGAGATCCCTGTTGCCGGTCTATGCAATTAGGGTTGCTGCTATTCAGGAGCTGAGATCAATAGACAAGTCTAAGGTGTCCTTGGACTCCATCATAGCCAAGTTGACAGCCTATGAGCTGAATAGTTTTGATAGTAGTGTTCAAAAGACTGAATCAGCATTTAAAGCCTTTGCTATACCATCTAGAAAAGGAAAATAAGCTAGCACTAGTGGGGAACTTAGTCAGAGCAGAGAAATGAATGATGAGGAGATTCTGATGGCATTTGAAGCTCTCCTTGCCAGGAAGCTTCCTAAAGGAACTGGTAAATACAAAGGTAAGCTACCTTTGAAATGCTTTTCTTGTAACCGGATAGGACATATTGCTATAAACTATCCCAATGGCGATAACAAGGACAAACCAAAAAGGTTCAAGAAATTCAAAGGAGGAAACCGGAGAAACTATTTTTTGGCAGTTGATGAAGGTGTCACAGATGAAGAATCAGAGGATGAAGAAAATGAAAACATTGTGTTTGTTGCTGTGAAAGAAGATGTGTCAAACAAGAAGGCTCTTGTCTCCAGGTTTGATAATTCCAATGAGTGGATCATTGATAGTGGCTGTTCTCACCAAATGATAGGTGACCAGAGCAAGTTTCTATCCTTGGAGGAGTATGATGGTGGTGTGGTTCACTTTGGGAATGATGCACCATGCATGGTCAAAGGCAGAGGGTCCATCTCTCTGAATGGAAAGAGAAGTGCTGACAATGTGTACTGGGTTGATGGTCTCAGACACAACCTTCTGAGTGTTACCCAGCTAAATGACAGTGGCCTCACTCTGGAATTCAAGAATGGAGTTTGCAGAATCAAAGGAAAAGATGGTGAATTGGTGGCCACCGGCATGCAGTCCAAAGGTAACCTATTTCATCTGAATGCAAATATAAGTACATGTCTTATGGCTAAGCTTGATGATAGCTAGATATGGCATAGGAGACTCTGCCATGTAAACTTTGATAACATTGTGAAGGCTAGTAAGATCAAGGCAGTTAGAGGGTTGTCGGTGCTAAGCAAACTGGATAATACCTTGTGCAGAGAGTGTCAATTGGGGAAAATGTCTTCCTCAACCTTTAAAGGTAAATCTTTCACTGCTGACAACTTGCTTGATCTTGTGCATACTGATTTGTGTGGTCCTATGAAAACTAGAAGTGTGCAGGGTGATAGGTACTTCATGATTCTCACTGATGACTGCTCAAGAATGATGTGGGTCACATTCTTGAAAGACAAGTCTGAAGCTTTTGTGAAATTCAAAGCTTTCAGAGCATTAGTGGAGAAGGAAAGGGGTAAAAGAATCAAGTGTCTCAGAACTGATCAAGGAGGGGAATTCACTTCCAGTGAATTCAACAAGTATTGTGAAGAATTTGGCATCAAGAGGCAACTGTCTGCCCCCTGGACTCCACAACAGAATGGCCTAGCAGAGAGGAATAACCGGACTGTGGTTGAAGGAGCTAGAACCATGTTGATTCAAGGAAAGGTAGCTCACACCTTTTGGAGAGAAGCGGTGAGCACTGCAGTCTACACTATGAACTGGGTACTCATCAAGAAAGGTAAGGACAAAACTCCTTATGAGTATTGGACTGGTAAGACACCTATGGTTAGCTACTTTAGGGTATTTGGCAGCAAATGTTACATCAAGAGGAGTGAACATCAGGGCAAATTTGATGCTAAATGCGATGAGAGAATATTCTTAGGATATTCCACCAATAGTAAAGCTCTCAAGTGTTACACCAATAGGACTTAGAGAATTATGGAAAGTGTCAATGTAAGAGTTGATGAATCCTCTAAGAAATTGAGGAAATCGGCAGTGAGCAAGCTGTAAATGAACCAGTTGCAACCTTCTAGGAAATGGATGTCAATCAACCAAGAACCAATAATATTGTTCCTAAACCGGTGAATGCTGATACCGATGAAGATGAGGATGAAGATGAAAAGCAAGAAGAACCTGTCAAGACCATTCCTCGGTATGTCAAGCTGAATCATGACCCTAAGTAGATCATAGGAGATAAAGATGCAGGAATCCTTACAAGAAGAAAGATCAGAGAAAACTTATGTATGATCTCTGAATTTGAGCCCAAATCATTCAAAGAGGCTCATAAAGATGAAGACTAGATCAAGGCAATGGAAGAGGAACTTGACCAGATAGAGAAAAATGGTACATGGTCCTTGGTACCCAGACTAGAGCATAAAAATGTCATTGGCACCAAATGGGTGTTCAGAAACAAGCTGAATGAGGATGGCATAGTGATTAGGAATAAAGCTAGATTGGTGTGCAAAGGATATGCTCAAGAAGAAGGAGAAGATTATGGAGAAACCTTTTCTCCTGTAGCCAGATTGGAAGGAGTTTGTATGCTTCTTGCATATCCAGATTTTAAAGGATTCAAGGTATATCAAATGGATGTAAAATCTGCATTCCTAAATGGTATACTTGAAGAGGAGGTGTATATTGAGCAACCAGATGGGTTTGCCTTATCTGAAGACAGTGACATGGTATGTAGGCTACATAAAGCCTTATATGGTCTAAAGCAAGAACCTAGGGCATGGTATGAGCACCTACATTCCCATCTTGTGAAGATTGGATTTGAGAGAACAAGTGAAGACAACAATATCTACTTGAAGTCTGAAGGAGATTAGATCCTAATCTGTGAGGTTTTTGTTGATGACATTATCTTTGGTGGAGATGACAAGATGAGTCATGAGTTTGCTGATGAGATGAAGAAAGAGTTTGAGATGTCACTCATAGGGGAGATTAAGTTCTTCATTGGACTATAGATCCAGCAGATGAAAGATGGAATCTTCATCACTCAGTCCAAATATGTCAAAGAGGTGTTGAAGATCTTTGGCATGGAAGATAGCAAACTGGTTGGTACATCGATGGTGACCGGTTGCAAATTGACAAAAGAGGATGATTCCGCACTGGTTGATGAGAAGGAATACCGATCAATGATTGGTAAGTTGCATTATGTAGTGCATAGCAGACCGGATATTGCACATGCAGTTGGCATTACTGCAAGGTTCTAGAAAAGTCCAAGAGAATCCCACTTTGTTGCAATCAAGCGGATTCTTAGGTATCTGAAGGGAACAATTGACTATGGATTGTGGTACCCATACAACAATGATTTCAATCTGAAAGTGTGCACAGATGCTGATTGGGCAGGTAATGTGGATGACCGGAAAAGCACCACCGGTGGTGCATTATTTCTCGGTGGTAGACTGGTCTCATGGATGAGTAAAAAGAAGAGTTGTATCTCTCAGTCTACAGCGTAAGCGAAGTATGTTGCAGCTTTCATGAACTGCACTTAGACAATTTGGATGAAGCATGTACTGGAAGGCTTCAAAATCCTTGTATCTGAACCGATAAGTATATTATGTGATAACACAAGTGCTATCAATATCTCAAAGAATCTGGTTTTACATTTAGAACCAAGCATTTTGAGCTTAAGTATCATTTCTTGAGGGAAAAGGTTCAGAATAAAGAGATTGCACTAGAACATGTTTCTAGTAAGGAGAAGTTAGCAAACATATTCACCAAGCCTCTCCCAAAGACTACATTTGTGCATTTAAGAGGTGAATTGGGGATACTGCCTCTTCAAGAGGTGAACTAAAGATATATTCTCCACATCAGTCATGTATTGCATAGTCAAATCTTTCTTCAGGATTGATGTGTTGAAGGATGCTACTCCTCAAGGGGAGCAACATAATGGAACAAGGATGCTTGTGCCTCCACTTTGGCATTGTTGTCAAAGGGGGAGGAGGAGTGAAGTGGAAAAGATATCTACAGAAAATGGGGGAGAAGCTGTAAAGCGGAGAGATATCTTTGTATATTGCCATCAATGCCAAAGGGGGAGATTGTTGGCGTTATGTGAACTGGTATAAGGATATAATGATATTGTATGTTGTCATTGATGTGAATATGTGATATGTGAGAAGAGAGAACCAACATATGTGTGTGTGATATGAAGTGAACCGACATATGTGATATGTGAGAAGAGAGAACCGACATTTGTGTGAACTGGTATATATGCCAAAGTGAAGTGGTACATTTGTTCAAGATGAACTGGCATGTCAAGATGAATCGGCATGCAGTTATGGGAACCGACACATGGAAGCATTGTATGACTACGGGTTGGTAGGTAGTTTCCACTTTAGGATTTCCGGTTGGAGTACCTCAAGCCTGTGTGACTCAATCGGTGATCTTTGTGTGATGAGTTCGCAGTATAACGAAGAACAGATCGTGTTGCCATGTAAGCCCTGTGCACGTGAAGGATCTTGCATGAAGAAGACTATTCCTATCTACCTCAGGAATGTGCGAAGTTTGTCAAATGGTGATAATGCGTGATGGGTTATCAGCCACCATGAAATCGGTGGATAATAGACAATGTAGAATGTCTTGAGATCGATTCAAGATTTTTGCATTTAATGCAGTATGATTCAACGGTCAGGATTGAACTGCTTGAATTGCTTAACCTAACAGGTTTAGGTTTAGGGTTTTTGCTACCGACCTGTTTGTTTCCTATAAGGTCGATGTTGTGTTTCTTTCTAAGGTTGTTGGCAAAAGTTGTGTGTGTATCTAAGGGAAGTGATATGTGATTCTTGCCAGACCAAAGGAGAGAAGAGATACCTACAAAGTGAATGTGCAGAAGGTGAAGAGGAGCCAAAATGGATCTGCATTAGCATTTAGTGTTGTTACCAGATCATTGTAATTCCTATTGATCTTTAACCACTTCAACAGTTGTGAAATCCCTTAACAAGGTAGCCTTAACTGACTTGATACAAATCCCCTAACAGGGTAGCTTCAACTGGCTTGATTCAAATCCCCTAACAGGGTAACTCGAAGTTAATGAGTTCTGGGAAGCTATAGAGCTCTGGAGATCCTTTAGCTATTGAGTTCTTGAAATCCTCTAACAAGGTAATCCTAATTAGGTTTAACCCTTAACTGGGTGATCCCTGACAAGATCGGTTCCTAGCAAAACCTATTGTAATGTCTTTAACTGGACAAGGCTCCTAACAGAGCGGACTTCTAAAGAGTTCAAAAGCAGCTTGTGGGTATTCATCCCCACCGTGGTCTTTCCCAGTTGGGTTTCCATGTGAAAAATATGTGTGTCATGTGTGATGCTTTTATCTTATGATGCTTTGTTATTACCGATTGAGCATATGATGGTTCTGTGTTTTATGCCTATCTATAAAACATATTGAACTAACTGCTATGAAGATCTGATGATAGTTTACCTATTCATGCATGAGGGTGTAATGGTACCATAGTATTGAGCTAAGAGGAAAACTTAGTGAGTGACCGGTTTATGATTGTTTTAGTTGTTCTAGGTCTTACTGGTTACACTCTGTTTCAACCAGTCGCCCTGTTTGCCAATCATTTGGAGTATTTGTTGTCAAACCGGTTTTGGACTGTATTTGTGTTTGTACTGATTCATCCCCCCCCTCTCAGTACCGGTTTGGTACTATTCGTTCATCATTGAGTTATCAATTGATATATCAAAGAATCTTGTATATTACGCCAAAACAAAGCACATATCTATCATGTATAACTTTTTGAAGGAAAAGGTGGAAGGAAATGAAGTTAGACTAGTTTATGTGAACACTAAACAACAGATCGCAGATATTTTCACTAATCCTTTGCCCAAGGAATCATTTGAGTACCTGAGAGACATATTGGGAGTTTCTTCCCCTCCGATAGAGACTTGATTGATGCAGTTTGGCATAAGTCTGACATGCATTATCAAAGATATCATTCATTATGGCACTGGTGTGGGATGCTACTACTTAGGGGAGTAGTCATCTTTGTGATTTAGTTGTTTATGATTTTGCTTTGATATTTTTGTCAGATTTTTGGCATTGATGTCAAAGGGGGAGAGATATTGATGTGAAAAAGATAAAGAAAGAAAAAGAAAAAGTCAAGGGGGAGAGATATTGACATTCAAAGTTGTATGTGGGAGATTGTTTGTTGTCTTCCATTAGGGGAGACTTGTTTGGCATTTCTTGGAACTTAGATGTTTTTCACATCTAGTGTTCCTATCAATGCCAAAGGAGGAGATTTTTGACCATTTGGTGGAATTGATTATGTGCTGCATTTATGTTTTGCTATCGATGCCAACACTAGCTGTTTGGATGATTTATTGGCACCCTTCTAGTCCTGGTAGGTTGAGTGGTTTTTGGTTGATTTAGATCCAACATGATCTGGTAGGCTCCGGTATAGTTTGGTGATGGAATTGGCTTGTTCATGATACTCATGCTCATATTTGGTCAGTTGGTTTTGGTCTAAGGATCGGACGCTATCCTGCTTGCTTAGAAGCTTAGTTTTTGGTTCCGGCGAGGGTTTCGCTGACAAAGCTTCTGATGAAGATATTTGATGAATTGCATAAGTGGTGTTGGTGTATCTTTTGGTGGAGTTTTAGGATGTTGTTTATGATCATGTTCGAGACTTGGTGGATGGAGATCATTACCATAGCATGTGGACCTGTATTGGGTCCCGGTTGATCTAGGTTATGGACCGACTTTAATGTAACGTGTGGATTGGACCTCTCGATGTGCTTTTGGGATATCTTATATGTTGGATATTATTTGTTTGGTCTAAGGCCGACATGGTTTGTAATTATGTAATTGGTTTATTATCTGGTGGCTGACCTAGTTTTTTATGGTCAAGGGTTTGTATATATGGATATAAAATCTTATTGTAGATCATCATGGTTATGTTAGAGGTCATGGTCAAGGGATGTAATGTGCAAATAATGTAATATCATTCAGGAAGAGGATTGATCAATCATTGGAGATCGAATTGGGTTTATGTAAGAAGATTTAGTCTGGATGTATTGAGCTTAACCGGAACTATACCCAGACTTAGGAGATACTATCTTTTGCAGTTCAACACTTCTCCAGATTGTAGTATGGATTTCTATGTAGTCAATGAAGCTCCTTTTTGATGAACAATGTGCTCTAGGCTATTAGCTTTCCTGCAAGTGCAGGCCCCTCAATTGTAAATCACATACTTATTGCAGAAGTATTATCTAACTATGGGTAGGATTCCCACAGTGGTTTTTCCCTTTACCGGGGTTTCCACATATAAATATTGGTGTCATATGGATGGTCTGTATTGTGTGATTATTATTTATGCTTAATTGGTTTAACTGCTATTTGGTATTAATGTTTTTAGATTCCGATATTAAAGTTTAAATTGCTCATAGTTCCGGTAATTTGTGACAATTGATTCAGCCCCCACCCCTCCTGTTAGTTGTCTTTCGTTTATTTGAACTGTCTAATAATTAGTGCATAACATAACTTATGTTTTCTCCATGATTTATAGAGAGATTATAGTTGCACCACAATTAGAATGGATGTTGCATGCTTTGTTTGCATTAAGCTAAATATGGAGAAGTGAAGTTTAACTCTTTATGCATCTCCTTCGTAACTTCATTTCCTCTATTATTTCAGCTCTTATAGGAATTCAATCTTTGAATAAAATCATGCTTTGGCAAATTTTAATTGATACAATGATTGGTGAATACAATATAAATGATATGATTTCATTTTATCTTTGCAGTTTAGTTCTTTTCTGCAAGTTTCTCTTCTTTTTTCTAGCTACATCTATATTTTGAATATTTTGTAGGATTATCTACAAAAAATTCATAGGTTTGACTGATGGATATTCATGGCCGAGGATCTGACTTATTTTCCTGGCCCATGTAGTAATTTTTAGTTCTGCCTATTTATGGTATTTTATGATCATTTAAGCAAAATTTTAATATCTATAGGTGGACCTATCAATTTTTACCATGCTTAATGATGACGATTTTAGGATTGCTCATTTGTATTCGTTGTCTTCTATGTAGAGGTTTTTTGGAGCATTCAACATGATTTGTTGGATTTTTTTCCCATTGCATGTGTTGTCATGGCTTCCTAGTGAGCACTTTTACTAGCACACAGTGTATAGTTTGTTGGCCAAGAGGTCTTTCCTAGGAGTGATCTTTTGTACTTTTTCATGGCTGTTATCTAAGTGTTAATGCGAGTGATTTATTTACCTTTGGTAAAGGTTTTTTTCTTGCACATTTGGAAAGATGAACTATTTTATTAGTTGGCTCATCTTTAACTTGGCAATGGTCAATGGTTTCATTAATTGAAGGAATGACCTGCTCTTTCATTTTTCTCTATGCATTCATTTTTTGGATTGGCCTCTACTTGTATCTACATAGGCTTAGTCTTGCAATGGTGATAAGGAATTCTGTTTTAGCTTCAATTAGCTTGTCATCATCATGTTAAAAAACTCAGATAACCAGAGGTTAACTGAGAGAGGGGAGGGGTGAATTAGTTGTCACCTTATTACCGGAACACATAAACTCAATACCGGAATAATTGATATAGAAATTAAACATAAACATAAATCACAAAATAGTTACTGTAATGCCCCTACCCTAGTCGGAATTGTAAAACCCATTTGACCTTGATTGACTTCATATGTGGCATTCTTGAATGGTAGGTTAACTGTGATGCAATGTGTAGTTTAGATAAAATAAGTAATTGTGCATACCTAATATTGTTCTCTGGCATCGATTCTTGTGTAAATGTAATTGTTTCTTAACTCTTGTGATAAATCTCGAGCTAATGCCTTCATTGAATATGTATATGTATATGTATGCTTGCGTGATTCATGGGTGCAGGAGATTTCAGGTACAACACCGCCTAGGGTGAGGTTCATATCCTTCGGGATTCGCAAGGTTGAGTAAACCTCCTCCATCCTCAGAATTCGGATTTGGGGGTCATAAAACTCTCGTCTTGCCTTAGCCATGGTCAGGTGAGCGTCGTGTGTGGTTCGTGGGGCTTCCTTTTCGTTAGGTTGCATGTTGTGTGATTTGGTGGACTTCTTTGGTTTGTGTACCTTGCGCGGGGTAAGTGGAGTTTGTTATCCTAAGTATTTAATTCAATTTAATGAGTAGATGTACGCATTAGTAATTTAGAAGTTTAAAATAGGTAGCTTCTTTTATATGATTAATCGTTAATTTAAAGAGATCTCTTTAATTATAGTTGTAGCGAGTTAATTTAATAGTTAATTTAAAAAAAAAAATAACGAAATTCAATGAGTTATGTGTTTTAGAAAGGAAAGATTTAAAGTCATTGGGAAATAGAAATAAATTAATTATTTTCGCATTTTGGAAGAAAAAGGGTAAATTTTATTATTTAAAAGAAATTATTTTGTTTTTACTTGTAAAGCTGATATAGTATAAAGGATTGATTTTTGGAAATTTAAATTAATCTAAACGCCTTACCCTGGTGAATAGTTTTGAAATATAATGTAGGCCTAAATTAACACTGAGAAATTAAAATTTAAAACTAAATAAGAGATAGAAGCATTTTAATTTTAATTAGAAAAGCGAGTTAGATTTATTGAGTAGTGGAAAAGAATGATTTCCATTTTCATTTTCTTTTATTTTAAAAATAAATGCTTAAATTCAAAATTTGAAATTAGGTCAAAAAAGAGGGGTTTCTCATTTAACCTAGTTTTTGAAATATTTTTGGGAGGTTCTTTTTTTTGGTCATCTTTTTGGGAAGAAAAAAAATGGTTTTGGAAGGGAGATTGGGGATTTTGGAAAAAGATGGAGTTTTACAGCAGTAGATTTGGGGGCTCATCATCAAAATCCTTCTAGGAAAGCTTATTGAGGTAGGAATCTCTTTTATCGATTTGATTAAGTTGTTTTTAACAAAAAAAAAAAAAAGAAGAGAAAAGGGGCTTGTATGTTGTTCTTGCAATTTTGGTTTTCAGATTCTCCATTGTTTGCCCATGAGTAAGTTTCATTGTAGAAATTTGTTAAAGATTAGCTTTTGTTGGATCTTTGTGTGAGAAGAGAGCTTCCTTGTGCCAAAGATTTGCTTAATGGGTGAGTTATTCAACAATTTCCTCTATTATTTTGAAACCCTTGACACTCTGGAAAAAAAAAAGAAATGTCTGTGACTGTGATAAATGGAAAATGTTTTAAGTCTGTGTTTCAGACTATGTGGGCTGTTTTGGTGAGTTATTTATCTTTTTATCAATATTTGCATATACTAGTTTTAAAAAAAAATATATTCAATAAGTAAAAATAATTTTTATGAGAGTATTTCTTGGCTGGGAAAATTTTGACTGCACATTTTGGCAGTCTTGTTTTTGGTCTGTTATTGTTATTTTTTTTTTTAAAATAAAAAAATAATTTTTATTACAACCCCCATACGGCTGGAAGGTAACAGGGTACCAAGGGTAGCACTGCTCCCAGCTGGTAGCAGCGCTACCATTGGTAGTGAACTGCTACCATTTGGTAGCAGCGCTACCAATGGTAGCGTGGGCTACCAAGGGGGCCCACGTAGGGTCCACGTGGGTAACCCCAAATTTGTATTTTTTTTTCTTTTTTTTTAATATTTATTTTTATTTATTGTTTTTTTAAAAAAAAACAATAAACTAACGATATAATAGTAAGTTAATAAATAAAAAAAAAATAATAATTTTAAATGGAGTTTTTAATTATTTAAATTTAGTTTTTTTCTTTATTCATTTAATATTATTTAATTTGAGTATTAAATAATATTTGGGATCTAGATAATTGATATTTAGATAACTCATATAGTAATATATGTTATTAATCATATATTGATTTTTTCTACACTCTGATTAATATATATAGCATTAATAATAATTAATTATTAATTATGGATAAATGCGGGTGTTATTTTTAATTGGTTAGATATAAATTGAGATTCACGTATACTTGTTTTATATATACGCAAGAGATTTATAGATCCTTGTGGAGTGTTTTCTTTTCATTTCAAAGGTTCCTTTTAAAGTATATTTTCTTTGATTAGGGTATAGTTGTGTTGCTAGAGAGGGGTACTAGTGTATAGTTCTAGACCAATATGTCAATGATGTTTATCTAAGGATTAAGTAACATATCTGGATGAGAGATGCTTACATTTATGTGAACTTGGTTGGAAAACTTGTAGAGATGTATTTACTGACTGAAGTGGTCATTTGTATTATAGTTTTGATCGCCTAAAAGGCAGGAATGTATACGACATGTAACTTATGTAACCCTAAACAAATTTTATTGCCAAAAGGGTCTTGCAGTTGAGCAGACCCGGAGATGTAGCCCTTTAGGGGTGAACTCCGAGATCATACCCGTGTTATGCGATGCCTTGTCTCTTTTATTTCATACTTTAAGTTATCATGTATGGTTGTTATCTTGTATAAGTGACTGATGAGAATTTAATGAAACTAGATCAAAGTGCACAAAAGTAGACATCTTGATAAATGTAGTAATCAAGTTCATAAAACATTGTAAAATATGATTATGGAATTTTTTTTTGGTTTATGTTAAGTAAAATTAGTAATAGTGGAAAGAATCTCGCTAGGTTACCATTATTGTTTTAGCTTGATATTATAGGAGTTGAGAAAATACAACACCACAGGAGCCTGAAGATCTTCTGCAAGCTGAATAACCTGTTACAAGGAGAAGTAATGAAGCAAAATCTGAAGAACATACAAAACATAGAGAATATGCTCAAAAAGAGAGAGCTCAATATTCACAAAAATATGTAATGTGATTCTTACAATGAAAAGAAAGAACTCAACCTTTAATAGGTCAAGAAACCCTAAAAAGGGAAAACATAGGTTTGCACATAATAATTAATTAAAACAATTAATTATATGCACCTAAAGTTAGCTTAAGTGTAAAAGAGATAAAGGGAACTTAAATAATTAAACAAAGAATGTTTAATTAATCAAGTAAATACCCGAATACTCTAACAGCCCCCCTTAAGCTAGACTTAGGGAGAAGCTAAAACCTAGAACAGCTACTGAAAGGAATAAAGATGGGTCCCAACAACAAGGCCTGATCAGGTACCCAAATACAATGAAATCTCTATGAACTGGAGAAATAGAGAAAACCACGTGGGAACAAAACTCTACTCCAAAAAGAGATGGAAAAAATATCACCGAAGCATGAAGACCCTGCAAACTCTGTCGAAGAATAACTGCTGATCTGAAGAACATCCACTGAATTAGAACATGACCAGGTAGAGAAGACTGTAATCTGCATGAGTGCCCTTAAATGACACTACTCGAATCAAGAGGCAAACAAGGTAAAACAACTGAAATCGAAGATACAGATGGCATGAGAAACCAAAGCCTGAAGAGCTGATCAATCGAACCACAGAAGCATTAGAACCAACAGGATAAACCTCCCCATAATGCAGAAGTGGGAGAGGGACAGGAACACTGAAAATGACAGCCAAAAACAACTGCATGATGAAGAACCAAGAACATCAAAGGTGCTGAGACACATCATCATGAGGCAAATGTCGTGGAAGGAACACTCACTTGACAAAGGAAGATGGCAAACAAAGGCAAACATCAACCCCCTCATGGCACTTGATCAACAGTGCATGTACAACAAGACACAAGATATGCAAGATTCCAAGTAAACAATGCATGATGGCACTTTATCTTAGTGCGTTTGTATAATTACAAGCTACAATGGTAAGAAGACTGGAAATAGAAATGAGAATCAAAATAGAGACACCCTACTCAGAAAAGAGATCCCAGGACCTGAAACAACCACGATATCCACCAGAGTGCTGAAAAGCAATAAACTGAATAAAATATGCATGGAGTAGAATATAGAAAAAAAACTCATATTTCTGGAAATTACACAGAATACGCTTTCCGAAAATATAAAGTTTTCGAAAAACGGAGGTCATATGCTCATTTTACGTCTCCCGGAGTGCAAAAAATAAACCTCACTTTGACTGTAAAAAAACATAGTCAAATAGAAAAATTGGAAAAAATTACCAACACCATGAGGTCGGCCTCGGAACCAGCTTTCCGACGCCTATTCTTTCACCAAAATCCGACTCCGTATGCACAAGATAGGGCCAAAAAACCAAACCCCCCCTTAAAAGGCCCAAAAAAGGGGTCTGGTGGCACTGTTGGTGGTCTGGTGGCCAGGGAGCAGAGCTCCAGTGGCGCACCGGTGGAGGCCGGGTGGAAGGGCGGCGGTCGGGTGGCGGCTCGAAAAACAGCCCAAGCAAAAGCGGCGGCCGGCGGTGGGCGCAGGGCTGAGCGCAGGCGGGGAGACCGGCGGCGGCGACCGGAAGGGAAGCGGCGGCCGGCGGCGGGCGCACAGGGAGGCGGTGGCCTGAAGGAAAGTGGCGGCTGGTGGGCATAGGGCTGAGCACGGGCGGGGAGATCAGCGGCGGTGACCAGAAGGGAAGCGGTGGCCGGCAGCGGGCGCACAGGGAGTCGGCGGCCTGGACGATTCCGACGGCGGGAAGACCGACGACAGTGGGAGCGGAAGCTGAGCCCGGCAGGAGCCGGGGTCCGGTGACTGGCAGGCATGGGGCCCAAGGAGCCGTACTGACACCTGCAGCAACGCAGGGGCCCCACGGTACCCTGCGTACCGTGGGGCCCCCAAAAACTTTGCCAAAATTTTTTTTTTTTCTTAAAAAGAAACAAATCTTTTTTTTTTTTTTCACCTTTTTTTTTTAAAGATTTTTTTTAAAAGAAAATTTCGGCCTGCATGCCGTAAAAAGGCAAATTTTTTATTTTTTTGAAATTTTTTTCTCGATCTGCATGCCAGGGCCGTACGACCTAGATCTGAGAAAAAAATTGCTCCCAAAGGCTCAGGAACCAAAATAGGTCGAATTTTATATGACCATAGGGGTTTTCGGGCCTTCTGAGCATGATGGTGAGGTCCGTTTAGGCCCAAAGTGCTCAGAAAAAAGCTCAAACCCTAGGTACACAAAAAAATTCCTGAAATCCCAGATCTGCTTCCAAAGCAAAAATTCTCAAAACAAGAACAGGCAGCTACAGATTTGAGCTCTGATACCATATAGGAGTTGAGAAAATACAACACCATAGGAGCCTGAAGATCTTCTACAAGCCGAATAACCTGTTACAAGGAGAAGCAATGAAGCAAAATCTGAAGAACATACAAAACACAGAGAATATGCTCAAAAAGAGAGAGCTCAATATTCACAAAAATATGTAATGTGATTCTTACAATGAAAAGAAAGAACTCAACCTTTATAGGTCAAGAAACCCTAAAAAGGGAAAACCTAGGTTTGCACATAATAATTAATTAAAACAATTAATTATATGCACCTAAAGTTAGCTTAAGTGTAAAAGAGATAAAGGGAACTTAAATAATTAAACAAAGAATGTTTAATTAATCAAGTAAATACTCGAATACTCTAACAGATATAAGTTGGTAAATCGAACGAATGTGAATGGGTAACAAAGTTAGAATTAATGTTGTAATTTCTAGGTTGAAATCTAAAGGATGAACATCATATAGGTATTTACTTTTTATCTTCTTAAATGAGTATCGCCATGTTAATCATACTTCACTATATTGGATGAATTTGTTTAGTTATTTATGTTTTAATCTTAACAAATAATCCTTACCAAATTAACTTGATAATTGGGTGAACTCAACTATTTATCCATAATTATAATCCTAATAAATGAATTTCTTTATGTTTGCTAAAATTGAACTGAAGAGGGAAGGATTCATATAGTTGTTTATATCTTAATCTTAGTAAATGTATCTCTTCATGTTAACTTCATTTGTTACTAAAAAAAAAAAAAAAAGTGACATGCATTAAGTTAGTTATATTCTAATCCTAATGGAAGAACGTCACTATGTACTTATATTTTAATGAATATCATCTTGCTACCTATAATTTAATTTAAGGGATGAACTCATGGGTCCTAATACATATCCACCTTAATGAATTGAGTCCATCTATTAGCACTATTAAAGCTTCAATGAATGAACTCCATGGATTCTTGCATCTTATCCTCCATAAAAGAACTTAGACTCATTAGTTGGTTAGGCTTAAACTCAAATGAAGGAACCTCGCTCTATTAATGGTAGTTTAATCCTTAATGAATGAATCACATCTTATTAACCATACTTTTAATTATAAAGGATGATAACAATTGTGGGTGGTTACCTTAAACCCAAATGAATGAACTTCATGATATTAGTCGTATTGAACCTTATGGGTGGCCTCTTAGTTTAATTATGTTTTAAAGTGCATTGAGTAAATAACCTCACGATGGCCTCCTAACCACCCAAAGTAAATGAGCGCTTCCTAAAATTCTAAGATGTCAATTTATCGAACATAAATATATGTCCATGTCTTATGCATTATCTCGTAATTAAGATATCCAGCTTATTGGATCATTTGACGCGAGTTGAGTCAGGTGTAAGGTTACGTAATCACATTGGGAAACTCCTCAGGTTCGTTTATCCTTTCACTGTGTTATCTAAGTTTTAGATAACTCCAAATTATCTTAATGTTGTAACTTATTATTAACTCTCTTAATTATTATTATTATATATAAAAAAAAATATTTACACTCTATTTGAGTATTTTTAACTTAAACCCTTAGGGGTTTCCTGGCGGGGCATTACACTTGGTATCAGAGCCCATGTTGCAACACTGGGATCTCTTGTTTCGCTTGTGCCCTTAGTTGGTGTGTGTGTGTCTACCTTATGTTGTATGCTTGTCCTCCTTGATGTGAGGGTGTGATTGAACAAACCCTACTTGTGTGCAACGTGTGTGTTCACACCTTGTTTACACCTTCTTGATGTGGGTGTTTTGGGAATAATTATAGGTGTTTTGTCTGTTTATTGAAGTCTTGGTCTACGATTTCTCTTACTTTGAAAGGGAGTCGTATGTACCTTCATTCTTGATTTGTTTTACTCTTTTGACTAATCCATCTGGGTTGGTTGGTAATATCTTGAAATCTAAAAGTACAGAATGTGCTTGTTTGTGGTTTTGATCTATCTTAATGATTGTCCACTTGAAAGACTAGTATGGCAAATATTAATGCTTATTATGTAGTAAATTGAGTGATTATGACCCTTCCTCTTCTCTCTCTAGTAAATTAAAAGGAATTGATATGAGTAATTATCCCTTATTTAAGTTTTCTTATTGCAAAAGAAGGGATGATATATCTTGAGGCCTTGTGGGAGCCTTATAATGTTTTTTGTGTTTTAGATTGTGAAAGGGATTTGGTTTGGGAGTTAATTTTTGGTTAATGATAGAAAATGGTATGTTTGCATTAAAGAGAATTCTCCATGTGCTCGGTAGGAGTAATATAATTAAATTCCATCTTAAGTAAGGTGCATTAATATGCGCAAAGTTGATTTTGAGCAAATTGTTTGTTGTGAAAGGAGTACCAAAAGAGAACATGTTATAGTAGCTTCAAGAGTGTATTAATTGTTTTTATGGGCTTATTCAACTAGTGTGATTTAGGACCTATCAAGTGACGCACCATTTAACTTGCTTTGGATATGGGTAATTGTCTTATTATGTTTCGAAAAGAGTAAATGAAAGACTTGTTAATTTGTATGCATTAAATGTGTAATATCTAGTAGATAGCTCTTCATTTACCTCCTTGTCGTATTATGAAATTTCAATGTTAAATTTGATGTATTATTGTATTGTATTGTATTACGAATAGTGATTGTTCTCAAGAAGACTTGTATTATATAAAAAAAAAAAGTTGTTTGTCTTGAATTCTTGATTGGAAAACTAGAACATTATAGTGCAACAATAATGATTAGAAATGTCATGTTAGGTTGCTTTGCCACCCTCCTAAAAGATAGCGAAATGAAAACCGTGCAACTAAAATGATAGACTTATATCCGAGCATATGGTGTGATCTTGAAGTTCTTGTGTATTCGTAGGAAATAGTTGATTTTCCAACTCTCTCCCTCCTCTTGCCTAAAATATAGGAATTGTTGTTTTTGAAATACTATTTAGAATGCAGTGATTTAAAAGGAATTCTTATAACACATATGAAATTGTATGTTGCTTTGGGCTTCTAATTGAAAGGGGAAAGTTTTTTTTGCCTTGGAAAAGGAAATTGCATAGTTAGTAATGTGAATGAAAATACTTAGGGGAAATTGAGAAAGATATCAGGATGATGTTATTTCTTTGTGTAAATTTGAATTGTTGACAATTTCAGTACGTGTATCTAGAGTAAACCTTATTTAGTGATTCATGTGTAAAGCATAATTAAAACTTCCCTTAAGTATATGTTAGCATAATGTAAAGTACCCCCCATAAATGTGACTAAACCAGTAATGGTGCTATTCTGTGTGTGTTGTAAGAAACCCGTACTTGCTATGTGTGCCCATGGGATGGTGAAGTAATCAACCATGGGGAATATGTTTGCTTATGAGTATGGGAAACCATACCTATCTATGTGATGTTGCTTATTTGTTTCCTTACTGAGTGCCAACCCACAGGTTGTTGATAAGTCAGTATGTGAAGGGGTAGTAGTAGAAGTCACCATTTCTTCAATAGTATGAACAACGTACGAGTAATGTCGACACGAAGCGACTTTAGCTTCCCTATTTTGTGGAAAAATATAGTTTTGTAATGAAACTGTAACATAGGTGTACTCAATACTTCCCCTTGTGATGAACCGATTTACGAGGTTCATGTGTGTCAGCCTAATTTCTACCCTTTATTTTGAGCATATAGATGATAGTTCTTGAGCATATTGATGGATTTTATTGGAGCATCTGTTGCCTTGTCTTCATGAGAGGCGTGTTATTTTTCTTACATAAGTTGCCAACTGACTAGTGTTGGTAGACCTTAGCCATGTATACCTCTGGCTTACGACGAGTATCCTAAGAGGAACATCGCTATGCGGAGTGTGACCAACGCATGCCTTATCCGCGAGGTACACTGCCATGCGGGATATGTCCATTGCGTGCCCAATCCGCTTGGAGTATTGCCATGCCATGCTGAGACATGATGCGGGATGTAGTAGACATTTCCATGTGGCCTATCGATAGGTATAGGGTAGAGCCATGCCGCGTGACGACGTGATGCAGGGTGATGTCGAGGTGCACACTGCCATGCCATGCGGATGTGTGACTTGACCACACCACATGATGAGCTACTATGATAGCTAGACGATTGTCCCTTCCTTCCTCGTTGGTGGCTAGCTACTAGTTACGTAGTGATGTAATGTGCACTTATGATTTTCTTTTATTTATTTATTCATTTCCTTGTGGGCCAGCAATTTATTTTATTTTGACCTTGATAGTTTAGCCACGATCTTGCAATCTTGATCTTATTTGATTTGATGTTGCAAATCTGGAAATTATTTTCTTGACTTATTGTTGGAATTGACAATTATTATCTTTACTCTTTTGTACCTTGGTTGCTAAACCGATTTATCCTTGTTGTTTTCGTATGCTAGTGTAGCGTCCTAAAATTGTGACACTTGCAATTTCAACTGCATTTCGGTCTTCACGATGGCGACGCAACATGCAACCTGAATGGAGACCCTGAAACTTGCTCACGACACTGAAAACTGCATTTTTCAAGCACCCTGGCCTGAACCTCCTTGCACCCTGCTGTCCCGGGAGGTGGGACCAGAGCGCCCAGCGCCCTGGTCCCCAGGACCATGGCGCCCAGTGCCCTGGTCCCTGGGTCCTATTTTGGGCCCGGTCTCCTAAGGGGCTTGGGTCTTTTTGTTTGCAATTTGGAAATTACATTTCCTGGTCGGCCTAAGGTCGGGAAAATCAGTCTATCAGCCCTAAATGACAAGTATATAAACTACATTTTCCTCTTTCATTCGACATGATAGGGATGATGAAAAAATGCGTAAAACTATACTCAAACATTCAAGCATTCAAGCATTCAAGCATTCAAGCAATTGGTCATTTTAAGTCTCCATTCAAGGCTAAGTGTTGCATTCAAGTCAAGGATTCAACCATTGAAGAGGAGATCACATACTACATGCTACAACATACAACATACAACATACAACATCTAAACCTTCGCACATAAGGATACAAACATCCTTAGAACAAGGTATTAGTACTTGTTTTACAGTCATTTACATTTACAGCTCTTGCTCATTTCTTGGTTAATTCCAAAACCGGGGTTTGACCTAAAGGCAAACCCCTAATCCCTAACCCCCCAATCGTCTTCGCTTTTCTGTGTGTAGGTTGCAGGTACGCGGCTGAAATTGAAGATCTGGAATCCTTGTGCAGAGACGAACAGATCCCCCTTCGTTTCGCGAATTTTTCGGAGGACCGTGGCGCCGGGCGCCATCGTCCCGACAACTTTTGCTCAAATTTGCAGGACAGCGCCGTATCGACATTCTACTGCTAATTCCAGGTCCGCAGCTTCATCCTATAACCCGAACTCAGTTTATAAGTGAATCTTTATCACTTTCTATGCATGCTTAGCTTAATTCTTCTATCAACATTCTTTACAAAAGAGGGTAGCCTTGCTTTCCTAACCCTTGAAATTCATTTAGCATCCAATCTTACATTGTGTGGGATTGGATCTTATGAGTTTCAACCCCTCTTTTGAATGTAAAGTCTCTCCCCTAAGTGAAAACCATCGAATCCTAGCAAACCTCCCTTCTCTCTCCTCGGAGTTGGAAGAGGGGAGAACAACTAGGGTTCGATCGCGATTTTCCGCTTTACAGCTAGTCTTGTGTTGCAATGTGAATTCCTCTCCAAGAACGTAGGAGACAGTCTTGGATGAGTGTATACGAGGAAGTAGACGTAGGGAAACTTGACGATAGAGGTATGTGAGGCTGTGAGACAGCTAGGATCCACTACTTACCTTTGAGTGGTGAATATCTCTTGGAGGCTAAACACCTTACGCAACAAGGGATATTCACGAGGGATTTGTATGGAAGGTAGCACCGCTATGGTGTACCCTAGCACCATCAAGCCCTTGAGTGAGATGTTGGATATTGTTGATCATGTATTTGTTTTAAGAGCAGGCATAGAGATGTTGATCATATATGTTACCTTTGACCGAGCATTAGACATGCTCACATGTGGCCTTTTGTGTTGTGCAAACCAGTCTTGTGGATGGATATTATGTGCAATCATGGAATAAATGGTATTAACTTGTCACTATGTTATGGCGCATAGTCATTGGAAAGGTGCTTGTGTGTCTGGAAAGTGTAAACAATTGAGTTCTTATGAACCTCTTATTTGTTGAAAGTTAACTTGGTTGTAGAAATTGATATTTGAAGCTAGTTCTATGCGATAAAGTTTTGTGAAAGAGATGAATTGGTGAAAGAAATTGACCTTGAGAGCATATTTTCTTGTCATGTTTGATAAATGAGTATGATAACTGTGTCTATATATTTTAATTGCTTTAATTTGGTGTAATAAAAAGGGAAAATTCTCGTTTCTCTACTATGATTGTGTGTAAATTCTAGAATATTTTAAGATGTGAATAATGTTAGATGCATTCTGTTAATGGATAATGACACTCGTAGAGGATTTATAAATAATGTTTTAAAATGTTGACAAAATAGTGGTTTGTGCAAATTGATAATTTCTAATTGAGTTTAAGGGGCTAATACGTGTTGTATGACTTCCGCTTAGCCTTGCGACTTCTAGGAGTAAGTCGGAGCCTGGGGGGGAGAATGTAATGCCCCTACCCTAGTCGGATTTGTAAAACCCGTTTGACCTTGATTGACTTCCTATGTGGCATTCTTGAATGGTAGGTTAACCGTGATGCAATGTGTAGTTTAGATAAAATAAATAATTGTGCATACCTATTATTGTGCTCTGGCATTGATTCTTGTGTAAATGTAATTGTTTCCTAACTCTTGTGATAAATCTCGAGCTAACGCCTTCATTGAATATGTATATGTATATGTATGCTTGTGTGATTCATGGGTGCAGGAGGTTTCAGGTACAACACTGCCTAGGGCGAGGTTCATCTCCTTCGGGATTCACAGGGTTGAGTAAACCTCCTCCATCCTCAGAATTCGGATTTGGGGGTCATAAAACTCTCGTCTTGCCTTAGCCATGGTCAAGTGAGTGTCGTGTGTGGTTCGTGGGGCTTCCTTTTCATTAGGTTGCGTGTCGTGTGATTTGGTGGACTTCCTTGGTTTGCGTGCCTTGCGCGGGGTAAGTGGAGTTTGTTATCCTAAGTATTTAATTCAATTTAATGAGTAGATGTATGCATTAGTAATTTAGAAGTTTAAAATAGGTAGCTTCTTTTATATGATTAATCGTTAATTTAAAGAGATCGCTTTAATTATAATTGTAGCAAGCTTAAAGTATTTAACTTGAATTAATGTGTTCATTTACGCATTAGTAGTTGAGAAAATTAGAATAAATAGGTTTCTTTCATGAGATTAGTCACTCATTGAAAAAAGGTCACTTTATTATGTTGTAGCGAGTTAATTTAATAGTTAATTTAAAAAAAAAATAACGAAATTCAATGAGTTATGTGTTTTAGAAAGGAAAGATTTAAAGTCATTGGGAAATAGAAATAAATTAATCATTTTCGCATTTTGGAAGAAAAAGGGTAAATTTTATTATTTAAAAGAAATTATTTTCTTTTTACTTGTAAAGCTGATATAGTATAAAGGATTGATTTTTGAAAACTTAAATTAATCTAAACGCCTTACCTTGGTCAATAGTTTCGAAATATAATGTAGGCCTAAATTAACATTGAGAAATTAAAATTTAAAACTAAATAAGAGATAGAAGCATTTTAATTTTAATTAGAAAAGCGAGTTAGATTTATTGAGTAGTAGAAAAGAATGATTTCCATTTTCATTTTCTTTTATTTTAAAAATAAATGCTTAAATTCAAAATTTGAAATTAGGTAAAAAAAGAGGGGTTTCTCATTTAACCTAGTTTTTGAAATATTTTTGGGGGGTTCTTTTTTTTGGTCATCTTTTTGGAAAAAAAAAAATGGTTTTGGAAGGGAGATTGGGGATTTTGGAAAAAGATGGAGTTTTATAGCAGCAGATTTGGGGGCTCATCATCAAAATCCTTCTAGGAAAGCTTATTGAGGTAGGAATCTCTTTTATCGATTTGATTAAGTTGTTTTTAACAAAAAAAAAAAAAAGAAGAGAAAAGGGGCTTGTATGTTGTTCTTGCAATTTTGGTTTTCAAATTCTCCATTGTTTGCCCATGAGTAAGTTTCATTGTAGAAATTTGTTAAAGATTAGCTTTTGTTGGATCTTTGTGTGAGAAGAGAGCTTCCTTGTGCCAAAGATTTGCTTAATGGGTGGGTTATTCAACAATTTCCTCTATTATTTTGAAACCCTTGACATTCTGGAAAAAAAAAAGGAAATGTCTGTGACTGTGATAAATGGAAAATGTTTTAAGTCTGTGTTTCAGACTGTGTGGGCTGTTTTGGTGAGTTATTTATCTTTTTATCAATATTTGCATATACTAGTTTAAAAAAATATATATATTCAATAAGTAAAAATAATTTTTATGAGAGTATTTCTTGGCTGGGAAAATTTTGACTACACATTTTGGCAGTCTTGTTTTTGGTCTGTTATTGTTATTTTAAAAAAAATAAAAATAAAAATTTTTTATTACAACCCCCATACGGCTGGAAGGTAATAGGCTACCAAGGGTAGCACTACTACCAGCTGGTAGCAGCGCTACCATTGGTAGTGAACTGCTACCAAATGGTAGCAGCGCTACTAGAGGTAGCGGCCTGCTACCACTTGGTAGCAGCGCTAGCAATGGTAGCATGGGCTACCAAGGGGGCCCACGTGGGGTCCACGTGGGTAACCCTAAATTTGTATTTTTTTTTCTTTTTTTTTAATATTTATTTTTATTTATTGTTTTTTAAAAAAAAACAATAAACTAACGATATAATAGTAAGTTAATAAATAAAAAAAATAAAAAATTTAAATGGAGTTTTTAATTATTTAAATTTAGTTTTTTTCTTTGTTCATTTAATATTATTTAATTTGAGTATTAAATAATATTTGGGCTTTAGATAATTGATATTTAGATAACTCATATAGTAATATATGTTATTAATCATATATTGATTTTTGCTACACTCTGTTTAATATATATAGCATTAATAATTATTAATTATTAATTATGGATAAATGTGGGTGTTATTTTTAATTGGTTAGATATAAATTGAGATTCACGTATACTTGCTTTATATATACGCAAGAGATTTATAGATCCTTGTGGAGTGTTTTCTTTTCATTTCAAAGGTTCCTTTTAAAGTATATTTTCTTTGATTAGGGTATAGTTGTGTTGCTAGAGAGGGGTACTAGTGTATAGTTCTAGACCAATATGTCAATGATGTTTATCTAAGGATTAAGTAACATATCTGGACGAGAGATGCTTACATTTATGTGAACTTGGTTGGAAAACTTGTAGAGATGTATTTACTGACCGAAGTGGTCATTTGTATTATCGTTGTGATCGCCTAAAAGGTAGGAATGTATACAACATGTAACTTATGTAACCCTAAACAAATTTTATTGCCAAAAAGGTCTTGCAGTTGAGCAGACTCGAAGATGTAGCCCTTTAGGGGTGAACTCAAAGATCATACCCATGTTATGCGATGCCTTGTCTCTTTTACTTCATACTTTAAGTTATCATGTATGGTTGTTATCTTGTATAAGTGATTGATGGGTATTTAATGAAACTAGATCAAAGTGCACAAAAGTAGACATCTTGATAAATGTAGTAATCAGGTTCATAAAACATTGTAAAATATGATTATGGAAAAAAATATTTTGTTTATGTTAAGTAAAAGTAGTAATAGTGGAAAGAATCTCGCTAGGTTACCATTATTGTTTTAGCTTGATATAAGTTGGTAAATCAAACGAATGTGAATGGGTAACAAAGTTAGAATTAATTTTGTAATTTCTAGGTTGAAATCTAAAGGATGAACATCATATAGGTATTTACATTTTATCTTCTTAAATGAGTATCGCCATGTTAATCATACTTCACTATATTGGATGAATTTGTTTAGTGATTTATGTTTTTATCTTAACAAATAATCCTTACCAAATTAACTTGATAATTGGGTGAACTCAGCTATTTATCCATAATTATAATCCTAATAAATGAATTTCTTTATGTTTGCTAAAATTGAACTGAAGAGGGAAGGATTCGTATAGTTGTTTATATCTCAATCTTAGTAAATGTATCTCTTCATGTTAACTTCATTTTTTACTTAAAAAAAAAAAAAAAGGTGACATGTATTAAGTTAGTTATATTCTAATCCTAATGGAAGAACGTCACTATGTACTTATGTTTTAATGAATATCATCTTGCTATCTATATTTTAAGTTAAGGGATGAACTCATGGGTCCTAATACATATCCACCTTAATGAATTGAGTCCATCTATTAGCACTATTAAAGCTTCAATGAATGAACTCCATGGCCTCTTGCATCTTATCCTCCATAAAAGAACTTAGACTCATTAGTTGGTTAGGCTTAAACTCAAATGAGGAACCTCGCTCTATTAATGGTAGTTTAATCCTTAATGAATGAATCACATCTTATTAACCATACTTTTAATTATAAAGGATGATAACAATTGTGGGTTGTTACCTTAAACCCAAGTGAATGAACTTTGTGATATTAGTCGTATCGAACCTTATGGGTGGCCTCTTAGTTTAATTATGTTTTAAAGTGCATTGAGTAAAATGGCCTCCTAACCACCCAAAGTAAATGAGCGCTTCCTAAAATTCTAAGACGTCAATTTATCGAACATAAATATATGTCCATGTCTTATGCATTATCTCGTAATTAAGATATCTAGCTTATTGGATCATTTGACACGAGTTGAGTCAGGTGTAAGGTTACGTAATCACATTGGGAAACTCCTCAGGTTCGTTTATCCTTCCGCTATGTTATCTAAGTTTTAGATAACTCCAAATTATCTTAATGTTTTAACTTATTATTAACTCTCTTAATTATTATTATTATATATATAAAAAAATATTTACACTCTATTTGAGTCTTTTTAACTTAAACCCTTAGGGGTTTCCTGGCGGGGCATTACAGTTACCATCCATCCAGAACACACAACACCAAGATTTGTATGTGGAAAACCCGATAAAGGGAAAGACCACGGTGGGAAGCCTGCACATATAGGAAGGCCAACAACATAGAGTGCACTGCTCATTATAAAAGGAGCTTCACTGACTACAGAAAACATCGAACTACAATCCGGAATAAAGATTGAACTACAGTTAGAGAATCTCCTATGTCTGAGTACAGTTCCAATTAATCTCATTATTGAAGGCCTTAAACCTCTCTTACAAACCGAATTTGATCACCTATGATTGACCAAAAACCTCTCCATATGATTACAACATTATTCACACATAGATAATCCTATATCCCATTATCCTATAAGCCCATGATCTACATAGAGATCTTACATCTTATTTATGCCAACGTGGGACCTAAACAATTAGGTCGGCCACCTAAAAGATAATACAATAAATTCATAAAATAAGTACAAAATCCAAAGATAAACCAAGTTGTCTTAGGGTGAAAAAAATGTAAACCAATCATTAAATCCCATCGATAATGCATCAGGATCATCCTTCAACACATTATATAAACCGGTCCATAACCTAGATAACACTAGACCTAAAATAGGTCGCCATAAACAAAATCCAACACCACCGATTAACAGGAACACGAAAAAGATAACCAACAACATCCTAACAGCCATTTAGAAGTCCTGCCAACACCACTTATTACGTGCATCAAAATATCTTCAACAAATCTCTGCCGGTAAAACCCTTACTGGTGACCAAAAGGCTTAGTAGAACAAATGATAGCTCTCGAGTCATCAAATCCCAAACTAACTGACCGTGATAAACATCTAAATAGCATCACTAATACATTTGGCCTCAAATTTAGATGAAGGTTTCTGACAGACAAGGCTTTTTGTGATCAAATGTGATTTAAAAAAAAAATGCCCGATAACATTGAAATGCCGACAATGCCCGGGTTAGTCATAATTTCAACGACTAGAGGCATTATTAAAAAGAAAGAAAAGTGCGGGTTCATTTGAAAACCATGCATGATGGATTGAATTAACTCTTGACTTCCTCTGCCTTTGCTAATTCCTTTGTTTCTTTTGCCTCTTCCTCTACCTCTGCCTCTGCAAATCGGGTTCAACGTTTCCTTTGCCTATTTTGCCTCTGCCTCTTCCTCTACCTATGCCTCTACAAATTGGTTTGTCTAGAAGGTAAAAATGAAGGATTGAATTAACTCGTTTGGAGGGTATCGAACTATTGGAGATGGCAAAATTCCTTTAAATTTTCACATGTCGTTAAATTCCTATGGATTTGCAGGTTGTGTGTTTGAATCATGTAAAGTTGGTTGCAGACAAGTTCATTTCAGAGTGTGTCATACATTTGAGCTTGTCATCCTACTTGTATGTTCTCATTTATCTATTTTTCTTTACTTTCCTAATGCTGTAATTCCTCATAGTTCCTAGTTATTGAAAAGTCTTCCAATTATTGATTATGTTAGATAAAGGCTAAAAGTATTGTATAAAAATTAAAAAATATGTAAACCCTATTTACTATACCAGATTCAATCTGCTTGCTTTCTTGTAAATGAATGTTTTCCATCCCTAGTTATTGAAAAGTCTTCCAATTATTTATTATGTTAGATATAGGCTAAAAGTATTTTATAAAAATTAAAAAATAAGTAAACCCTATTTACTATCCCCGAATCAATCTAATTGCTTGCTTGTAAATGAATGTTTATAAAGTAGTGATTGTATGAATTAGAAATATGATTCCTTAATGAAACTTGCTTTGAAAATACTTGATTTAAATATATAAAATCAATAAAAGACTAGTGCCTTGATTCCTTACTGGTTTCATATAATTTCAAATGAAAAATCCTACGTTTAACCTTGGAGACATTTTTAATAACTTGTTAATGTAACAAGACCATCATCTCAGAGGCTTCCATATGAATTGTAATTAAAATGTGACATCCATTTAGTCTTACTAAATTTAACTTTACTTTGAAAGACCAATAAGACAATTCAAAATTTTCCAACCAATCCTTCAAACTGATATTCAAACAGAAAATCAATCTTAATTACAACAACATAAAATTGCACAATGAAACAATCTATGTAAATAGATTTATCCAAGGAAATGATCAATCCATTGAAAAGATAGATACCATCATGAATGAGAAACACTTGAATCTTTATATTGAAAATAAAATACTTAAACCATTTGATTTCACTGCATATCATCCATCAACTTGGTACTTCCAAACAACGAGTTCATAAGAAAATGCATAGAGATTGTCTTGATAAAAAAAACTATAACCTTGTGATATTTGTCTCTCCTAAAAAATCCTCCACATATAGATGAGAATTCAGTTTAAAAAATGAAAGGGCACACCCTTTCATTAAACTAAAATTAACAAAAAACTAACTAGAAACTAACTACCCAAAAACTGCCCTAACAAATTAAAACTATAATATACAAAGTCACATCTTTAAACATCTTTTGATATCTATGGCTAGTCTCCAAGCATCTGATCACACTTTTGAATGTGCTTCAAATATCCCTTTGATTTGTAGGTATTTGCATCATAGATAATATCTTTGACCACAATCTCCAAAGTGATGAAGTTTTCCATCTACTCGATTGTGTCTGTCATGTCAAGTACATCAGAGCATGCAATGTAAAGGGAAGTACTAAGAAGACTTTGGCACTCCACAATCCATTTATCCTTATCCTTAAATTGTCCATTCTGATCTTCAATTTCTAGAAAACCATGTTGTATTATTTCCTTACATTCATTAAATTCTTTTTGCAATTATGTGTCAAATTCTTCATGCTTTTTCAACATCATTTGTATTCCTTTAATGACTTCAACATCTATATTGGCCATTGTCTTATCATGCAACAGAGTTCCTAGTCTATTATAAATCCAGTTGTGAGATATTGCATTTTCCATATTCTTTTGATAAACAACCCAAAAATCTTCAAGGAAACCCTGAAATTTTTCAAATCTCTTAGTCATTAAAATAGAGGTTGTGTAGCCCTCACACTCTACATTTGCCTTTTCAAGTTTTTATTTTCGAGTTGCATTTCCTCACATTTATTTTTCACTGAGACCCATCATGGATTTGTGGCACAGGCTATCCTCCTTTTTTAGCAATTCTTCATATAATCCCTTGTACTGATCTATTTCTTTGATTACTTTGACCAATTGTGCTTTATTAAATTTTTAAATATCAATACCCATATCAACAGTAACAATGGGATCTACTTCACCAATTTTCAATTTCATCATGTGACCAAAGGCTTTATCCACATCAATGATTTTTGGCCTCCTATTTGGAGGGTAAAGAGCCCATAAAAGAAAAGCCTCTTCATTCTGGTCAAATCTAGAGCCAGCATACACATCATTTACCCCCTAAATATCCAATTTAAAATCCTTATTCTCAGAATGTAGCATGCTATCAAAAATAAATGATGCACTCATGTCCCACCCTGGAAAGATGATGATGTCTACTTCACTAAGAAGTTGTCTTCCCCTTTGAGGGGTTATAGTGGTCAATTCTAAACTGATTTCTTCCTTTAGTTTCTCCAACAATTTTGATTCTTTTTCAGGGGTTACATTTGGGATAGAGTCTCTCAGTTTTTTCCCTTTGAAATTATATAAAAAGGATTTAAATTCTATTGACTTAATAAAAACATCATCAGACACAAAGGAAAAATACTCATCATATCTTACATCACTATGGATGTTCAACCTGGCAACAATTTTCTCTTGCAAGTCTAGCTCTTCTGTTGTGTCTGGTGCTTGATGTCTAGATACCACCTCAAATTATTTGGACTCACCTTCACTCTCTTCTTTCGCAGTTTCCATTTCTTGCAATCTCTTTTTCTTTTCTTCCAATTTCTTGTTTAATTCACCAATGACCATCTCTTCCTCCTCAATGTTTCTAAACATGTCCTCTGCTTCCAAGTAAACATGAATATAATCTCCCAGATTTTGACTTTTCTTGCAATTGTGAATATATCCCTCAGGGTCATAATTGACCCTAGCAGCATATTTGAACAAATTGTATTCTTTAATCAGTTTCCTATCAATGGCTTCATAAGCCTTTGTTGATACAATAGTAAAATCCCCAAAACTAAGATTCTCAGGAAGGAAAGTCTGCTTATGCATACCTCCAAAATGTTTGGCATTCAAAACACTTAACTATCTCACAATCTCAAGATAAGTAATTCTGTTTGGTACAAGTGTTGGCAACAGATATGGGGTTCCTTCGAAACCATAAATCTTGAAGCAAGTTAAATCCTTGTGAACAAACCAATCACCCTAGTTATGATTGACAATACCTCTTTCATAAAAAACAATAAGTCTAAGTCATCTTTTAACTTCAGTGTAAATAGATCCTTCACACGGGACACCATACCTCTGGTATAATGACTTTACTATGAGCACTTCAAACCTGATGTAGTTTGATTTCACATATCATGAATCCCAAACTAATGGCCACATATGTACTGGTTGTTCTTTACCTGCTCTGTCTGTTGTATTCAATTTTAAATTCATTGGCCATATACCCTTAAATCTTCCATAGAATAAAATCAAATGCATTAACAATGAGTAAAACTTGAAAGTGGGCTCCTTATTATCTTTGATGTTCAAGAAACCTTCATGTAATTTTTATACAACAAAAGTAGCATAATCAAAAGGTCTTGGCTCATACATATGTACATTTTCTTCTAATACTAGCAACCCAATATTAGCTACATCAGGGACCTCTATACCTCCAGCTTGTCTGCATGACATATAGGTGTACTAGAAGTAGTGTCTGAAAATGTCCATGTTGAATGGGGGACCATCCTCTTCAGTTAGAATGCCCTTCTGAACCCTGTGGAAAGCTAAGTTCCACCCTTTATAAGTAGTATTCATTTTAACAAATTCCTCCTCTAGTTCTTCAAGAAACAAGGGTACATCAGGGTTAGGGTCTAAGCTAAGAACTTCATCTATGGTGCCATGGCTAAATTTGATAAACACTTTTCCATTTGGAAACTGAATTCATCTCTTCACAGAATTGTAATTTTTGACCAAGACTTCCATCAATATGATATTTAAGAAAACATTTGGAACAACTAGTTTACCTAAGGTGGTTATCCACGGGTTACAAATTGACACTTCTTTGTCCTTTCTCAAAAAATGAAACAGGAAGAGTTCATAACCTCTCACCTTTGTCCACACATCTCCAACCCCTTTAAACCTATCTCAAGCTAGTCTTTTCTGGGCAAATGTTGTTTCGACCTCCTTGATTTTGGGCCTAGGGACTGCAATTGATCAATGATATCTTGATTCAGTTTCCGTGAAGGAGGGACATCCGCTATTTTGGATTTTTTAGACATGGATTCGGAGCCCTTAACACTCCTCTTTCTTCCTAATGAACTTCCAACCTCCATGATGCGTGATGAATTGTGAGCAATAATTCTCACCTTGTGTGTTTTTTACTAAGACACAACCTGCATTTGGTTCTTAATTTGGCTCATGTGAGCCATCAATCTACTCAATTGCACACATTAAATACAGGCAACTTTGGTTTCAGTTTTGAATTGTATCTATAACGTCTCATCAGTATATGTTCTCCCAAAAAATTAATCCCTTGGCACCATCGACAATATTTCATTCCTTAAGTCGCTTTGTTTTTTATCGGTGTGTGTCCTCTCGAGCCCTCCATCGGGTATTGACATAACCTTGAACAGTGTCTGCCGATAGTTACTTTTTCCTCGATGAATCTCCTGCTCTATTGTTTCCATCGGGCATCAGGATAGCTTGAAATGTCATGCCCCGATCTCTTCAAGTTGTACCAATGACTAAGGCTTCTCTCCCTATCGGTGTAAGTCTTATCGATAGCCTTATCGGCTATCAACAAGACAACAATTCGCATGTTCGGATAGCGAAAGTCACATCGATGATATTTTAGTAATGACTCAGTCGGTGTATATCCTCCCAATGTGTTTATCAAGTATCGAGATAACTCCTATCCCCTTTTAGTGATAGTTAATCACTTCTCGATGACCTTTGAATTTTCTAGGGTTCTTTCTTTGGGGTAGGCTACACTGATGGTTTGATTTGTAGATTTGTGGAGTTGTAATGGACTTGTTCTATTTCTCTTCCACTTCTAGACATTCATACTTAAAGACATCCATACTCTCTTATTTCTTAAATAAAATAGAGAGCTAAATGGTATTAAGATTAACAAGCCACATACACATCATGAGTAATGAGAAATAAACAAGCTTGCCAAGCTTGAAATCAATGTGTAAGGCTAACTATGCAATTTTGTCAAAAGTTGTCAAATAGTCCTATTCAGGTCCCGATTGTTCAAATAATGTAAATGTACCCATGGAAGGGTAATAAAATTTTTATATATTTTTTTGAGTCCATTATAAGGTTTTCAAAGTATTTAAGTAATGTTTAGTGGTCATTCATGTCAAAAGGCAAAAGTTGTCAAGGTGTCACTAAAAAGTTGTAATGCAACAATGCATAAAATGTTGTCAAATTGTACATTTCAATCTTAGGGGCAGTTGGAACAATTGTAGAACCATGAGAGGCTATAAAATCCATCATTTATTAGGATTAAGTGTGTGTGACAGAGTTGGAGGAAAGTCTTGTAAGGCTAGATCAAATAAAGTGTCTGACTGACACTTAATTTTGCAGGGTTGTGATAATTACCGGGTTGAAAATCTGTTTGAAAGTAAAATTTCCATGTAATTGTTTGTTGGATAAATAGGAAGGAAGTTTATTGCTATAAATTATCTATTGGCAAATGTTTTTGATGAATATTTAATGAGCAAATTGATATTTTGTTCAATACTTTTAACTATTGTTTTTTATAGTTATGATTATTTGTTGCTTTAGATGTTTTTCCTAATAAGATTTGGATTGAATCTGGACCCTAATAAACTATTTGAGGTTGTATAATGAAGAGTTATCTTTAATTCAAGATAGGTTTGAAGGTCATCCATGGATTATAAATAAAGTTCTTATATTTTTTGTCAAAACTGTCATAAAACCCTTGTTGACAGGGTTGCAACAAAAGAATTGATTATAACTCTTAATGTTACCGCTCAAGTTTCTTCATATTTTGGATTCTAATAGACAATTCAATTCTCTTTCATATGAAGTTGGTTTCATCTTTAATTCTTCGTAAATTCATCATTCCTAAGTTGATTCTATTAGATGACACAGTAAAAAGGTTTCTCTTTTTTTAAAACTCAAATATTTTTCATCAACTTGCCAAAATCCAGCTTCTTTTTTAGTCAAGAAAACTATCTAAATAAAATAGTCTTCATAATTGAAGAGAGTATAAGTTTAAGTAACATTTCAACTTCTATATAACTAGTTCTAAGAATACTTCAGTACTTGCAATATCCTTTTGCGTAGTTTGTGAAGGTTACGCACCGCAGTTTTGATAGCCTCACTTTGTTGCATGTGAAGAAAGACAATGTCAAAAAATATCAGTGAAGAACAAAATAAGGAGAGAATTGATAGAATGTGGTCTAGCTTGAAAAGAAAAGGTGATGGAAAATGTTATTGTCCTTGCAAAATCTATAAGGGCTTAAAGACTAGAAGACTTATAATCAAAACAACTAAGAAACATTGTAGGCAGCATGGTCACATTGAAGGGGGACATGATTATCATCCATTGGTAAGATGTTCATTATATCGTTTTAACAATTTATATACATAAGAAATCACTTCATGATGAGATCATGATCATGGTTTATTTATGTTGATCATTTTTATATAGGTTAAACTCCCCAGGGCACATGATATGGACCAACACAACCCAGAGAATATGTCTTTCAAAGTGGAGGAACATGGAGGTGTGAATATTGAAGTTGAAGATAATAATCCCATGTAAGATGACGATCATACGCCAAAAAACACAATTGAAGATGATGGTACAAATACATTGATCGATTATACATTTATTACTGGTGCAGCCAATCAAGATGACTTTGATGTTGTTCATGATTTACCTGTACTTCAGAATGTTAGGTCCAACTAGGAAAGCTAATGTACTGAGAGGGGAGGGGTGAATCAGTACTTCAAAACTTTTCTTCAAAAGCAATCTTACTAATAAACATAAATTGTAAACTGTTGATCTCTGGTGGGAAAAATGGTGTCTCAACCTTGCATTTATGTGAGGTTACTATTTATAGTAAGTTTTCATTTGAGCACGAAATGGTGTGAAACTCTCCTTGAAGCTTCTGGTTGGCTAGATAAGCATTTCGGTAAAGTTGCGTCGCAAGGTCACAACTAGTTTTGAAGATATTAATGTTTTCGTCTTGGAGGGGTGCAATAGAATATTTAAACTTAATTTTGGGGACTTTAGAGGCTCCAAAACACCCTGAAAAGTGGTCGTAACTGGTGAAGCGGGTTACGAGGTGATAGAGAACTTCGCGAACTTTCCGGCGCTTCAAACGGTTCGTCAATCGGACACCCGGTTCTCAAGTTATGGCCTCCGGAAGTTTGTACTCCTGAAATAGGAAAAATAATTTGTATCGGATACATAAATGAGCTGTAAAGGGGAGCGACACATGTTGATGTGTGCTTTAACATGTCATAGGGCATCTAGAAGGGAGATAAGGTCGGCTACACCTTATTGGGTGGTTTTAGCCCATGGTTTTGTAATACCGTTTGACGGTTTCTTGTATTGTATCTCCTATTTATGAGGTGTGTGAGATAGAGGTTGTGTGTAAGAGTCTTATGGCTATTGAGTTGCCTCTGAATCTCTGATTAGTGGTACTCCTGCGAAGAGCTTGCTCTGCAAGTATGTTGTAATCTATTTTTGATTGCTGAATAAAAATTGAGTTGCTTTTGGAGTGTGGGGTTTTTCTCCCACAAGGGTTTTCCCCACGTAAATCACTGTGTTGTGGTATGAATGCTATTATATCTATTTCTATTTTCTGTAACTGTTGTAACGATCTGAAAAAGTTTTGCATTACCCTCCTCTGAAGGTTAGTGTAGGAAGTTGTTTCCGCTACTTAACTTCCTTACAACTGGTATCAGAGCCTGATCACCTTTGGTTTCAATTGTGGGCAGTTGGGTTTTTTGAACTAATCCAGATTTGAGTGGGAGCTTGTGCAGAAGACACTTTTTGATCTTGTTGCAAGAATATTCAGATGGCGAGTTCGTCAGAGAGAATAGAGGTGGAGAAATTTAATGGAAGTAATTTTGAGATGTGGAAGCTGAAGATGGAAGATCTGCTAATAGATCGAGATCTTTGGGATGTTGTTGATGCGAATGTCCAAAGGCCCTCAGATGCTACTGCGACAGCTCAGTATGATTTTATGGACCGAAAAGCCAAGGGTCTAATCAGACTGTGCCTGGCAGACTCTATTCTAATCAATGTCCATGAAGAGAACTCTGCAAAGAAGCTATGGACTAAGCTTGGTGAGATGTATCAAGTGAAATCTTTATTAAATCAAATTTTCTTAAGAAAGAAATTGTATTCCTTGAAGATGGAAGAGGGTGGATGAATTGCAGACCACCTGGAAGCATTCAATATGTTGGTGGCTCAATTAGTATCCGTCGGTGTTAAGATGGATGAGGAGGAGAAATGTCAGATCTTGCTTTGTTCTTTGCCTGATTCGTGGGATTCTCTTGTTATGGCTATCGGTAGTACTTCTGTTGTTTTGAAATCTGAAGACGTGGTGGGTGCCCTACTCGGTGAAGAGATGCGAAGGAAGGTATCCATCTATTCAAAGGAAGCCCTAACCGTTCGTGGAAGACCTAAGGAGAAAGGCAAGAAGAATGAGAAGTGCGACAAGTCCAAATCCAAAGGGAGATCAAAATCTCCTAGAAACTCTAAAGTCATTTGCTGGAACTGCGGTAAACCAGGTCACATCTGTAAGGACTGCAAAGAAGAAAAGAAGAAGAAGAAAAAGAAAAAGTTTGATTCTGATTCTGAGTCCAACAAGGAAGATGGTGATGCATTTATTGCGGCTTTGGCGACTCATGCAGGTAATGATGCCTGGCTAATTGACTTAGGTGCATCTTTTCATATGACTTCCAATAGAGATTGGTTTTCTGAATATGAAGGATTTAATGGAGGTAAGGTGTACTTGGGTGATGATTCACATCTAGACATTGTTGGTCGAGGTAAAGTTAGAATCAGGTTTTCTGATGGTAGAATAAAAAGGATTAATGGTGTGCTGCATATCCCTGGATTAAAATGAAACCTGTTATCTGTGAGCAAATTGATAGATGCGGGTGTGCAGGTAGTCTTTTCTGAAGCAGGATGTAAGATGATTAAGGGTGCTATGGTAGTTGCTAGAGGTGTCAGGTTTGGCACTTTGTATAAGCTTGAAGCATACACTGTTGAATGTAATAGCACTTCTGTAAAAAGCAAATTTGCGGATACTTCACTGGAAGATTTGAAGGTTTCACCTTCAGCAGATGGAAATGGTTTTTGGGTACCTAAGGGTGCTCTTTCGTCTGAAGCAAAGTTACCTGCAGAGAAGACTATGTTATGGCACCAGAGACTTGGCCACATTGGAGAAAAGGGTCTAAGGACCTTGAAAAATAAAAACCTTGTTGAAGGTTTGAATGACTATAATCTTGACTTTGATTTCTGTGAGCATTGCATTTATGGAAAAAAAAACCGCGTTCAGTTTTACTCGAGTTCTCATAAAACTTGTGGTGTTTTGGATCTTATCCATTCTGATGTGTTTGGTCCAGTAGATGTCTTTTCGATTGGAAAATCCACATATTATGTTTCATTTATTGATGATTTTAGTAGAAGGACATGGGTTTATTTTCTAAAGAGTAAATCTGAAGTTTTTAGTCATTTTAAAGAATTTAAAGCAATGGTTGAGTTGCAGATTGGAAAGAAAATAAAATGTTTGAGAACTGATAATGGTGGTGAGTTTTGCTCTAATGATTTTGATAGATTCTGTAAAGACTGTGGAATTAACAGGCAGAAGACAACTCCGTATTCTCCACAGCAGAATGGAGTTGCAGAAAGAATGAACAGGACACTGATGGAGAAGGCTAGGAGTATGTTGAGTGGTGCTGGTCTCGAACAAAAGTTTTGGGCTGAAGCTGTTGCCACTACTTGCTACTTGATTAACAGGTCTCCTACATCAGCTCTTGTTGATAAAACGCCTATGGAAGCATGGTCAGGTCACAAGCCTTCATTGAGACATCTTAGAGTTTTTGGTTGCGAGGCATATGCACATGTGCCAAAGGAGAAGCGAACAAAGTTGGAGAACAAGGCTGTGAAATGTATCTTCATCGGGTATAGTTATGGTGTGAAAGGATACAAGCTTTGTGACCCTGTTGCACAAAAGGTAATTCACAGTAGAAGTGTTATTTTTAGAGAAATTAAGTCTCCTTCTGTTACATTGCAGCCAGAACAGACTAAAAAGGAAGATGTGATTCAACTTCCTTCTACACCTGAAAGAGTTGAATCGAGACCCCTAGATAGGCAAGAATTTGAGGAGAGCTCATCTAGCTCTGAATCTTTAGAAGAGGAGGAAGAACCTCCAACTCAACTTGTTCGAAGGTCTACAAGAAATAGACAACCACCTGAAAGGTATTCACCTAATGATTGGAGATGTATTTTTGCTCTGAATACTAGTGTGGATGAACCGAAATCTGTAGAAGAGGCATTAGGTATGAATGATGCAGAATCCTAGAAGATTGCTATGGAGGAAGAAATGGCAGCTTTGAAAAAGAATGATACATGGGATCTTGTACCATTGCCTAAAGGACGAAAACCTGTTGGTTGTAAATGGGTGTTCAAGAAAAAGATTGGTTCAGATGGAAGCATTGAGAAGTATAAAGCAAGGTTGGTTGCAAAAGGCTACTCTCAGGTTGAGGGTGTTGATTACGGTGAGATATTTTCTCCTGTTGCAAAAATGACGTCCATTAGATTTTTGCTTTCTATTGCTACTGCTTATGATTTAGAGGTTGAGCAAATGGATGTGAAAACTGCTTTCCTTCATGGTGATTTGGAGGAAGATATTTATATGACACAGCCGGAGCACTATGTGGTGAAAGGCAAAAGTAATTTGGTCTGTAAATTGAAGAAATCTTTGTATGGCCTCAAACAAAGTCCTAGGATGTGGTACTAGAAATTTGATACATATGTGTTGAGTTTGGGATTTGAACGTTCTAAATCAGATCACTGTGTTTATTATAAATCTGATGGTGATCATTTCTTATTCATTGCATTGTATGTTGATGATATGTTATTCATTGGTAAAGGGAAAGGTATGATTTCAGAACTGAAGTCTCAGCTCGCTGCTAAATTTGAAATGAAAGATCTTGGTGCAGCAAAGCACATTCTTGGGATGGAAATTAGAAGAGATAGGGTGAACAGAAAGCTATGGCTAGGCGAGAGTAAGTATGTGAATTCAGTGTTACAGAGGTTCAACATGCAGAATTGTAGACCATTGAGTGTTCCTTTTACAGTTGGAACGAAACTATCTATTTTAGATTGTCCTACATCCCCAGTGGAGATGGAAGACATGAGCAGAGTGCCTTACCAGAGTGCGGTTGGAAGCTTGATGTATGCTATGGTCTGTACTAGACCAGACATTGCCCAAGCAGTGGGAGTACTTTCTAGATATATGTCTAATCCTGGTAGAGTTCATTGGGATGCAGTCAAAAGAGTTTTCAGATATTTGAAGGGTACTTCAGAGTATTCTTTGTGTTATCATGGTAATTCAGTTGGAGACATGACTTCCCTTGATATCCATGGTTATGTGGATTCAGATTGGGCAGGTGATATTGATAGCAGAAGATCCACCAGTGCTTATGTGTTTACTTTGTTTGGTGGTGCAATTAGTTGGATGAGTAAGCGACAGGCTGTGGTTGCTTTATCCACTACTGAAGCAGAGTATATGGCAGCTACTCATGCTTGTAAAGAGGCCATTTGGCTTAAGAGACTGTGTTCGGATATTGGAATAAAACAAGGTATAGTGACAGTTTACTGTGATAGTCAGAGTGCAATTAGCCTAGCTAAGAACCCGACATTTCATGCCCGGACCAAACATATTGATGTTCAGTATCATTTTGTTAGAGATATGGTCGAAGATGGTAGAGTGAAGCTAGTTAAGGTGGAAACTTTGATGAATGTTGCAGATGCTTTAACTAAGACTGTGAGCACAGAGAAGTTCAGATGGTGTTCAGATTCTATGGGCCTTATGGCCCCTAGCAATTGATTCATTGTGTTGACATTCCCTTCCGCTTCTGCAAGGTGTTCGACAAGTGGGAGATTTGTTGGGAAAAATGGTATCTCAACCTTACATTTATGTGAGGTTACTATTTATAGTAAGTTTTCATTTGAGCACGAAATGGTGCGAAACTCTCCCTGAAGCTTCTGGTTGGCTAGATAAGCATTCCGGTAAAGTTGCATCGCAAGGTCACAGCTAGTTTTGAAGATATTAATGTTTTCATCTTGGAGGGGTGCAATAAAATATTTAAACTTAATTTTGGGGACTTTAGAGGCTCCAAAACGCCCTGAAAAGTGGCCGTAACCAGCAAAGCGGGTTACGAGGTGATAGAGCACTTTGTGAGCTTTCCGGCGCTTCAAACGGTTCGTCAATCGGACACCCGGTTCTCAAGTTATGGCCTCCGGAAGTTTGTACTCCTGAAATAGGAAAAATAATTTGTATCAGATACATAAATGAGCTGTAAAGGGGAGCGACACATGTTGATGTGTGCTTTAACATGTCATAGGGCATCTAGAAGGGAGATAAGGTCGGCTACACCTTATTGGGTGGTTTTAGCCCATGGTTTTGTAATACCGTTTGACAGTTTCTTGTATTGTATCTCCTATTTATGAGGTGTGTGAGATAGAGGTTGTGTGTAAGAGTCTTATGGCTATTGAGTTGCCTCTAAATCTCTGATTAGTGGTACTCCTACGAAGAGCTTTCTCTGCAAGTATGTTGTAATCTGTTTTTGATTGCTGAATAAAAATTGAGTTGCTTTTGGAGTGTGGGGTTTTTCTCCCACAAGGGTTTTCCCCACGTAAATCACTGTGTTGTGGTATGAATGCTATTATATCTATTTCTATTTTCTGTAATTGTTGTAACGATCTGAAAATTTTTTGCATTACCCTCCTCTCAAGGTTAGTGTAGGAAGTTGTTTCCGCTACTTAACTTCCTTACAATCTCATAATATAAAACTAACACATAATTATAGAAATAACATTCATACACATTTCACTCCATAACACAAATATTTTGGTTATGCAGAAACTCTTTGTTAGAGAGAAAAATTGTGGTGGGGATGGCACCCACAACTTCAATACAACAATAATAAAGGTTGCTCGGTTAGAGCTACATCTTTAGCTATTTCTGATAGCTTACCTTATTAGGAGTATCAAGATCTTTAGATCTACCTTGCTAAAGGATTTTACAACACTTATACAAAATGTTGCACCTGTTTAACGACTTTAAAATTTATAGACTTTGTTAGAGTCTTTTACCCTTGCTCATAGCATACCTCGGTAATTGATAAATCAACTCAGTAAACCCTTCTATTTACTCTATCCCTTAAACTGTTCTCTGAAGACTTTCTCGGTGACCTCTGAATATCTCTGTCAGTTGTAGTAGTCACATCTCAATGTATCCTCTTATGATTTTCCTTTTTAACTCTTCTATCACACACATCTCTCTGTATTTGATTCTCAAACCACTCTCTATAAATAGATCTCTGGGACGGTGATCTTGTTCATGCTTCAATCTTACAAACAAGATTCATCAAATGAATAATCATAGAAATTATTTCATTGGATAAACTTCCTCAAAATCATACAAAATCTTGAAGTGCAATTTCCTATGTGATAATGGTTCCCTGTTCCTCGATTCTTGTAACACGTTTCCACATATGTGTCCAAGTTCATTGAATCTGGTAACACGTTTCTACTCGGTTTAGATTACTCGGTATACCTTCTTTGCTGCTCGGTAGACATAGAACATTACTCGGTAGACAGCTCAGTGTATACTTAACTCTGTGGCTCCTTTCTTCTGTAACCGACTGCTTTAGAGTTTACCGACTGAATATTTTGGTAGTTTTAACCGACTAGACTATATAGGATGACTTTGGACATAAAACTAATGACAACTTAGTAAATAATAACAATCTCCCCTTTTGACATTAGTTTGGTATGTTTGACAAAACTCCTTTCAAAGTCATAACTCAAAATCTATATACTTACAAAATCTGACTAGAATGACAATGTATACAATTGTCAATGAATAGTAACATATTCAAATATATACTCCCCTTATCAATATACTGTAATGCTCCTGTGATCAATGCTCGGTGTTCACTGCTCTATGTTTTATGCTCCCCTTATCAAATTCAACTATACATTCAGATACTCTTTTCTGCTCGGTATACTATACACTCTTATGCTCAGTACATACTCGGTATACTCCCCCTTTTTGACAAACATCAAAACTGGTTACCATTAGGTGGAGGCAACTGGTAAAAAATAGATTTATACTTTGTACTAGCATCGGTGAGAGCAGTGGAGAGTGCATCTTTGACACTGTCCATTAGGGAATTCTGAGTTGTAATATCAGCTAATAGTGAAATCAAATCATCTAAAGTGCCTCCCTCTTGTTGAGTGGATAAGTGGGTAGCTTGGTTGATCTACTCTTGGACTGATGATAAGTGGGGAATAAATAAGGTCAGAAGAGTCATGATATCCATCCTTATTTTGTGCTCTTCATTCTAAAGTTCTAACTATTGAGCCATAAGAGTTTGCAGCTTGGTATAGAAATTCTGAATAGATTTTGGCTCGGTGGTCAATGTATTGGAGAGATTGGTGATCTCTTGTTCAATAACTTTGGTCTTACGCTTGATATCCTTAATAAATTATGAAAATGTATAGAGCTTCTGAAATAAATAAAGAATATGTTTGAGTTGAGGGGACAACTCAACAATAAGTCTAACAAGCTTGACTTTACCCATGGCAATTGCTTTCTGCACTTCTTCAATCATTTTGGCAGTTAGCTCTTTGTCCTTCAACTTGCTTAGGTATTCTGATGCGTCTACTCTTGATGCTTCTAATTTAGTGAGTAGCTTATCCAGTTGCATATGGATGGCAGCATCTTTATTCACGGTAGCTTCAAGTAGCATGTTTGTCAATAATGCTTTAACCTTCTGAAGTACTTGGTTCTTCTTTTGAATAGCCATTTGTCTTTCTTGTTCTGCTTTGGCTTTACATAGTTCTCTGAATTCAATAAGTGCTTGCCCTTTCAGTTTTGAAATGTCAACGTTTGGCAACACAATAGGTTTTGACAGATCCACCTTGAAACTATGCTTCTTCACTTTCTTTTCTTTGGATGATGAGGCTTTCACTGGTTGAACGAGTACAATGGCTTTGGAGGCTTGATCACCCTCGGTCAGTTGCTCGGTAGAGGCAACACTTTTGTTGGTTTCCTTAGCCTCTGATGTGTCCTTCGGTGATTCCTTTCTTGGGGTCTCAGTGGCAATAGTTTCAGTGCATGCAGGTGCTTGAGAAGCCTCTTCCCCAGTGGCCTAAGAAGTAGATTCTCCTTTTGTAGACTGTTGACCCTCTTTGCCTTGATCAGTGTCCTAAGGTTTCTCGGTTGAAACTTGCTAAGTTATAGGAGGATAGGACTTGACTTGTTCCAAAACTGATTCACTAGATAACAATTTGGCATAGGCATTTCCTTCTATCATCTCTTGTTCTGGTGCCTCAGTGTCCATGACATCCTCATCTTGTTGAATAGTTGAAGCAGGATCTTGCTCGGTAATGTCAACTATTTCAACTTCACCTTGAGTTTCTTTAGTTTGAATTTTGAAGATTTCTTGCCATTTTTCTTTTGTTTCCTTTTCGACTTCAAGATAAAGTCCATTCATCATTTTCAAGGCTCTATGCTTGACTTGAAAGTTTGTCTAGTAGTTTTTCAAATATCATCTACCGACATGTCTGGAAACAGATGTACTAAAAATCTTTCTCTTATCTGCTTCTCTGAGTCCATAGCATATTTCCATCTATTGTCAATGTGAGAATATAATGTATTTGGAAGAAAATTACTTACTTCCAATGGAACTACTCAAAATTTAAGAAGTGTACATACAATTGACTCTTCTATTTGTCTCTTTTCTTCTTCTATCTGAGAGTCATATTTTACATACTTGAATGATCCAAATCCACCATATTGTTTCAATTTGGCACAAAAGTTGTCAACACTGTGTACATCTTCCTTGGTGCTTTTAACAATCTGAAATTTATTTTTGTCTTCAGATTCTGTGTCACTTGACTCCTTATTCAAAATGAGTCTCCTAGTCGACTTTCTATAAGTCTTTGTAACTTTAGGCAATTCAACCTTTTTCTGTTTCTTACCGGGTGACACTACAGATGATCTAGTGTTAGGGCGCTTCACTGGAGAAGTTGGTGATACCTTTGGTGTATCCCGTTTCTTCCTTTTCAATATTTTACCCTTTGGCAACTCGGTTCTTAGAGTAATTGTTGCTTCTTGAGCCTCAGATTCTTCCTCAATTGTGAGTTGATCACTCTTTATAGGAGTGGAGGTAGAACCTTCTCCAAATTTCTCAGTTAGCACTTTGATCATTTTAGTGGCTTTCCTTGTAGCCTTTGGTACGACTATGCTCATTTTTACTTTTTCTTTGACCTCTTTATAGGCACCATACCTGATCTCGGTAGCATGCCTTGGAAGTGACAAAAAGGCATCTATCTGTTGTTGAGAAATATCAAAATCCATCTCATAACCCATGGATAGTAGAGATTGAGTTCTAGGATCTACTGCATTGACATAATAGTAGTCGGTGTCCACTTCAAAACATATATCTTCCTTATATTTTTCCACTAACTGAGGTGGGATTCTGTACCTGTTATGCATCTTTTCTTGAAATTTGCTGAAGTAGTCATCCATTACCTCATTGAAATTATCACCTAACTGATTGATAAAGTCATTTATTTGATGGGTGATTGGTCGGTGTAACTCCCAAACTATGTTACCGACTGATGGGAAGAATTTCTAAAAATAGAAAAACATGCACACTAAGAGTGACCCAAAATTTAGTGTGTTTGCTGAGTTATTCTTCTTAGGTTTCCTTATAGTGTTGAGATTTTCAAATAGGTTTTTCAACAACACTTCACATCGATCAATCTTCATACCCTTTTTCACAATCTTGTAGGCCAGATCTACAGCTGCACAAGGTACATTGTTTTCTCTTGCCGGTTGAAAGAAACAATAACCGATGACTCTAATTGCAAACTTTAGCTCTGCATCAGTAACATTATTCAATTTAATACTTCTGCAATCAGACTCAACTCCAGTTAAGGTTATCAATTCCTTCTATGAAATCATTTTCTATGCTCAGGCATGGTCATAGATAGGGTATCCAGTTATTATGTGAATTATCTCCTTGATGATTTTGAACGGTTGTTGCTCTAACCACATAAAGTCATCATGAACTTTGCTCAAAACAAATTTGACCCATTGGGGTTTGAAGACTCGAGGGTAGGTTAGGGCTTCGGTCAATCCCTTGACTTTGATATGCTCTGACTTGCTATCTAGGATTCCATCGGTGCATAACTCATCATACCTATCTTTGATCTCGGTATGACCTAGCTCTTCAACACGACACTTAGTGTAGAATCTGACATCTTCAACCAATAGAACCCTATCCAGAATAAGAGAAAGTGCAGTTTTCTCATTGGGTTCAGATGCAACTTTGGGAGGTAAGGAATACTTGAGTGAGGGCTTCTCAATATTCTCAACTACAATAGGTTTCTGCAACTTAGGAGCCATTTTAAACTTTGATTTCTATTAACGAAAGAGCTTAGGGTTTTAACCAACCAGAAAATGCTTTCGACTTAGTAAATATAATGCAGATGCTCACAACTAATATTGATCGGTTAACTGGCCTGAAAATGCATTTGAGATTGTTGTATAAATACCTTGAAATTCACTTGGGAGTTGTTTGATCACCTTTGAATCGCTTAGCTCTGCTCTTTTGATAACTGGTAAGCGTAAAATGACCTTGCGGAGAACTTTAAGTACACATTTTACCTTATCGGGCTTTGTGTAGTTAGGTAAGAAAACATTAAATGCACTCGGTTCCACTAAACCGATTAACTTCCTTTTTTTTTTATGCTTTTACCGACTAGACAGGTTTCCTGCACTTACTGACTTCTCTGGTACTCCAAAAGACTAGATAGAATTTCAAACTTGCTAATGCATCTTAAGATAGGAACTGTTAAGATCTAATCTTGAGAGAATGCAGCCCCTTCATACCTTTACTAATTAATTCGAAGTAGATGCACCTAACTCGGTAGGTAAGGTGCTTCCTTCATTTTCTAACTCAATTTCCTTCTTTTTCCAGATTTTCTAAAGTTTGATTTTTTATTTCTTCAATATCTCCTCTAGGTTGATCTCTGCAATCTTTAGCCAAGTGTCCAACTTTATGACATTGAAAGCATGCCATACCAGGATTTCTCCATGATCTTCGGTGATTCATTCCAAACCTTATCATGTAGTTGGCACTTATATGTCCATATCTTCCACAACATTCACACCATATTCTTGTATTTTAATCCCATGGTACTGCAATATACTGTCGGTTAAGATCTGTGTGAATTCGGTAGCTTCTAGTATCTGCTCGGTGTGAAGACCTCATATAGTTTTTCTGCTTAAACCAACACTTCTTGGTATTGTGTCCATATCTATTGCAGTTTTTGCAAAACCCCTTGAATTTTGCCTTCTAAAATTTGCTAGCAGACTTTGTCCTACATTGTTTAGATGTGTGACCATACTTATTGCAATTGTAACAATAACCATTAGATCTAGTGACATTTGGTTGCTTACCTTTTCTAATTTGGCACATGTTGGCAGTATGTCCTTGTTTTCCACAGTAGTTGCAGACATGCTTCTTTCCTTTGATGTTCTCCTTGTTTCCAGCTTGCTTTGATGATTCCCCTCTCTCAGTGGTATTGATTCTTTTCTCGGTATAGTTTTTTCTTTTGTAACAGAGTCCTGCATCTTTGTTAGGTCTTCTTATATTTAGTTGCTCATCCAACATCCTTGATGCTTCATAGCTTTCCTTCAATGTTTCTTTTGATTTCTTCTCTGCTTCAAGTTCATTGGTCAATCTTGATAATTCAATTTTCAATGCTTGATTCTCATTTTCTTTTAGATTTGCTTCATGATGTGCATAACCCAATTGATCAGAAAGATTATGTTGAATTCCAGTCATTCTTGTGATTTCAACATTCTTTTAAGACATTACTATTTCTAGCTATTGTTTTTCCCTTTCCATATCTCTTATGTGATCCTTAGCTGTTCTTAATGCATCAAGATTTTTAGTCATCTGTGTGCTAAAATGTTCATATTCTCTTCTCATTGCCTTCAGTTGTTCAGTTAGTGCTTTGTTCTTTTTTTTCAGTTCTCCAATCATTTCTTCAGTCTCTTCTGATATACTATTCTCAGATGATGTTTCAATTTGTTCCACCAACTCTTGTGAGTCCTGTAAGTCATCAAACAACCTTCTTCTAACTTTCAGTGATCTTTGCATTTGTCTCTGCATATCTGCAATCACTTGGTTAGCATGATCCAATTCTTCTTGAAGATTCACAATCCTCCGAGATTGTTTGTAGCCTTCCATGGATAAGATCCTTCTCTTTAGGTTGTTAAACCCTTTTCCAAGATTGAAGCTCTAATACCAATTGTTAGGTCCAACTAGGAAAGCTAGTGTACTGAGAGGGGAGGGGTGAATCAGTACTTCAAAACTTTTCTTCAAAAACAATCTTACTGATAAACATAAATTGCACACTACTGATCTCATAATATAAAACTAACACATAATTATAGAAATAACATTCATACACATTTCACTCCATAACACAAATATTTTGGTTACGCAGAAACTCTTTGTTAGAGAGAAAAACTATGGTGGGGATGGCACCCACAACTTCATTGCTGCAATAATAAAAGTTGCTCGGTTAGAGCTACATGTTTAGCTATTTCTGATAGCTTACCTTGTTAGGAGTATCAAGATCTTTAGATCTACCTTGCTAAAGGATTTTACAACACTTATACAAAATGCTGCACATGGTTAAAGGCTTTACAATTTATAGACTTTGTTAGAGTCTTTTACCCTTGCTCATAGCATACCTCAGTAATTGATAAATCAACTTGGTAAACCCTTCTGTTTACTCTGTCCCTTAAACTATTCTCTAAAGACTTTCTCGGTGACCTCTGAATATCTCTGTCAGTTGTAGCAGTCACAACTCAATGTGTCCTCTTATGATTTTCCTTTTTAACTCTTCTATCACACACGTTTCTCTGTATTTGATTCTCAAACCACTCTATATAAATAGATCTCTGGGACAGTGATCTTGTTCATGCTTCAATCTTACAAACAAGATTCATCAAATGAATAATCATAGAAATTATTTAATTAGATAAACTTCCTCAAAATCATACAAAATCTTGAAGTACAATTTCCTATGTGATAACGGTTCCCTGTTCCTTGATTCTTGTAACACATTTCCACATATGTGTCCAGGTTCATTGAATCTGGTAACACATTTCTACTCGGTTTAGATTACTCGGTATACCTTCTTTGCTGCTCAGTAGACATAGAACGTTACTCGGTAGACAACTCGGTGTATACTTAACTCTGTGACTCCTTTCTTCTGTAATCGACTGCTTTAGTGTTTACCGACTGAATATTTCGGTAGTATTAACCGACTAGAGTATATAGGATGACTTTGGACATAAAACTAATGACAACTTAGTAAATAATAACAGAGAAGGCATATGAGCCCCTTTATGAAGGCTCCCAAACAACTCTTCTCTCCATTATATTGTTGTTGATGATCTTTAAGGTTATGAATGGTTTATCCAACATAACAATCTCACGTATGTTAAGGTATGTCGTATATGTCATTATAGTTAATAAAGGGTGAGTCATGTACCATTAATATTATGTAAATTGATAGGTGAGTTTTTGTTACCATCATCAAATATTCTACCTCGCTCATACGGAGAATTATCTTCCATTCTGAAAGATATTGGAATGGAGTATCAAGCAATAGATGCTTGTCCCAATTATCATACTATATATCATAAACAACATGAATTTGCAATAGAATTCCCTACATGTCATATTAGTAGATATTGAATAGATCAAATAACAAAAAAGTGTCTCACAAGGTTCTTCGTTATATTCCCATTATTCCACGTATGCAACAATTATTCAGGTGCACTAGCTTGGCACAATTTAAGGATTACCATGCACACAATAGAAGTCGAGATGACATTATTCGAATGTCTGTGGATGGCTCAACATTTATGGACATAGAGGAAAGTGGCCACACTTTAAAGAAGAACCTCGTAATCTCAAGCTTTCATTGGCAACAGACGGTGTCAATCCATTTGGAGAGATGAGATCCGTTTACTCGGTGTGGCCAATTTTTGTTCAACAATAACATTCCTCCATGGATGTCAATAAAGAGTAAGCACATAATGTTGGTGATGATTGTTGCAGGAATTTTATCATTTAATAGTCATCTACATTTAATTATAAATATTGCAGTAAAATAGTCATAATAATTATGTAATGTTTTTTCTCATTCAACTAGGTAAGTACCAAGTTAAAGATATGAATGTGTATATTGAGCCTCTTATCGATGAGTTGATGGAGTTATGGAATGGTGTCTCTATGTATGACGTCTCTAGACCAATAGGACAAAGACAATTTCAATTCCATGCAATGCTTGTATGGACAATACATGATGCCCCAGTGCTAACACATTTTTGTGGTATTTTATAGTGTTCAAGTTGCGCATTAGTATTATAATTATAAAAATTAACATATTTAATCTAATTATACATTATCTTGTTGGTCTTCAAATAAATGGAAAATTTGCATGTCTAGTTTGTGGTCCAAAGATGAAATCCTATCATTCAAAAAGTTTAAGAAAGCAGGTGTTTGATGAGTATAGGCACTTCCTCCATAGAAACCATAAGTATCGAAATACTGAAAAAACATCTTTTCAATGGGAAAGAAGAGACTACATCAAAGTCACGAAGAATGACACCTTGCCTATGGAAGTTGGAATATAATATAACTAATCATCAAGGTAATGTCATTCCATCTAATGGTTTATGTTTGGAATTTGTATTTTTCTATTGTGTTTTGTTTACTGATAATGTAATTGATGATCATGAAGGTCGTCAAGGCATTAATGACCACCTTACAAAGGGACTAAAAATTTATCCGAGACAATTTAGTAGGTTACCCTACTACGAGCAGCTACAAATTGTGCATTTATTTGATACTATACATATTGGAAAGAATATAGCGAAGACATTATGGAAACTATTGGAGGGAAGGCGTGACAAAGGAAAAATTGTCAAAATTTGTGGTGACATTCAAGAATCCAATCATGTAATAAAAAATGGCATTCAATCAAATAGAAATGGAGACCAGATTAATATAAGTGCCCTTCCTTGGTTATTAACGAACCAGCAAAGCAAGGCTATAAAAGAAGTCATACAAAAAATTCAATTTCCCACAAGGTTCTCAGTGAACATAAACAATCTCATATCAAAGAAAAGTGAATTTGGGTGAGGGATGAAAACACATGATTGGAATACCTTCATTAAGGTAATTCATGTTCTTGTGTATTTACTAAATGTATGTCTACTACGCATGTACTTTTCACTCTATTATGTTAGAAAACAATGAAAATATCATTTGATAATTGTTGCAGTACGTTCGACCTCTATCTCTCCCAGACAACTTTGACACTAATGTTAAGCAAGTCATATATGATCTTGGAAAATACATGAGTTAACTAGTGATCTTTGTTCAATTTTTTGTATAGATTATATATTTGTGATTTGTTTTACTTGTTATGTAATATATTGTATATTATTTTGTAAAGTCTCATTTATATATTTTTGCGTCTTGAATCTCTTTTAGGTGGTTGTCATCTAAAGAAATCCATAAAGAAGATAGAAAATATTGGAAGAGAAAAATTCCTCTTTTAATGTGTTAAATGCAAAAGTGTCTACCTTCAACTTTTTTCAATGCACAAGAACACCACCTCATATACCAAGTTGAGGAGATTGAATTATGTGGACCTGTACACACTAGGTCAATGTGGATGGTTGAGAGGCACTTGAAATTTTTGAAGGCTTTGGTTTGACAAAGAGCACATCCTGAGGGTTCTATGGTGGAGGGATATATGGTATATTAGACTATGGTGTACATTGCTGAATATCTTCTTAAGTTTGCAACAAATTGTCATGCCTGTGAAGTATATACCTCCAGCTGCAACACAAAACACTCAATAGATCATTGCAAGCATGGTTAGCAGATTTAAAACAAATAAAGATAAAAGAATGGCTAATCAATCTATCGCCTCCTAATAAATGTGAATGTAGATTTGCTCTCAGATCTGGATAAGAAAATTCTAGTGACTTGACTATATCTAGATGGAGGATTTAAAATGATAATGATGCATTTAAGCTAGAAAAGATAATGATTAAGATACATGATTCAACAATTATGCTAGAAAGTAAGCTAGATCTAAGAATGCAATTGCCTATAACAATGCTCAAATGATATGCTAAGATCAATATGCCTATAGTAACAATGCCTGAAATGCAAATGAGAAGGGATCATTATTGCTCCAAAATGGGGTCTATTTATAGGATTTCCAAGGCTAGGGGTGAGGTGGTAGGAATCAATGGTCAAGATTAAGTCTAAATATATCAATGGTGAAATTGGAGGAGGTTGGAAAAGAGGTTGGATAAAAGGGAACATTTTCCATCTCTATGGTGACAAGTGTCAAGAAGCTTCTAGAAAGGTTGGATGAAAGAGAAAATTTTCCATATCTATGGTGACAAGTGTCAAGAAGCTTTGTTCATGAGAGAGAAAGTCTCTAAAGAAAGGGGACATGTGGCCCAAGAATGTCATGTTTCTCAATGGAAGAGTAGGTTTAATTAAACCCAGGGTTAGATGGAAAGGGTTAGGTTTAGAAGGGGTTAGGTTAGGTGGTTAGAAGTTAGGAGGCATGTGGGTAAATTTGAATTTAAAAATTCAAATAAGACTAATTAATTCTCAACAACGCATAAATTGATTTGTTTTAATTAACTAGAAGATTAGAAGAATTAATTGAAGATGGGGGGAGAATTAATTAATTTAAATTAATTAATCAAAGGGGATTATGAAATGAACCTATTAAATAAATCCTTATATTTATTGATAAGTAGATGAAAGGGGGATTTTAATCAAATTTCTTAGTGAATTCAATTAAATTGGGAAAGGGGATTAATTAAATAATTGCTTATTTAATTAATTATCTTCAGACCATTTTTAGGTGTATACACAAACACTCACGTAGATCGCATTTGGGATCCCAACTCCATTAACAAAGTTGAAGGAGAGTACTTGATGGGGAAAGGTAGATCGAAGAAAGTGAGAGGTAATTATAAGATGTTATTGTAGTTAATTAATTCTTAATCTTCTAAATAAATCGGTTCTAAGTCGTCTATTAATTATTTGTACAGTTGGTCAGGAGTGGGATGTGCTACATTTGTATATTGCAAACAATCTTGATTGGATGATGGTGTGGATTGAACGATGTCAACATTATGGTCACACATTAACATGGAAAGGTGTGACTTCATTGGTTAAAGAAGCTCATCGTAATAGAGATTCCAATGTTACGCAAAGGGAAATTGATTTAGCATATGGTTTAAGAGATAAATAGGTACGTATAGTTTTATTAATCACCCATAAGTTTATCAACTCATGATGCAATAATTTTAACATAATAGACATATTGTAGGTCAAACACCACAAGGCTATGTGTTGCAATGGTCATAAATTTCGTATCAAAAAGTTGGATGACATGAAGAAAACTTGTGATTCTGGGATAGTTGCAGTCTTTGAGGTGACCAATATGTCATCTAGAAATGACATACATCCTGAAGAGTCTCAAAATCGATACTATGGAATTTTGGATGATATAATTGAGTGTGACTTTAATTCCTTCAAATTAGTTTTGTTCGTCGTCAAATGGTATAAGCTACGACTGAATAAAAATGATCCTGATAGAACTATTATTGAACATGATAATGGATTTATAATGGTTAATACAAGGTTATTTGAGTCAGTTGGGGATGACCCTATGTTCTTCCAAGCCAATGTGAGCAGGTACTTTACTCATAGGTTCCACATAAACTGGGTTGGTCATTTGTTGTTAGACAGGATCCAAGAGGAAGGCCGATAAAGTATAATGAGATGGAAGAAGAAGATACCAAAGAAGTAGAAGATGATGTAGATGATGATGATGTTGTTATTGTTGCTGATGTTGTTGTTGCTGCTGTTGCTACTGCTGCTACTGATGATGATGATGATGATGATGGTCATGGTGATGAGTTGGATGAAGAAGAAGATCAATGACATGAATGAAATGTATGATATTTTTTGAACTTTGTGTTTATTTATGGAATTGGGACCGTTTATTAGCTATGTGATGGATGGTGATTAAAAATACATATGTGATGGATTACATGTTTATGTTGATACATTTGACATTTTTTGAACTTTGTGTTTATTTATGGAATGTGGATTGTCTATTAGCTATGTGATGGATGGTGATTTATGATACATATGTGATGCCTATGATGCTCAATTACATATATGATGATACATATGTGATGCTTATGATGCTCATGATACATATACATTTATTGTTTATCAAACTACAAATGTAATGCTTATGATGTTCAATTCTTGGTGTTGATTTCATGTATATATTTTGTGTGATGCTACCACCCTTGGTGTAAACAAGTAATTGACTATAGACATCGTCAACCCTTTAGTTGAGGATTCTGCACAGTCTACATAAAGTAGAAGTAAGGAATAAAAAATATACAATGATTATAATGATTGCATATTGTTCATGTGGTGTACTATGTAATATTTAGTATGCGTATCATATAATTTTTGACTAACATAAGATAATTGAATTACATATGCAGGAACCTAAACCCCTTTGACGAGGATTATGTGCAGTCTCATGGATCGACGAGTATAAGTCAATACACCCCATAGAAATAGTTTATTTTTAAAAAAGTACTAGGAAAACAAAGTTCCTCAGTTCTTCAAACCTCGACATTAGCAACAAATCTAATACAGTTATCAACACTTGAGGCCCCAGTTGGACTTATTTAATTTTTAATCTCAATGTCAACTTTAGGGTCGATTTCTTCATCAACATTACCCTCATTTGCAAAATATCTCTCTCATTACCAATTGACTCTCTCATTTGATGGAGTGCAAGTACCACCAAATAGGTATTTGTCAGATGTGTCTTCCTCAAGTGAGGGAAATGTAGGAATATTCGATGAAAGTGAGACATATAGTAGCTCTAAAATAGGGAGATCAACTAGAGGTCAAAAGATTAGAAGAAAATTCAGTAAATGCATGGCAATTTTCCTTGCTCAAGGGGGGTCACATTCTTATGATGATGAGACCAAAGGTGACATCGAGGTGCCCTTGAGGTACAAACATCTAGAGAAACAATGGGTACCCAAGGAACTTCCTCCACTAAACACTGATTTTTGTGTTAACGAGAGGATATCTCACATAGCACCTTCATCGTTACATGGTTTGGGCCTATTTTTCATGGACAACATATAGGTTTGTTACAACAAAGTTGCTGAATTGATGGAGTATGTTGGAACTTGTTACAATTACAAAAATTGGATGCAGATTGTTTGATATAAAAAAAGTATGCGTAGGTATGCACTGTCAGCAAATTATATACAACAAAAAGATAATGATCAAAGTAAACGAGTGGTTGTATACATTGATGGAAGGCCAAAAGAAACAGGGAATATTGCAGGTTTTATAAATAGTACATGACCTGGGTCAACTAATAAGCAACCCAATTGCACATTTAAGGCACGCGGGGGAAATCATGTATTCGTATGTGTGATAAAATCAATAAGTGCAAGGGAAGAGCTTATAATCAATTACAATTTGAATCGTATAGATACAAACAAAGTTACTAACAAGGGAGTGGTACGTACTATATACCATTTAAACCAACCTCCAATTAATGACTCCAATATACCATCTTATTATTAATTTTTTTTGCCAAGTCTATTGGTTTCATTTCGCTAACGTGTTTATATTTTTTCTTTGTCACAGGGTGACCTGGATCCGTCACATAGCACAAATCAGGATGTAGGCCCTGACACTTCTACTGAGTAGGTAAACCTCATTTAATTGTACAAATTAGATAGAGGCAAACTGCTACATTATTATGTCATTTTCTTGAGTGTTTTGGATTAATTTTGATAATGTTAATAATATTCTTGTCATAGATGGATGTTCGAGGAAAGGGAAAGAAACCTCCCTTACATCAGCACCTCAACACAGTATGAAGCAATGAGGACTACAAAATTTACACAAACCATGTAGAAGTGATAAAAATGTCTATCACAAAAATTAATAAAGAGATTGTTTCTTTGGTACGCACTGTTGGCAATTGACACTCATTGGATTCATATGTTGTCATTGATGGCAACAAGATTATCTAGAAGGCATATACCAGCAGATACCGACATATACCGACATTGGAGCAATCATGGTCATCACTAGCACCGACATTGGCATCCAATACTTTAGTGAAGCCGACATCAGTCTGCATCTGAAAGGTTTTATTTGTAAAATCATTTTGTAATTATTGTATAGGACCGATGTTGAATATCTTTTGTATTGTAAGCCGACATAAGGCATATTGTTTCTAAAGGGTATATAAGTCAGTCTGTTAGGTCATTTTGATATATGAAAAGGTAGTAGAACTGTTTGATGTGAAGGATATGTATGTAGATCATTTTGTATGTGAAAGTAATATCATGCTATGATCAGTACATGGTTTGTAAATAATTCTTGGAGGAAAGGAGATACTGGTAGAAGGGTTCAGGGTTTATGAACCGGTACAGAATAGAGCTATAACCATAACTCTTTTTGGCATTGCAGATGCATTTTGTGAGTTCACCATTGCTGTTTTATCTCAGCAATAGCTTGTAGTCAGTGAGACTTTTTTGTGTTGAGTAGTGTGCCTTCCTGCATGTGCAGCCCCCCATGCTATGTAATATCTTTCATATAGCCAGTAAACTGATATTGTGGGTCACAAATCCCATCGTGGTTTTTCCTCTTTGAGGTTCTCCGTGTATAAATTCAGTTTGTTATGGTGTTCATTCATGCAGATGGTTTATTTACTTCATGTTATATGTTTCTTCATTTACCGGTTTATATGTGTATGTTGTAATAAGTTAAAATCTTGTATTATTGGCAGAACACCAATTCACCCCCCCTCTCAGTGTTCTTGGATTCATTGTATTCCAACAATTGGTATGAGTGTCTGGTACCTTGGAGGATGTTCAATAGCTTACCTAAAACCAGAACCATTGAACATGGCTATGGAGAAGCAACTTGAGATGGCACTTGAGGATTATGATGTTGAAAGGATGAAGAACTTAAAACTGCAAGATGATTTGAATTCTGCTAATGAATTCATTCTTGTTCTACAAGAAAGGTTATCATCTGCTCAAGCTAAGAGAAAGGAACTTTTGCAAAACTAGGATGATGAAGAGAAAAATGCACTTAAGGAACAATGCTAGAAACTAGGTCAAGAAAACATGCTCATGAAGAATGAAATGCATGACCTGACTATGAATATGTCAAAAGATATTGAGAACAGAAAGAAGAAGAAAATCTTGCTATATCTTTGAAGAACAAATTTGAAGAATGTGGCAGATTGACTCATGAGAACAATCTATTGAGAACTGATTTGGTACAATCCCAGAATAATGAACAAGAACTAGAAAGACAATTAATGACTCTAAGAGATGATCTAACTACTGCAAATGAGTATAAAGAAAAAATTAGATTTAGTGTTACATAGTTGGATGATTTATTGAAGAGACAAAGACAAAGTGAAGATTCTAGAGGAGTTGGATTTGTACAAGGCAAAAGCTTCGGTGCCACAAATGAAGATCAGACAACCGGTATGCAAAACTCATCAGACCAGAGGAAACCGGTAAGAATATAATGCTTACAAATTCAATGGTAGATATTTTGTTTGTAATAAATTTGGGCATATGGATATACAATGTAGAAATAGAGAAAATAAAAACTACATTCAGTCTGTGGTCAATGCACAAAATGCAAGAAATATGGTCATTGTTGGCTTGATGATGATTATAATATATTCATCATATGTTATCATTGATGAAACACTCACACACACACACACATATGACTATATTGACTACTGGCGTGACTTTAAATTGTTGACACTATCAACCGGTATACTTAGTGGTTAATCTCTAACTGGTACTTTGTGATAACTGGTATGTGCAGAAGAGACAACCTGTGGTTATACTAATTCGGCATCAAGATGGAGATCAAGCGGAGATCATGACATGAGATTAAAGGATAATGGTTCATATGTTTTACTCAAACCGATATTTGGTAATTTTCTGATGAGTTACCACAAATCATGATGAGTTATCCCACCGACTGCTCGGCGTTATTTTTGTGATGAGTTATGATCACTTGTCTAGATACATTGCACCTAGGAAATTGTGTTATAATTTCTTTAGGCCAACATAAAATCATAATGTCTATATATTGACGTCACAATGAATTATTTGATAAGTGAAAGTGTTATGTTGTGTGCGAAGGTCAAAAGAGTTAAGTTGCAAAGTATGCAAAAGAGAAGTGTTGAATATGTTTAGAAGGATCTGATCAAGCAAGTATTGTGCTACTCAGACAGATCAAACCAGTCCTATTGTTTTCTAACAATTATTGGAGAATCAAATCCCCTAACTAGGTAATCTCTAAGAAGATTCAATGTATAGATCCTCTAATAGGGTGATCCATTAATTTGGATTCAGAAATCCTCCATCGAGGTTACTCCTAACAGGGTACTACCTTTAATAGGGTATAAGCTTCTAATCAAGATTTGGGATCTCTAACAAGATTCACTCCTAGCAAAAAACTTTGTAGACCTTGACCAGTCAGTTATCTATTACTGCAGATAGTTAAATTGTGAGTTCCATCTCACCATGGTTTTTACCTATTTGGGTTTTCCACGTACAAACAATTGTGTTATGGTGGATGTTTTATTTACTGTGAATGTTGTTATATCATTTTGGATTCGATGCATTGTGTTTAAAAGTTTTGTTAAGTTCATCTATCGGTTAGTGTTTGAAGTAGTTAAAGTTTTGGTGTCACTGATTCACCCCCTCCTCTTAGTTCTTTTCAAGTCCATCAATTGGTATCAGAGCCTAACCTCTTTGAAGCCTATTCACTTAGAAGGGAGCCTTGAAACCACCATGGGGGATATGAGCTACTCTGAGATGGCTAAAGAGCTAGAAGCTAGCAAGAATGAGCTTGAAACCCTTAGGGTCAAATTGAAAGCTTCACAAGTCAAAAGGAGAAATCTGACTAAACAAGTGTTAGAGATATCTGATAATAGTTCTTCAGATGAAGCCAATACTGATAATTTAGCAGAGGAAGTTGAAAAGTTAAATGGTGAGAAATTGAATCTGAGGAGAGAGCTAGAAGGTCTCACTATCTGCATGAGTCAGGAATTGGAAGCCAAAAGAGATATTGAAGATCTTATCAAGGAAAGAGATCAAGAGATTTCCAAGATCAAGTGGGAAAATATCACTATGAATGAGAATTTGGTTGCTGAAAGAGAAGAAAAGGAGAACCTACAGCTAGATCTTAAACTTGCATCATCTCTGAGAGAGAACCTATCAAAGCATAATGAAGATCTCACCAGATAGCTTACTAAAGTCAATGAGAAATTGGAGAAGTTCAACAAAAGTTCTACCATGATGGAAGAACAAATTCAATCACAAAGGACAAAGGGTGATATCTCTAGACTTGGTTTTCACACATCTGAAAAAGGTGAATCCTTTGGTACAAAGAGAAACACTCTTAAGAAAAAATCTGCTCCTAAGATCAATAAACCTACTGGTAAGAAGGCCTTTACACCTATCTATTATGTTTACCATAAACCTAGTCACACTACAAATGTTTGTAGAGACAAACCTAACAGAAATGCTAGTTACAATACTAATGCTAGGTATGTATCCAAGAAATTTGAAGTTCATTGCTTCACATGTGGAATGTATGGACATAGATCTATTGAGTGCAGATATGGAGCAAACAATCTTGTACCACACATGCATCCAAGACCAAATGGTGACCGGATGAGGAATTTTGAAAACCACGTAAATGTAGATAGGCAAAGACCCTATGACAACCAATTTAGTCTATTTGAGATGGAAAAGGTAACAAATGTTATTTGCACCATCTGTAATAACTTTGGTCATGTGGCTATGAACTGTAGAAGAAGAATAGGAAGAGGAAATCCAGGACCTTGGAGATCATCTGGTATGGCCTGTTATCACTGTAACAAACAAGGGCACTTAGTAAAATTTTGTAGATCTAGAAATAGCAAATTGGTCAATTCTTCTAAGGATCTGAAAGGAAAGAAGAAATTTAATGTTGAAGAAACCAAAGAGGAAATGAATTAGACTTGGAAGAAGAAAAGTGATGACTCACCTGGAGAAGAAACTATTCCTTCACCCAGTGAAGAGAATCCTGCATTGGTGACTTAAGCCTTTTTAATATGGCTAAGGGGAGCTTAATGATTGAATTAGCTACAAACCCCTTGAGAAAAGTGAGCGGTAAAAGAATTTTGAAGCATGAAATTTTGGTAACTTTTTGTCAATATCTTATCAACCAGTTTTCTCCTTGAGTAGTGAATTTAGGGTTTTTAACCCTAACAGGAAAGCATTTAATGTAGTAGGTAAAAAGGATAAAAGCAAGTTTTTACTTTGTCATTTTTACCCTAATGCATTCGAGAAAGAAATTGGAGCACTTGCTGAGCTGAGAAAGTTTGTTTTACAGTCAATTGACGAATTGCTTTGTATGATAGTTTTGATACTTAATGTAAGTACAGATGCCAAGCTAACAAGATAAGAGGGGGGGTGAATCATACAAACTTAATCTTCCATAAAAATAACAGATTCAACCTCGGTAACATATACTTCAGTAATATAACCAAAACTGCTAAACATGTAAACTCAAAAGCATATAAACATCATAATGCTCATAACACCAGATTTAACGTGGAAACTCAAATAGGGAAAAACCACTGTGGGATTTCGGACCCACTAAGAAATATACTCTTCTAGAGTATGCTCGGTTAAAAGAAAATATTGTTAAAGATTACAAACACATTGCTAGATGTGACCCAGTTAAGGGATTTCCCTCAGATCTGTTAGGATCTTCACCTTGTTAGAAGTGACCTTGTTAAAGGATTTCAAACACTCAATCAGAATGTCACCTTGCTAGAGGGTTTTACAAATAAGACTGCTAAGTCCACTCAGTTAAGAGATTTTCTATCACTTCACAAAATAACAGTAATAAAAATCTATCTGCAACTTCACATCGAAAATGCTAAAGCAGATTCTTATTTGCTCAATACAATATAGGACTAATATTGTCCATCTACTGGTCTCTATACTCTATTATTCAAATAGGTCTTCAAGCTTCTATGCTTGGTAATCACTATGTAGCATCCCTGTGCATACACTTGCTCGCATACATTGTTTATCAATAGTTCCTTATTTATAAACAATAGCTAACCGCTTAATCTCCTTGATCACATTTCCCATGATCAATCATAGCCATCAGATCTTCAAACTTTGTCCAGGTTCAATGTATCCTTTGATCTGAAAACATTTTACCCCATCTAGGAACTTGCATACATTTCTTGGAACTTGTGCTAGGCTATTGCGGTTCAATCTGAGCTGTAGATCTTCCTGTCGATTTTCCTTTGCCATAGATTATTTAACAAACTTTATTCACGGCATACCAATCATTTAATCATAGCTAGCTCATCAGTTTCCTTCATTAAATAATGCTTTTATTCATTCAATGCATTGTGTTATTACTCGGTTGCAACTCAGTAAATACTAAACTTCACTCGGTAGACATACTGCCTTCATTAACCGATAGCGATAACCTTAGGGTTTACCGACTAGGTTCCTTAAGGTTTACCGACTAGGTTCTTTGCTCGGTAACATAGTATAGTATTAACCTTACAATCAATAACATATGTATGATATCAAAACAATCTAAACATCATGATCTCATCATTGTCTAACTCGGTAATAGTTGCCCATTGAATAAATTATTCCTCCCCTTATCCATCATATTCTTTTTGTGTCTTTTACAGACTTCTTTATACTCATCAAATCATACTTCTCAAGATATGGCAACATCATATTGAATTAGAAAATCAATTTCTTCACATCAATGACAAAATAATAATATTAAGATAGTAAATATCCTTAATAAGTTATATCCATAATCATCAACAACCTTCTGAATATCCTTATTGAAATGCCAACAATCTCTCCTTGTCTGTTATAATGCCAAATGCCAACAATCTCTCCCTATGGCATTGATGGCACAACCAATTGATTGTTGTTCTGAAATGCTCTCTACTTGTCATCAGTCTTCTCCCCCATACATTAGTCTTCTCCTCTTCTGTCTTCTCCTCTTTTCTTCAGTCTTCTCCCCCTTTGACAACAATGCCAAAAAGTAAAGAACTAAAACATAATTTCTTCATGTATGAAGTGATTTCCTGCTGTTATGTGTCAACTTAGTCTCGATCAGAGCATTTTGTCTTCAATTCCTATTCCCTATATTGTTTCCTGTATTGTTTCTTGTATTGTTTCTTGCATTGTTTCCTATATTGTTTCCTGCATTGTTTCCTGCACACCTTTAGAAAACATCCTAAAGTGTGTAAATCAACATCAACTCCTAAAAGATATTTTGTAGAGTCATCGAATTGATGCTTTCACCAAACTCAGTTAGTGAGTAGAAGATAGGGGTAGGACCCCTAACTTACTTCTGAGATACTAAAAAGTGTCCCTTGGCAGTGGCTTGGTGAAGATATCTGCTATTTGTTCCTTTGTGCTAACATACTCCAACACCACTTTCTTCTCTTGAGCTTCTTCTCTAAGATAATGATATTTGATAGAGATGTGCTTTGTCTTAGAGTGTATAATAGGATTCTTTGAAATGTTAATGGCATTAGTATTGTCACAGAATATAGTTACTGGCTCGGTAACTTTCTCATTTATACCTTCCAACAGTTGTTTGATCCATGCTATGTTGGTACAATTCAATGCTGCAACAACATATTTAGCTTCTGATCTTGACTGTGAAACACATCCTTGTTTCTTGCTAAGCCAACTCACTAGTCTTTCTCCTAAAAAGAAAGCTCCTCCACTTGTTCTTTTTCTGTCATCAATGTTGCCTGCCCAATCAACATCAGTATAAACTTTTAAATTAAAGTCATTTCCTTTCTAATATACTAAGCCATAATCCTTAGTGCCTTTCAAGTATCTAAAAATTCTCTTGGTTGTTGTCATGTGTGTTTCCTTAGGATCTGCAAAGAATCTTGCAACTATACCTACTGTGCTATATCTGGCCTACTGTGAACACCATATTGCAACTTTCCAATCATGGATCGGTAAAGTGTCTCATCAACGGATGCAGATTCATCATTCTTTGATAGTTTACAGTTGGTAGTCATAGGAGTACTTACTGGTTTTGAATCCTCCATTCCAAATTTCTTCAAGATTTCCTTTATGTACTTGGATTGAGTAATGAAAATCTCATTTTTCATTTGCAGTATCTATAAACCTATAAAATACTTTATCTCACCAATTAATGACATCTCAAATTCTTTGCTCATTTCATTTCCAAAGTTCTTGCATAGAGAGTCATTTCCACAAAACATAATATCATCAACAAATATGGTTGAGATCAGTATTCCATTTTTATCATTCTTCATGTACATGTTACTGTTTTCACTTGTTCTTATAAAACCAATCTTGATTAAATAAGAGTGCAATCTTTCATACCATGCTCTAGGTGCTTATTTCAGACCATATAAAGCTTTATTCAATTTACATACCTGATCTTTATTCTTGTCTTCAACAAATCCTTCAGGTTGTTCAATAAAAACTTCTTCTTCTAATATACCTTTCAGAAATGTAGATTTGACATCCATTTGATATACCTTGAAATATTTGAAAGAAACATATGCCAACAATGTTCTTACTCCTTCAAGTCTAGCCACAGGTGCAAAAGTTTCACCATAATCAATTCCTTCTTCTTGAGCATAACCTTTGCAAACAAGTCTTGCTTTATTTCGAATGACCTCACCTTTTTCATTCAGCTTGTTTTTGAAAATCCACTTTGTACCGATTACATTTTTTTCCTTCAGTCTTGGGACCAGTGTCCATGTGTCATTCTTCTTGATTTGATCAATCTCTTCTGTCATAGCGTTTATCCAATCTTCACTGTTAAATGCCTCTTTCACTATCCTCGGTTCAAATTCAGATATCAGACATGTGTTCTGTCTCAGTTTGTTCCTTGTCATCATTGGATCATCCTTATCTCCTCTAATTTGACTTGATGCATGATGTCTTCTAACATACTTGGCTAATATAGGCTTGGTAGGCTCTATATAATCTTCTTCATCACTCGGTAACTGGATATTCTCTTCATTTCCTTCTACAGTTTTCTCGGTAGGACTTGTTGGTTGAACATAGACAAATTCATCATAATCTTCTGGTTCTTTGGAATTTCCTTCATCATTTCTTTCTGCAAATTCATCAATTTTCACATTTGCACTTTCTACTATTTTGTTAGATGATTTGATCAGACATTTAAATGCTTTACTTCTGGAAGAATAACCAAGAAATGTTCCTTGTTTACTTTTCTGATCAAACTTGCCATTTCTATCATCCTTGTGTACATAGCATCTACTTCCAAAGATTTTAAAATAACTCACATTAGGTTTCTTGTCATACCAGATTTCATATGGTGTCTTCAAAGTACCTTTCTTCAGTTGTACTCAGCTCAGGGTGTAAAATGTTGTGCTTATTGCCTCTCTCCAAAATGTTTGTGGCACTTTCTTTTCAATCATCAGGGTTCTGGCACAATCCACAATAGATCTGTTTCTTCTCTTAGCAATTCCATTTTGTTGTGGAGTTCTCAGTGCAAAGACTTGTCTTTTTATACCATGATCATTGCAGAATAAGTTGAACTCATCAGATGTGAACTCTCCTCCTTTATCTGATCTAAGACATTTTAGTTGTCTTCCTGTTTCATTTTCAACTCTTGCCTTGTACCATTTAAACATTTGAAAAGCTTCTGATTTTTCTTTTTAAAACATTACTGACATCATCCTTGAGTAATCATCCACAAATAATATGAAATATTTATCACCACAATAACTTTGAACTTTCATAGGACCACAAAGATCAGTGTGCACAAGATCTAAAATTCCCTTAGAGGTGTAGGACTTACTTGTAATGCTTGATCTTGTCATTTTACCCATCTGGCATCCTCGCCACATAGAATTCTCAGGTTTTTCAAGACTCGGTAGACCTCTTACTCGGTGCTTCTTGCTTATTTTGATCAGATTATCAAAATTTATATGACAAAACCTTTTATGCCATAACTAGGTATCATCTATCTTTGTATACAGACATTTGTTTTGAGTTGAGTCAAGGTGAAATGTGTTACCTTTTGTTTATGTCCCGGTAGGAGCTAACTTTCCATGCTTGTCATGAACTTTGACAATTCCTTTCTGAAATTCTAGTCGATATCTTGTATTGTTTGGCTGTGCTACACTCAACAAATTGTATTTCAAACCTTCAACCCAATAAACATCATTGCATCTTGCATTATCAAGAAGTGTTATGGATCTTTTACCTTTTACCAGACATGGTGCATCATTACCAAATCTTATATAGCCTCCATCATAGTCTTCTAACATAACAAACTTGTGTTTATTGCCTGTCATGTGATGTTGGCATCCACTATCTATGATCCAAGAATCATTAGTATTTATGTGAGATATTAGGGATTTTTCTTCATACCTTTCTTCATCTGATCCATCTTTGATAGCCACATAAACTACTTCCTCTGTATTAGTTTCATCTGATTTATCATCATTGGATTCCTCATCAGCTATTAAGCGTGTCTTTTTATCTCTTCTTTTGAAGTCTCAGTGTCCTCTGTAATGATTATCTTTCTGTCTATCATTTGGGTAATCTCTCTTTTTAGTAGAATCTTTGTTAGGACAATTAGAAGCCATATGTCCTATCTTATCACAATTGAAACATTTCAAAGGTAGTTTTCCTTTATACTTACCTTTGCCTCTCGGTAACCTTCTGGCTAATAGTGCTTCAAACTCTTCTTGCTTTCTGATTTCCTCATATAGTTTGTGTACTTCCTCCATGTTGTTGCAAAATCTTTCACTTGCTCCACTGTGATCTCCTTCAGAGTACTTATACTTTCTTTCATTGTAATCATTAGATTCATCAAGATGAAAAGAACTAAATGCAGATTCAACTTTATTTACCGATGACCCACTATTATCAAAGTTACTTAACTCAAATGCATGTAGCTTACCAATAGTAGCATCTAAAGAAACTGGCATATTGGGTACAAACCTTAATTCATTGATTGCAGAGACTCGGATTGCATAAGCTAGTAGAAGGGTTCTTAAAAACTTACTTGTTATATCCTTTTCTTCAATAGTTCCACCTGCTCCTTTGATTTGATTGACAATCTCCTTTAGTCTTGTACTGTACTGGGTTATGTTCTCACCTTCATTCATCCTCATAGATTCAAGTTGTCCTCTTAGACTATCCACTTTTGCTCTTTGAACATGTTCATCTCCACCATACACAGATATGAGCTTGTCCCACATTTCCTTTCCATCATTGCAGCCTTCTAGATCATTAAACTCTAAATCGGTCAATGCAGATGTTATTTCAATCATTTCTCTAATATGTTCTTGCTTTGACTTTATCTCTTCCATTGTCAATGGATAGGTGCTCGGTGTGATGAAATCATTCTCCAGATAATATACAACATATTCTCCAACTCCTGATAGGTGCAACTTCATCCTTTTCTGCCATGTAGAGAAACTTGACTTGTTTAGCTTCGGTGCATCCCTCTTATACATCTTTGGATCTTTTCCTCAAGTACCTTTAAACTTTTTCTTCTGGAGTCCAAAGCTCTGATACCAATTGATAGTTCTGATACTTAATGTAAGTACAAATGCCAAGCTAACAAGATGAGAGGGGGGGGGGTGAATCATACAAACTTAATCTTCTATAAAAACAACAGATTCAACCTCGATAACATATAATTCAGTAATATAACCAAAACTACTAAACATGTAAACTCAAAAGCATATAAACATCATAACACTCATAACACCAGATTTAACATGGAAACCCAAATAGGGAAAAACCATTGTGGGATTTCAGACCCACTAAGAAATATACTCTTCTAGAGTATGCTCGGTTAAAAGCAAATCCTATTAAAGATTACAAACACATTGCTAGATGTGACCTGGTTAAGGGATTTCCCTCAGATCTGTTACGATCTTCACCTTGTTAGAAGTGACCTTGTTAAAATATTTCAAACACTCAATCAGAATGTCACCTTGCTAGAGGGTTTTACAAATAAGACACCTAAGTCCACTCGGTTAAGAGATTTTCTATCACTTCACAAAATAATAGTAATAAAAATTATCTGCAACTTCACATCTAAAATGCTAAAGTAGATTCTTATTTTCTCAATACAATATAGGACTAATCTTGTCCATTTGCTGGGCTCTATACTCTATTATTCAAACAGGTCTTCAAGCTTCTGTGCTTGGTAATCACTATGTAGCATCCCTGTGCATACACTTTCTTGCATACATTGTTTATCAACAGTTACTTGATCACATTTCCCATGATCAATCATAGCCATCAGATCTTCAAACTTTGTCCAGGTTCAATGTATCCTTCAATCTGAAAATGTTTTACCCTGTCTAGGAACTTGCATACATTTCTTGGAACTTGTGCTAGGGTATTGCAGTTCAATCTGAGTTGTAGATCTTCCTGTCAATTTTCCTTTTCCATAGATTCTTTAACAAACTTTATTCATGACATACCAATCATTTAATCATAGCCAACTCATCAACTTCCTTCATTAAATAATTCTTTTATTCATTCAATGCATTCTGTTATTACTCGGTTGGAACTCGGTAAATACTAAACTTCACTCGGTAGATATACCGCCTTCATTAACTGATAGCGATAACCTTAGGGTTTATTGACTAGGTTCTTTGCTCGGTAACATAGTATAGTATTAACCTTACAATCAATAACATATGTATGATATCAAAACAATATAAACATCATGATCTCATCATTGTCTAACTCGGTAATAGTTGCCCATTGAATAACTTATTCCTCCCCTTATCCATCATATTCTTTCTATGTCTTTTACAAACTTCTTTATACTCATCAAATCATACTTCTCAAGATATGGCAACATCATACTGAATTAGAAAATCATTTTCTTGACATCAATGACAAAATAATAATATTAAGACAGTAAATATCTTTAATCAGTTATATCCATAATCATCAACAACCTTCTCAATATCCTTATTGAAATGCCAACAATCTCTCCTTGTCTGTTATAATGCCAAATGCCAACATTGTGATCTACGTAATCAAGATGAATTAAAGGGTGCAGGAAGTTGAACTGGTGTGCACTTGGGCATTTCAATCGGTAAATGGGGCAACATGTGCGAAATAAGGTATTTCTTTGAACTTCTTTCTTCAAAGTCTTGTTCATCTTCAATGGAATCAACTTCAAAATCTGTAGAGAGGTTAATGATTACTTCTGAGCCTATGGAAGTTGTAGAGGCAAAACAAATTATGTCGTACAATGCATTGTCAGAAGTTCTGAGTGGAGTTTTGGTCAAAGGTGATTTATCTAGTTATATTGACTACAAGATAGAAGATCTAGGATCTCTATACATTTATACTCAGTTGAAATCACTTTGTGATGAGAATGGAAAGATTGAAACAAAGTATGCTAGGGTTTTTGAAAAGGGTTTTCATAATGTCGCTTACTTTCTTGAAGATTTCAAGGATGATCATATCAAAATCATTTTGAGTTGAGTTCATGGAGAGAATATCTACTTAGAGAGAACTCACACAATAACCAAGGAAGCCATTCATTCTGTAACTGGTTATTTCTCAACCAGTGAAGTACTTGTTCTAAGTTGAATTTCAAAAGATACAGTATTTTCTTTAATCGGTTCTACTTTTGATAAGCATGCCTTTTCTATTAACAATATTAAAGACCTTGCAGTGAAACTAGTAGCAATGGTGGTAGGCTACCAAGTATTTTACTCTAGTAGACTTAATAGTGTTCCATTTGCAGCAATTCATACAACTCATAGAATGATTGTTGATAATGCAAATTATGATCTCTATGAAGCTATCAGAAGGCAATTATTGTGGAATTTGTAATCTAGTAAAAAGGACAATAGTCAAAAGTTCAAATATAGTCAGGTATTAGTTGGGTTATTCTTCTATTTCCAAAACTTTCTACTAGGAATTGGAGACATTGAATGGTCAAAAGACCTACCAGTCACTGCACAAATCAAGAACAACATTAAGGTTGTAAAGAAAACTTTCCCTGTAGCTATGAATAAGTATTTTAATGAATTTCAAAAAAAGATGAGCATGAGAATGAGATTACCAAAAGATGTGGTAAGGCACTTTGCAAAAGACATAGTCTTTACTGTTACCACTCACTTTTGCTTGATGCAAGCAATTGAGCCTAAAGAAGAAGAGATGGAAGACATGAGTTATGAGGTAAACTATGACTTACTGGTTGGTTATGCTAATACCCTATTAGCATCTCCTAAAGACAAAAAGAAGGCAAAATTGGACATTGTGGTAGTCCAAGTTGCACCAGCAGAAACCAATACTGCTCCTATTACTAATGTGAAAGGAAAGAAAAAGAAAACTGATTCACCTCCAGTGATAAAGACTACAAGGGTGACTCGAAGTATTCTAACCAAGGAACCAACACCTAAAGTATATACAAAGGGAAGAATGCACCAAAGAAGAGAAATTGAAAACTTATTCTCCAACCAGAATTTGTGGGTACAGATACTGATGAAGAACCTAAGAAGATGAAGGCTACCAATAGAGTAGCAAAAATAGTTAAGGAAGTGCCAAAGGCAACTGCGCCTATTGATATAGCATTGTACAAGCCTGAAACCCATTTTGAAAGAACAATGAAGACACTAGGGAGGAATAGGTTTGATAATGTAAAAGAGCATTTTGATTCCTTCACTAAAAATGAGAAAGAGCAAGTCATTCAAGAGGTAATCACTCATTTATGTCATTACAATAGATTTCCTCATGATCTAGAAAAGGATATCTCAATTTCTTTGTACAATATTCTTTTGGATAAATGGGAGGAAGTTGTTAAGCTGGAAAAAGAAATCGTTGATGAGATATTTGTACAATATTTTCCCAACTTGTCTAAAGATGAAATTAGTGCTTTAGTTGATAAATACAAAATTAAATTTTCTTTTAAAGTAAGGAGACTGAATTTACTCAGTGGAAAGAGGGAAATTGTTGAAACTAAGACCCATCAAATTGCCTATGACATTATATAGATGGTAGAGCTCATACAATCCTCTAAGAATGAGGAAGATGTTGTTAATCGACCGGAAATGGATGAAGAAGATATTGTTCAAGCCGATGAAGTCTATCCTATCAAGGATGACAACACTACTCATGTTATTGATGATGTTCAAGACATAGTTGATCTATCTGGAGATGTCACTGCACTAGATATGGAGCCTCCTGAAGTCACAGATTCACAGGTCAAGTCAGTTGAGCAACTGACAACTCAACTAAATATGGACAATCCACTAGAAATAGAACAACTGGAGAAACCCCAATCTCCACCGGTCATTGAAGATAATAAGGAGTCTACTGAAAAATTTGTCGCACAGTCCTCTAAAAAGGAAACAGAGATGAATACAGAGAAAGCAATCATTAAGGTTGTATCCTCTGAACCAACAAAGAAAAAGCAACTTGATGAGGGTGATGATGATTCTTTAAGTATTTCAGGACCTATTGATATGAACAACATGAGTGCATAAAAAATGTTGAAGATTTCAAGTGTCAGGCAATCTAGAGTGCATAAGAAGAGATTGAAAGAGCAAAGGGTTGAAGCTGAAACAATTTAGATTGGAGTAGATATTTTATCGAGTCTGCTATCGGAAACATCTACAACACATATACCTACACCTATTAGCAAACTTGGTTAGTTAGTTGTAGATGCATCTGATCAAATCAAGTCATTGGAAGATGCTTCTCAAATCTATGCTGAAAAGAGTCACAAGGAGAAGTATGGAGAAAAACTGGCAAAGGATATTGATAGTTGAAAAATGGCTCTGTCGCACAATAAAGATTTGTTGAAAAATGCTTTTGAAATAGGAGGAGATTTTCTTGCTTCCACCTCTAATGTTTCTTCTTTTATTCTGACATTTCAAAAAGGCATACAAAAATAGAGCAAGAGATCGAAAGAGTATGTAATGCATATGCTCCTCTTAAGGATACTATTTTTGCCTTTAACAAATCTGTAGATGATTTACGTATCAGGATGGATATCTATGATAATGAGAAGGCAAAGAGACTTCGGTCTCTAAAGGAACTCAAAAGTATTCTCACATCATAAGTAGACATACTTTAGAGAGCCTACTCAAATGTAGAAGCTATCCTAGCAACTCTTGAAACCTGCACACTAGATTCCATGGAAGAATTTTGTTCATAGTTGATGTCTACATTCGAGTATACTGAGAACATGTTGGAGTCATGGACAAATGCTTTGTCACAAATGAAGAACAACTACAATGTTATTTTCATGAGAATTACTTATGCTTGAACTTTGATTCAAGTTTTTCAGTTATTATTGTATATGCTAAACACTTTGATACAAATTTTCTATATATATATATATATATATATTGCTTTTTCAATTTGGCATTGTTGTCAAAGGGGGAGTAGAAATATGTATGTGTATTTTTGAAAATTTTGTATAATGTATGCATTAAGGGGGAGTATGAGTATATGTGTAAATTTGTTGTGTATGCACACTTAGTGGTATTACTATAAAATTTTCTAAGTGTTGCCATCAATGCCAAATAGGGAGATTGTTGGCTTGATGATGATTGTAATGTATTCATCATATGTTGTCATTGATGAAACACTCACACACACACATATGACTTTATTGAATATCAATGTAACTTTAAATTGTTTACACTATCAACTGGTACTTTGTGATAACCAGTATGTGCATAAGAGACAACCTGTGGTTATACTAAGTCTACATCAAGATGAAGATCAAGATGGAGATCAAGGGGAGATCATGATAGGAGATTCAAGGATAACGGTTCATATGTTTTACTCAAACAGGTATTTCATTGTTCCAATCGGCATTTGGTAATTTTGTGATGAGTTACCATAGATCATGATGAGTTATCCCATTGACAGCTTGGCGATATTTTTGGGATGAGTTATTATCACTTGTCCAGATACACTGCACCTAGGAAATTGTGTTATAATTTCTTTAGGCCGACATGAAATCATAATATCTATATATTGACATCGCAATGAATTATTTGATAAGTGAAAGTGTTATGTTGTGTGTGAAGCTCAAAAGAGTTAAGTTGCAGAGTATGCAGAAGAGCAGTGTTGAATATGTTTAGAAGGATCTGATCAAGCAAGTATTGTGCTACTCAGAGAGATCAAACTAATCCTATTGTTTTCTAACAATTACAGTAGAATCAAATCCCCTAATCGGGTAAGCTCTAACAAGCCTCAATATATAAATCCTCTAATAGGGTGATCTATTAGTTTGGATTCAGAAATCCTCCACCGAGGTTACTTCTAACAAGGTACTACCTTTGATAGGGTATAAGCTTCTAATCAAGCTTTGAGATCTCTAACAAGATTCCCTTGTTGGTATTTTGGATATGTTGCTATGGTTTTGTCATTGATGTCAACACTTATCAAGTCTGGTCAACCTACTAGCACTTGGAGAATTGGCAATGTTCATTGGCAAGCAAGTGACTTATGCACGGTCATCAGTATCTGGTTCATCGACAAGATATATTGTTCATCGGCACTGGGAATGACCTGGAAAACACTTGGTTATGTTGAAGACATCGTTTGGACACTTTGTCTTGAAGATTTGTACATTGGTATATTCATGTTTGCATATTTGCTGTTACTAGCAAATAGGTCCAGGATAAACACTGACAGGCTTATCTATTCTAGATTAGCACGACACGCTATGGAGATGATTTATTATTGTTGTAAATGCATTAAGCCAATATGTTGAATCGGATATTGCATTGGTTATTGATTTACTTGTAAATTTTTTTTATTATTATATCTTTTGTAAAGCCGACCTATACATTTTGGTCCTAGGATTTGATATATATGTAAGATCTTATTTGTAAGATTGATAGGTGATTGGGAAAAAGATTTTTAATAAGGTATATGCGAAAATAGGCAGAGATATACATGCAGACATCAATTCAAGGTTGAAGGAAGGTTTTTGTGAAGGCAATCAGAACTACACTGGTACTGAATCCAGCATATGAAGATGCTATTTTGATCAGTACATCATTATTGGATTCAACTATCCAATTGTAGTCAGTGTGACTCCCATTTGTGTTTGAGTAGTGAGCTCTAGGCGCTTGGACTTTCTACATGTGTAGACCCCCTATTGTATACACATATTATCTGTAGTAGTATCATCTAATTGTGGGTAAGGTTTCCCACCATGTTTTCTCCCCTTACAGGGTTTCCACATACAAATATTGGTGTTATGTGTTGTGAATGTTATTGTCTCTTTGTTTCATGTATTAAGCATTAAGTTTGGATAAGTTGTTTTGGATTAAATTTATTTGACAACTGATTCACCCCCCCCCCTCTCAGTTCTCTCCAAGACCTAACAATTGGTATCAGAGCCTAGTCCTCTTTTTGCAGAAGTTTAACAACTTGAGGAGATCCAATGTCTTCTAACTATTTTAGGAAGGGCATTCATAAACTTGATGGAACCAACTATGGAATATAGAAGATCAGGATGAAGACACATCTGAATTGCATTGGAAAGGACATCTGGGAAGTTACAAAGAATGGCTATACTACTCCTACTCCTGGTCAGCCCAATCCATCAACCTTAGGAAAAGATGAAGAAAATGATTCCAAAGCAAGAGAAGCACTTTTGAGCACATTATCAGATCAACAAATCATGGGATTATCAGATAGATCTACTACTAAAGCTATTTAGGACCATTTGGAAACATTAAATGAAGGAGATTCCATAGTCCAAATTGCAAAACTTGAAAGCTTCCTGGTCAGGTATGAAAATCTGAAAATGGAAGAAGATGAAAGGATTTTTGCTTTTATGGAAAGAGTTAATGAAATTATTTTGGGTATTAAATGTTGTGGAGGAACCATAAGTGAAGATGAAATTGTTTCTAAGTTTTAAGAGGATTGCCACTAGAATACAAAATGAAAGTTACTGCTATAAATGAGTTAAGAACAATGCCTAATACATTAGTAACTAGAGATACATTGATTGGAAAACTTTCAGCTCTTGAAATTGAGGAATTTGGTCATGTTTCTACTATAAAGATAGATTTAGCTTTTAAGGCATCAACATCATCTACATCATCATCATTTGACAAGTCTGATTGGAAAGCCTTTTATGTAAGAGAACTTGAAGAAAGCAAGAGAGAAAATGAGGAACTTGAAGAACTTGAAGCACTATTTGCAAGGAAAATGCCTAAAAGTCTAGTTGGAAGTAAGTATGAAGGTAAAGCACCCTTTAAATGTTTTAACTATAATAATATTGGTCATATGGCTTCAAGATGCCCTGTTAGACATGCAAGATTGAAAGAAGAAGCTAGAAGAACATACAAGTCTAACCCTGAATATCAGAGATACAGATTTAAGAAGAATAAAGACAAGTCTTGTTATCTTGTTGATGAAGGAGTCACTGATGATTCTAATGAGGATCCAGAAGATAATGGATGGGTCTTTGTTGCTATAATAGAAGATCAACTGGGACATATTGTTCAACTAGTAGAGTAGGCCCTAGCAACTAAAATTGAAGTTAAGGATGAATGGATCATTGATTTAGGATGTTCACATCATATGACTGGTGATAAAAGTAAATTCTTGACTTTTTCAGGAATATAATGGAGGTCTAGTAAGATTTGGAGATGATAAAGCTTGTTTGATCAAATGTAAAGGTACTATATCTCTTGATGGTAAGGATAATACTGACAATTTTTACTATGTTGAAGGTTTAAAGCATAATCTATTGAGTGTTGGTCAATTAGTTGAAAAAGGATTTCAGTTACAATTCAAGAATGGGAAATGCAAAATTATGAACAGAACTGGTTTGAAAATTGCAACCGGTAATCAAACTAGAGGTAATATCTTTCATTTGAATAACAATGAAAAGACATGCTTTATTGCACATATTGATGAAAGTTGGCTATGGCATAAGAGACTCTGTCATGTAAATTTTGATTGCATTCTGAAAATCAGTACTACTAAAGCAATTAGAGATTTACCTAAGATTGTTAAGCCTCACAATCCGATATTTAAGGACTGTCAATTTGGAATACAAGTTAGAGCATCTCTTAAAAGTATTCTAGAAAATTCCAATAATGCTCTTGACTTAATTCATACTAATTTATGTGGTCCAGCTAGAACTAAAAGCTTACAAGTTGATAGATATTTCATGCTAATCATTGATGACTATTCTAGAATGTCTTGGGTTACTTTTCTCAGAGAAAAATCAGAAGCACTTGGGAAATTCAAAGTATTCAAGGCAATGGTAGAGAATGAAACTGGAAAGAAAATCAAATGTTTGCGATCAGATCAAGGAGGTGAATTCACATCTAAGGAATTTAATACATTCTATGAAGTAAATGGAATCAGAAGATAGTTATCAATATGCTGGACACCATAGCAGAATGGAGTTGTAGAGAGGAAAAATAGAACTATCTTGGATGCAGCTAGAAGTATGTTATAAGAAGAAAATCTACCACATGTATATTGGAGAGAGGCAGTAAGCACATTAGTCTACACATTCAACAAAGTTCACATCAAAGGTGAAACTGGTAAGACCCCTCATGAACTATGGTTTGGCATTACTCCTACTCTTAAATATTTTAGAATATTTGGAAGTAAATGCTATATTAGGAGAGATGAGTATATTGGCAAATTTGATCCTAGAAGTGATGAAGGAATATTTCTTGGTTATTCATCTAAGAGCAAGGCATATAGATGTTTTAATAAAAGATTGCAGAAAAATGTTGAGAGTACAAATGTGAAAACTAATGAACAGTTTCAAGGAACTTCAAGGTATATAGACTCTGAACCAGTAACAAAGATACTAACAAATGAACACACACCGGTACCGAATGAAGATCCAATTACATAGGTATCATCTAAAAATTCCATTGTAACTGAAGAACAACAACAAACAAAGACACCCTAGTGTGTAAGATTGAATCACTCTAAAGATCAGATAATTGGGAACAAGTATCAAGGAGTTATGACAAGAGGAAGACTGGAAAATGAAGAGGTATGTCTTATTTCTCAAATTGAACCAGCATCAATTAATGAGGCATGTGAAGATAAACACTAGATTAAAGCTATGGAAGAAGAATTAGAACAAATTGAGAAGAATAACACATGGACATTAGTTCCCCTACCTATAGACAAAAATGTAATTGGAACAAAATCGGTATTTAGAAACAAACTTAATGAAGATGGTAAGGTAATCAAAAATAAAGAAAGACTAGTGTGTAAGGGATATTCACAGAAAGAAGGAATTGATTACAATGAAACCTTTGCACTGGTAGCTAGAATTGAGGCTGTCAGATTATTCTTGGCTTTTGCAGTACACAAGAACTACAAAGTATATCAAATGGATATTAAATGTGCATTTCTAAATGAAGATCTTGAAGAAGAAGTTTACATTGAGAAACTTGATGGATTTTCTTTGACATATAACAAAGATATGGTTTGCAAGTTAAGGAAAGCTATGTATGGGTTGAAGCAAGCTCCAAGAGCTTGGTATGCTAGATCGGATAAATATCTTTTGAAGATTGTTTTTTCTAAAGGTAATGCTGACAACAATTTATATAATAAAGTGATTAATGATGACATATTGGTTATAGACGTTTTTGTTGATGATATAATCTTTGGAGGAGAAGATGGATTATGTAAAGACTTTTCTATTGAAATGCAACAAGAATTTGAAATGTTTATGATTGGAGAGATAAAATTCTTCTTAGGATTGTAGATTTCATAGACTGATAAAGGTATATTCTTGAGTCAATATAAGTACTTGAAGGAGTTACTAAAGAAATTTGGGATGGAAAACTCTAAACTGGTAAGCACACCTATGACTACAACTGATAAATTATAACTAAGGGATGAATCTACACCTGTTAGTCCAACTAGGTACAAATCTATGATCAGAGGCCTACTGTCTTTGACACAAACAAGACCTAATATCATGAATAAAGTATGTATTGTTTCAAGATTTTAGATTAATCCTAAAGAAAATCATGAATCAATAGTAAAAAGGATTTTCTAGTACTTACAAGGCATTACAAATCTTGGCCTATGGTATCTTAGAGATGAAAAATTTGAATTATGTGCATACATAGATGCAAATTGGGCAGGAGATGTGGATGATAGAAAAAGCACCACCGGTGGAGCATTTTTTCTTGGAAGGAGATTAATTTCTTGGTTGAGTAAGAAACAAAGTTGCACATCTTTATCAACAGCAGAATCAGAATATGTTGCAGCAACAACTAACTGTACATAGGTATTATGGCTAAAGCAAATGTTGAAGGACATAAAGGTAAAATGTAAGGAACCTATAACTATCTATTGTGATAATACAACAACAATTGATATATCAAAGAATCTGGTACTACATTCTAAAACTAAACATGTTTCTATCAAACTGAATTTTCTGAAAGAGAATATTGAAGCAAAAGAAGTAAAATTGGTTTATGTGAATACTAAAGAGCAAATTGCAAATATTTTCACCAAGCCTTTGCCTAAGGAGACTTTTGAATATCTCAGAGATCAGCTTGGGGTCATACCCCCACCGGTAGAAACTTAGACAGTTGATGTTTGTCATCAACCGACAGAACTAACAGAGAAATCTTTTACTCGAGCTTTGATGAGGAGAGCTACTTCTTAGGGGGAGTAGTTGGTATATTGAATAAGTTGGTATTTTGTATTTGAACCTAGTTTTTGTATTAGCTTTGGAATTTGATGTCAAAGGGGGAGAGATAGATATGGAAAAACACATGTTACTCCTAGGGGAGAGATTGTTATTTTGGGAGAAATTGATTACTCTTTGTATCTGAATTTTGATTTCTGGTTATGATCTCTTTTGGGAGATTGTTGGTTTTTTGTATTTGGCATTTCTATTTTGGCACTTTGATAGTTTTTCCATCTTGTGTTGCCATCAATGCCAAAGGGGGAGATTGTTGGTATTTTGGATATGTTGATATGGTTTTGTCATTGATGTCAACACTTATCAACTCTGGTTAGCCTACTGGCACTTGGAGAATTGACAATGTTCACTGACAAGCAAGTGACTTATGCACAGTCACCGGTATCTGGTTCACCAGAAGGATATATTGTTCACCGACACTAGGAATGACATGGAAAACACTTGGTTATGTTGAAGACTTCGTTTGGACACTTTGTCTTGAAGATTTGTTTATTGGTATATTTGTGTTTGCATTTTTGTTGTTACCATAAAATAGGTCTAGGATAAACACCGACAGACTTATCTATTCCAGATTAGCACAACATGCTATGGAGATGATTTATTATTATTGTAAATGCATTAAGACGACATGTTGAATTAGATATTGCATTGGTTATTGATTTACTTGTAATTTTTTTTTATTGTTATATCTTTTGTAAAGCCGGCCTATACATTTTGGTCCTAGGCTTTGGTATATATGTAAGATCTTATTTGTAAGATAGATAGGTGATTGGGAAAAAGATTTGTAATAACGTATATGTGAAAATAAAAAGAGCTATACACACAGACATCATTTGAAGGTTGAAGGAAGGTTTTTGTGAAGGCAGTCAGAACTACACCAGTATTGAATCCAGCATATGAAGATGCTATTTTGAGTAGTACATCATTATTGGATTTAACCATCTAATTGTAGTCAGTGTGACTCCCATTTGTGTTTGAGCAGTGAGCTCTAGGCGCTTGGCCTTTCTGCATGTGCAGACCCCCCTATTGTATACACATACTATCTACAGTAGTATCATCTGATTGTGGGTAAGGTTTCCCACCATGGTTTTTCCCTTTATAGGGTTTCCATGTACAAATATTGGTGTTAAGTGTTTTGAATGTTATTGTCTCTCTATTTCATGCATTAATCTTTACCGGTACTGCAATTAACTGATAAACTGTCTACCGGTATTAAGTTAGGTTTACTTGTATTAAGCATTAAGTTTGGATAAGTTGCTTTTTGATTAAATTTATTTGACAACTAATTAACCCCCCCCCCTCTCAGTTGTCTCTGGGACCTAACATCGCTCCTAGAATAGCACTTTGTAGACCTTAACTAGTTAGTTATCTATTATTGTAGATAGTTAACTTGTGATTTCCATCTCACCGTGGTTTTTACCTATTTGGGTTTTCCACGTACAAAAACATGTGTTATGGTGGATGTTTTACTTACTGTGAATGATGTTATATCATTTTGGATTGCATGCATTGTATTTAAAAGTTTTGTTAAGTTCATCTACTAGTTAGTGTTTGAAGTAGTTAAAGTTTTGGTGTCACTGATTCACCCCCCCTTTCACTGCTTTTCAAGTCCATCAATAAGTCAAAAGGTTGAAGAATGAATTTTAAATGTCATGCATGTGGAAAGTTTGGACATTTGGCTAATTAATGGAGGTCAAGAAATGACACTAGATATGTCAAAACAATTCAAAAAACCAATGTTACATGTTATGCATGCAATAGAATAGGTCATATTGCTAAGTACTGCAAAAGAAAGACTACACTAGTTAGCAATGATAAAGAAATTGAGAAAGGAAAGCAGAAGGTAGATGAATTACAACAAGATCACACCAAGAGATGGGTTAGAAAGTATAAAGAACCAAGTGGAGATGCTACACCTTTAATTCTACTAGTAGAACAGAGCATTCTTGCACCGACAAGAAATTCAACAGGTAACTGAGGCATACACTTTAGGGGTTGGAAAATTATTTGTAAATCTTGCATATTCCTCAGAAGATATCTGGAAAGAGATCTAGAGAGTGGTATTTATCATTGATGAAGGTTTATCTGGCATAAAACTGTGAAACCGACATCTGGTAGGGAACATTGCTAAGCATTTATGATAGTGATGAATTACGGTTTACTAGTTGATAAAAAGGGAAAATGGACTCATTTTCACTCACCCAGCACTCAAGAAAGCCAAAGTGAAGTAAAGGCAAATCATAGGTGATCAAGAGCAAGCTAAGGCATTCCGAATAATTTCCAGTAGTTATCTAAGAAGTAATCAAAATCCTTCAACCTGTGACTATTTTCTAAGTATTTCTTTGAAAAGGCATCTCGATCATCATTTGCTCCTACTTTCATCAAGAATCCCAATGTTGTTGAGGTTAAAAATAGGCTTACACCTATTTTCAAGGAAGTTCCCCAAATTGCTGGGAAGGAAGACTCTACTGGTGCATTTTTTATGGTTCTCTATGGCATGGTTTATGTGGAAGATGTCAGGGCCTATACTCACTGCACATTGGATGATTTAGGCACTGAGGAAATCAATGGAATGTATCAATCTGTGATACTAGGCAGGTTCAGAACAATCAAGCCAGAATATCAAATTATTGAAGATATAAGGTTAACCGAAATCCTGTACATATCAAAATTCAAGGATAAAGTGATCAGATATGTTCTGAGAAGGGTCCATAATGAATTCATCTAGATTGATAGACCCCACATGATCACCAAAGAAGCTATTCGGGTGGTCACCGACTTACCCAAAGTTGAATAGGAACCAGGAAAGAAGATCTCCAACACTGCGGTTGAGAAACTCACCGACGCAACCCATGATGGAAGATCAATGAGGGTCAACACCATCAAAGATACAGATGTGAAATTTTCCAGTATGATCATCGGCTACAAGGTAACTCAATCAAGTCGATTGAACTCTATTGCCAGTTCCTGTATCCATGTTGCATATCAAATGATAAAGAATAATGAAAAGTATGACTTGTGTGAATGGCTAAGGAGTGAATTAATGTTAAATCTTGGCAAGATCAAAGGTGTTAAGAAAGGAACCTTTCGATTTGGCAATCTTATTGTCTGCCTGATGTTATACTTCATGAATGAGCTACCGGGTTTGGGAAAGAAACGTTGGGTTCATGACATACTAGTAGGTATGCAGATCAAAATTCCAATCGCCGGTCTTGGTAGTAATGGGGATGAGAAGCTTTGGGGCTACTTTAAAACTTTTCAAGAAAACATGGGACTGAGGAAAAGAATCTCCAAACATATTGTGGAGAAATACTCCACTGATATTTGCTTCATGGTAAAAACAAATGAGACACTAATGGAAGCAGTGGAACCTAGAACAATATGGGTCACTAAATTGGGGTATGAAGTTGATGAGAACATCTTGGAGCTATATGCTAAAATGCTGATTGATGCTTCTTTGGATGATAAGGTTGAACACTTTGGCAATTTTGTTACATTTAGATATATATAAGAAGGCTTTGCTAGAGATTTTGAAGGAAATTCCTTTATCATTGTATAATAAGTTAGATGCAAGGAGATTAGATGCAATTAGGAGGGACAAAAAGAGATTAAATAAGTTGAACTTTTGAGTATGTGTGGTTCTATTAAAAATGAGGAAATGAAAAGATGTATAGAAGTTTCAAATAGAACAATCTTTAGTAGCAAACCCCAGAAAATAAGCTTAATGATGGGTAGAGACAATAAAATAATAAATGAGACCACAGATGGTTGGGATAAATTCTTCCAAAAGAATCCTGATTTCCTTACTTCTCAAGAAGAATTTGCTAAGGCAACAACTCCCACCATTCCGAATGGATCTAAAGGGAAAGGAATTTTGGGAAGTTCAGATCAAATTTTGAATGAACCGACAGTTAAACCTAAAACTGATGAGAGTGTACAGACTAAACCAACAGAGACTACATTTTTACAGTCTGGGCAAGGTAATATAGATAATGTATAGGTTACATATAATATTATGGATAATACTCCACTGACAGTAACATATACTTCACCTAGTGGCAAAGCCACCAATGCAAAAGAGGATGAGAAAAGAGATACACTAGGAGAGGATAAGGAATAAAAGGAAAAGGAGAATGAATCAACAATTGATTCCCCAACAAAACTTTTGGAAATTGACAGTTCTCAAGTTGAGAAGAAATCAATCACAGAGATGAGTCCCACAGAGCTAATAATGATGGCTACTAAAAAACTAATGAAGGAAGGATCTACAGACAAAGGAATAATAGATCAGTCAATAACGATTTTGCATAGATTGATTCCTAATTGTATGATTGAAAATGAAGCAAGCCCTTCTGGAAAGCTTAAGCCATTAACAAAGCACATATCTAAAAAATTTCAATCATTGCAGCAGATTTCTGATAGGAAAGCACTTGAAAGATTTACTCTAGCCAAGAAAGCCGCTTTTGACCAGATTATTGAGACAAAGAAGAGGAAGGTTGAAGAGAAACTTATACTTATTGAAAATTCTTTGAAACAGTGTACTAACATCTACAGGGTCTGTTGTAATATAGAGATTCTTACAACAAATGTAGATAAGAGGTTAAAGGAGTTACATGAACAAATTGCTAATATTGCTAATTATTTTGATGGATTAACTTCACTTACAACTTCTATTGATGGATAAATTTTGACTTTGGAGAACCAAGTTTTTTCTTTTGAAAAGGAAATAGGCTAGATCATTTAGAGAGAAATAAGTCTCAGAGGTTTGGTGAGTCTAAGATTGGAATCACTTGGTGTACATAAGAGGGAATGTATGGATATGATTGCGAAGTCCACACTGGAAAAAGTCATTGAGAAAGAAAAACTTGCATATTTATTGAGTGGACTTGTATTCATATCTGGAATATTCAAAATTGACTTGGATACCTATGTATAGTTGCTAGAGAAAGATTACCCAGAAATCTTGAAATTGGTCAAGCTTCGATAAAGTATTCTGTAACAATTCTTTCAATTCTTTCACTGGTTTTTGGCATTGATGCCAAAGGGGAAGTATATATTATGTGAAAAATATGTATATGTATATATATCCTAGGAGGAGGATATCGGACAGAGTATATTGCAGATAGAGTCAATCAGCTCAGGGGGAGCATGTTTCAGTTGAACCGACAGGGAATCCATTTTTCACATGTGTTACCATCAATGCCAAAGGGGGAGATTGTTGGAAATTGACACTCATTGGATTCATATGTTGTCATTGATGGAAACACAATTATCTAGAAGGCATATACCAATAGATACCAGCATTTGGAGGCATACACTGACAGATACCGACATTGGAGAAATTAGGGTCATCACCGACACCGACATTGACATCCAGCACTTCAGTAAAGTTGACATCACTCTGGATCAGAAAGGTTTTATTTGTAAAATCATTTTTTAATTATTGTATAGGACCAACATTGGATATCTTTTGTATTATAAGCCAACATAAGGCATATTGTTTGTAAAGGGTATATAAGTCAGTCTGTTAGGTCATTTTGATATATGACAATGCATTATAACTGTGTGATGTGAAGGATATGTATGTAGGTCATTTTGCATGCAAAATTAATATCATGCTATGATTAGTATATGGTCTATAAATAATTCTTGGAGGAAAGGAGATACTAGTAGAAGGGTTCAGGGTTTATGAACTGGTATAGAACAAAGCTATAACCAAAACTCTTTTTGGCATTGCAGATGCATTTTGTGAGTTCACCAGTATTGTTTTATCTCAGCAAAGGTTTGTAGTCAGTGAGACTCTTTTGTGTTGAGCAGTGTGCTCTAGGCAGTGTGCCTTCCTACATGTGCATGCCCCCATGCTATATAATATCTTTCATATGGCCAGTGAACTGATATTGTTGGTCACAAATCCCACCCTGGTTTTTCCTCTTTGAGGTTTTCCACGTATAAATTTAGTGTTTTATGGTGTTCATTCATGTGGCTGGTTTATTTCATTCATGTTATATGTTTCTTCATTTAGCGATTTATATGTGTATGTTGTAATAAGTTAAAATCTTGTATTACCGATGCAAGTAGCAGAAAACATGTGAGTAAGCAGTAATGAAAGCTTTAATTATAACAAAAGTTCAATAATGGTTTATATTTTATACTCTTTTATGTCACTAACTAAAATATGTACATGTTTTTTTTATAGAATTTCATTTGTGATCATCAACCTAGTGGACATGATCAAGATATTGGAGGTAGTGCAAGTGATGACCATGTTCTATATATTAAAACTACTCCTTTTTTGGACTTGTGAACTTGTTTTTTTAATACTACTGTTATTTACACAGGCCTTTCCCTATCTATACCATTGCTCTCCCTTTAGAATGAATAATAATAAGTTTTGTGTGTATATATGATTGTAATAATAGTTTATTAAACTGATAATAAAGTATTTAGTTGCACAATTAGAAGTTCTCATTTGATTTGATCTGATCACTTGTATTTTAATTTACTATTATTAAATTTTATTTCAAAGTAGGGACATTACAAAGACCAATAACACAATGTGAATTTCAACAACATGAGATAGCACATTGAAGCAATCTAACTAAATATATTCCATGGACTATCTTTTGTAAGGACTATACTAGTTTATCACTTGCACTGCCCTCTTGTCACAAATTTACATACCTTTGTCCTACATCAAAACCTACCTTCCTTATTATCTTTCATACTATTGTATCATTAAGATTAGTATCAAACACTTAATAAAGGTGATGCCAATGGTCCTGTGGAAAGGCCGCCTCACTTGAGTTTATTGCCGACTGCAATGTCGGCAACAAGGAACATGTAGACATTCTCTACTGCTTGTCATGTTGACCCACCCACTATTGGTAGATCCCTCTTTTGATCTCTCTTTTGTTATGTGTTTATTTTCCTTGAAGTGTTCTTTATTGGGTGTATTTCATAGTGGATTCATTTTCTGCAGCAGGAGATGCACATGAGGATGTTCCAGAGGTGAATACTAGTGATACCATACCCATTTCCTGGATCTTCCCATATTGCTAGTAGGGGAATGTCGCAGACCACATTGGTGGTGAGCAACAAAGAATTGATTCCCTTGAAGATATAGAAGGTTTTAGGTACTTAAAATTATTATTATATATAGTGTAATTGTAAATTACTTACTGATCACTCATTTTGGACTAATTATCCCATGATTTCTTTTGCAGGAAATGATATTTTTTTATAAAAATCTTAAAGACATTGCATTGTAGATGTTTGGGCCCACCATACGTAAAAGGTGGAACATCATATGTAAACTAACCCTAATCCACTATTTTTATTTCACATCATTTCTAGAATGGTTTTCCTTTGATCCATTTCTTGAACTATATTAAAGGTAGCTTCATTTCATTTCTGAATCTAGTAGGTTTGTTTTTCTTAAAAAGTGGAATGACCAAGAAAACAGGTTAAAAGATGAGCTCACAAACTGTATGGTTGAGTTGTTCGGAAATGACACATTCAACAAAACCAAAGTCTTTGAAAAATATGGCACATATCTAAAGTATGTGAGGGAACAATACAGGACACATTTAGAGAAGAATGTAAAGTACGAGCATCCTCCCATGATTCTAGAGAAGGAGTGGAAGGACTTGATTTTGGATGCAAATGAGAGAGTTGAAAGGAAAAAAGGAAATCCACCACTTGGCATTAGAAGAAGATATGTGATACTATTTAGAATGTAATTATGTAATAATTACTCTTTATATTTATATAATCTAACATATTTCAAACTTTTGATAGACTGAGTGACACGTTAAAGGAAACCAAGGCAAGACAAGAAAAGTACGGGCAACACAAACTCAGATCTGGTGGTTATATGAAACTTTCCGCACAAATTGTAAGAATCAATAAATGAAATATCGCATCAAAATATTTATAAATTACAAACAATTTTTTTTTGAGCAAACAACACAAGAAAAATTCTCAATAATAAGCAAAAATGTAGGGCCCTAAATTCAATAGAGCACCCACATAAGATGACAAGATAATTGCCTACTAGCAAGGCTATATAGTCGTGGCTGAACGGCTATGAGAATTGAGTGGGAAAACATGAGATCCTGGTGCATCTGTCACATAGGTAAATAAGCTATATGAAAATAATTTCAAATTGAATACCTTACCAATAATCTATTTTAGAGCATGTAGTCAATGGTGACCAAGTGGAGCATGATCTAGGTAGACAACATCAGGAACGTGATGTTCCCTAGTCAGGTAAAGAGGACCACTGTTATTCATTTAAACATATTTAATTGAAATTGGTGTATTGATTAATGCAACCTTTCGTATTTCAACTCTAGAGGATCTAGAGGGTGTTCAACATGTTGAGGTTGAGGCTAGACAAAATGATTTTGAAAATGATGTGGCCCCATCAGGTAAAGAGAACCATGGTTATGTTCTTTAAATTAATGAAATAATTGTAACAAAAATAAAAGAAGATTTCAATTTAACCCATTTCTTTGTTATTGTAGAGGACCACCCTTTGCATCAGTGTCCTTGTCCTCACATGAGGTCTAGGCATACATCGAGATCATGAGAAGAGGGCAGAACAACTGAAAAGGGGGGAAGTGATGAAGAAAATGATGGTCCACTTAGACTTTTCATAGCTGCAAAAAAAAAAAGAAAAAAGAAATGATTGTAATCTACATTATTTGATAATGATTAATTTTTATGTGTTAATGAATGTAGTTATGTGCTAATGAATGTTGATGAATGATATGTGTTAATTAATATGTTGGATTTTTGGCATTGACAAAATTGGTCTATGTTAAAAACTGGTATATGTGCTAAGGTTTTTCATTGATGTCCAACACTTACCGGTGAAGACACTAACTGGTGAAGTGGTATAGGTAGAGTGGTGTTGTTGTTCAGTAAGCAATAGTGAATGGAAACAACATTGGTATTGAATGACCAAAGGTTACTTCAGCTCAAGGAAAGATAAATTAAGTCAACCGATCTATCACTCAGGAAGATCAATCACTCTGGTGGTGTTGAAATCACAAAAGGTGACTCAAGCAAGGAAACTTGTTTGCTCCAACCAACTGGCAACTCACTGGAAAACAAGAGAGAGACATGATGCTAGCATAACAAATCGGTAGCCAGAGAATGAATTGGTAAAGTAAGAAGTGCAGTTACATACCGGTACACCAATATGACAGAAGGAAGACAGGCGGTCACCATAAATATCAGAGCAGTTATCAGCCATTTAGTTGCGGTGGAAAAGAATGAGTTGGTAAGCTTGTGTTTACGCTAAATCATTTGTTGGTAAAGTTAACTTTTAGTTATCATGCAATCAAGCATGATTACATGTGGATTCTTTGGTTCGCATTTATTTGACTAAACATGACTTAGAGGTTTCTATCCCTGGGAGATGTGGTGGCAGAACTAGTTGAACACGAGGAAATTGTTGAAAGGCGCACAAAGAAAGAGTGGGAGAGTTTGAATTTGAAATCTTCCAAAATCCTTGATTGATCTAATTGAGGATATGCCTGTAGGTGCTGACAGAAAATGTATAAAGAGTTCTTGAGCTCTTTCAAAAAGTTTTGATCATGAAATTTGAAACAAGGAAATCTTGTTGAAGGCGATCTAAGGTGAAGAGAAAAGTGAGAGGAAGTGATAAGAGGTGTTAGCACAGTTGAGCATGTGTGAGGTAGATTGACTAAGTGTAGAGTCGACAGGCAAAGAACTGGCTGAGTGTAGAGCCAAAGGATAGAGAATCGATGGAGTGTAGAGCCGAAGGATAGAGAACCAGTTGAGGGTAGAGCTGAAGGACAATGGATTGCCAGAGTGCAGAGCCGAAGGTCAGAGGACTGATAGAGTGCAGTGCCGAAGGAGAGGTGATTGGCTGACTGATTAGCCGAAGGTGTAAGAAGGAAACTGGTGCTATGCAGAGAAGACACAACCAGTGTGTATTGAGTGGAATGCATATTGAAATCTAATCAAGCTATTAGTAGCTAATTCAATAGATCATCCATCTGTTGCTTTCTAACAACGACAACATAAATCCCTTAACTGGGTGGGCTTTAACAGGTCCCTATTGTAGAATCCCTTAACCGGGTAACATCTTAGCTGATGTTATAAGTCCTCTAACTAGGCTACCTTTAACTGGGTAAAGGCACTAACCGGTCTTGATCAAAATCCCTTAACTGGGTGGCACCTAATAGTGTCTTTGTAATCTCCTAATAGGGATGGTTCTTAACTAGGCGTACTCTAGAAGAGTGAAAATTTTGTGAGTTCCTACTCACACCATGGTTTTCTCCCTATTGGGTTTCCATGAGATAACTCCTTGGTGTCACTGTCAACCTTTCATGCTTGCATATTTTACTTCAGTGATTAAGTATATTATTGGATCTTAGATGAATGAATATTTAAGATAAAAGTTAAACTGTAAAATTTTGATTAAGTGTTGATTCACCCCTCCCTTCTCAACACCAGTTGGGACTAACAATTGGTATCAAAGCATCAGGTCCCTAGAATCAGAAGAATCTTAACCAGCTTAGGGAAATATCAAAGATGATGTGTAAGGAAGGTCATAAGTTCTCTAAGGAGATCTACATCTTATGGTGTGGAAGAATGAAACTTTATTTAAAATCCCTAGGTGAAAACTATTGGAATCATGTGATCACAAAATGCAATGAACCTACAGGGACTCTTACTCTAGAATAGATCAAGGAAAGACAAGATAATACTGCTGCTATGGATCTGATTGTTAGCACACTTTTAGATAATGAATTTGTTCAGGTACAATATTTGAAAATAACATTTTCAAATATGGAATAAGCTGAAGACAGTCTATGGGGGAGATCTTGATGTCCAAAAGGCCAAAGTAGACAACCAGAGAGGAAAATATGATGAGATAAGAATGCAGAAAAGTGAAAACATGGAGCAGTATAGTAAGAGGATAAAGGTTGTAGTAAACTCCATTAAAAGTGCAGGAGGAAAACTCAAGGAGGATGATGTGGTTAGAAAGATCCTGAGAACTCTGCTACCACAATATGCTATAAGGGTCTTTGCTATCCAGGAACTTATATCCTTGGGAACAGTCAGTGTAACTCTTGACTCACTGATCGGTAAGTTGAGTGCTTTTGAATTGAGTAATGATGACAATAGGGTACCAAATATTGATGCTTCTTTCAAAGAATCCATGATTCATGCACCCACAAGGAGAAGGAAAGAAATCGATAGTATCTCTACTACAAGAACTAGCCATTCCCATGAGAGTGACAATCTTCTCTCTGAGGAATAAGAGCAAGATGAAATTGAAGCTCTACTGGAAAGATGATTGCCAAGAGGTAAAGGTAAATTACCCTTAAAATGCTTCTCCTGTAATAAGATAGGTCATATTGCCTCATGATGCCCTGACAATGATAGAGATAGAAAGGACAATTTCAGTTTTTACAGGGACAAGAGCAAGAAGGAATGTTATCTTGCAGAAGAGGGAGCCACTGATGAAGAATCAGAGAGATTTGATGATGATGGCATTTCCTTTGTGGTAGTCAAAGAGGACAACACAGAGGAAGGAGATATGGCATTGATTTCTAGCACAAACCGGTGTGGAGAATGGGTGGTCGACAATGGCTGCACTCATCATATGACCGGTGACAGAAGCAAATTCCTTAGCATGGAGGATTGTAATGGAGAAATAGTGAGGTTCGGAAATGATACCCCATGTGTAGTAAGAGGGAAGGGGTCTATAGCCTTGAATGATAAGACAAACTGTGATGATATCTTTTGGGTAGAAGGATTAAAGTATAGCTTGTTAAGTGTTGTACAACTTAACAATAAAGGATACTGGTTAGAGTTCAATAAAGGGATATGTTAAATAAATGACAATCTGGAAGTTTAAATGCCACTAGTAAACAGTCAAGAGGAAATTTGTTTCATCTAGATACCACCATAGGTAATTGTCTAGTGGCTAAGGTAGAAGAAAAATGGTTATGGCACAAAATATTGTGTCATGTTAATTTTGATAGCATAGCTAAAATCAGTAAGGCAAAATCTGTAAGAGGTATGTTTGACATAGTAAAACCTAAAAAGTGCTATGTGCAAAGAGTGTCAACTAGGGAAGTTGATCGGGTCCAGCTTCAGCAGTAAAACCTTCTCATCTGAAAGTGTGCTAGACTTAGTTCATACAGATCTGTGTGGTCCCATGAGAACCAAGAACTTCTATGGAGACCATTATTTTATGTTATTTGTGGATGACTTCTCAAGAATGATGTGGACTGTATTTTTAAAAGAAAAGTCAGAATATTTTCATATGTTTAAAGTGTTTAATAATCGAGTAGAAAGAGGAACTGGTAAAAATCTGAAGTGCCTAAGATAAGATAGAGGAGGAGAGTTCACCTCTCAAGAGTTCATGAACTATTGCGAGGAACGGGGAATCAGGAGAGAAATTTTCGCACCCAGAACTCCTCAGCAAAATGGAGTTGCTGAAAGAAGAAACAAAAGTCTCATTGATTGTGCCAGAACTCTAATGATACAGAAGGATATCCCACATACCTTCTGGAGAGAAGTAAAAATCACTTCTATATACACTTTGCACTGGATACAGGTAAAGAAGGGGACACACAAAAGTCCTTATAAAATATGGAGTGGTTACTCACCTAATGTTTTCCATTTCAAAGTATTTGGAAGCAGGTGCTACATCAAAAGTGATGAGTACACTGCAAAATTTGATCCCAAGAGTGATGAGCGAACCTTCTTAGGTTACTCAACAAAGAGAAAGGTATACTGGTGTCTAAAGAAAAGGACCGATAAGATTGTGGAAAGCGCAAATGCAAGAGTAGATGAGTACTCTAAGAAAAATGAATAGGACAATAAGAGTGAACCAGAGGACTATAAAGGGTTCAAGTATAATGTATTAGTGGAACCTACTAAAGAAGTTTAAGTGGCTAATGAAGAAGCCTATGAGATAGAACCTATACAACAGGTAGAAGAAGTTCCAAGGAGTGAACCGATATTGGCCAAATATTTCAGAAATAATCACTTTGCAGAAAATATCATCGATGACAAGGATGCAGGAGTTCTAACCAGGAGAATAGAAAGAGAGAATGAGTGTATGCTCTCCATTTTTGAGCCCAAAACAAAAAAAGAGGCTCTGAAAGATGATGACTGTGTCAAATCCATGGAAGAAGAACTAGAGAAAATAGAGAAAAATGATACATGGACTTTAGTACCTAGACCAGAAAACAAAAATGTAATAGGAACCAAGTGGGTGTTCATAAATAAGATGGATGAAACCATTAAGGTAATAAGAAATAAGGAAAGATTGGTCTGTAAGGGCTATGCTCAAGAAGAAGGATTGGACTATGGACAAACCTTTGCATCAGTAGCCAGACTGGAAGGGGTCATAATTTTGCTGGCCTATGTTGCTTATAAAAGGTTTAAAGTATACCAAATGGATGTCAAATCAACATTCTTAAATGGGTGTTAGAGGAAGAAGTATACATAGAGAAACCAAAAGGGTTTGCATTTGAAGATGGGAGGAATATGGTATGTAGGTTGCAAAAGGCTTTGTATGGGATAAAACAAGCACTGAGAGCCTAGTATGAGAGGTTACACTCATATTTTCTAAGCATTGGGTTCAAAAGAACTAGTGATAACAGTAACCTATATTTGAAGAGTGGAGCTGAAGGAAAACACCTAATTGTCGAGATCTTTGTAGATGACATCATCTTTGGGGGAGATGATGAGATGAGAATAAGCTTTATAGGACAAATGCAACAAGAATTTGAGATGTCCATGATTTGTGAGATTAAGTTCTTTATTGGCCTACAAGTCTCTCAATTAAAGAATGCAATCTTTATCATTCAGACTAAGTATGTTGGTATTCTGGATATGTTGATATGGTTTTATCACTGATGTCAACACTTTTCAACACTTGTCAACACTTGTTAACACTTGTCAACACTTATCAACACTTGGAGATCTTTGGTTTTGTCCACTCGCAAGTCAATGACTTATGCACAGTCACCGGTATTTGGTTCACCGGTAGGTTATATTGTTCATCTGCACTTGGAATGACTTGGAGACTACCCAGTTATGTCAAAGACATTATTTGATCACTTATTTTTGGTGATTTGGTTATTGATCTATTTGGGTTTGTATATTTGTTGTTACTAGCAAATAGGTCTAGGTTATGCACCGACAAGCATATCTATTCCAGATCAGCACATCACGTTATGGAGATGATTTGTTATTATTGTAAATGCATTGAGAAGACATGATGCATCACATATTGATTTATTTGTAATTGATTTTATTGTAATATCTCTTAGTGAGTTGACCTACTCAATTGGTCTTAGGCTATGGTATAAATGTAAGATCTCATTTGTGAGATTGATGTAGGATTGGAAAATGGATTGTAACAAGGTATATGCGAATATAAGCAGAGCTATACACGTAGACATCATTCAATATTGAAGGAAGGTTTGAAGAAGGTATATCAGAGCTAAACTGGTACTGAATCCAGCATATGAAGATGCTATTTTGAGCAGTACATTATCATTGGATTGGATCAAATTGTAGTTAGTGTGACTCTCATTTTGTGATTGAGCAGTGAGCTCTAGGCAACTGGCCTTTCTGAATGTGCAAACTCCATATTGTACACACATACTATCTATAGTAGTATCATCTGATTATGGGTAAGGTTTCCCATAGTGGTTTTTCCTCTTACAGGGTTTCCACATACAAATATTGGTTTTATGTGTTGTGAATGTTATTGTCTTTATTTTTCATGCATCAATATTTACCGGTACTACAATTAACTGATAAACCGTCTATCGACATAAAGTTTGGTTTACCAGTATTAAGTGTTAAGTTTTGGTTAAGTTAATTTTGGTTTGAATTTATTGGACAACTGATTCACCCCCCCCCCTCCCCTCTCAGTTGTCTCCAGGACATAATAATTGGTTTCAGAGCCTAGTCCTCTTTTTGCAGAAGTTTAACAGCTTAAGGAGATCCAATGTCTTCTAACTATTTTAGGAAGGACAGTCCTAAACTTGATGGAACTAGCTATGGCATATGGAAGATCAGGATGGAGACACATTTGAATTGCATTGGAAATGACATATGGGATTTTACAAAGAATGGTTATACTGCTCCTACTCAAGGTCAACCCAATCCACCAAACTTGGCTAAAGATGAGGAATATGATTGCAAAGCAAGAGAAGCACTTTTAAGCACATTGTCAGATCAACAAACCATGGGATTATCAGACAGATCTAGTGCTAAAGTTATTTGGGACAAATTGGAAACATTGAATGAAGGTGATACCACAATCAAAATTGCAAAACTTGAATGCTTCCGGGTCAGGTATGAAAATCTGAAAATGGAAGAAGATGAAAGAATTTTTGCTTTTATGGAAAGAGTAAATGAAATTGTTTTGGGTATACAATGTTGTGGAGGAACCTTAAGTGAAGATGAGATTGTTTCTAAAGTTTGAAGACCATTTCCACTAGCATATAAAATGAAAGTTACTGCTATAAATGAATTGAGAACAATGCCTAATGCATCAGTATCTAGAGACACTTTGGTTGGAAAACTTTCAACTTTTGAACTTGAGGAATTTGGTCTTGTTGCTACTATTAAGACAGATTTAGCTTTTAAGGCATCATCATCATCTACAACATCATCATCATCATCTAAGAAATTTGATTGGAAAGCCTTTTATGCAAGAGAACTTGAAGAAATCAGAAAGGAGAATGAAGAGTTGGAAGAACTTGAAGCACTATTTGCAAGGAAAATGCCTAAAGGTCCAGTTGGAAGTAAGTATGAAGGTAAAGCACCCTTTAAATGTTTTAATTGCAATAAGATTGGTCATATGGCTTCTAGGTGTCTTGATAGACATGGAAGATTAAGAGAAGAAGCTAAAAGAACATACAAGCCTAACCCTGATTATCACAGATACAAGTTTAAGAAGAATAGGGACAAATCTTGTTATTATGCTAATGAAGGAGTCATTGATGATTCTGATGAGGAACCGATAGACAATGGATGGGATTTTTTTACTAGAACAAAAGATCAACCGACACCTACTGTTCAATCGGTAGAGTAGGCCCTGACAGCTAAAATTGAAGATAAGGATGAATGGATTATTGATTCCAGATGTTCACATCACATGAATGGTGATAAGAGTAAATTCTTAACCTTTTAGGATTAAAATGGAGGTCTAGTGAGATTTGGAGATGATAAAGCTTGTTTGATCAAAGGAAAAAGAACTATATCTTTTGATGGTAAGCACAATACTGATAATGTTTACTATGTTGAAGGTTTGAAGCATAATCTTTTGAGTGCTGGTCAATTATTTGAGAAAGGATTTTAGTTACAATTCAAGAATGGTAAATGCAAAATCTTAAATAGAACTGGTTTAGAAATTGCAACCAGTAATCAGACTATAGGTAATATTTTTCATTTGAATAACAATGAGAAAGCATGTTTGATTGCTTATATTGATGAAAGTTGGTTATGGCATAAGAGACTTTGTCGTGTAAATTTTGATTGCATTGTGAAAATCAGTACAACTAAGGCAGTAAGAGATTTACCTAAGATTGTTAAACCTCACAATCCGGTATGTAAGGAATGCCAATTTCGAAAGCAAGTTAGAGCAACTTTCAAGAGTATTCCAGAGAAATTTAATAATGTTCTTGATTTAATTCATACTTATTTATTTGGTCCAGCAAGAACGAGAAGTTTACAAGGAGATAGGTATTTTATGCTAATCATTGATGACTATTCTAGAATGTGTTGGGTTACTTTTCTTAGGGAGAAATCAAAAGCATTTGGGAGATTCAAACTATTCAAGGTGATGGTAGAGAATGAAACCGGCAAGAAAATCAAATGTTTGAGATCAGATCAAGGAGGTGAATTCACATCTAAGGAATTTAATACATTCTGTGAAGTGAATGGGATCAGAAGACATTTATCAGCACCCCGGACAGCCCAGCAAAATGAAGTTGTGGAAAGGAAAAATATAACTATTTTGGATGTAGCTAGAAGCATGATATCAAAAGCAAATATACCTCATATATATTGGAGACAAGCAATCACTACAATAGTTTATACATTCAACAGAGTTCACATCAAACGTGAAACCGGTAAGACCCCTCATGAACTATGGTTTGGTAATACTCCTACTCTTAAATATTTCAGAATATTTGGAAGTAAATGCTATATTAGAGGAGATGAGTATATTGGAAAATTTGATCCTAGAAGTGATGAAGGAATATTTCTTGGTTATTCATCTAAGAGAAAGACATATAGATGTTTAACAAGAGATTGCATTAAATTGTTGAAAGTGCAAATGTGAAGATTGATGAACAATTTAGAGGAAATTCAAGGTCAATGGACTTTGAACCGGCAATAGAGATAATCAAAAATGAAAAATCTATGAGTACACCGGTACAAAATGTTGATCCAGTTACACCGACATCATCTGAAAATTCAACAGTCACTGAAGAACAACAACAAGTAAAAACACCCCAGTATGTAAGATTGAATCACTTTGAAGATTAGATAATTGGGAACAAGTATCAAGGAGTTATGACAAGAGGAAGACTGGCAAATGAAGAGGTATGTCTTATTTCTGAAATTGAACCTACAACTATTAATGAGGCATGTGAAGATAAATATTGGATTAAAGCTATGGAAGATGAATTGGAACAAATTGAAAGGAATAACACTTGGCCATTAGTTCCCCAACCTAAAGACAAAAATGTAATTGGAACTAAATAGGTTTTCAGAAATAAACTTAATGAAGATGACAAGGTAATAAAAAACAAAGCAAGATTAGTGTGTAAGAGATATTCACAGAAAGAAGGAATTGATTACAATGAAACCTTTGCACCGGTAGCTAGAATTGAGGCAGTCAAACTTTTATTGTCTTTTGCAGCTCACAAGAACTACAAAGTATATCAAATGGATGTTAAATGTGCATTTTTGAATGGAGATCTTGAAGAAGAAGTTTATATTGAACAACCTGATGGATTTTCTTTGACATATGACAAAGATATGGTTTGCAGAGTAAGGAAAGCTTTATATGGACTAAAGCAAGCTCCTAGAGCTTGGTATGCTAGATTGGATAAATATCTTTTGAATATTGGTTTCACTAAAGGTAATGCAGACAAAAATCTATATTACAAAGTGACTAATGATGACATCTTGGTTATTGAAGTTTTTGTTGATGATATAATCTTTGGAGGAGAAGATGGATTGTGTAAAGACTTTTCTAATAAATTGTAGCAATAATTTGAAATGTCTATGATTGGGGAGATAAAATTATTTTTTGGATTGCAGATTTCACAGAATGATAAAGGTATATTCTTATGTCAATCCAAATACTTGAAGGAATTACTTAAAAAATTTGGCATGGAAAACTCTAAACTGGTAAGCACGCCTATGACTACAACTAATGAATTATCATTAAAGGATGAATCAACACCTATTAATCTGACTAGATACAAGTCTATGATAGGAGGTTTACTGTATTTGACACAAACAAGACCTGATATTATGAATGCAGTATGTATTGTCTCAAGATTTTAGAGTATTCCTAAAGAAAATCATAAATCAGTAGTAAAATGGATTTTCTGGTATCTACAAGGCACTACAAATCTTGGTTGATGGTATCCTAGAGATGAAAATTTTGATTTATGTGCATACACAGATGCCAATTGGATAGGAGATGTAGATGACAGAAAAAGTACCACCAAAGGAGCATTTTTTCTTGGTAGCAGACTAATTTCTTGGTTGAGCAAGAAACAAAGTTGTACATCACTATCAACAGCTAAATAAGAATATGTTGCAACAACAACTAATTGTACATAGGTATTATGGATTAAACAAATGTTGAAGGACATAAAGGTAAAATGCAGGGAACCTATAACTATTTATTGTGATAATATGGCAGCAATTGATATATCAAAGAACCCAATATTTCACTCAAAAACTAAACATGTTTCTATCAAATTCAATTTTCTGAAAGAGAATGTTGAAGTAAAAGAAATGAAATTGGTTTATTTGAATACTAAAGAGCAAATTGTGGATATTTTTACTAAGCCTTTGCCTAAGGACACCTTTGAATATCTCAGATAGTAGCTGGGAGTTCTACCCCCACTGGTAGAGACTTAGACAGTTGATGTTTGTCATCAACCGACATAATTAACAAAGAAATCTTTTATTCCAATTTTGATGAAGAGAGCTACTTCTCAAGGGGAATAGTTGGTATTTTAATGAGTTGGTATTTTGTATTTGAATTTGGTTTTGTATTGCTTTGGCATTTGATGTCAAAGGGGGAGAGATATTATGGAAAAACACATTATCTTTTGGGAAAGATTATTCCCAGGGGAGAAATATTATGTATTTTGATTTTTGGTTAATAAACTCTTTAGGAGATTGTTGGTTTTTGGTTTTTGGCATTTCTGTTTTGGCACTTTGATGGTTTTTCCATCTCATGTTGCCATCAATGCCAAAGGGGGAGATTGTTGGTATTTTGGATATGTTGATATGGTTTTGTCATTGATTTCAACACTTGTCAATACTTGTTAACACTTGTTAACACTTGTCAATACTTATCAGCACTTGGAGATCTTTGGTTTTGTCCACTGGCAAGTCAATGACTTATTCACAGTCACCAGTATTTTGTTCACCGATGGGTTGTATTGTTCATCGGCACTTGGAATGACTTGGAGACTACCTGGTTATGTCGAAGACATTATTTGATCACTTGGTTTTGGCGATTTGGTTACTGATCTATTCGGGTTTGCATATTTGTTGTTATTGGCAAATAGGTCCAGGTTATGCACCAACAAGCATATCTATTCCAGATCAACACTTATGGAGATGATTTGTTATTATTTTAAATGCATTGAGCAGACATGATGCATCACATATTGATTTATTTGTAATTGATTTTTTTGTAATGTCTCATAGTGAGCTGACCTACTCAATTGGTCTTAGGTTATGGTATAAATGTAAGATCTCATTTGTGAGATTGATATAGGATTGGAAAAAGGATTGTAACAAGGTATATGCGAATATAAGAAGAGCTATACATGCAGACACCGTTCAAGATTGAAGGAAGGTTTGAAGAAGGCATATGAAAGCTAAACTGGTACTAAATCCAGCATATGAAGATGCTATTTGAGCAGTACATTATCATTGGATTTAACCATCCAATTGTAGTCAGTGTGACTCTCATTTTGTGATTGAGCAGTGAGCTCTAGGCAGCTGGCCTTTTTGGATGTGTAGACTCCATGTTGTACACACATGCTATCTGCAGTAGTATCATCTGATTGTGGGTAAGGTTTCCCACCGTGGTTTTTCCCCTTATAGGATTTCCACATACAAATATTGGTGTTATGTGTTGTGGATGTTATTGTCTTTCTATTTCATGCATTCATCTTTAGCGGTACTGAAATTAACTGATAAACTGTCTACCAACATAAAGTTTGGTTTGCTGGTATTAAACATTAAGTTTTTCGTTAAGTTAATTTTGGTTTGAATTTATTGGACAACTGATTCACCCCCCCCCCCCCCCCTCTCAGTTGTCTCCGGGACCTAACAAAGTAAATAAGAGAAATTCTTAAGACTTTCAGAATGGAAGATTGCAAACCTATTGGAAATCCAATGGTTACAGGTTGCAAATTATCTAAACATGATGAGGCTGAAGAAGTGAATGAGAAAATTTACTGGTCCATGATCGATAAATTATAGTATGCAGTACATAGCAGACCAAACATAGCACAAGTTGTTGGCCTGGTTGCCAGATTTTTGTCAAATCTGAAAGAAACTCACATGATGGCAATCAAAAGAATATTTAGATACCTAAAGGGGACTGATGAGTATGGTCTCTAGTATCCACACAAAGGAGACTTTAGTTTAAGTGTCTTCACTGATTCAGATTGAGATGGAAACATTGATGATAGGAAGAGCACTAGTGGAGGAGCATTCTTTCTAGGAGAAATGATTGTATCTTGGACAAGTAAGAAACAAAGCTGCATATCTCAATCTACAACTGAGGCTGAGTATGTAGTTGCTGCAATTAACTGCACATAGATAGTTTGGATCAAGCAACTTCTAGAAGGAATTCAAGAAAAAGTGGCTAGACCGGTAGTGATTCATTGTGACAACACCAGTGCCATTGACATATCTAAGAACTCGATGATGCACTCCAAAATTAAGCTTATAGCCATAAAATATCACTATCTAAGGGAACAAGTTCAAGAAAAGGAAGTGGTGTTGGAGTACATACCAACAAAAGAGCAGGTGGCTGATATATTCACCAAGCCACTACAAAAGGACACCTTTGACTATCTCAGAGGTAAGTTGGGGGTTATGCCCTTCCATTCATTATAGTAAGTAAACAGGGCTCTACATCAATCTGGTATAATTTCAAGTTTTTCAAATAAAAACAACTAGATTGGTGAGTGTGGACTACTCGAATTAGGGGGAGAAGTCTTTTAAGTGTTCAAAATAGACTCTTTGGCATTGTTGTCAAAGGGGGAGATATGTTTAGTTGAGCATTGGTAGATATCAGTGATAGGGAGAGATATTCTTCACTTAGAGCAAAATGTCTGGACTGTTATAGAGATGAAGAAGCATGTATCTAACTAGCCAAAGTTTGAAGTGTTTGCCATCAATGCCAAAGGGGAAGATTATTGGATTGTTGACATTGACAAAACTGGTCTATCTTGAGAACCAGTATATGTGCTAAGGTTTGTCATTATGTCCAACACTTACTAGTGAAGACACTACTTGGTGAAGTGGTATATGTAGAGTGGTGTTTTTGTTCAGTAAGCAATAGTGAATGGAAACAACATTTGTATTGAATGACCAAAGGTTACTTCAACTCAAGGAAAGATAAATTAAGTCAACCGATCTATCACTTAGGAAGATCGGTCACTCTGGTGGTGGTGAAGTCACAAAGGTGACTCAGGCAAGGAAACTTGTTTTCTCCAAACAACCTGTAACTCACTGGCAAACAGGGGAGAGACATGATGCTAGCACAACAAAATGACAACCAAAGAATGAACTGGTAAAGTAAGAAGTGCAGTTACATATTGGTACACCGGTATGACAAAAGGAAGACAGGTGGTCACCATAAAACTTGAAGCAGTGATTGGCCATTTAATTGTGGTGGTAAAGAATGAGCTGGTAAGCTTGTGTCTATGCCAAATAATTTGTTGGTAAAGTTAACTTTCAGTTATCATGCTGTCAAGCATGATTACATGTGAATTCTCTAGTTCCCATTTATTTGACTGAACATGACTCAAAGGTTTCTATCCTTAGGAGATGCGGTGGCAGAACTGGTTGAAAAATTGGTCGATTTGCTGAAAGGCACATAGAGAAAGAGTATAAAGAGTTCTTGATCTCTTTCAGAAAATGTATAAAGAGTTCTTGATCTCTTTCAGAAAGTTTTGATTGTGAAATTTAAAACAAGGAAATCTTGTTGAAGGCAATCCAAGGTGAAGAGCAAAGTGAGAGGAAGTGCTAAGAGGTGTTAGCACAGTTGAGTGTGTGTGACGTAGATTGACTAAGTGCATAGTCAATAGGCAGAGAACCAGTTGAGTGTAGAGCCCAAGGACAGAGAATCAGCTGAGTGCAGAGCTGAAGGATAGAGAACTAGCTGAGTGAAGAGTTGAAGGATAGAGAACCAGCTGAGGGAAGAGCCAAAGGACAGTGGACCGACAAAGTACATAGCTGAAGGTCAGAGGACAGACAGAGTGTAGTGTTGAAGGAGAGGTGACCGGCTGAGTGATTAGTCGAAGGTGTAAGAAGGAAACCCGTGTTGTGCAAAGAAGACACAACCAGTGTGAATTGAGTGGAATGCATATTAAGATCTGATCAAGCTATCAATAGCTAATTCAACAGATCATCCATCTATTGCTTTCTAAAAACTACAACATAAATCCCTTAATTGGGTGGACTTTAATAGGTCTCTATTGTAGAATCCCCTACCCGAGTAACATTTTAGCTAATGTTATAAGTCCTCTAACAAGGCTACCTTTAACAAGGTAAAGGCATTAACCGGCCTTGATCAAAATCCCTTAATCGGGTGGCACCTAATAGCATCTTTGTAATCTCCTAACAAGGATGGCTCTTAACCGGTCATACTCGAGAAGAGTGCAAATTTTGTGAGTTCCTACTCACACTGTGGTTTTCTCCCTATTGGGTTTCCATGAGATAACTGCTTGGTGTCACTGTCAACCTTTCATGCTTGCATATTTTACTTCAGTGATTAAGTATATTGTTGGATCTTAGATGAATGAAGATTTTAGATTAAAGTTAAATTGTGAAATTTTGATTAAGTGTTGCTTCACGCCTCCCCTCTTAGCACCAGTTGGGACTAACATAATATTGATTAATGTTGTGTGTTAATAAGTGTTAATGAATGTTATGTGTGTCGGAAAATGTGCAAAATATCTTAACATGATGATATTATGTTATCATTGATGTTAATATGCTGAAAGAGAACTGGTAATATGCTAAAGAGTGAACCAGTAACATGATAAAGAGTGAACAGGATTATTGAAGTTAAGCAACTGACACAGTGAACCGGTAGGATGTTGTGAACCGGAACCGGTATGTCAGAACGAGAACCGGTATATGGAATGTTTTGTATCAAGGGTTCATATGGCATGACTACCGATTGGTAGTCTCGGCTTCAGGGTTTCCGGTTGAAGTGTTTCGAGCCTATGTGTTTCAACCGATGGCATTGTGTGATGAGTTATCATTGTAATGAAGATCAGATCATGTTGCCATGTCAGCCTTGTGCACGTGAAGGATCTTGCATGAAGGAGATTGATCCTATCTACCTCGAGAATGTGCAAAGTCTCTACAAATGGTGGAGAACACGTGATGGGTTATCGCCTCCAAGAAGCAGTGAAAAATGAACGATGGAGAATGTCTTGAGATCTGTTCAAGACCATTGTATTCAAATGCAAAGTGTTCAATGGTCAGGATTGAATCGACTAAATTTCTCAACCTAAGTGTTTAGGGTTTAGGGTTATGCTACCGACCTATCTTTTTCCTATAAGGTCGATGTTGTGTTTCATGTTGAGGTTGTTGGCAAATGTTGTGTGTGTATCTATGTGCGGAGATACATGATTCTTGCCAGGCCAATTGAGAGGATTGATACCTACATAGTGTGTGTGCAGAAGGAAGGAACTAAAGAAGATCTGCATTGGCATTGAGTGCTATTACCAGATCATTGTGATACCTATTGATCTCTAACCACTTCAACAGTTGGAAAATCCCTTAACAGGGTAGCTTTAACCAGCTTCCTGTAAATCCTTTAACAGGGTGACTCAAAGCCATTGAGTTCATAAAATCCTCTAACAAGGTAACCTCTAATAGGGTTTAACCCTTAACCGGGTATTCTAGCCATCCCTTAACTGGGTGATCCCTAACAGGATCAGTTCCTAATAGAACCTGTTATAACAGTCTTTAACTGGACTAGGCTCCTAATAGAGCAGACTTCTAAAGAGTTCAAAACAGCTTGTGGGTATTCATCCCCACTGTGGTTTTTCCTAGTTGGGTTTCCACGTGAAAAATATGTGTGTCATGTGTGATGCCTCTTTCATGTGATGTTTTTTTATTTCTTGTTTAGTGGTAAATCATTGTATCTCTGATGATAATTATCTATTTATGCATAAGGACAAAGAGGAAATGAGGGAGTAGGTTGTATGGAAAGTTAAAAAGATTGATCGGTTCATGTCTTTCACAGTTGCACTATGTTTAACCGGTAGTAATCTGGTTCAGACCGGTGTTAGGGATTGTCAGTAGTTTACATTCTGCAATCAAACCAGTTTAGGAAAAGTTTTTGTGCCTTTACTGATTCACCCCCCCTCTCAGTACCAGTTTGGTACTCACTATTCATCATTGAGTTATCAATTGGTATCAGAGCCCCCTCTAGGTCCTCTGTGTTGTAAACTTAACTGCTTGAGGGAAAGATCCTATTGTAATGATGAAGAGGGAAGGTCCAAAGTTCAACAGAGATGATTTTAAAATATGGAAAGACAGAATGAAGATATACATCAGAAGCATGGGTGCTCAGCACTGGAGATATGTTGAAAATGCCTATGCCATTCCTATTGGTACTCTCACCGATGATCAAAAGAGAGAGATCCAAGAGAATGGGCAAGTCATCAAAGCCCTAATATATAGTTTATCTAACATTGAGTTTATTGATGTCTAGGATAAAGAAAATCCCAAAGAAGTATGGGATACTCTTGAGAATATCTATGGAGGTGATGAGCACGTGAAACAAGCTAAGGAAGAAAGCCTTAGAGGAAAGTTTGAAGATATGCAGATGGTTGAAGGAGAGACCATTCAACAATATGGAATAAGAATCAAAATTGTTGTTGGAGATATCAAGAGTGCAGGTGGTCAAATGGAAGATTCCACTATTTTTAGCAAATTTTTGAGATCCTTATTACCGATCTATGCAATAAGGGTTGTTGCTATTCAGGAGTTGAGGTCAATAGACAATACAAGGGTGTCCCTAGACTCCATCATTGCAAAGTTAACAGCCTATGAGCTAAATAGCTTTGATGGCAGTGTTCAGAAGACTGAATCAACTTTTAGAGCATCTGTTACACCATCCAGAAAAGGAAAAGAAGCAAGCACCAACGGTGAAACAAGACAGAATAGAGAAATGGATGATGAGAAGATTCTGATGGAATTTGAAGCTCTTCTTTCCAAGAGACTTCCTAAGGGAACCAGTAAATATAGAGGTAAGCTTCCTTTGAAATGATTCTCTTGTAACCAGATAGGACACATTGCTATAAACTAGCCTAATGGTGATAGCAAGGACAAACTGGAAAGGTTCAAGAAATTCAAACAAGGAAACCGGAGAAACTATTTTGTAACAGTTGATGAAGGTGTCACAAATGAGGAATCAAAAGATGAAGAAAATGAAGATATTGTGTTTGTTGCAGTCAAGGAGGATGTGTCAGACAAGAAGGCTCTTGTTTCCCACTTTGATAATTCCAATGAGTGGATTATTGATAGTGGTTGCTCTCACCATATGACTGGTGACCGGAGCAAGTTTATATCTCTCGAAGAGTATGATGGTGGTGTGGTTCGTTCTGGTAATGATGCACCATGTATGGTCAAAGGAAGAGGGTCCATCTCTCTAAATGGAAAGAGCAGTGCTAACATTGTGTATTGGGTGGAAGGTCTCAGACACAATCTATTGAGTTTTGCCCAGCTAAATGATAGTGGACTCACTCTAGAATTCAAAAATGGAGTGTGCAAAATCAAAGGAAAGAATGGTGAACTGATGGCCACCGGTATGCAGACCAAAGGTAACTTATTTCAGCTGAATGCAAATATAAGTACATGTCTTATGGCTAAGTTTGATAATAGCCAGATATGGCATTGGAGACTCTACCATGTAAACTTTGATATTATAGTAAAGGCTATTAAGATCAAGGCAATTAGAGGACTATCGATGCTGAGCAAACCAGAAAATCCTTTGTGTAGAGAATGTCAACTAGGGAAAATGTCTTCCTCAACCTTCAAAGGTAAATCTTTCACTACTGACAACTTACTTGATCTTGTGCATACTGATTTGTGTGGTCCTATAAAAACTAGGAGTGTGTAGGGAGATAGGTATTTTATGATTCTTATAGATGATTGCTCAAGAATGATGTGGGTCACATTCTTGAAGGACAAGTTTGAAGCCTTTGGAAAGTTCAAAGCTTTCAGAGCACTGGTAGAAAAGGAAAGTGGTAGAAGAATCAAATGCCTTAGAATTGATCAAGGAGGAGAATTCACTTCCAGTGAATTCAACAAATATTGTGAAGAGAATGGCATCAAGAGGCAACTATTTGCCCCCAGGACTCCACAACAGAATGGCTTAGTAGAGATAAACAACTGGATGGTGGTTGAAGCGGCTAGAACCATGCTAATCCAAGGAAAGGTTGCTCACACCTTTTGGAGAGAAGTGGTGAGCACTGTAGTCTACACAATGAATCGGGTACTCATCAAGAAAGGAAATGATAAGACTCCTTATGAGTACTGGACCAGAAAGACACCAATGGCAAGCTACTTCAGAGTGTTTGGTAGTAAATGTTATATCAAGAGGAGTGAACATCAGAGCAAGTTTGATGCTAAATGTGATGAGGGAATATTCCTAGGGTATTCCACTAAGAGAAAAGCTCTCAAATGCTTCAACAATAGGACTCAGACAATTGTTGAAAGCATCAATGTTAGGGTTGATAAAAATTCTGAGAAATCAGAGGAAACTGGTACAGAGCATGTAGGAGATGAACTGGTAGTAACCTTCTAGGAACCGGTTGCTAATCAGCCCAGTACTAGTAATTGTGCTCCTACACCAGTAGATGATGATGCTGATGAAGATGATGAAGAAAAGAAAGAGGAAGCTGTTAAGAACATACCTAGGTATGTCAAACTCAATCATGATCCAAAGTAGATCATAGGAGACAAAGATGCAGGAATTCTTACAAGAAGAAAGGTCAGAGAAAGCTCATGTATGATCTCTAAATTGGAGCCTAAATCATTCAAAGAGGCACATAAAGATGAAGATTGGATCAAGGCAATGGAGGAGGAACTTGACCAGATAGAGAAGAATGGTACATGTCTTTGGTACCAGACCGAAGAATAAAAATCTCATTGGAACCAAATGAGTCTTCAGAAATAAGCTGAATGAGGATGGCATAGTGGTAAGGAACAAATCCAGACTAGTATGTAAAGGATATGCCCAAGAAGAAGGAGAAGACTATGGAGAAACCTTTGCTCCAGTAGAAAGATTGGCAGGAGTTCGTATGCTTCTTGCATATGCAACTTTTAAAGGATTCAAGGTATACCAAATGGATGTAAAATCTGCATTTTTAAATGGAATACTTGAAGAGGAGGTGTATATAGAGCAACCAGATGGGTTTTCCCTATCAGAAGACAGTGACATGGTGTGTAGGCTACATAAAGCCTTATATGGACTAAAGCAAGCACCAAGAGCATGGTATGAATGCTTGCATTCCCATCTTGTGAAGATTGGATTTGAAAGAACAAGTGAAGATAGAAATATCTACTTGAAATCAGAAGGAGGTCAGATTCTAATCTGCGAAGTATTTTTTGATAACATAATCTTTGGTGGAGATGACAAGATGAGTCATGACTTTGCAGATGAGACGAAAAAGGAGTTCAAAATGTCACTCATAGGGGAGATTAAGTTCTTCATCGGACTGTAGATTCAGCAAATGAAAAATGGAATCTTTATTACTCAGTCCAAGTATGTCAAAGAGGTGTTGAAGACCTTTGGCATGGAAGATAGTAAACCTGTTGGTACACCAATGGTGACCAGTTGTAAACTATCAAAAGAAGATGACTTGGCATTGGTAAATGAGAAGGAATACCGATCAATGATTGGTAAGTTGCATTATGTAGTGCATAGCAGACTGGACATTGCACATGTAGTGGGTATTACAGATTAGTTTCAGCAAAGCCCTGGAGAATCCCACTTGGTAGCAGTCAAGCGGATTCTTAGATATCTGAAGGGAATATTGACTATGGATTATGGGAACCATACAATAATGCTTTCAACTTGAAAGTGTTCACAGATGCTGACTGGGCTGGTAATGTAGATGATTGGAAGAGCACAATCGGTGGTGTATTCTTTCTTGGTGGTAGACTGGTCTCATGGATGAGTAAAAAGCAAAGTTGTATCTCTCAGTCTACAATAGAAGCGGAGTATGTTGCAGCTTTTATGAACTGCACCCAGACTATTTGGATGAAGCAAGTATTGAATGGCTTCAAAGTTCTTTATCGCCTCCAAGAAGTAGTGAAAAATGAATGATGGAGAATGTCTTGAGATCTGTTCAAGATTGTTGTATTCAAATGCAAAGTGTTCAATGGTCAGGATTGAATCGACTAAATTTCTCAACCTAAGTTTTTAGGGTTTAGGGTTTATGCTACCGACCTATCTGTTTCCTATAAGGTCAATGTTGTGTTTCATGTTGAGGTTGTTGGCAAATGTTGTGTGTGTATCTATGTGCAGAGATACGTGATTCTTGCCAGACCAATTGAGAGGATTGATACCTGCATAGTGTGTGTGTAGAAGGAAGGAACTAAAGCGGATCTGCATTGGCATTAAGTGCTATTACAAGATCATTATGATACTTGTTGATCTCTAACCACTTCAATAGTTGGAAAATCCCTTAACAAGGTAGCTTTAACCAGCTTCCTGTAAATCCTTTAATAGGGTGACTCAAAGCCATTGAGTTTAGAAAATCCTCTAACAAGGTAACCTCTAACAGGGTTTAACCCTTAACCGGGTATTCTAGCCATCCCTTAACCAGGTGATCCCTAACAGAATCGGTTCCTAATAGAAGCTATTATAATAGTCTTTAACCAGACTAGGCTCCTAACATAGCGGACTTCTAAAGAGTTCAAAATAGCTTGTGGGTATTCATCCCCACTGTGGTTTTTCCCAGTTGGGTTTCCACGTGAAAAATATGTGTGTCATGTGTGATGACTCTTTCATGTGATGTTTTGTTATTTCTTGTTTAGTGGTAAATCATTGTATCTCTGATGATAGACTATCTATTTATCCATAGGGACAAAGTGGAACTGAGGGAGTAGGTTTTATGGAAAGTTGAAAAGATTGACTGGTTCATGTCTTTCACAGTTACACTATGTTTAACCGATAGTAATCTGGTTGTACCAGTGTTAGGCATTGCCAGTAGTTTATAGTTTGCAATCAAACTAGTTTAGGAAAAAATTTTGTGCCTGTACTGATTCACCCCCCCCCCTCTCAGTACCGATTTGGTACTCACTATTAATCATTGAGTTATCAATGTGTTAGTGAATGTTATGTCATAATGAATGAATGTTATATTTTATTAATGGATGAAAAAATGAATGAATGTTAGATGTTAACGGGGAATTTAGAGTAATGTTAGGGGGGAGGGGCCAAATGAGCTTCAACCTTCACATGGTTGGCCCTATTAAGTAGAGAATATTAAACTATTCTCAAAACAAAGTGAAGCTCAATAAGATAACACACTTTTCAATATTTTATTATGTTTCCTAGTTAATCTTATTGAATAATGTATATTGAATCTTAATTGCAGGGTCCAATAGAGCCAACATGAACAACAACACCACAAGTAAGTGGTTTGTTTTTTAAGTTTTTTTTCATGATAATCTGGGAAGGTTCATCTGCAGTGTTGTGTAATTGTGAAGGTGAGAAATTTATATTTTTTGTGATTTTGACATTTTTTTTTTTTCCAGGTGTATGACTTGGAAGAGGTCAGTGATTACTATCAAAACAGGCGTCACTTTAATGAACTCATATCCATGTTTGTGATGAGCAACAACACTGGAAGGAAATTACATATTTATATATTCAAGATGATGAAAATGATAATGTTGCCACTACTATCATGAACCATTCTCCAGAGGCATGGGATCGTATGCAATTCAAAGATGTTGTAGTTAAAGTGGCCAAGTTTGAATTGTACTACAAAGTTGTACACTTTTATTCGTAAGATCACCCAGATCTTATTAATGACCTCTTGAATGTCCTTTCCCTTAGGGTAGACCACACACTAGTGGTTGACATCATGCATAAGGTATGGCTCTAAACTCTTTTTTTCTGTTACCATTCTTAGGATTACTGAGATGTCTTTCACTTGGGTATTAAGTTTTTCTAGATGTTCTCTTTAGCAACAATTTGGTTTGGAAAAATTTCATGACTATCTTTTGTTCTGTTGTATTTGTGATCCACACTAGACATCTCTGTCTTGTGAAGTCATACATGGTTGCAGTACAAAGAAACAATGTAGGTGTTGTTAATGATGCTTTGAATGAAATTTATGTAGAAGAGGAAGAATATGACTTCCAAAATCTACAGATATGCATGATAACTTTGATCAGATAGAGATTTCTCAGAGGGTGAGAGGAACTTCTCTATTGGTTCTTTCATTTAAGTTAAAGTGGGATGTAATTTAGCATTTGAATAGTTTTATAATGATCTTAAATTTCAATTAGGTTGAGAAACATGAACTTCTTGAATTCTAGTTAAAGGCTTTTCTATTGTGAATTTTTGAGGAGGCAAATGATTCTTGAATTCTGTCTAGTTATATTTATTGCTTGCTGAAAATTGTGAAATGCTTACTTATAAATGTTTATGAAGTTGTGCCTGTATAAATTAAAAGTATGATTCCTTGATGAAGATTGCTTCTGAAAATACCTGATTTAATTATATCAGATCAACAACAAACCAGTGCCTTCATCCCTTACTGATTTCACACTATTTCAAATTGAAAGATCCTACGTATAACCATGGAGACAGTTTTAATAACGTGTTTTCAAAACAAGACCATCACATCAAAAGCATCTATATGGATTGTAGCTGAAATGTAAAATTTAGTTAGTCTTATCGAATTTTAACTCTGCTCTGAAAGACCAATAAGACAATTTGAAACTTGCCAACCAACCTTTCAAACTGATGCTCAAACTGGAAATTATTCTCAATCACAATAGCATAAGATAGCACTGGTGCAATCTAATAAAATAGATTTACCACATGGAACTAATCAATCAATTGAAAACAATATACCATTCAGAATGAAAAACACTTGAAATTTATATTGAAAATAGATAATCAAACTAGTTGATTTCAATATGTATCATCCATCAACTTTGATATTTCCAGAAAACAAACTGCATAAGTGTTGTATAAAATTGTCTTGATAAGATCATAAAACTTGAGGTATCTCCCCTACTTGTTCTAAAAGATCCTCCATTTATAGATGATGATTCAGTTTGAAAGTGAAAGGGCATACGCTTTCATTAAAACTAAAACTAACAAAAACTAACTAAAAACTAACTTCCTAAAAATTGTCTTTACAATATGAACATATTATTAAAAACATAGAAAAACATGACTCTGGGCTCCAACTTAGACATTGGGTCTAGTCTCCCAGCATCTTTTTGTAGTTTTGGATATGCTCCAAGTACTTCTTTGACTTATATGTGTTTTCATCGTGGATGATATCCCTAGCAATGACTTCCAACGTCACAAAGTTTTCCATCTGTTTCACAGTCTTTTTCAATTCAATTCCATCAATTTAGGCAATATCAAGGGCGGCATTGAGAAGACTACGACATTATGAGTGTTGGCATATGCACACTCCAATGAGACATTGTATGTGATTGAAGGTTTTGTCATTGATTGCAACCTTACAATCCTATGGCACCGGCAAGGCATTACACCGGCAAGGCATTACATCGGCAAGATAGTTCACCGGCATCAATAGATCACACTCTACACCGACACAGAGAAAGGAAGCATATCGGCTCAGAGGCCAATTTTGTTATATTACATTTTGTTTATTATTGTAAAAACCTTGTAAGCCGACTTGGCAAGTTGTAAAATGACTCTTATATATAAAAGAGATCATTGTAGACATTTTGTAAGTGATGAAAGCGAAAAAGGAAGATATTAGGCAGACCTACTATGTGAAATATAGGTTAAAGGTTTTATGTAAAGAACAGAGCAGAAACTGGTACTGGATTAGGCATTATAGATGCTATTGTAAAGCAGTACAAGATATTGGATTTGTATAATCCACATTGTAAGTCAGTGAGACTTCCCATTAAGCAGTGAGCTCTAGGTAGTTGGCCTTCCTGCATGTGCAGGCCCCACTTTTGTAAGTTGTAACGTCATAAATTGTACGCACTTGCTAAAGCAGTACAATTTAACACCTAGTTTAGCACCCGCCTTGGCACAGTTGCATTTTACATTAGATTTCCCCTTTAGCACTTAATTAGTCAAATTAATTAGGTCTTAAGGTTCTATTTCATCATTTTCCACATCATAAAGTCGGGCCCTTTCATTAAAGCGTGCCCATTTCACTTTATTCTTCCAATACATCACTTAATCAAAAACCCTAATTAGGCCCTATTCTGAGCTTGGGGGCTTGATTTCGAGGGTCAAAACATCTCGAAATCACCTGTAACTTCGGGATTCTCTCTAAAATCATCATATCTGACGGCCCTGAAAATTTGGTGAAAAGTTGTCGGGACCATGGCGCCCGGAGTGCACACGGTCCCGGACATTTTTCCTGAAATTTTAGGAGTGCGATCCAATCATAAAATAAAGCTTAACCCCAAGAAATTGGTGGGATATTCAATCTCTAGGTCGGCCAAAAGTTGGAATTAAGACCTAGGGTTTCATACATAAGAGCTCTCTTTCTTCATTTGAAGGGATCGGATTTTTGTTTTCAGAAACCTCATATGTAGCGAAAGAGCAGATCTTTGAAGACTTCAACAACATTCAACATCCCTCTATCAAGCATTTATCAATTCCATTCATCCATTTAGGGCTTGGAAGACATTGAAGAACAATAGGAGATTACCGACTGAAGATTGGCTTGTACTCCTCCCTTGAGGGTTGGGTATGATTTCATGTCATTTTCATGTCTTGGCATAAGCTTCAATATCTCATTTATTCATGCTTTAGATCACTTTGCATCTTGATTTAGAGCATTTACATTATCATTAACAAGCAATTAGGGTTTACTTTCTAGGTTGCTCTAGTTTGCTTACTTGCATTTTAGATCTTGCACACACACAAGGTCTGCACACACATTACTTTTACAATACAACTTGGCTATTCATGGAGGTGGAAATCACCGAAGCGGGGGTTTGACTAAGGCAAAACCCTATATAGCTGCCCAAACACCTTTTTCAGATATAAGTGTAGGTTTCGAGACTCGGACGACGCCGCAGGTTGCAGATCCGAAAAAAGCAGGTCGAGACAGCACCCCACACCAAATTGCAGAGCAGAATACCAGGACAGGGGCGTGGGGCACCCTGGTCCTGTCAGGATAGGGGCACTGGGTGCCTTGGTCCCTGGGACAGAGGTGCTAGGCGCCCTGGTCCTCCTGACAGACAACATTTTAGACAATTTTCCAGAGTGCAAAACAATGGTTTTAGGTGCAGTTTCAGGTGTAGAATCAGGACAGTGGCGCCCATGCCCCCATCCCGAACATTTCCACTCAGATTTTGACTCTGGGTACACATTTGCATTCTTGTCTTATCTTTGTATTTACAGCTTTCCATTGTTTAAGTTCAATTCTGCAATCTTGTTATTAGTTCATACTTGCATTTTAGGGTTAGGAATTGGACTTGCATAATCTTACCTTTCAATTACAACAAAGGAATAGAAACCCTAATAGGTAGCCCGTGGCTCTCTCTTTCACAAAAAGAAGTAGCCAATTTTGTGATACCTCTAGGCTCTTTCGTATTCCATAATGTGTGACAAGAGGTAGGATTAGGACATGATAACCTAGTCTCGCTTTTTCCCTCACACATTTTGGTGAACCCGACGTGAATCTATCATTGCTTCTTCTTGCATTGCATTTGTTAGATCTAGATCTAGATTTAGTGTGTTTTCATTTCATTTTCATTAAAAAGAAAAAAAAAAAAAAAAGAGTGTGTTTCTTTGCATTGTGTGTTTAAATTTCATGCAACTTTTATTTCAAACTGTCGGACTTTTATTTGTAAAATGTTCATGCTTATGATGATTATTATGAGTATAGCCAAGATGAATTAGATGAAGCTTTAGATGAGTTTTTGAACCCTAAGAATGCCAAACCTTCATTTTACCAAAAACTCATAAACCTTGTTACTATGCCATTTCGTTGTGATGAGAAAGATAAGTTGAATGAGTCCTCTCAAGGGTACATTCCTATCAACTCTTCCACTAAATCTAGTAACATGGTTGTTTTCAACAATCCCCTCTATGAGGAGATGTCTCCTTTTGAATCAAAAGATAAACCTTTTAATAGATATGATCATGCTTTGTTGGATGATGCTCTTGATGACTTTGTGGCTTTATCGAAATCTTTAAACAAGAACGAGACTTCTAAATTAGTTAACATGATAAACTTGAATGAGCATAAAAAGCCTCTCTTTGAGGTCCAAGGTGCTTATCCTTCTCCCACCTTTCAAGTTCCTAAATCACCTCTCCTTACTGTCCAAGGAGGGTATGATCATGATTCCTTTCGTACTCCGAATAAACCAATCATCACTATGCAAGGAAGAAAACCTATAAGTCCTTATAGTTATGCCAAGCAAATAACTAGAGAGAGTTATCATGTGGTCACCCATACTTATCATACCAGAAATAATAGGTAGCCTAGTCCTCCTCCTGTTATTCTGGTTTCTCTTCCGAATCCTCAACCAATTCTTCCGCAAGCTCCACGTATTTCACAAGTTCTTAGTAAGGAATATAATCTCATAGAACAACTTAAAGTTACCCCTGCTAAGATATCCCTTTGGGATTTGATTCAAACTTCTTCCGCTCATCATGGAATGTTACAAGATGCTTTGAAAGATTTGAATGTTCCTCCACTGAACACATCTAGTAATATAGCATCTTTGGTTAACTCTATGATGAATCCTAAAGCCCAAATTGTGTTTACCCAAGATGAATTGCCTACTAGTGAAATTCAACATCAATATGATCCCTTGATGATTGTGGTTATCATGAAAGACACTGCTATAAGACGAACACTAGTAGATAATGGCTCTGGTCTCAATGTGTGTAGCATTAATCTTTTGCATAAGATGAATGTGGATACATCTCTAATTGAGCCGGACTCTCATCCTATTCGAGGCTTTGATAATGTGGCTAAAACTTCATTAGGTACTATCACCTTACCCATCACAGTGGGGCCTGTTACTTTGCCTACTCCTATCCATGTTATGTCGGGAAATCTAACATACAACTTGTTATTAGGGAGACCTTGGATTCACAGTATGCAAGCTGTCCCCTCTACATTGCACAGACAAGTTAAGTTTATCTATAACAATAAGACATATACCTTGATAGGTGATACTAATTTTCAAGCTTGTTTGCAAACATCTACTTCCAAGGGGGGTTCTTCTAAGCCGTCCTCATCTAGTGATGACTCTTTAAACAAGATACCTATCAATGAGTCCTCGCTCTCTGATGATCAAAATTCTTTGGATGAGTCTAGAGCTCCTGAAGAAGACTCTTCTCGACTTGAAACTACACATAAGAAGGATTTTGATCCTGAGAAGGTTCTTGCAGACGACGATTGGGGATCCCTTGATTTTAATCCCACCTTTGTAGGTGAATATAAGGTTCCTTCTAGAGAGCTTAAAGCTGAAAAGAAGGAAGAAGATAAAAATCAATCAACATTACCTGAACCTATGAGTAATAATTTTGTGGCCGCTTCTCAAACTTCTTCTCCCCGCACCTCTAATTCTGAAGAGTTTGATTCTTTGTCTTATGAAAAACCGCCTTCTCTGTTTGAAATGGCTGATCGTTATGGTCATGGTTTTCGCATTTTTGCTAAGCATGGGTATCATGGAAATGGATGTGGTGCTCACGAACAAGGGATAAAGGTTCCTCTAGAGAATAATCTTCACAACCATGCCTTTGGACTTGGCTATAATCCCTGTAAGCACACTAAAGCTTCTAAGAGACCATGTATTAGTGTTAATACTATTTCTACATCTCTATCAATGCAACACCTCGGGTATATTGATGAAGATCCTTCGTGTGCTTATGCTTTTGATGTTTTCCCTACCGATGATGCTTTAGCTGAATTTTTAGGAGCATATGATACTCTTCCTCGTTATCATCACAATAGGGGACTCCCTTATTGTTTAAACACTGAAGCCTATTTTGGAAAAGAGACGAATAATGATGAGATTGTGAAAGAATTCCCTCAGCTAAAGGATACTCCTCAACAAAGTAATCTTCTCATAAGTGACACCACTAATGTTAAGATGGATCCTTGCAATGAAGAAAAAGTTATTAAAATTGGAAAATGTTTGGATGAAGAGGAACAAAAACAATATGAAGATTTATTGCATGAATTCCCCGAGATCTTTGCTTGGACATACTCTGACATGCCTGGTATAGATCCTAAGATTGTTACTCATAACATTGTCTTATTTCCTAATGCTAAGCCCGTGAAACAAAAGATTCGAAAAATGAATCCTAAGGCGGCTCTGCTTGTTAAGGCTGAGATTGAAAAGTTATTGGAGGCTGGATTTATCCGCCCTATTGATTATTCCCCATGGATTTCAAATATTGTCGCTGTGGCTAAACCAGATAATAAAATAAGAATGTGTACCGATTTCTGAGATTTAAATAAGGCTTCTTTAAAAGATGATTTCCTTCTTCCGAACATTGACATGATAGTTGATTCTACGACAGAACATGCCTTGTTATCCTTCATGGATGGTTTTTCAGGATACAATCAAATTTTCATTAACCCTCAAGATCAATTCAAAACTGCTTTCACCACTCCTTGGGGTACATTTTGTTGGATAATGATGCCTTTTGGACTTAAAAATGCCGGTGCAACTTATCAACGAGCGATGACCCTTATCTTTCACGATTACATGCATAAGATTCTAGAAGACTATGTTGATGATGTTTTAGCCAAATCCATTCTTCGCATAGATCATATTAAGATCCTTCGTCAAATCTTTGAAAGGATTCATAAATATCACATGCGCTTGAATCCCCGAAAATGTGTTTTTGGTGTGGATAGTGGAAAACTATTAGGATTCATAGTTTCGCATCGTGGGATTGAGGTGGATACTAAGAAAATAGATGCTATTGTCAACATGCCACCTCCTAGAAATGTGTCTCAACTCAAAAGCTTACAAGGAAAAATTCAAGCTATTCGTAGGTTTGTATCTCAACTTGCGGATCGTACTTTTCCTTTCACTCAACTTCTCAAAAAGAATATCACTTTTCAATGGAATGAGGATTGTCAGCAAGTATTTGAAGATTTAAAAATGTATTTGGCTAATCCTCCTATCCTTCGACCGGCTGAACCTTCTAAACCCTTCCTTCTTTATACGGCTGCGTCCTCTCATGCTCTTGCAGCATTATTGGCACAACATGATAAAGATGGTAAGGAGTGTCCAGTTTATTATATAAGTTATACCTTACCCGATTATGAGACTCGATATTCTGCGATAGAAAGACAATGCTTGGTCTTGGTGTTTGCGACTCAGAAATTGAGACATTATCTCTTAAACTCAGAAGTCCACATCATGGTAAAGTTTGATCCGTTGAAGCATCTTTTCTCTAAAACCGATTTATCAAGATGCCTAGCTAAGTGGGTTATGATGTTAACTGAATTTGACCTTAAATTTGTTTCACAAAGGGCAATTAAAGGGCAAGCGTTGACCGATCACCTAGCTGAGGCCCCTTCACCTTTCTCCTTCCCTAACCCTGAGTCTTTTCCTGATGACTTCATTCTTTGCACAGAGAAAGATGAAACTTGGGAGTTATATTTTGATGGCTCTAAGTGTCGTATGGGATCGGGGGCAGGTGTCGTTTGATGTCTCCTACAAAGAGGTCTATTCCCTTATCTTATCATCTCAATTTCCTATGTACCAATAACATTGCTGAGTATGAGGCTCTTATAGCAGGAATAAAGGCAGCCTTAGCTCTGAGTATAAAACACATACATATTTTTGGAGATTCTCAACTGATTATAAGACAAGTAACAGGACTGTATCAAGCAAAACAAGACAAGTTATCACAATATAAAGATCTTGCTATCTCTTTGTTACAAAAATTTGATTCTTACACCATAGAACCTGTTCCTCGAAAAGATAATCGACATGCAGACGCAATGGCATGTGTGGCTTCTCTTGTATCTTTAGAGGACCCTGTGGTTGATCTTAAATTTGTTATTCACAACCTTACTTCTCCAGCTATTGTAGATGATTCCAGCCTGGTGACATGTTGCAACTTCATAGACCTGGATGAATGGTACTCGCATATCATAAGATACTTGACTGATGGTACCTTTCCTGATTCCGCCAATAGCAACACCAAGGCTAGAGTTCGCAAGTTGTCTGCTAGGTATATCATTCTTTCTAATGTTCTTTACCGAAGGGGTTATCACAGTCTTCTCCTTCGCTGTCTTAACAAATCAGAAATCCCTATTGCTCTTGAAGAGGCGCATTCAGGTGCCTATGGGGGGCATTTTGGAGGTAAATCCTTGGTTCAAAGATTACTTCGTATGGGATATTATTGGCAAACTATGCAGCAGGATTCTTTTTCATTTGTTAAGAAATGTCACCAATGCCAACAACACAATAATTTGATTCATGCTCCTGCCCAAGAACTCCGTTCTCAGGTAGCTTCTTGGCCCTTCTCTGCATGGGGGTTGGATCTCATCGGTAAAATCTCTCCTCCTTCATCTCAAGGACATGTTTTCATTATAACTGCAACAGATTACTTTACAAAATGGGTAGAAGTTGTTCCTCTTCGCTCCACTACAGCTGAAGTGATTTGTCGATTTCTTCTAGAAAACATTATTTCTCGATTTGGGATACCTTCCACTATAATCTTTGATAATGGGACATCATTTAAGAATAAAGACGTGAAGCAATTCCTTGAGAAATATCATATCAAACATTGATTTTCTACACCATACTATCCTCAATCAAATGGTCAAGCCGAATCATCCAATAAAATAAATGAACAAATTCTTCGCAAAACCGTGAATAAGCATGGTAAGGATTGGAGTACTCAGCTAATCTATGCTCTTTGGGCCTACCAAACGAGTGTACGAATTGCCATGGGAACTACTCCTTATAATCTTGTTTATGGTGCTGATGCTATTATGCCTTTAGAATTAGATATTCCATCACTTAGAGTTTCTCTCAAAGGTATAATAGATGATGACTCATATAGAGAACAAAGACTTCAACAGCTTGAGATGCTTGATGAACAGCATATAAATGCTCTTGAGCATATTCAAGCGTATCACAAAAATCTACAACGAAACTATAATGATAAGGTTATTCAACGTTCCTTCTCAGTGGGTGACTTAGTGCTCTATGAGAATCAACGCAATGTGAATGCCTTACCTGAAGAAAAGGGAAAATTCAGTCCTAATTGGCTTGGACCGTATATCGTTATTGAAGATTATGGATCAGGTGCTTACAAAATAGCAGATGTAGATGGTACGCCTCTTAAAGACCCTATAAACGCTATGCACTTGCGTAGATACTATGCTTAATGCCTCATTCCTTATCATTTATCTATTTCCTTTCTCACTTCTTCCAAATTGGATAATATGTTAACATATCTTTGATTAGAACAAATAGAATTAAATGATGTTTTGTTTAATCTATATTGCTTCGTTCCTGACAAGCATGTGTCTTTACTTTATGGTTTGTCTTGAATTCATTTATGTAAATTACAAAAGATTTACATTTTCATCATGTTGACATATTAAACAATGTTTTTATTTGTTAAGTTGAATCATGTCATGTTGTGTTTAAATTCAAATTAAATCACATTGGTTATATGATTCGTAGGCTTAATACATACTTTCTTCCTTATCATCAATATAGTACTTGATCAAATATTTTAATTAAGTCACACATGTATCAATTTAATCATGGAGCATTGAGAAATCAATCACATGGAAATTAAATTCAGAACATACATGTACATCTACCAAATGTATTAACTTTAATCACAATACACATTGTTTAGGCATTAAAGATAACACGTTTGAAACAAAGAAGCATGTATATATATATATAGATATGTGGATCAATATACAAAGGTAGGTCACTACACGTCCAAAATGTGACCTACCCTACATCATAAGATCATCTCCTATCCCTAGGGCTGGTGGCTGGAGAGTGACGACTAGATGCTCCCTCCTGATCCGGCCATGCAGGTGGACCCATGGGGGTATACCGTGATATAGATAGTGAATGGCTCTGAGAGGAACTCCTACGATCCCTATCCATAAGGATAGCACGATACGAGGTAGCCTCGGCCTGAGCTACTGCTAGATCACGCTGTGCTCGCTGAAGGTCCTCTGATAGAGCTCTCTCTCTCTCCCTCCATATCTCTACCTGTACTCGAAATGGGGAAAACAAATCATCATGCCGACCCACGTTCCCTTGAGGTCTATAAGCAACCTGTGAGGAACTAGGGATCTGCGCTGTCGTAGAGATATTTGTCACTGCTTGCTGGATCAAGGAGTGCCACTCCTGCACATTAGCTGTAGCAGTAGAACAGATTTTGTGTTAGTTCCATTTTATATCATCAAAACATCAATCAATCAATATAAACCTACTATACCTGGATCTCCCTCACGCCAGTAGGGATCGTGATATGGTAGCATCTGTGACTGGGAACTACTAGGCTCCCCATGCTCGAGCGATCTGTGCGCGATAGGTGCAGGTCTCCGTAGCGCCTCGTGTTCCCCCTTTTGGGGAATAACGGGAGGATCTAAGGCTACGGTATCATCCCCTGAATGGTGAGGAGCTGCATCTGACTCCTCCTCATCATCTCTATCCTCATCTGCATCCTCGTTCTCCTCATCATCATCTCTCTCCTCCTCATCGTCATCCTCGTCCTCCTCCTCCTCGGCACTAGGCTCATCTCCTATAGGCAGATCAGGACCTCCTGCCTCTTCATGATCCTCTCCCTCCTCTGGCTCCTCCGATCTAGATCCCTGATCCTCATCTCGATCTCCATGCCTCCATGGACCTGGATGGCCTGTCGGGTGATCTGGTGGAAAGATAGGCCCTGGGTATGATCTCATAAACTAGGAACGATACCTGCGCTGTGCCCTGGGGTCTGCAGCATATTCAATGACCACATCCTGATCAGACCCCTCTATATCTGTGATCTCGATATCGTCTATCGTCAGTCTCGCTACTGCTCTGGGTCTGGGAAGGACTCGTGAGTGTCGAGTGTAGATGGGCACATCGGCTGGGACACACTGCTCTAGCCTGAACTGCCTCCGTACTCGGTCAAAGTAGAATGGGACTATGATGTGTGGATATCGTCCTCTCAGTAGGCAGGTCCTCTGTAGGCATGCTAACTATCTCTCCATCCCATCCCATCTATGCATCCGCAAATATGGTCTCCACACGGTCACCTCGGCTATCAATCTGTCAACTATCACTCTCCAATACAATAGATCTCTAAATCTCCACTCGCTGGTAAGTGGATAAGCAAATACCCTAGGTCACTCACTAGCCATACTCATCAGATAGCCGATAGGCCTGGTGCATGTAAAGTGCTCAAATATCCACACCTGCAGAAGTGTGCATGTCATCAAGCTGTAACCCTGTCCAAAAACATACTCCTCGAGGTTGTGATAGAGATGTGCAAGCATACTCCGACCCCAGGCATATACTCTCTTGTGTCTCTCCATAGGCCTGATGCACCATGTGAGACCCCCATGCATGTGTGTACCTTGCCCATTAGGGCAGACGGCTAGTGCAATGATGGCTATCATAAGATGTCTCATGAGGGGCACCTCTCCTGTAGGATGTAAGAGCCAGCTGACCATGATACGACCTCTCGTCTCACTCGACATGACTCTCCCTATGCAATATACCTACTCCCTCTGATGATCCTCTACTGACCGATCGGTCGCATATGTCATGGTAGCTCCTCTGATCGGTAGGCGAAGAATGTGGTACACATCCTCAAGTGTCACTGTCATCTCCCCTACTGGAAGCTAGAATGTGCATGTTTCAGGATCCCATCGCTCCATGAGTGCCATCAACATCGCGAGATGAAATCGGATGGCCGACATAAGAATCATAGACCACAAACCTACTATCAACAATGTGTCTCTCTCTGCCTGAGTAAGTCGGGGAGTCTGATCTCGCAAACTGTGAAGAATCTACCCCGTTGTGTGCTCTCTCATGTATGGGAGACCCTGCATCACAAAAACATAACTATAATCAGTACTCAATCATCAAAAATCATTCATGCAAACTGTCGAACATCGTATGCTAACCCTGGCATTTCTCGCCAAGTCCTGATTGGGACCATGGCACCCTGAAGGGACCATGGCACCCTGAAGGGACCATGGCACCCTGAGGGGACCATGGCGCCCCACAGGGACCATGGCGCCCTATGTGGGACCCACGGTCGGGTTCCAGGGCCCGCAAATGATCACAAAAAGTCAAATGCAGAAAATCAAAAGTCAAAGTTCAGTCAACTCACCTCGTCCAGTGGCTCTTTGTCGATCACGGCCTGTCGCATGATCTCAATCCTCGTGGGACACTCCGGTCATCATGAAGGCATGATGATGGCTATGTGGGATCCGCTGCAATGAATAGTACTCAGAATCAACAAAGTGACAAGTGCAAATGTTACTTTCAATGGTATATACTTTCATTCTTTTACATTTACTTTCAAAACCCTAATTTTCCTCTATCACTCATTTCATCATAACTTGAGTTTGGGAGATGCGATTTTCAAACCGTTTGTTGCATAGGAATTGTATTTTCACTCCCCTACTCTCGGGATGTTCCAAAAAGTGCTCTAATGAAGCCTTTTCAGTGAACATCCCTCATCAATACTCTCTTACATAATTTGTCGTAAGTAAACATGTTACCCTGTTTCACCTCCCTAATAAGCAAGCCGAAAAAGGGGGGGGCATATAGCTACTCGCAAATTTCATCACCTTCCTTAGTAAGCATTAGGTGATTTTGTGATCTAATGTGTGTTTTGTAGGGTGCGGTTCCTAACTGTGTACTGTAGATACCGCTGGGGGCTTCGTCTGACAACTTATGGATATATCCTTTTTCAAATGATGTTTACTTTCTGTACTTTAGCTTGCATATGCACGTAGTACTCATATGACCGCTAAAGTGGGGGCTAAACGTAACGTCATAAATTGTACGCACTTGCTAAAGCAGTACAATTTAACACCTAGTTTAGCACCCGCCTTGGCGCAGTTGCATTTTACATTACATTTCCCCTTTAGCACTTAATTAGTCAAATTAATTAGGTCTAAAGGTTATATTTCATCATTTTCCACATCATAAAGTCGGGCCCTTTCATTAAAGCGTGCCCCTTTCATTTTATTCTTCCAATACATCACTTAATCAAAAACCCTAATTAGGCCCTATTCTGAGCTTGGGGGCTTGATTTTGGGGGTCAAAACATCTCGAAATCACTTGTAACTTCGGGATTCTCTCTAAAATCATCATATCTGACAGCCCTGAAAATTTGGTGAAGAGTTGTCGGGACCGTGGCGCCCGGAGTGCACATGGTCCCGGACATTTTTCCCAAAATTTTAGGAGCGCGATCCAATCATAAAATAAAGCTTAACCCCAAGAAATTGGCGGGATATTCAATCTCTAGGTCGGCCAAAAGTTGGAATTAAGACCTAGGGTTTCATACATAAGAGCTCTCTTTCTTCATTTGAAGGGATCGGATTTTTGTTTTCAGAAACCTCATATGCAGCGAAAGAGCAGATCTTTGAAGACTTCAACAACATTCAACATCCCTCTATCAAGCATTTATCAATTCCATTCATCCATTTAGGGCTTGGAAGACATTGAAGAACAATAGGAGATTACCGACTGAAGATTGGCTTGTACTCCTCCCTTGAGGGTTGGGTATGATTTCATGTTGTTTTCATGTCTTTGCATAAGCTTCAATATCTCATTTATTCATGCTTTAGATCACTTTGCATCTTGATTTAGAGCATTTACATTATCATTAACAAGCAATTAGGGTTTACTTTCTAGGTTGCTCTAGTTTGCTTAGTTGCATTTTAGATCTTGCACACACACAAGGTCTGCACACACATTACTTTTACAATACAACTTGGCTATTCGTGGAGGTGGAAATCACCGAAGTGGGGGTTTGACTAAGGCAAAACCCTATATAGCCGCCCAAACACCTTTTTCAGATATAAGTGCAGGTTTCGAGACTCGGACGACGCCGCAGGTTGCAGATCCAGAAAAAGCAGGTCGAGACAGCACCCCACACCAAATTGCAGAGCAGAATACCAGGACAAGGGCGTGGGGTGCTGTCTCGACCTTTTTTTTTCTGGATCTGCAACCTGCGGCGTCGTCCGAGTCTCGAAACCTGCGCTTATATCTGAAAAAGGTGTTTGGGCGGCTATATAGGCTTTTGCCTTAGTCAAACCCCCGCTTCGGTGATTTCCACCTCCACGAATAGCCAAGTTGTATTGTAAAAGTAATGTGTGTGCAGACCTTGTGTGTGTGCAAGATCTAAAATGCAAGTAAGCAAACTAGAACAACCTAGAAAGTAAACCCTAATTGCTTGTTAATGATAATGTAAATGCTCTAAATCAAGATGCAAAGTGATATAAAGCATGAATAAATGAGATATTGAAGCTTATGCAAAGACATGAAAACAACATGAAATCATACCCAACCCTCAAGGGAGGAGTGCAAGCCAATCTTCAGTCGGTAATCTCCTATTGTTCTTCAATGTCTTCCAAGCCCTAAATGGATGAATGGAATTGATAACTGCTTGATAGAGGGATGTTGTATGTAGTATGTTGATAGAGACTATGATTGACAGTAACAACTTCACCATTATGGGGAAATTTCAAACACTTGTGAATAGGAGAAGCAATAGCTTTCATGGAAGATAGCCAAGGATAGCCTAGCTTCACACGAAATTGTTCGGATGATGGAATAATAGCAAAGTCCACATCAAGGGATTTGTTATGGACCTCAACAGGGAATGTAATAGAACCAATTGCAGGAGAAGAAAATGCATCAAATAGTTTCACAACCACATTTGTTTCATCATAGCTTACTTGATTCAATTGCAAAGTAAAAAGAAATTCTTCAGTAATGACATTAACCATACAAGAAGGATCAATAAGCACTCCACAACAAGGTGTATTCTTGACTTTTGCAACTATATATAAAGGACCATCAGGTGCCCTGATAGTTTCACTGGAATCAAATGTGATGGAAGGTTCTTTAGAGATTTTCTGCTGCTCCACAAAGTTAATCACATTCAGAGTCATAGACACGAGATCATCAGGTGAGATAGAGGAATCAGTAGTATCAATCGCATTAGAGGTATGAGAAGGCAATGGATCAGTAAAAATCTGAAGATTTTGGTTAGGAGGAGCTACAGATGTGTTGCCTTTATCATTCACACCAGAAACAGAGATAGTATTATTATCAATCAAATCTTGAATTTTACCTTTTAAAGCAAAACATTTTTCAGTATCATGCCCAGGATGACGATGAAATTGACAAAAAGATTTGTTATCAAAATAGGGTGAATTAATCTTTGTAGGATCTATTTGCCTTATAGGAGGAAGAGTAAGCACATTTTGTTCCAATAACTTATTCATAATACTATGCAATGATTCATTCAAAGGAGTGAACTTTCTTTCTTTCTTGAAAAACTTAGAAATAGGAGGCACACCTGATGTCGCATTCACATTGTTGTTGATGATGTTTTCATTGAATTTAATGGACTCTCTATTCGGTTTAAACTTCCCAAATGGTTGTTGACTACTATCACCCTTATCACTCGGAGCCATAGGATTTGCTTGTTCCATTTGACTCACAGTCAGTTGATAATGGTGAAGAGTTGCGCACAACTGTTGGAAAGAAGTAAACTCAGAAAACAAGAGTTTTTCTCTAACATCTTTTTGTAAATTAGAAATAAAGATTCTTTGAATATCATTGTCAGGTACTGGAAAGGAAATTTGAGCATACAAATGCTTATATCTACCAATGAAATCAGTCACTTTTTCTTTAACACCTTGTTTACAATGCATTAAATCAATCAAAGTAACTTTAGGACTTATATTGTTTTGAAATTGTTGAATGAAAGCATTTGCAAGTTGTTCGAAAGAAGAAATAGAATAGGAAGGCAACGAGTAATACCATTGTAGGGCTTTGTCTCTTAATGTTCTAGTAAATAGTTTTGCAAGCAACCTTTGGTCATAAGCAAAATCGGTACATATTGTTTGAAATGTCTTAACATGTGTTAGAGGATCACCCTTACCATTATAAAGCTCCAAATGCGGAATTTCAACATGTTTAGGGGGAATAGCTCGAACAATGTCAAGAGAAAGTGGGCTCGCAACATCAAATGTGGGCACACTAAACTTAGATTGATTCATAGAGGCAATTTGTTGCTATAAAGAAGAGACAGTTTGTGCAAGATTGTTAATGGTCGCTTCAGTCGAAGAGTTCATATTAGACGTGTTAGATTGTGATGGAGGTGTTATGTTATTGAAAGAAGGTAGAGAGTAAGGTGGTGGGATACTATGATAGTTAGTCATAGGAGATGATTGGAAAGGAGGAACACTACAAGGAGGAATGGAAGGGTTAAATGAATTGCCCCCTTGCGTCATGTTCATTTGTGGAGATATAATAGGGACACTCATTGAAGGAATGAATGAAGAAGTCGGATTGAATGAAGGAAGAGGATTGATTGAAGAAGAGGGATTGCCCCCATGACTGGTGATAATAGGAGGAATGTCTTGTATTGAAGTAGTCATTATGTTTGATGTAAAAGTAGGTATACTAGCAATAGAAGTTGTCAAAGGAATAGAATGATTAACTTGAGTAGGAGGTTGTGTATAACCCAAAGTTTCGGCACAACTCTTCATAGGCATCACATTCGAATCCACAATGTGTGCAATACCACACAAAATATCAATTCCATTCTTATCACTTTGAATCATATGTTTTAGACCCTCAATTAAGGAAAGAGCTTCACTATCAGGGTATTCTTGAGACATCCATTGTCGAAAATCATCAAATTGGTTATCCAATTTCAAAAGTTGTTCTACAGAAACCTCATGGAGAACTTCTTCATCATTAAGAGGATTAGAGGAATTACCCATGTCCTCGTTAAAGAGGCCATTCAAATTAGGTTCCATCTCCTCAGTAATTAAACCTTGGAAAGACTTAATTCTAAGGCTTCGTCTAACGAGAATAGTGTAAGTAGGGCTTATTGTTGTAAAACTCATGCACTAAAGAAAGAAAGAAGATTTTGAATTTTAGAGGTAGCAAATTTCAATAAAATAAGCCAATCTCCTAGATTTAAGCTGTTAAATGCAATCAGGACAATCTCCCGAAATTTTGGAAAAAATGTCTGGGACCGTGGCGAACGGAGTGCACACGGTCCTCGCAACTTTTTTCGAAATTTTCAGGGATGAAAGTTATGATGATTTTAAAGCTAATCTGAAAAAATTGAGTGATTTTACGATCTGTAGATAGGCCAAATTAAAGTTGCAATCTCAAAATTGAACCCTACCAAGATTGTTGAAAAATGTAAAATTTGAATTTTGAAAAAGAGAGGGAAACTGAAATTTTGAATCTTATGATTTTAGAGGGAATACTAAAAGCAATGCAAGTTTTGAAATTTAAAAATTGACTCGATTTTATGCAAAATTCGAATTTGAAAGTGGAAATCAAGGTTGTTGCAATTAAACACTTAATTTCAAAAGTCACAAACTGCAAAAATTTGAATAAAGCATTGAAATTTCGGATGAATGCTAACACACTTTTCAGATTTAGGACTGTAAGAAACACAATTTCGACATGAATTTTAATTTCAAATTTTTTTGAATGATTAGAAGCCTTAATCCAAGCAATCACTAGACCAACTTTGACTTTAATTTTGAAAGTGTTAAAATTGATAAAATCAGCCAAAATTCTGGATTTTAGCAGAAAAATACAATAAGATCTAGCTCCCGAAATTTTGGAAAAAATGTCGGGGACGATGGCGCTCAGGGTGCACACGGTCCTTGCAACTTTTTTCCAAATTTTTAGGGATGAAAGATATTGTGATTTTATTGCGGAATCCCAAGTTACAGCCGATTTGGAGGTGTTTTGATCAGTGAAATTATCAGTCAAAGGTTGAATCAAGAAGGTCTTAAAAATTAGGGTTTTGACATTTAACCACTTAATTTTCAGAATTAAAGCACAAATATGAATTGACAATTTGCAATAGAAGGGTAGATTTGAAACAAGCATTAACAATTAAACATTTCACAAGTTTAATTACTTAAAAAGAAAATTTTAGGGTTTTTATGCAATCAACCTCTAAAATTTGCAAAAGATCAAACATGGAAATGTAATTAAGGAAGCAAATTTTTCAGATCTAACCATGAATAATCATGGAGACAATTTTAATAATGTGTTTTCAAAACAAGACCATCACATCAAAAGCATCTATATGGATTGTAACTGAAATGTAAAATTTAGTTAGTCTTATCGAATTTTAACTCTGCTCTGAAAGACCAATAAGACAATTTGAAACTTGCCAACCAACCTTTCAAACTCATGCTCAAACTGGAAATTATTCTCAATCACAATAGCATAAGATAGCACTGGTGCAATCTAATAAGATAGATTTACCACATGGAACTAATCAATCAATTGAAAAGAATATACCATTCAGAATGAAAAACACTTGAAATTTATATTGAAAATAGATAATCAAACTAGTTGATTTCAATATGTATCATCCATCAACTTTGATATTTCCAGAAAACAAACTGCATAAGTGTTGTATAAAATTGTCTTGATAAGATCATAAAACTTGAGGTATCTCCCCTACTTGTTCTAAAAGATCCTCCATTTATAGATGATGATTCAGTTTGAAAGTGAAAGGGCATACGCTTTCATTAAAACTAAAACTAACAAAAACTAACTAAAAACTAACTTCCTAAAAATTGTCTTTACAATATGAACATATTATTAAAAACATAGAAAAACATGACTCTGGGCTCCAACTTAGACATTGGGTCTAGTCTCCCAGCATCTTTCTGTAGTTTTGGATATGCTCCAAGTACTTCTTTGACTTATATGTGTTTTCATCATGGATGATATCCCTAGCAATGACTTCCAACGTCACAAAGTTTTCCATCTGTTTCACAGTCTTTTTCAATTCAATTCCATCAATTTAGGCAATATCAAGGGCGGCATTGAGAAGACTACGACATTATGAGTGTTGGCATATGCACACTCCAATGAGACATTGTATGTGATTGAAGGTTTTGTCATTGATGGCAACCTTACAATCCTATGGCACCGGCAAGGCATTACACCGGCAAGGCATTACATCGGCAAGATAGTTCACCGGCATCAATAGATCACACTCTACACCGGCACAGAGAAAGGAAGCATACCGGCTTAGAGGCCAATTTTGTTATATTACATTTTGTTTATTATTGTAAAAACCTTGTAATCCGACTTGACAAGTTGTAAAATGACTCTTATATATAAAAGAGATCATTGTAGACATTTTGTAAGTGATGAAAGCGAAAAAGGAAGATATTAGGCAGACCTACTATGCGAAATATAGGTTAAAGGTTTTATGTAAAGAACAGAGCAGAAACTGGTATTGGATCAAGCATTATAGATGCTATTGTAAAGCAGTACAAGATATTGGATTTGTATAATCCACATTGTAAGTCAGTGAGACTTCCCATTAAGCAGTGAGCTCTAGGTAGTTGGCCTTCCTGCATGTGCAGGCCCCCCTTTTGTAAGTAATATTCTCTTATTGGCCAGTAAGTGGATATTGTGGGTCACAAATCCCACTGAGGTTTTTCCCACACTGGGTTTCCTCATTAAATCCTTGTGTTATGGTGTGCTTTTCATGTGGATGTTTTTAATTTTGTTTATTTCATTATTTCTTGCATACCAGTACACTGTTATAATATGTTCTGCATGTTTTAAGTTGAGAAATTCTAATTACTGATTAGATACTGATTCACCCCCCTCCCCCCTCTTAGTATCTGTGAGTTTCCTAACAATTGGTATCAGAGCCTAGTCCTCTAATTTCAGAAGCCTAATAGCTTAAGGAAGATCTTGACACTAGTAAAGATGGAAAATCTGATGAAGCAACTTGAAGCAGCTCTCTCAGACTATGATATAGAAAAATTGAAAAATATCAAACTAGAAGATGATCTAAAAGCAGCTTAGGATATCATTCAGGCACTTCAAGAGAATCTTACTATTGCAAGAAATAAGAGAAGAGAACTTTGTGAAAAGATGCAAAATGAGAATGATGAAAAGGAATCACTTACTGATATGTTAAGTAAGCTGAAACTGGAGAACATAACTACAAAGAATGAGATGCAGGATATGACTATGAGATTTTGTAAAGAGATTGAAGATAGGAAGAAGAATGAAGAATAATTGACTAGAAGACTAAGTGATGCAGCAAATGAGAGAACAAGACTTAGCTATGAAAATGATCTATTAAAGACAAATCTGATACACACTCAGAATGACTCCAATGAATTGATTAGACAGAAAGAAGTCTTAGAAAGAGAACTAGAAACTGCAAATCAACATAAAGAAAAATTCAAGAAAAGCTCAGAGGAACTTGGTAACTTACTGAAGAATCAGAAACCTAAAGGTGACACTTCTGGAATTGGCTTTGAAGTTGGTGAAAGCTCCTATACTGCAAACACACAGGATCACATCAAACTGGTGAGGCAACCTAATGCTTATAAATTCAATGGAAAATGCTTTAACTATAATAAGTATGGTCATAGAGAAAATGAATGTAGATCTAGAAATTATCAGAATATCAACACACCCACTGGTCAATGTTCTAAATGCAACAAAGTTGGTCACAATTCTAAAAATTGCAAAATGAATGTGAGATGTTATGTTTGTGGAAGATTTGGACATTTATCTAATCAATGCAGAACACAAACCAACATAGGTTATGGGAAAGCTATTCAGAAGAATAATGTGACTTGTTATGCATGTAACAAGATTGGGCATATTGCAAAATTCTGTAGAAGTAAAGGATCACTGGCAGACAACAAAAGTTCTTGCTTGAAAGGTAAAGAAAAAGTTGAATAGGTTAAGCAAGAATTCTCAAAACAATGGATTAGAAAAGCTGATCTAAATATTGGGAATACTCCTCCACCGGTAGAACCAGTCAATGCTTCACCAGCAGGACAGAGTGATGCTCCACTAGCAGGAAGTTCTTCATTGAATTGAAGAAAGTTTCCTTGAGGGTTTGGCAATCTAATGACACATGTGCTATTATTCCCTCGGTTAGAGATGAGAAGTTGGAAATTACTTCATTACCGGCAGACAATGTTAAGTGAATACTTTATTGACATGCATTCAATGTGGTAGATGGAAAATTAACACTATAAATTTGTGGTTTTGGCTCCATTTCATTTCACCGTGATTTCAAACATTCATAGAGCGCAAAATTTATAGAGCTAAGGGATTTTGAACAAAGAGGAGAAGCACTTCAAGCAATCAATCCATCCAAAGGCAGAAAAAGGTATTTATCATCATGGCATCCACCTCTGCACTTGAATATATAGCAAACCCTACTGTAGTCAAGGTCATAAAATGCCCTAGGCCCGTATTTCAACTAGTTCCCGAAGTAGCAAAGAAAGATGACAATATAGGTGCTTTCTCACAAATACCAAAAGGAGTTGTTTATGTTGAAGACCCCAAAATTTACATTCACTACAACACAGAGGAATTGGGAGATGAAGAGATCAAACCTATGTATAAAACTGTCATATGTGATAATTCTAGAAATGTGAAACCGGAACATAAAATCATTGAAAGCCTAGGATTTACTGAAATCCTCTGCATTCTTGAATTTCCCAAGGATGTGATCAGGATAGTCTTAAGTAGGGTACATGGTGAATTTTTTTGGTTATATGCAATTCACAAAATCACCAAGGAAGCTGTGAAAGCAGTCATAGGGCTACCGACCACCGGTAAAAGGCCTAACAAAACTAAGAAGGTCTCCAATGACCTAGTTACTAAGCTAACTAGTGCTACATCTAATAAAAGGTCCCTAAGAGTCAATGATGTAACCAACATCAATGTAAGGTTTAGCAGCATGATATTAGGGTATAAGGCAACTCATGCAAATAGACTCAATTCAGTTTCAAGTTTATGCATTAAAAGTGCTTATGACATGATCACAGATAATGCAAAAATTGATATATGTGAGTGGTTGAAGGATGAGTTAATTAACAACCTAGGCAAGACTAAGAAGGATAAGAAAGGAACTTTTAGGTTTGGAAATCTGCTAGTATGTTTGATGCTACATATAACCAAACAAGTTCCTGGTATAGGTTACAAAGAACTTGGATTTGATATACTGGTAGGTAAATAGCTAACATAATTATTCAACAATATGGGAGAAGATAAGGAAAACAATATCCATGATTTCTTTCAAGCACTTAAGGCCAAAATGAAGAAGAGAATTAGATTATCACAAAAGATTGTTGACAAATATAAGGATGAAATATGTTTTGTAATAAAAAAGGATGAAATTTGGATGGAAGCAGTCATCCCAAGAACAATCTGGGTAACAAAGATGGGCTATGAGACAGATGATCACATAATTGAGACTTATGCTAAAGCACTTCTGGAAGCACCAAACAAACCAAAGGAAGAAGTATTTCGTAGTGCTGAGACTATAGAAAAACAAATACAATCTAAGAAGAGAGTGAAAAAGGTTGAGGCAGTTGTGAGAAGAGGTTCTAGACAAGCAAAGGCTATTAAAGAAGATGTGTTAAAACAAATCGGTATCACTGAGGATGAGCTAGGAACTCTACAGCTTGAGACTCATCTATCACCGGTAGGCACTTCTTTGGAGAGTGACATGCCTACAACTTTCAAAAGAGTTGTAAGGAAAAGAGATCCCTCACCGGCAACCACACCCTTACCTAGGAGGACAAGACACAAACAACAAGCAGTAAGATCACCGGTTAAGAAGACTACACCAAAGAAGAAACTGACACCCAAGAAGAAGAGAACAAAACAAAATCTAGCTCCTCTTGATATAATATTGAATGAAATTACAGAGGAAGGGAAACTGAAGAATATAGAGAAACTGTATGACACTCTGACAGCAGATGAAAAAGAACAAGTAGAAAATAGTGTTATATTGCATATGGACATGTATAAGAAATTTTTTATGGAAGTTGTAGATGAAGTACCAGTTGAACTGTTCAAAAGACTGGAAGCAAGGAGACAAGAAGTAATAGAACTTGACAAGAAAATCAAGATAGAAAAGCTACTTGTTGTGTACCTAGTGAACTCACCTAAAGAAATTGATGATTTAATTGCTGAAGCCAATCGGTCAGTATTCTCTACTGCACACCAGCACATTGCATTAATCATTGGAAGAGTCAATGAGGTGACTGAAGAAACATAAAATGCATGGGATATATTCCTAGTTGAAAAAGGAAAATAGGAAGAATACTGGAACCCCAAACCAATAAAGGTATATCAGAAAGAAAGAGACAAAGGAAAAGGAAAGGTTGGTGGACCTCCTAGTATTAAATCGAAAAACAACTTACCCATCTTCTTTTACATCAACAGTAACAACAACTATAGAAGATGAACCGGCAGTTGAAAGTATGGATGTAGAGGATGTCAATCCTAATCTTGAAGTCTTATACACAATAGATATTGATACACAAAAGATCAACATTTTGGTAGACAAAGATACAACTGGTAAGACTGAAATGGCTAGTGAGCCACCGGTAGCTGAGCAAACTGTTAAAACATGGGAGAAACCGACAGATGACAAAGAATAATAGGCAAAAGCTCAGACTGAGACAGTGCAACAAGAAAAGCAACAACAACAAGAATAGGCTCCAAAATAGAAATAGGAACAGGTTCATGAGGAAGCAGTGCCACTGGCAACTAGAGAAGTACACAAACCATTGTTTAAAGAAATGCAAACACAAACAGACCTACCAGAGGTCACAACAAGCTTGGTTACTTCTTCCACCGACGGAATTCAGAATGTTGGTTCCTTCTTAGCAGGCCACAAACCAACAAATGTAACTGAAGTACTTTTGGATTCAATCAAAAGGATAACAGATTGTAGTTCACAGGCCTACAAAGCTATAGATGACACAATCCCAATTTTGAAGGTAATTGCTCCTAACTATAATATAGACAATAAAGATTCTTTAGGACAACTTGATACTTTGTGGAAATATATCACAAAGAACATTGAGAAAATAAAGGAAGAGACATTGAAGGACAAAGTAGAAATTGAAAAAAAAAATTCTTTGAAGATCAAATAAAGAAGTGTACTTGGGATTTTGACTCACTTCTCCTGGAACTATGTAACTTATTGAAAGAGTACAAAACTCTGTACAAAGACACCTGTAAGACAAACTTTTTGACTGTAGACATAGATAAGAAAATAAGCAAGGTACATGATGAAATCAATAAAACTTGCTGATAATTTTGTTAACTCACCTGCTACATTATTAGTTTTTGAGCAAAGGATAACAAATTTTGAGGAAGAGTTACTTAAATTAGAAAGAGAAAAGGAGAGAATAGTGAATAAGGCAAAGCATTTGAGATTAAAACTAAGTCCAAGATTGGACTATCTAGCATCATTGCGGAAGGAAATATTTGAGGCACTGATATAGGGACAGAAAACACCAGTAGAGCATTTGCAGCACCTCACCGGTACAGTTAAAAGAACAGAGACAACAATAAGAGACGGTAAAAAGTTTATGGAGAGTATAAACTTGATTTTGGTGGATCTATTTCAAATTGTAACTACCAGGTTACAAGGTTGAAACTACAAACTCTACTGACATCTTGACAACCTTTGTCATTGATGACAAAGGGGGAGTAGTGGTATGAGAAAATTCAATATCATAGGAATCATATGCTCTGGGGGATCACACATTTTTTGTAACATTTTTGGACTTTACATTTTTGGATACACTTTTGAAATTTCTCATGAGTGTTGCCATCAATGCCAAAGGGGGAGATTGTTTCCATATGCACACTCCAATGAGACATTGTATGTGATTGAAGGTTTTATCATTGATGGCAACCTTACAATCCTATGGCACCGGCAAGGCATTATACCGGCAAGATAGTTCACCGGCATCAACATATCACACTCTACACTGGCACAGAGAAAGGAAGCATACCAGCTCAGAGGCCGACATGATTTTTGTTATATTACATTTTGTTTATTATTGTAAAAACCTTGTAAGCTGACTTGGCAAGTTGTAAAATGACTCTTATATATAAAAGAGATCATTGTAGACATTTTGTAAGTGATGAAAGCGAAAAAGGAAGATATTAGGCAAACCTACTATGAGAAATATAGGTTAAAGGTTTTATGTAAAGAACATAGCAAAAACCGGTACTAGATCAGGCATTATAGATGCTATTGTAAAGCAGTACAAGATATTGGATTTGTATAATCCACATTGTAAGTCAGTGAGACTTCCCATTGAGCAGTGAGCTCTAGGCAGTTGGCCTTCCTGCATGTGCAGGCCCCCCTTTTGTAAGTAATATTCTCTTATTGGCCAGTAAGTGGATATTGTGGGTCACAAATCCCACCGATGTTTTTCCCACACCAGGTTTCCTCATTAAATCCTTGTGTTATGGTGTGCTTTTCATGTGGATGTTTTTAATTTTGTTTATTTCATTATTTCTTGCATACTGGTACACTATTATAATATGTTCTGCATGTTTTAAGTTGAGAAATTCTAATTACTGGTTAGATACTGATTCACCCCCCCCTCTCAGTATCTGTGAGTTTCCTAACAATGAGATCCATACATCTTTATCCTTTACCTCACCCTTCTGATCAATTAATGTGGGAAACCATGTTGAATCATGTCTTTGCATTCATCATATTCAAATTGTAATTGTTCCTCAAATTTATTCTGTTTAGCCAACAACCTCTTTATTTTTTCAATTTCTTCTATTTCTACTTTGGCCATTGTTCCCAATCTGTTTAAAATTATGTTATGTGAAACTGCATTGTCCAGAATTCTTTTGGAAAGCCTTGTAAAACCTGAAATCTTTTAGTTAGTAATACACCAGTAGTATCTACCCTCACACTTTGCATCTATTTTAATATCCTTTTATTTTCTTGCTGCAACTCCTCGCATTTTTTATTCCATTGAGAGATATCTAGAGTAAGAACCATTGGCACCTATTGCCCACTTCTCCTTAGCATTTCTTCATACAATGCCTTGTACTAGTTCCTCTCCCTCACTACTATGACCATTTGTGCTTTACTGAATTTTAAAATATCCATTCCGATATCAGCATAATCAATTGGATCAATTTCATTGATGCAGAGCATCATGAAAAACCAATCACAACTCTAGGATCATGTTGATCCATCCATATTTTAATCATGATAAAAATTCATTAGAGGCATATTTCATCATTCTTCAACAATCAATCAATCAAGAAAGCATAAACTTATTCTAGGTATCAAACTTGCCAACTTGCTGCCCCTTTGGATAGACCTTTACACAGAGGTGTATACCTTTTTAAAAAGAAGTAAACATCTCAATCCCTTCGGTTAGACCCTTCATAACTGTAGTATAAACAACATATCCAAAATTCATAAAGATCCAATGATGCAATAAAAATTTATCATTTCTGCATCGAGACCAATTTTGACTGTCATAAATTTGGAAAATGTATGCTTGTTGCCTGCTAGGGCATCATATTTCACAACAAATAATTAACCAAATTAAAACAATACCATACTCAAATGAAATCCCTATGAGTATAATTTAATAATATTCAAGTCATTAATTTTTCCAATGGTGAAATCACAAGATAAGTACAAACCCTTTCCAGCAACTCTATTTAAGACAATTTAAAACTAGTTTTCACCAAAATCTTCATAACTTCCACAAATAAAAACAAAAATGCCTCAAAACAAAGGGAAAAGAAAGATTATTCACATATATTTCCAATAAGTCTATTTAGAGGTCTTAATAATCTCATATGATTTCATACCATATGCTGCAATGTGACTGTTCTCAGGAAGTATCAAATCTATAATTAACAACTTTCACCAAAACTTCCATATCTTCTTCATTTCTAAACATAATAACTCCAAACCAAAAGTAAAAGAAAGGTAATTAACATATATAACTTTTAATTATACATATACAAAGGTTTCCAGGCCATACATGGTCGTACAAGGCTTGGAACCAACACAAAAACTGGAAAGCCAATCAAAATAATAATAGTAGAATGCACCAAAATGTATCCAAAATGTTCTCCTTTATTCCCTTTCTTTCTTTTCTTGTTTGGAATGACCATACAATATATTTTTATAGACTCTTGGTTAGTTTTTACCTTACAACTACCTCTCATAACCAACTTTTAACCCCTTTTTCAACTTTTGTTGCATTTTTGCAACTTTGTTTGACAACATTTTGTTGTCAAGTTGACAACTTTTACACTTTTGCACAATTGACTTCATGGCTTTATAAAAACATTCAATAAAAGTCCAAATGAACTATTTAATACCTTTTACATACTTTCTAGCCTTCTCATGGCTTTTTATATGATTTTGACCTTTTGACCAATCTAGGCCTCTAGTGGACAACTTTTGCAAATTGGCTTTATAGCCTTACATATGTTGGTTCAATGACCTTAGTAACATTATAAAAATATCAAAAATGACTTGATTGTCTTCCAATATTCCTTTATTACAAATGTACCTCATGGTAGTGCTCTTGTGCCTAGGTGCTCCTGCACCATACTACCGGCCTTCGAAAGTTTCCAAGTCTTTTGGAAATGAGGAATACGACCTGCAAGAAAAATAGACCAAAAATGTTCATCAATTTTTTTATTTCAACATTGCCTCTTTGTTTCTCTTTGGATTATATTGATGTCTTTGCTGCTTTTTTTTTGTCTTTTACCTCAATCAAACCTCCCATCAGTGGAGATCATAATGGCTGCTCCTCAAAATGTTGCTCCAAACATAAGTCCACCCTCAATGCTGCACCAAACTCACCAACTACTTTGCCTCACCCAGGAGTACTTTCTTTGCCTCTCTCCCCAGGTGTTTTGGCAACCCACTGGACCTCCTTCTCAGGCCCCTTGGACCATCTCCTATGGCCCCATGATAGAACTTCATGTCTTCCTACTTGGAGCTAGTGGATATACATCTGCAACCACAACCATTAGCAAACCAAAATACCAACCACTTGCTCAGCCCAAACCTTTTGCTGAGCTTTGATACCAATTTTAAGCAGAGCATCATGAAAAAAAAATCACAACTCTAGGATCATGTTGATTCATCCATATTTTAATCATGATAAAAATTTATTAGAGGCATATTTCAGCATTCTTCAACAATCAATCAATCAAGAAAGCATAAACTTAATCTAGGTATCAAACTTGCTGACTTGTTGCCCCTTTGGATAGACCTTTACATAGAGGTCTATAAATTTTTAACAAGAAGTAAAAATCTCAATCCCTTTAGTCAAACCTGAATAACTGTATTATAAACAACATATCCAAAATTCATAAAGATCCAACAGGGTAATAAAAAGTTATCATCTCTACACCAAGACCAATTTTGACTGTCATAAATCTAGAAAATGTATGCTTGTTGCCTGCTAGGGCATCATATTTCACAACAAATACTTAACCAAACTAACACAATACCATACTCAAATGAAATCCCTCTGAGTCTACTTTCATAATATTCAAGTCATTAATTTTTCCAATGGTGAAATCACAAGATAAGTACAAACCCTTTTCAGCAACTCCATTTAAGACAGTTTAAAACCAGTTTTCACCAAAACCTTCATAACTTCCACAAATAAAAACAAAAACGCCTCAAAACAAAGGGAAAAGAAAGAGGATTCACATATATTTCCAATAAGTCTATTTAGATGTCTTAATAATCTCATATGAGTTCATACCATACGCTGCAATGTGACTATTCTTAGGAAGTATCAAATTTGCAATTAACAACTTTCACCGAAACTTCCATATCTTCTTCATTTATAAACATAATAACTCTAAAACAAAAGGAAAAGAAAGGTAATTAACATATATAACTATCCATTATACATATACAAAGGTTTCCAGGCCATACATGGTCGTACAAGGCTTGGAACCAACATAAAAACTGGAAAGCCAATCAAAATAATAATAGTAGAATGCACCAAAATGTATCCAAAATGTTCTCCTTTATTCCCTTTCTTTCTTTTCTTGTTTGTAATGACCATTCAATATCTTTTTATATACTCTTGGTTAGTTTTGACCTTACAACCACCTCTCATAACCAGCTTTTAACCCCTTTTTCAACTTTTGTTGCATTTTTGCAACTTTGTTTGACAACATTTTGTTGTCAAGTTGACAACTTTTACACTTTTGCACAAATGACTTCGTGGCTTTATAAAAAAATTCAATACATGTCCAAATGACCTATTTAATACGTTTTACGTACTTGCTAGCCTTCTCATGGCTTTTTATATGATTATGACCTTTTGACCAATCTAGGCCTCTAGTGGACAACTTTTGCAAATTGGCTTTATAGCCTTACATATGTTTGTTCAATGACCTTAGTAAAATTATAAGAATATTGAAAATGACTTGATTGTCTTCCAATCTTCCTTTATTGCAAATGTACCTCATGGTAGTGCTCTTGTGCCTAGGTGCTCCTGCACCATTCACCAACTTTTAGTTTCATCATATGGCCAAAGGCCTTGTTAACATCAATGATCCTTAGTCTCTGATGGGGAGGGTACAAATCCCATAACCTCAAATATTCCTTATCCTGATCAAATTTTGAACCAATAAATACATCATTTACACCTTGTATATCCAATTTGAATTCCTTGTTTTGTGAATGCAATAAGCTGTCAAAGATAAAAGAAGCACTGAGGTCCCATTCGGGAAACAAAATCACCCCAGCCTCTGTAAGCAGTTGCTTCCCCTTTTGAGGGGTCATTGTGGTTATCTCTGCATCAATATCCTCTTTTACTTTCTTTAACAACTCAGCCTCATTATCAGGAGTTATGTTGGGAATAGAGTCCCTCAATTTCTTCCCTTTAAAATTATACAAGAATATTGTAAATTCTCTGGAATGAATAAAAACATCATCAACACAAAAGTAGAAAACTCCTCTAACCGAGAGTCAGCATGAACTTCTAATGTTGTCTCTATTTGGCCATGCATGTCTAGGTCTTCTTCCTTCTCTAGCACTTTCCATCTAGAGACAACTACATTCTCATCAAATTCACTTTCTGCCTCCTCCTCCTTGGTTTCAATTTCCTTGAGTCTCCATCTCTTTTCTGCCAGTTCATTATTCAGTTGATCAATTACCTCTTTGGCCTCTGCATCCTCCATGTTCCTGAAGATATCTCCAGCCTCAATACTAACATGCATATAACCTCCCAAGTTCCGCCTCTTCTTGCAAGACTAAATGTATCCTTCAGGATCATAGTTTTTCCTGGCATAATGCTCATACAAATTATATTCTTCTATCAAATTCTTATCAATTATTTCATAAGCTTTGGTTGACACTATGGTGAAATCATCAAAAATCAGTGTCCCAGGTAGGAAGGATTCCTTATGCATATCTGCAAAATGTTTAGCATTGGACACACTCAATTGCCTCAAAATCTCTAGATAAGCTATTCTGTCTGGTACTAGTTTTGACAGCATGTAGGGTCTCCCCTCAAATCTATATACTCTAAAACATGTAAAATCCTTATTCACAAACAAGTCCCCCCAGTTATGATCAACAATGTGTCTTTCATCTAATCCTTGGGACTTAGGAGCCTCTTGATCTCGTAAGAGATAGACCCTTCACATGAAATCCCATACATTTCATACAATGGCATCACGATAAGTTATTCAAACTTAATATAGTTAGACCTTATATATTGAGAATCCCAAAAAGATGATCACAATTGGATGGGCTAGTCCTCACCTTCCCTGTTCTTGGTATTTGATTTTAGGCCCTCAAGCCAAAAACCCTTTACATATCCATAAAATAACACTAGATGCATCAATAGTTAATAAAATTTGAAATTGGGATGAGTATCATCCCTAAGGTTTAAAAAACCATTGCACAACCTCTCCACCAGATATATTGCATAGTCAAAAGGCCTAGGTTCATACATTTGTATATCAAAGGCTAACACCAGTGGCCCAGTGCTTTCCAGATCAGGCACCTCCACCCCTCCTACTTGAACACACTACATATATGTGTACTACAAGTAGTGTCTGAACAAATCAATGCTGAATGGTGGCCCATCTTCCTCTATTAATTTTCCTGCCTGCCTCTTGTGAATGGCAAATTTTCAGCCGATATATGTAGTGTCCGTTATGAGGTATTCTTCCCCCAACTCCCCAAAGGACAAGGGCTTATCAGGACTAGGGTCTAAATTGAATACCTCATTTATGGTACCCACAAATAATCTAATAAATGCTTCCCCATTTAGGACCTGAATAAACCTCTTCACTGAATTATAATTCCTCACCAAAACCTCTAGTAATCTTATGTTTACAAAAACATTGGGGACTGTTAACTTACACAAATTTGTCATCAAAAAATTGCAGAGCGACATCTCCTTGCTTCTTCTCCAACAGTGGAACATAAATAGTTCATATCCCCTTACCTTGGTCCAGACATCTCTGACCTCTCTGTACTTGTCTTCTAATTGGTCTCTCCCTGACGGGTGCCGCTTTGACCTTCTGGATTTTGGGTCGGGTGCTTGCATTTGGTCTATCATGTCTTGGTTTAACTTCCTGACTGGAGGCACCTCTTCAGTTTTTCCTTTCTTTTCCTTAGAGTCAGGGCTCTTGTCCGTCCTCTTCTTTCCTATTCAACTCGAAGTTTCCATTTCTGCAATTACAATCCTCTACTCTATTTTTCAAAGGCGCAATGTGTTCTATCTGTGTATTCTTCTTTCACCAACGCAATATTTAGACAAGGAAATTTATAGTTCCACCATATTATTTTGCAATAATGAACTTCTCATAAAATTTGCCTCATGTAAACCATAGATGCATATCTAATGCAAGTATTAAATAGAAGACTTTTAAAAATTTTGGTTTTAAATTCTAATATGACAACGGCTCATTAGTGTATGTCTCCCAATGAATATTTTCCTTTCGGTTCTCTCTAGACAACCCTTTATCTACTTTTACATCTTACTTTCTCTTATCAGTATACCCTAAGCCAATGACTCCTTTTCCTTTTCATCGGTATATCTCAAACCGATATTCTCATCAGGCGTCGGGTGAGCTCATTTAGCATTATCGCGATAGGCATTGTTTACCTGATGGGCTTCACCATTGGTATAGATCTTCCTGATACAACCAGCTTCATCGCCATGAGTCTTCCTGATAGTGTCTTCGCTTTGCTCAATCAGTCTACTCCTTCATTTGGTATCGGGGTAATCCAAAATGAAACATACTAATAAGCAAAGTCTTCCCAATAGAGTATGTTCCATTGGTATATGTGTCACTGATGATTTCTTCGGGCATCGGGGTGGCTCAAAGTAACACATACGGATCACATTTTCTATACTAATGCAACCAGATTCAACGCCATGAGTCTTCCCAATAGTGTCTTCGCTCCACTCAATCAGTCTGCTCCTTCATCGGGTATCAGGGTAATCCGAAATGAAACATAGCGATAAGCAAAGTCTTCCCAATAGAGTATGTTCCACAGTATATGTTTCACTGATGATTTCTTCAGGCATCGGGGTGGCTCAAAGTAACACATACCAATGCAACTGACTTCATCGCCATGAGTCTTCCCGATAGTGTCTTCGCTCCACTCAATTAGTCTGCTCCTTCATCGGGTATCAGGGTAATCCGAAATGAAACATACCAATAAGAAAAGTCTTCCCAATAGAGTATCTTCCATTGGTATATGTTTCACTAATGATTTCTTCGGGCATCGGGGTGACTCAAAGTAACACATACCAATCGCTTTGGTTATACTGATGCAACCGACTTCATCGCCATGAGTCTTTCTGATAGTGTCTTCGCTTCGCTCAATCAGTCTGCTCCTTTATCGGGTATCAGTGTAATCCAAAATGAAACATACAGATAAGCAAAGTCTTCCTGATAGAGTATGTTAAATCGGTATGTGTTTCATCGATGATTTCTTTGGGCGTCGGGGTGGCTCAAAGTAACACATACCGATCGCTTTGGCTATACTGATGGACTCTTCTTTTCACCACTCTTATCGGTATAAGTCTTACCGATACCCTCACCAACTATCAGAAAGATAATTCTCCACTGCTGCTGCTAGTGTTTACTATGTCGATGGGTCATATCGATATAGTTTTTTTCAATGCATCAATTATCCTCAACTTTTCTCCTTGATCGGCATAACTTTTGTCAACGAGTACAACTCCATCTTGCTACACTCTCTCATCAATATATGCTATCTTGATGCCTCCTCACCTCAATTGGGTGATCCTAAACTTGCAGAGGAATTGGTGGTGTATTTTGTGAAATAGGTATACAATTGGTAAAACATAGAGTTGGTTGTTCTCTCTCACAGGGTAAAGTATATTTTGAATTTTCATTTTGGATTGGGTCATTGAAATGGGGCTTACTTATGCAATTTGGAACTACAAGGAAAGAAAGAATGCTTTGCTTCATTCTTGTTCATATTCTATGACTTGATCAGACCAAATGTGGCTTTGGAACTTGCCTGGATGAATAATATGATTGACTTTGTATTTCCATACCTACTACAGGTTCTTGATATACTCTGTGATTTTGTGAATATTTTAAGTTTCTCTTTAATAAACATTTTAAATCTTCTGCACAATTAAATAGCTAATATTCAAAAAATTTCTTTTTCAAAGTTCATTCAAGAATACACGACAAAAGTTGATGAGCTTGTTAACAACAAGTTAGAGGTTGTCCAAGAAGAGAAATCCAATGAGAAAGAAGAGAAAGATATTTTTGCTCAACATGTATGCATTTTGCTTAATTGAGCATCAAGGAGCACTTGTTCTACTCTATTGACGGTTTTTAAAAATTCAAATAAATATGAACCTATTTTGTTTACAAAATATAGCATTTTAAGAGAATAATTAACGAAATTATAGAAAATAGCATGCACATTTTTAAGAGCATAATTAAGGAAATTATAGAAAAATAGCATTTTTAAGGAAATTATAGAAAAATTATGTGCTAACATATTGCACTATCTAGAAAGGATAATCTTTATAAGGATGCAATGGAAATTAGTTCTCAATCAAGTGATCGTGAACATGCAGAGGAATTGCTGGTGTATTTTGTGGAACAAGTTAGAGGTTGTCCAAGAAGAGAAATCCAAGGAGAAAGAAGAGAAAGATCTTGTTGCTCAATAGGTATGCATTTTTCTTAATTGAGCCTCAAGGAGCACTTGTTCTACTCTACTGATGGTTTTTAAAAATTCAAATAAATATGTGCCTATTTTGTTTACAGAATATAGCATTTTAAGAACATAATTCAGGGAATTATAGAAAATAGCATGCACATTTTTAAGAGAATAATTAAGGAAGTTATAGAAAAATAGCATTTTTCAGGAAATTATAGAAAAATTATGTGCTGACATATTGCATTGTCTAAAAAGGATAATCTTTACAAGGATACAATGGAAACTAGTTCTCAATCAGGTGATTGTGAACTTGCAAAGGAATTGCTGGTGTATTTTATGGAATAGATATTTTATGGAATGAGTTAGAGGTTGTCCAAGAAGAGAAATCCAAGGAGAAAGATCTTGTTGCTCAATAGGGATGCATTTTTACTAATTGAGCCTTAAGGAACACTTGTTCTACTCTATTGGTGGTTTTTAAAAATTCAAATATATATGTGCCTATTTGGTTTACAAAATATAGCATTTTAAGAGCATAATTAAGGAAATTATAGAAAAATAGCATTTTTAAGGAAATTATGTGCTGACATATTGCACTGTCTAAAAAGGATAATCTTTACAAGGATGCAATGGAAACTAGCTCTCAATCGGGTGATCGTGAACTTATAGAGGAATTGTTGGTGTATTTTGTGGAATAGGTATTTTTTGGAACGAGTTAGAGGTTGTTCAAGAAGAGAAATCGAAGGAGAAAGAAGAGAAATATCTTGTTGTTCAACAGGTATGCATTTTTCTTAATTGAGCCTCAAGGAGCACTTGTTCTACTCTACTGACTGTTTTTAAAAATTCAAATAAATATGTGCCTATTTTGTTTACATAATATAGCATTTTAAGAGCATAATTAAGAAAATTATAGAAAATAGAATGCGCATTTTTAAAAGCATAATGAAGTAAATTATAGAAAAATAGCATTTTTCAAGAAATTATAGAAAAATTATGTGCTAACATATTGCATTGTCTAAAAAGGATAATCTTTACAAGGATGCAATGGAAACTAGTTCTCAATTGGGTGATCGTGAACTTGCAGAGGAATTGCTGGTGTATTTTGTGGAACAGGTATACAATTGGTAAAACATATAGTTGGTTGTTCTCTCTCATAGGCTAAAGTATATTTTGAATTTTCATTTTGGATTGGGGCATTGAAATGGGGCTTACTTTTGCATTTGGAACTGTAGGGCAAGAAATAATGTTTTGCTTCATGCTTGTTCATATGCTATGACTTGATCGGACTAGATGTGGCTTTGGAACTTGCCTGGATGAATAATATGATTGAATTTGTGTTTCCATACCTACTTTAGGTTCTTGATATACTTTGATGATTCTTTGAATATTTTAAGTTTGTGCCTATTTTGTCTACAGAATATGTATGCTTGGCTTCTTCCCCTTTGCTTTGCCAGCACCTCCAATGCCTAGCATGGGAGTGGGCATGGGAGGTTGCTTTTATCTAGGTATGAGTGGAATGGGAATGCCTCCCATGCCAGCTTATGGTATGCCACCTATGGGTGGCTATTGATGGGATTGAATAACTTAACGTGGGACACAATTCTTCATCATACATGGTTTTTTGAGGTTGATCTTCGAGCGGAAAGATTAGATTGTCAAATTGTTTTTATTGTCATTTGGTTGGTTGATATAAAATAATGAATCTTTAGTATTATCGTATTGGTCAATCAGTTCAAATCTTTCCATTCACCAAGCATTTGACGCCCGAACTGTCGCATGATTAGATTGTCAAATTGTTTTTATTGTCGTTAGGTTGCCTGATACCTAATAATGAATCTTTAGTATTATCGAACCGTCTCTCTCTCCCTCTCCCTCTCTTTATCCTATTCTCCCCATCTCTACCCTCCCTCTCCCAATCTCCTCTCTCTCTCTCCCTTTGTCTCCCTCCCCCTCTCCTTATCCTATTCTCCCTCTCTTTCTATCTCTTATTTTATCTCTTACCCCCTCTCTCTCTCTCCAATCTCTCTCTCCCTCTCCCTCTCTCCTTTTCCCAATCTCCCTCCCCATCTCCTTATCCTACTTTCTCTCTCTCTACACCTCTCTCTCCTTATCATATTCTGTCCCTCTCTTCCTATCCCCTATTATCTCTCTTACCTCCTCTCCCCCTACTCTCTCTCTCTCTCTCTCTCTCTCTCTCTCTCTCTCTCTCTCTCTCTCTCTCTCTCTCTCTCTCTCTCTCTCTCTCTCTCTCTCTCTCTCCTTTTCCCGATCCCCCTCTCTCTCCCTCTCCCCCTCTCCTTTTCCCAATCTCTCTCTCTCTCTCTCTCTCTCTCTCTCTCTCTCTCTCTCTCTATTTATCTCTCTCCTTTTGCCAATCTCCTTCTCCCCTTCTCCTTTTCCCAATCTCCCTCTCTCTCCCTTTCCCCTCTCCTTTTTCAAATCCACCTCTCTCCCTCTCCCTCCATCCCCCTCTCCTTATTCTATTCTCTCTCTCACTCTCACTCTCTCTCTCTCTCTCTCCTCCCTCTCTCTCTTCTCTTTCTTTCCCTATCTCTCTCCCTCTCTTTCTATCCCCTTCTCTCTCTATCTCTAACTCTCTCTCCCTCTCCCTCTCCCCCCTCTCCCTCCCCATCTCATTATCTTATCTTATTCTCTCTCCCCCTCCCTCTCTCTTAACCCTACTCTCTCTCTCTCTCTCTCTTTATATATATACTATTCTCCCTGTCTCCACCCTCCCTCTCCCTCTCTCTCTCCTCTCTCTCTCCTCTCTCCCTTCCCCTCCTTATCTTGTTCTCTCTCTCTCTCTCTCTATCCTATTCTCCCCATCTCCGCCCTCCCCTCTCCCTCTCTCCCAATCTCCTTTCCCTCTCTCTCTCCTCTCTCCCTCTCCCTCTCCTTATCTTGTTCTATCCCTCTTCCTATCTCCTATTCTCTCTCTCTCTCTCTCTCTCTCTCTCTCTCTCTCTCTCTCTCTCTCTCTTTCTCTTCCTATCCCATTCTCTCTCTATCCTACCCCTTACTCTCTCTCTCTTCCTGTCCCTCTCTTAATCCTATTCTCTCTCTCTCTCTCTCTCTCTCTCTCTCTCTCTCTCTCTCTCTCTCTCTCTCTCTCTCTCTCTCTCTCTCTCTCTCTCTCTCTCTCCCTACTCCATATTTGGTTCCTAGTTCTACATAACCCATATGGGTTATGCATAACTAAGGCCAAAAATTCTAGTTATGCATAACCCACGGGTTTCTAAAACATATAATGTTCCTCAAAACCCAACTTTTGATTTTTTATTATAAAATATAATGTTCCTCAAAACCCATACTGGTTTTGAAGAACTTTTTTATTTTTTTAATTGTTTTTGGCTAGGCTTGGTGTTACCAAACCTAGCACATTTTTGAATCTCCATAACATGCACGGGTTATGAAAAAATCCATTTTTTTTGCATGTGGCCACTTTTCTGCCCACCATCTTGGTACACTTACCCTTGTCAAGACCCTTCTTTCTACAAATAGGAGTCCTGCAATCCCCTAAGTAACATTGGTAGTGACTGCTATATCTAGGGTCCAACTCTAGGGGTGTACAAGTAATAAATCCAAATTAATTGACTTCATATGCACTACTTTCCATCAATAGGTACCTAAGAAGCATAGTAAATAGTTAGAAATTACTCTAGCAAAACCCACTAAACTAATTAAAATCATTTACTATTAATTGAAAAAAACTATTCATAGTTAGGCTAGATCTTGACATCAATATAACACAATTCTATCTGACTTGTGCAAAGACCATCCAACAATCCTAGGACCAAACCCAAATCACATTTTTGTGGGGAGACTTTGTTGTTTTCCAATTACAGATACCATAGAAATGTGAAACATATTACCTATTAATCATTATACTGAAGTTGCAAACTGACATATTTGGTGCACTATTATTAATGAGAATAAAACTAAGATGGAACTAAATAGTGATTTGAATCAATTATTTAAATGTGTAGGCCTAGTTGTAACAAGCATAATCTACATTGCATATTAACTACTAAGATAAATTAGACCCTATGAAGTGAGTCATGTACGCTTTAGTATAGCATATCCATAAGTTAGAAACCCTAGGGAATGACCAAATACCCTTGAATTAGATTGTGATTAAATCAAACAAAAGTGTTAGCAAAACAACTGTCAGGCATAACTCAGAGATATATGTTATTGAATTAAGGAAGAAAATTTTGATCAAAATTGTCTAGCCAAACATGATAAAGTTAATCTCCTTATATTATTAAAGCCAATGGCTAATACTGTATGAGAAGAATTTTGGAAGCTTCTTGATTGGATTAGTTATATAATGTGAAAAGAAGAAAGTAACCCAAAGAAAATATAATTTCATTTTACAACATTATATTTAAGGTTATAAACATGTGTCATGATATTAATCCTTGTCCTAATATGGGAAAATGTTTTCCTTACTTCGAAGAGATAATCATGACATTATGGAAACATAGTCCACAAACCAAATTATTTCTTACAAATATGAGTGATTCTATTTCAAGATATCATTATTTCTTCTATCAAAACAATGAGAGACAAACTTTTCCAATCTCCAATATCTAAGTTATGTTGTTAGTTATGGGCAAAAACATAAGCCAAATCAAATTTGCAACTTGAGATGATATCATAGTAGTGTAGTGGAAGATGGATTATGAATTAGACCTCTAGAAAGGTTAGAAATTTTATATTCAAGCCTTTTTCTATTTGGGTCATCTTGATTACTTTCCCCATGGTCATTCCACTATTACTTGATCACAAATATCTTGGGAAGGGAAAACTATCATACTCCACCTATGAACATTCCCATACCATCTCCAAGCAAGGGTACAACAAAAATGGATAATTAAAAAAAGAGACACGTGTCTAGTGATTTTCTAGGGGAACTAAGGCATCAAAAAGAAAATTATTATGGATAAAACAAGTTTTGAGAGGACCCCAAACCCCATACAATAGGTTTGAAAGGGACCTAAAACCCTCTGAAATTAATGAGAATCTAGAATCCATTAAAAAAATGTTGCAAAAGGATATAAATTTGGACTAACAATAGCCAACCATCTACTAAACATTAGTAGGTAGCTAAGAACAAGAACATCCACCGACCAGACCTAAGCCATTAGACCTGATAAGTCAACAACACTAGAGATAAGGTTTTGCAAGGTTCCCATAACTTGAAACATGGGTTTTGACAAGGCTCCCATAACCTGAAACATGAGTTTTGATAAGGCTCCCATAACCTTTTAAGATCCAAGATTTAAGGGTAAACTAAGGTACCCTTAACATGCATCAGTATCCAACGGTTTTTCCAGACATCTTTACCTTCATCATTGGGTTTTAGCAAGGCTCCCAAAACCAGAATAACAAGAATCATAAAAAAAAAAATTAAAGAACAATCTAGAAATAACTAATCCTCCCAGACAAAAAATGCAAGGCAAGGATCAAGGGGTTTTGAAAGGCTCTAAAAACCTTTAGATTGGGTTTTGTCATGGCTCCCAAAAACATGTTGAAACAAAGAAAGACTTTCGAGCAAAAAGACATCTCCCTTGTAACAAAACTCTTCTCAACCTCAATACAGAAGGAACCCACTTTAATAGGAGAAAAATACAAATAAACCAATAGCTGGAAGAGCATAACTTGATTCAACCCCAGAAACAAGTAGCTAGAGACAAAACTAGACCACATAGAGAAACAACCAACCTCTCCCACCATGAAAAACACCACCTCCATACGCATTTCCATCACCTCGATAAGAAATGTGAAAGAGGTAAAGGAGAGAAAAATGAGAAAAAACCCTCACCATGACCAAAAGAGAAAGTTCCACCTTGATAGGAGCCTCACAGAGAAGAACCTAGCCCAAAAAAGAAAAATCTCACTTGAAAAGAAATAACATAAAGCATCAAGAAATAGTGGGGATGAGCACAACCCCTAGAGAACAAAACCAAAACTAGATTTATAGAATGTGGCCAGCCCAAGCCCTTGTAAACTGCTAGTAACTGCTTGACCACTAACAAGAACAAAGCCACCAAAATCCCTAGCACCAAAAAATCTAATTGAAAGAAAAGACAAGAAGAACATAGGAGCAGAACAAAGAAAACCCCAAAAGGAGGCAAAAAACATAACACCCACAACTATGTTCCAATAGAAATAAGAAACAATAAGCTCAAAACAGGGCTAGGAACACCATGCATGGATGCAGCGACAAAAGGTCTAGCCAAAACAATAGAACTAGGAGAAGAGGGAAGCCCATGATAGGAGAAACCCCAAATAATTTTCCCAGAAAAGAAAGAAATAGGGGTGCATCACTAGGATCTTCGATACTATTGTCTTCATTAGTGCCCCCACCTTTGTCAATCAAAAGCCCTCTTTGGCAACCCCCACAAGAAACAACACAAAAGCTGCCAAGGAAGGAGAGAAGGAGCCAAACCAAAAGGGGGTGATCATCATCCCCATCCTCCCCTTCCTCTATGTCGCCTCCCAAAACCCTAGTTCCTCTACTCACCTTCTCCATTTTTGACAATCTTATTGTTACTATAGTTAGTACAGTTAAAATTATTAATATTGACTTGTTGATTAGTCAATGGGTTGCTTAAAACAAAAATTTAAAAGAGTGCCAATTTCTAATTAAGTGGCATTAGGTAGTTTGAAGAGACACAATACTTAGAAAGATGGTGACCATGGTTAAAAAATAATTCCTTATTTCCTGTTGAAGGATATATAATGTAGTAGATTTATGGTTAAGAAAGTGGAGATACGAATGTCACTTCTCATAAGACAAAGACTACTAGTGTCATAAAGTTTGTCTACGTTACAAATTATTCCCCCTACTTTAGAAAATGATAATCCTCCAAAATTAAAAAATAAGGAAATCATGTAAAGTAGCATAGTATCATATAAATCTATAGAAATAAAAATTAAGGAAAGTTAATGCTAGTTTCATACTAGCAATTAGAAATGGAAAAAAGGATATTAAAATAAACTATAAGTTATTAATGGGGAATAGTTCTGATTAATTAAAGTGGGAGAGAGAATGAACCCTTATTATAATAGGGGGGAACTTGCAAGAAATGAGACTAGACCAATACCAAAAAAGAGGGACCCCTTTTCTAAAAGAGAGGCTTTTAACTAGAGCACCAAAATGGAACACCAAAGAAGAGAAGGCCCTTTTTTGAAAGAGATGTTGTATATTGGAACCTCATGCCGATAGGACCAAGGGTCCCAACCCAATAGAGCTTTAGATAATCACAATAGAGGGGTTATGGAAGGAACCCCGCACCATAAACCACACAAAAATCCTTACACTGGAAACAAAACAACCAAGTAGACATAAAAATAATAGCAGGTTTTGAAAGGCACCTCAAAACCTTTTTCCTAAAGCACCACCTTGCATAGAGACATTCTCAAACAAGGAAGGAGACCACAAAGATCTCAAAAACCAACTAGTTTTGGTAAGCATCCAGAAGCGTTGTGAGGAAAATAACCAGCTAACATTAATAGTTGAAACAAACCAAAGGAAAAATAACCAATAATTATTACTAGCTAAACCAAAACTATGAAAAAATAACAACTACCAATGGTAGCAGAAACAACATGATCCACCTCCATAGGACCTACAATGTACATGATCATAATCAACCTAAAAAACTGCCTCAATTAGATCATGTGCTAGATTCACAAAACCCATAAACTCAAATGCATCCACCATAATAGGAACAATAACAATGAGGAGCATAATAGGACCCACCGCATGATCCTCCCCAATAGGACCAATAGTGCAAGATTCACAAGGACCAATGTCGAGAAAAGAGTTGTTATCTAAAGGTCCACTACAAAAAATAACACAATGGAAGCCACAACCCCACTAAGGGAGAAAAATCCAAGGCCCATCACCACCTAGAAAACCAAGTGGGAAACCACAATGGGAGGAAGCAAGAGCATCCCAGACACTAAGGTACCAAAGCATAGAGAATCCCCTACCCCTCATCCAAAATAGAGGACTTACAGTCTACAAGATGATTAGGCAAGCCCCAAATGCATTTGAGTAGCATGGAAAACCCTCAAACACCAACCTAACTACAGACAAAACCTTAAGGAGAAGAAAGGTTAGTAACAAGAAGAGGGGCTAGGAATACCCGAAACCCACCACAGGGAAAAATAAAAATTGTCTAAAACCCTTAACTATTGTACACAATCATTAGGAAGCCATATGAAAGTAGGCACTGAAATAATATACCAGAAAAGCCCAATAAAAATGTAAATATCCACAAACCAAAGCGCCTACAACCAATAACCACAAGAAAACACCCACAACCCACCAATAGGGATTAAAAATAAAAGGACCAATGGTTAGACACAACACAAAAAGAATGACCTACACATTGGCCATGCCACAAGATAAGAGAGATCCACCACCATCTTCATCGTGCTCGTTATCACCATCTTCATCTTGTTCTTCCCCTACAACACCCTCTTTGCCTAAAACCTTAGCACACGATCCACTCTTCATCCTCAACGTATTAGAGGGAAATAGTTTGGATGAAGGGTTGTGGCCCTTTTTCTCATAAGATATAAATAGGAAATATAATTTGTTTATTGAAGACATAAAAAGGGAAAATAAGAAATTCGTCTAATAATTAAGAAAGCAATCGAATAAGAGAACTTGATCTAATATTATCAGGCTAAATTTATTAGGTTATGGATGGAAATGTAACATGAGTATATCAATACAACATTTACAACTTTTTTCTAATATAAAGGGAAAACAATCAAGGAAGATTAGAAAACATATTTAGCAAACAAATAATCAAACAATAAGAGATTATCTACATGTACACATACACATACACATACCCCACAAGATGTAACTTTTTAATATTACACTCATTATCTACATTTCCATCATCCTTATTAAGGTAATTAGACTAATTATTACTTGTCACTTGGTTGGTAAATAAACATATAAATTAAGTATGAACTTAAACCAAAGAATCTATTATGTTTGTTATATACATATTATAACTTTATTAGGAAACTATTTTAATCATTAAAGATGAGTATATATATATATATATATGGGAGAGAGATTTTAACATTGTCCTTAAATAAGGAATGAGTTATTCTCCTTTTCATATATGCATATCTTAAGTATATGTGTGATTTAATGAATCTAAATTTAAATTTTATAAATACAAATGCATTTTACATACACATACATAAATACATGTGTGTGTGTGTGTGTGTGTGTGTGTGTGTGTGTGTGTGTGTGTGTGTGTGTGTGTGTGTGTGTGTGTGTGTGTGTGTGTGTGTGTGTGTGTGTGTGTGTGTGTGCATATGTTTATGATTAAGGGTAAACAAGTTTTGAGGGGACCAAAAATCCCATACAACTGGTTTTGAGGGGACCCAAAACCCCGTACAATAGGTTTTGAAGGGACTCAAAACCCCATAGGTTTTGAAAGGACCCAAAACCCTCAGATTTTACTAGGATCTGGAACCCACAATACAACGTTGCTGAAAGAAAAGAATATTAATAAACTAGTAGCCAACTCACAAACTTGACATAGAAATGTCCCTAAGACATAAATAAGGGTTTTGTAAGGCTCCCTTAACCCATTGATTTTTCCATGGGTGTATCCAGGCACCCATCACCTTCAACAATACCAGATTACAATAGATCAACATATACTCACAATCTAGACTAGTGGGGTTTTGAAAGGCTCCCCTAACCTTCATAATGGGTTTTAAACTAGCTCCCAAAACCAACAAACAAGGGTTTTCCTAGAATCCCTCAACCTGAAACAAAATATTCATCTTGCTAACAACACAAATAATCTTTAACCAAAAACCAAAACTGGCCAGTCTAGGCCCTTTAAAATTGCTAGCATCCAACTTGCCATCCCAAAACCAACTATAAAAGAGAACAAGAGGGTTTTTATTGTCTCCCTCAACCCATAATAAGACAAGAGGGTTTTTACAGGCTCCCTCAATCCACAAAACCAACACAACAAGCAAAAGCAGTTGACATGCATCCTCACCTCAAATCTCCACCTCAATAAGAGATAGGTTCACTTCAATAAGACAAAGAGGGAAACATACCAATAAACAAGTTAAACCATTTGAGGCTATGAGAAACACAAGCCAGAACACTCCTTCACACTTGGTCTCCACCTCAATAAGAGAAAAGGCCACCTCGATAGGCCAGGAAGGAGAGGAGACAAAGTGCCCAAACAGTCTTTGCTCCACCAAAAAAAAAAGGACATCATCTCCCTTGCCACAATAGAGAACACCATAACAACGAGGGAACAAGAAAAATGAGGGGAAGGAGAAGCAAAAACCCTGACCCAAAATAATGCAAGAAGATACTAGAGGGTCTTCTCACCCCTAGAACACCAAAAATCCATCAGAACAGCCACACACTTTCGTGACCTAGCAGAGCTCTGCTTCCAGAAGATAGAGAAACCAGAGGAGAAGAAGGGATCCCCCAAAGCACACAAGAGAGGGTAGAGGCTGCACAAAACAACCAACACATCACATCAAAACCCCAAGGCCAGACCACCACCATCAAAAGCAATAGCGTGGATGGGCGGGGGAAATACATCAACCTCCCTGAGAAAAGCTCCAAAAGAACCCTTGAACACCCAGTAGCTACCAAAACAAGTCTACAAACTACCACTTCCAGTTGAGGAACATGCCAAAACGTAGGGGAAAGCACCAAACACAGCACGACAAACCCATTCTAGATAGGAAAAACCCCCACCCACTCCATCCACATTGTCATTCTCATCACTATCGCCAAGCCCTTCGTATATGTTCATATGTTGTTCATGATGTTATTACGGGATTAAAAATCCCAGGGATTGTGTTATTAAAGAGATATTTATCTATTAAGATGTAACCCTAATTTGTTGCAATTTTAATTTTAGGGAAAACTCTAGGGAAAATTAGGAAGGGGACATTAGAGTGGGAGAATTCAATGAGTAAATGATCAAAATAATAATCTAATTACCAACTACAATATAAATAAAAGGTAGGAATAAATTTTTTCTACAATAATATTTGAAATATCACTTGAAACATCTATCCAATATAACCTTAATATTTCATATGACTTTAATACACAGTAAAAGAGATCCAACTACTCATCAAGAAGGTGTAAAAATGCTAATGTACATCAAATAAATAACTAACCAATATTGAAGGATATCAAAAAGGATAACTATGCAATTACTTAATGAATATTAAATGAGTAACAATTCTATTCTATCCTATTTTTCAATAATGAATTGGTTTTTCTCCTCACACCTAAAATTGAATCAACAAATTACCTATATTACATTGTCTTTCTTCAAAGGCTTGCCAAAACAACAAGATATGATTTAATATGTTTTGAACAAAGCTCATATAACATAATAAGAACTTCCACTTGTTATAGCCATGCATAGGTATTATTTGACATAAAATGACTACGATCTAGTTCTTTTGGGCCAACCTATTAGCATGTGTTCAAGCATAATCATTGAGTGATATCAAGCAACTAAAATCGCATGAAATTTAATTTCTATGTTTTTGATTACGTGGAAAACAGGTTTTGAAGGGGCCCTGAAACCCTTTATATCAAATTAGAAAAGAGATAAAACATGATAGGTCCAGCTTGAAAGCACATAACAACAAACAAAAATAGTTGGCAAAAACAAAAAGCCAATAAGAGAACCAAGAGTAACAAAAGGACAACACAATGACACTAAAGGGACAGCCAAAAGCACAAACCAACAGAACTAAGAAAAATTCTTAAGAAGGTCCATAGCCTCTTTCTCCAGTTGAGCCATAAAAAAATGATTTCTATGTTATTTCATGAAGAAGCTTATCATTAAGGGACCCTTGAGATGTTCCAAGCTGAAGGCAAAGCAACTTCCTTTCTTGTTTGAAGGAACCGATGATCACTAAAAAAAATAACAAACTTATGCATTTTGAAATATTGCAATATTAACATCATTAATTGATATGATAATAGTCCATTGGTTTGAAATATTATTTACTCATATATAGGTGAATAAGGATATAGCAAAAACCACAATTGGCCTTCTCTAGATGATATTTTTTGTATGCAAAATTAAATAATTGCTTGCATATTTCCATTTATTCTAAAAGCATGGGCTATTGATAAAATTTAAGCCTTAATATCATGTAGGCTTGATTGTGATTTTAAAAAAAATCTATTCGGGTCATGATAACTTGCCACATTCTCCTTTACAAGTTCTATGCGCTGAACAAAACATATTTTTTTACAAATTTTGAGCTACTAAACATATATTGTAGAAGCATCGATAAAAACTATGAACTATTTCATAGAATTCCTCAAGGAAACACAGGCTCATAAAAACATTAAATGTAGTAAGGAACCAAAAGAAATCATTGAAAAGACTTAAAAAGATTACCTATAAAAAATATAGGCAAGAGAAAGGCCTCCAATTTGACCTCCCTTATCTAGGCATCTTCATATAACAAGTCATCCTTGTTTAGCAAGTGCTAGTATACAAAGAGAAGAAGATAGCTAAGTCTACATGGTTGCCTTAAAGCTCTTCCTATGTGACATTATTTTAGACAAATTTTCATGTAAAAATATAGAACTTCTTTATAAAAATCTAATTCTTGATGTAAGCAACAAGCATTGATTGAGAAACTCATTTGAAATTCATGACCCTTGATTATGAATCCTGCCAATAAATAAAGACCCCATCAGATGTAACTTGCTAATTTTTCATTCATTATCTACAATGCCATCATTCTTGTGAAGGTACTTAGTTTAATTATTACTTGCAACCCATTCAGTGAATAAACATATAAATTAACTATGCTCTTAAACCAAATAATAATCCTTAAGTAGGGAATTTTTTATTCTCTTTTTCATATATGCATATCTTAAGTATACATGTGATTATAAATACAAATGCATTTTACATCAATATACAAGGTTGAAATTAATTGTTAGATGTTATTCACCATTTTTGTTGAATATGATTTAACATTTGTTAACTATTGTCTTGAAATTCAAGAGACTTTTACCATTGTTATAAATGTAACATTTATTTGGTTTAATAATTGAGTTCTTATGTTGGTTAGCTATGTCTTGGTAGAAGGCAATGCTCGCATTGGACCTTTTGTAATTGCTTAGGAGAATAAAATATATCTTGAGGAAATCCTTCCTCGGAAAGACACTATTATAATGACTTACTTCAAGGGATAATCTAAGATATCTGATTGTAATGACAATGACTTCAATTAGGTGACTAGTGTTAAAGTGTTAGCCTTTGTTGGTAAACATTGGTGCAATATTTTTATTTTATTATATTATAAATAAAATATCAAATCATATAACTTGTATCTTAGAAATATGTAGAATAATTCAATTTCACATATAGATAGATAGATTACACAACTTGAAATGTAAAAAAAATAAAAAGTGTGTAAAACACCATCACATGTGATTCAAAATCAGAGTCTTATTCTTATAATTGCCTCTTATATTTATTTAATAATTAGAATCACATGATTATAAATCATTGAAATAAGAGGCTTGATATTATCATAGTCCACTTACGTAAATAAAAATATTTTTATAATAATATTGTAGAGTTTTTTTATCAATTTGTTGGATCATATTTTATGATCTACCATCAATTTTTTTTTAAATGATGACAAATTATAAAATATAATCAAAACATTTAATAACAAAAACCCACAAAATTATTAAAAAGTCTTATTAATATTTTAAATTCAAGTCTTCCTCTCCCAGACAGCATAATCCTGTCCAGAAGTGTTAAGCTGGAAATCATTTGAAGGCTGAAACTGTCCCAGATTAAGTCTGGATCCAATCTTCATGATAACCCTATCCTCAATGTTGGCCATGTACAGGTCGCTCTCGGCGGTCAAGATGGTGCAAGCGCTATTGGCCCTGATCTTGTTTCTCTTTCGTATTTCAACAAACTTCTTTATGTTCTCTTTGAAATTCTTGTCCTGGAAATGATCATAAAACTGCACGCGGACAGTCACCCATCAGAATTACAACCAAATCACAACCCAAATCAATCTAATAATAACAGCAAACAAACAAGACAAGAGATTGAAAAGCATTACAATGGTGGGTATCCCAGGGTGAGTGAGAATATAGAGGTATCCTTGAGTAATTTTATCATAAGGAAAGGGCCACGTATTCTGCTGAGAAGAGCCCGTGTCGTGGTTGTCAATGAAAGTGACGGCCTTTTCAGGCAAGAGGCCGATCATACCGGAGGGCTTGCCGTTCGAATCCCGTAAGCGCCAGAGCTCGTTTTCCTTGAGAGCGTACTGCAAAAGTCCTTTGGTAGTAAAATCAAAAACAGTAGTGCGATCTCCGGCGGAGTGAACCCAATCGACCAGTGCCTGTCTCTGCCGAGAAGCATCCTCCAGGTGCTCCCCTCCATTTCCAAAACTCCCTATTTCCCACACCTCTCCCACAGAAAAAGCCGGGCCTGTGTTTTGCACGTACTGAACCAGAGAACTCACAGGGTATCCTAGGGCAAAGTCAAATCTCCACCCGTCGAAGCCAATGTCGGACATGAGCCACTTCATCCATTCCGACAACTCGCTCTGCACACGCGAATTTGTGTGATCGATATCAGGGGCGCCCGTGAAATCGTCTTTAGGGTTTTCCTCCTTGCCCGAGCCACACGAATAGGGTTTGTCGTTCATGGGAACGGCCCAAGCGCCCCAGTCTAGCTTTTCATCATCCGTTCCTCCCTCGAATATACAAGGGTAGCCTTTGTCGTCCTTCTTTGAGCCCATCCGATGATTTATGACTATGTCGGCCACGCATCGCACTCCATTCTGCTTGAACGCCTGCACCGCCTGTCGCAGTTGCTCCGAAGTCCCGTAATTGGATTCCAGATCATAAAGCTTCTCCGGCAAATAACCTATACACAATTAAATTCACGAGACTGCCGCCATTAAAATTGCAAACTCTAGCGCCGGTGACTGTTTAACGACCCCCATTACGGCAATCCTTTGCTACCATTGGAATTACAACTACTTAACGGAACCCTAAAAGAACAGTTTTTTGCATACCTTGTGGACCGTCGGCCGCGGACTGAGAAGCCGGAGGGAACCAGACGTCTGTAATGCCGGCATCCGCGATCTCAAATGCAGCCTCTTTCAGCACATTGTACCATGAATCGCTCTTCCATGATTGCCAAACGAACCCCTGTATTTCACCCCATATTTCAGAAATATTATTCAACCTAAATTTAGTTAGTTTTATAAAAATTGCCTGCTCTATACCTGAAAAAATATAATATCCAGAGGATTAGATACGATTTTGCCTCCACCAGCCGGAGAGGGTGTCTGCGCCCAGGCATACGTGACCAACCCTAGTAATATGACCGCGCCCAGTAATTTACCTCCATTCTTGCCCATGGCTGTACAGATTGTAAAGAATAACCAGCAAATTATTCAGATTGTTACAGCCAATGTTTGCAATGGGGGGCTTTTATACAGTCTGGACAAAGTCATGTCCACACAGTTTCTTTTTTTGACGAAATCAAATAAAATTGAGAGATAAACATTGAATTCAAACAGTTCTTATTACTAAAATACATCCAATTGAGGTACTTCATGATAAAACGAAAATAAATACAAAGCACCGTCAAATGCTAGATCTTTACAGACTGTCAAACAAAATAAGTCGTTCGTCAAAATGAAACACTTTTGATTGCTCTTTTCTTTACAGACTTTTCAAACAAAACAAGCGCAGTGTCGTGTCAAAGAAGTAACTCGTGATTCATGGCGGCATTGACGGGGGAAATTGACTGGAGAGATAAACGCACACAAACGGAAAAGAATGCACTGCGAAGAAGTAATCGGACATATTTTGAGAGAAACCAGCGTCGCTGTTGAATGAATCTTCTATTGCCACTTGTAAGTCAACATGTAGTGCATAAATGAATTGTTATTATTATTTTAATTTTATTTCAGTTGACTTTCACGTTGTACTTAATAAAATTTCAATTATATTGATATTTATTTATTTTTGTCTTTATCTCTTCCAATGTGGGAAAAAAAATTTCCATATGAATTTGATACCAAAAAATAGTACATTCTTGACTTTTAAATCGTGTTAAAAAATTTCAACTCTATAAATATATTCTGTCTATTGAATGACATTAAGAATTATGAAAAAATGTGATTCAAATTTATATATTTAGATATTGGAAAAATCAATTATATATCCATTTTAATATGAAAAAACAAATTAAAATTGGATGCTCTTAAAATCATCATGCAATATTTCTTTTATTCTTACTTGATTGGCCAATAAACTATACACTAAGCATCTTTCACTCAAATAGTTCTCTCACCTAAAATACTTTAAACTAGTTGAAACAATCCTCACCTCACACCTGAAAACAAATTTTAACTTGCAGCTAATATTTTCATTTAAAAGGCTACAAAAATCTTGTCTTGAGCTAAAGAATCTTGTAGCTCTAACACCTTGATATTTTTAGACCTATTTTTTGTTTTCTATGAATAAATTGAATTAGCAGCTATAAGTAGATCAATTTTGGTTTGTCTCATCTAAAAAAAATGCTTTGGTACTGTTGAGTGTTCCCATAATTTCTAAGTGAAATATTTTAAGGTTCTAGTCATTCTAATTCAAAGGGGTTTTCTTTATTTGTTTATGACTAAAACCCAAGTCCTTTTGTGTTTTGACTCTTTATGTCACTATTGTATTCTTCTATTCTAATGTTCACTACTTTATTACGTTTATTTCTTTGAATTTTACAACATGATCTCCTTGAATGACATATTATTATCAACCCCTAGCTTTCACTTACGTATGTTTTCTCATGTGCTCATTTTATTTCTTGTGTTATATGGTTGAATTCATGTTTAAGTATTTATAGCCCCACTAACATTTCATGTGCCAATTTCTTATTTCATCATGAGGTTCTTTTACATCGTGGTTTTTATTTTTTGTTAGAACTACGAGCTAGCAATATCATACCAGGTGTCCCTAAGTGTACAATCATACTTTCCAACTCATTTAATGTCGATGAATTGAAAGCTTATGATTCACCCATTAATTCTTATGTATGCACCTCACCAACTAATTATAATTATTTTTCATCTTATGATAGCTAATGACATTTCATTGCATGATATAACCTTCTGCATCATAATTTTAAATGTGGGTCACACTTTTATTTGTGTGGTGCATAATAGGCTTTACTTCTCTCAAAGTGATGTTAAAATCGTCTCTAGTTAGCAATATTTATTGCATCAAACATTTTCTTTGCATCTTGGCTTTTAGTTTAGGCTCCAGTTTCATTTCCACAATGCATAATGGCTTTGTCTCTCCTAAGAGGATATATTGATGTGGTCTGTAGTTAGCGGTATTTGATTACATCACAGAATTCCTTCTCATCATGCTTTGAAGGTGTTGTTGGATATTGTATTGTCATTGATGTCAAAGGTGTGATCAATGTTGTCATTTATGTCATAAAGTTTGATTTATGTTGATATCTCTCTTAATGTTGTCATAATGGTCTGGTATTAGTTTTTACTGATTGTCTAGCATGTTTATGGGGGCTCCAAAGTGTCTACACTAGGTTTTTGAGGTCTATTGCTCAAAAATAGTTTGTTCATCTAGTTGCACTATCATGGTGTTTTGCTTCAAATTCTATCATTGTTGAGAGTTATGGCTTGTGGTTTGGAAGTAAAGTGAATTTACATATGGAGTACCATATTCCAGAGTATTAGAGATTGAGCTTCAGGTGACAAAAACTTTTGAGTGGCAGAATGCACACTATGATGGTGTTTGATTATATTGAGGTACTTGATGGATGCATCTGAGAAGGATAACATGTGTTAGTTGGAGGAACCATGTGAAGTTATTTTGGGACCAATTGAGTTCATGTTTGGCAACACATAGTGTGTCTCCACTCTTGGTGTAACATGTCAATTTTTAGAACAAACCTATCACAAATTCAATTTAATGTTTATTCTCATTTTCATCTTGTGGATTTTGTATATATTCTCTTGGCAAACATGTAGATGTAATTAATTTTGAAATGCATATATATTATTGATCTAGATTATTTTCAATGAGAGGTGGTTGGTGAATATGGAAAATATTGTGTAGGTGTATATTCAATAAGGACTAGATATGAGTTCAAGTGTGTGAATCAAGGTATAAATATTATACTCATTTTCAGAGTGCTTTGGTATTGTAGCATCGTAAATTGTACACCTTTATTAGTGTGTCCAATTTCACTCTCCCCTAGCACTCAGATTAGTTATTCCCATTCTTCTATGCATTATAGGACCTTTATTGTAATTAAATAATATTTAATTGAATATTATGAGTCTTATTCCACTTTATTGCATCATCACACTCTTATTTGTTCCCTTAAACCTAGGTTTGCCCTTTATCTTTTATTATCCTAACTTATCCTTAATCTTACCCTGATTACAAATTCCAAAATACATTTTGTATATCTATACATCATGGTTCAAGCCATCAAGTTGGCATTAGCGTTAGAACCTCATTATCTTGCATTCCTAGAAATTCAAGATAAAGCTATCAGGACTAGGAATATCCTCTGCCCTAAGTCCTAACAATATTTCCCCAAATTTTGGGAGGATAATTTGGTAGTCTTAATCAATTCATTTTTTGCTCTGGGCAAAAATACACCAAATCTAAGTTAGTCTAAAGGTTATTTTGACTATAAAATCCCTATATAAGGCATAACTCTCAATTTATTTTAATCATTTCATCTCATGTGTAATTCCTTACCAAAGAACCCTAGAGGATAAGGCAAGCTATACTAGGAAGAATGGAAATATTTTTCTTTTAAATGTAATTAAATATCACCATGCATGACATATACAAGTATAAGGCTTAACCTCTGGATATGATCAATCAATTGTTAACCAACTATGCACATGAAGATAACTAAACACTTGCAACTCCATCTGAGATAACTTATGTCACCTCTAAGGGTTCCTTGATGTCATTTCCTTATAAAAGAATAAAAAGACTAGGTCAATAACTCATGACCCACTAGGCAATGACCAAAACAAACTGACCCACTAAACCAAACACATCTAGGTTTATTTTAAAACACCAATTGAAATATTTCTATGATAACATCATAATACATCAATAATAAAGAAGAACAAGAGATCATAATTCATGCTCAATTCCAACATTGCAGAATGTAAAGCAATACCAATACATATTAATTAATAATTATCACATTTATCTCCAATTGGAGTGTTCTAATGCATACATAATCAATGATACAATACATGTCTCAATATATAATTGATTACATGATAAAAGAAAGAGAAGATAACAAGAATAATACAATGCCAAGGAAGGAGGTAAATCCATTGAGCCAGTCATGGACCAAGTCCTCTGATCCCCAATATTGGTTGGTAATGCTACCTGACCATGTGGTACCATCAGGTCCACCCTACCATTCTTGGAGAGATAGTCACATGACCCAAAAAACCATACAATATTAATATAAGGGAGAGCAATGGGTATACACACAAGCCAAACATGGAGCAATTGCTAAACATCAACATAACACCCAATCTAGAGTCATAAAGCCATAGAAAGATGTAAATATCAACTATGAATCACTGAGGTCATAGAGAAACAATAAAATAAGAGAAGTTTCTCGAGAAACAATAAGTAAAATTCAAAATAATGAAGAAGCATACTCAATCGACAAATAGAAGAATAAGGAGGCACCCAAAAGTGTGACACCAAATTTCCATATGACATATATTACAATGAGATAACTAAAAGATCAAGCATAGTAAATCCATATGATACTACTCTACTATCTAGACCTAGATACTAGAGTGATAGTGTAGGGAGTGAGATCATGTTTCCTTGTGAGGACACACCACACAGAACTGAGCATTCTTTCATTATATTAGAATGACCATCATGTAACATCCAACACCACATATGTGGTCATACCACTCTAGGTAAGATCGAGCACTTACATGTTTGGGCATGTCTTCTCAATACATCCTTGGCCTCATAACATCACTCGGGGAATGTTCAAAGTGCCAATCACCTTAATTAATTTTTAATCTCATCCCAAATTTATTTTTATGTTATCACTTACTTAAGTAACTCCCCACACCATGATTGCTAGTGAGCCATTTTGGGTCAACAACATGTTGTGAGTCACTCCCTAAACCCACTTTAGTATAGATACCTAGCCTCAACCCATAAAATCAATGAGGTGTCAAAATAAACAATGCACTGAATCTCTTTTCCAAACCCTCAATTACATCAAGTACATCTCTTTTACATAATGTCATATCAACCTTATATAAGACATACTCAATTGGTCATATTACCAACAGAATGGATCCACTTGATTCTATAATGAAAGTCAATAAAATAGTAGGTACAAATAATCTATTCAGGGTATCCATAAGTACTAATTTAACATTCATATCAATCGCCCATATCAAGACCTATCAAATTCATTACACTAAGGTAGGCACGAGTAAACCAATAGTATCAACGCTATCAACTCCAATGCAAATCAACATGTGAACATCAAAAGCATCATTTCAAGAATACATACACATAAAAATAATCATAATAACATCTCAAGAGGTCATTAACACAATGCATATCAAAGACATAACTCAAGGAGAAACCTCTAGGTCTCTAAGTCAAGAATTTGATCTCGGATTGATCTCAATTCAAAATTATAAATGCAAATTCACTTTGGCATCTCATCAAAGTATGCCTTGACAGGACAATTTATCATATCACAAGACAATTGGACCTCAACACTAAGGAAATTAGATAGCTATACAAGCCAAAAAACACACAAAAAAGGCCAAAAACCCAAAAGACTAATTAGAGCAACCAATTGTAGGATTCTAGGAGCAATTGTAAAATTTTGCAAGAAAATCTAAAGTGAAAATAGAAAATGTGAAATTCTATCAAAAAATGCAAAATTCAATTAGTAACTTTGCAAAATTGAATTACCAGATATGAAATTCTACATTCAGATGTAAGATTCTAAAAGCAGATGTGTAAATCTACTCCAGGGACTCAACTATGGCATTAAGTTTGGAAAAAATAACACATGGGAGGCCAAGATGGAGACCAACCCATTTGAGGAATACACAATTCCACCTTAATAGCACAATAAAAACATCCATACAAGATTTCCCAAGCTAATTGTACTATGTTTATTGATGAACACCCCATATGAATCCCACATATACTAAGATTGATTCATAAATCTTGCGTACACAACCAATTTGAAACATAACAAATTTGAAAATACTTATTGGATCATTACAATTCGTTTGCACTATTTTTAGATTCAAGAAGAATGAAACAAAAATATTTGAAGAGTCCTACCTCATTTTCCCCAAATTGGAAAAATGCAAAGGTCATCCAACATACCCGACCAATTCACACACCCTTTGGCTATCTAGATGATCTCCAAATTCCTACTCCATTACAACAAACAACATCCAATTCCACCCACCAAATAATTCAAAATCCTTATTTTAAAATCAAATAAGAAGAGGGTTTTTTGAGAGAGAGCGAGACGAAGAAAAATGACTAATTGTTCAAAAATAAACTCAATGACCAAATATAAACATCCTTATTGAGTGAGTGGTTTAATATTAATAAAAAATAATTTAAATTCAAAATGCCAATTGGCCTCCCAAAATATCTCCATGATAAATTATTAAAATCTCATTCAATCAATCGCAAATAAGGCATATTCCACATTAAGATATTGAAATACCATTAAAGCATATGATAAATGACCAACTAACTGAATGTGCACAAACAATCATTACGGGTTGACTCAATGTGATGAATAGGTTTTTGAAAGGTACCAACTATAGTAATTAGGGCTAAAAAAAAATAAAATAATCAAATTATAAAATCAAGGGAGTTTCCCTAATCAAGGGACATGGGTTTAGGCTCAAGCATTTGGCCAATGTTCGATCTCATGTTCACCACCGTTGTGGATGTAAGAACACTAAAACCTAAGGATCCAGGTGGATTTGATGCTCTATTCCTATAGTCACTGAAACATACAGACATCAAGTGTACCTTCTCATACATATGTATAAATACACAAATTATTCAAATCATTGAAGGGAATTTCAATGTTGTATGTATTCTCATAAACTCAAATGATATGATATCATGTTTTAGCATCGTAAATTGTATTCACATGTAATTTCATCCTTGCCTAGACCTCACCTTGGCATTATGTCTTTCAATTCCTAATGTCTACTTGGACTCTACTCACACCTTCCAACAATCTACATTTTCATCTTCCTTTCTAACCCGTATTCAAATATGAGTCCTGATTAATAATACCAAGGCACTGGGGGTGCCTTGGTCTTGGTTCATGACCAAGGTTCCCCTACTACCTTGGTCCTCCTAATCAGGACCCAAATTTAGTCCCATCAATAGTCACTTCAAGTGGGTAGTAATTTAGGTCCCATGTCCACCTGTGCTAAAAATTCAAGTAATTTATGGACAGTTAAGTATAAAGGAGGTCTACCCCTCTCATTTTAATTCTAAGATGGATGGGTCTCCCTCTCACTTGCACTCTAGAAAATTCAATTCAAGTGAATAAGACATTAAGAATTTGTCAAGAATTGAAGGATAAGTCAAGTCAAGTTCAAACATTCAAGATGGCATCCATGATCAAACTTCCATGAAGACATTCTACATAACATCCTAAACCCTTTGCATGAGGATTCAAGAAAGCTTCATCAAGGTACCAACTTCAATTACATGCATTCAAATTTAGATCTAGCCTTTCCATTAAAAGGAAAGTATTATGCTGCAATTTAATTCCATTTCCATTTCAATTATAATTTCAATTTCAAGGTTAATTCCTAAACAAGGGTTTTGCCCAAGTAAAACCCTTATCAACAACCCTTTTCCCTCTCTTTATGTTGAAGTAATTGATTTAGGTGTTGCAATCAAATATTTTGATAGAACAAACAATGATGAATAGGTGTATCTTTTATGGGTGCAAAAAGCGGAGAACTAGGATCGCTCACCACCCTAGTCTTAATAATTTTGCTTGAACTTCTGATAGTGGATTTTGTACATCTCTCTAATCTGGAAAACATCTCAGTTGTCTACTCAAAATTTGTAGGACCAGGTTGCCCTACCCTCTTGGTCTCAACAATTTGGCTTGAATTTTTAGCTACAGGGTTTGATTTATTTTCCCTTCTCAGATCTTTGTTTGTGTCTCTGTGTGAAGTCTATAAAACAGTTTTTTTACTATTTTTTTCCAATTCTCTACTTTTTTATATTGGAAAACTACAATTCAAATCCAATTTCACTTCTCTAAAAGGAGAAACAAAAAGTAAAAAAATTTAATCAATATCTCAGCCCTCTTCTCTAATTGAATTGTGGCTAGATCTATTGGGTTTATATCTCTTTTAAATGTAAGGTTGATCTTGTGAAATTGGTGGATTTACTATCATAACTGGTGAAACCCTAATTTCACCTACCTTACATTTGAGTAAAACCATCGTGCCTTGTGCTTAATTTTTATTTTCATTTTCAAATCTCATTTGTATACATTCTATTGATTCATATTTACAATCATTTTTGAAACATATAGCTTATGCACTCATAGTCGCATTTATTTGATAGCTAGTTCACCAAACATTTTGACGAACTTGACATATCTCATGCTTATTTCTATTTTTCATTCTTAAAAATTATTTGTATGCATTTAAAAATTCATATTTGCAATCATCTAGATCATATATGCACTTGAATTACATAAATTTAGAGGTTAAATTCATTAAAAAAAACCCTAGTTTATTCTTCTCAATTTAACTTGTGGGTTGCGTAGTTTTTCAATCGTATGCTCAAATATAATTGGTATGCAATGTTATGTTCATATTTATATGATTATAGTGTTAAATATATTACTTTAGTATTTAACACATTTTTTAATCAATCATTTTACAAAAAAAATTGCATTTCATGATCATAGTTTACATTTCCAGACTTTGTACTCAATATTTCCCTCATTGTGCATGAGTTTACATCCAATATTATAGTGAGAAGACATTATAGACTTGAGTATTCCCAAGGTTTAAAAACTAAGGATATGGAGCCCCACTTGACTAACCTATTCCATGTGAATGTTGGTTCTTCCTCTAATCCCACAAATGACATGTACCCCACATCATGGAGACTTATTCACCTCATACTACTCATGATGAACATGACTTACTAACTATGGTTAATATTAACTAATTCATGAATATTAATAATTTTGAAAACCTTTGACAATGGATGGGTCGATAACACCCACATGGTGAGGCAATGCCTTGATTGAAGGATTGAAAAGAATGGTTCAAAGTGATAATGTAGGTGTGGATGTGCTCTCTGGAATTGATCATATTGTTGATCCCAATATTATACTAATCAAAATTTGTGTATAAGTCCCTGGTTACTCTCATACCACTAGTAACGTTAACCGTTCCATTCCTATGCCTACATCCTTGCCTAGTGTGCCTAAATTTGCATCTTCTATCATGACTACTTCCACACAGAATGTTAGTACTACACATGTTAGTCATTGGGGAAATCCTATTAATAAATATTTACACATACCTCCTTCTATGGGTCTTTCATTTGTTTCAAAACCATCTACCATACCAACATACCATAATGTTCACCCTCCTTACTCTCAACCTCCACTTATGACAATATTACTCCTCCATCACAATTCAGTATGTCCAATTCCAATTTATCCATCAAAGAAACTATCAATAACCTAGCTAAAATTGTTTCTTCTTTACATCACTAATTGGCTTCTTTAACTCAATCTAAATTTAATGTTCCCACGTTTGATGTAGTGAGCCCACTATCTAATGAGATTGTCTATGTTGTTCCTCCTAAACATGTGGAAATTCCTCAATTGGAGTTATATAGTAGAAAAGGTGACCCCTTGATTCATGTGAAGATATTTCAAACCTTGTGTAGTGATTTGTCTCATGATCAAAGACTCACGGCCAAGTTATTTACTCAAGAATTTAGAGATAAAGCCTTGCAATGGTATCATTCTTAGTCTCATTATTCTATTACCTATTTTCAACAAATGGCTAATTATTTCATTCAACAGTTTCAAAATAACATTGGTCCTAGGATTACTTTGACTAATTTGATTCATTGTAAGTAAGGATTCAAAGAAAAAGTGGTTTATCTTATTGGTATATCATATAATAATTTGCATTCACAAATTTCTTATATCTTGTGCCTGATCATGATGATCAAATAATTTATATTGCTAATTTACAAAAGTATTTTAGAGATAAGCTTATAGTTTTTGAGTTTACTTCTTTCGAGCAATTGTGTGGAGTGCTTCGTTATTATCAACTTCAAGTGAGTCCATTTGAATAATCTTCTTCAATGGCTATATAATGAGAGAAATCAACAATCATTTATGAAGTTCAAACATAACAAAGGTTTCATCAAGATAAATGAAAACATCAACAATCAAGTGACAACCACAACACCAGGTGTGGCCCCTTTATCCAAATTTAGAAAATAATTAAGTCCTCTTTCTGAGTCTTTGCATAGTATAATATTGAGGTTGGTGAATGCTAATGTGTTACAACTTCCTGTCATCAAACCAATTGACCGTTCTAAAAAAATTCAACTTCTTATGAACCTAAAGCCTTTTGACAATATCATCATCAACCAAGTCATGAAACTGATAAATGGTACTAGTTTAGGCATAAGATTCAAGACTTTATTGATAACAATACTATATACATAGATAGTGTGAATGACAAATGGAATAAGTTTGTAGCTCCCCCTAATCAAAATCTCCAGCCATTCTATCAATGTTGTTGAGTTTGAGCCACTTGTCTCCTTCCCCAATGACCTTGGTATAGAATCTAATAATATTGTGAACCTTATCGACAAACCTAAAACTACAAAAGACCTATGCATTACATTTGATACTAGCGATACTATTATTGCACCTGATGGCCTATTATATATTACTATGAAGATCAAAGACAAACTCTCAAAAAGGGTACTCATTTATCTGGTATGTGTGGTTAATGTGATTACTAAAGAACATATTTTTACTCAACAATTACAACAAGTAACCTATAATAAATTTGATGTTTTGGTTAAGGTGTATGATGGTTTTTCTTGATCTACTATTGGCTCTATTACTCTTACCATTGAGGTTGGTACTAAGTTCTTATATGTCACCTTTTCTATTATCCCTACATCAAATCAATTTCATGTGAAGTTGAGAAATCATTGGCTCTCTTCCATGAAAGCTATCCCTTCCACAATTCATAAATGTTTGAATTTTCCTCATAATGGAACTATTATAACAATTAATCATAGCCTTTATCAACCCACGACGAAGCACAAAAATTTCACTCTTGACTAATTTTGGCCTAAACAACATGATCCTTTAAAGCCTCTAAATGACATTCTTTTCTTATCTTACCAAAAATGGAAAAATGAGATGATATTGGCCTTGAGAAAACCAAGAGGCCTTACACCCATGGATATTCATCTTCCTCATTCTAAACATGGCCTTCTTCCTACTCCTTATATTCCTCTGATATATGTCATAGTCTTACCTCCTACATCCTATAATGGAAAGCACTTGGCATCATGTATCTCTCAACCCATTGGGGTTTCTTTTGTTTCTCTCCTTATAAGGTAATAAAATAAGACTATGTCAATTGATCCCCAACCTTCACAAGTCTTAACTAAAACTAAAAGGAATCATTCTGCAAGAAACCATCAATGAAGTCATCATGCTGAGTCTCATGAGCTTGTTTCCCAAACCTTCTCCTCCTCAAAGACACCAAATGTTGACTTGGTCCCATTTGTCCAACCTTGCCTAATACTAAGGAGGAAGTTCAAGTAAAATCACCTAAGTTAAAAATGCTTAATAAAAATGGTTCAACTTCTTTTTGTGTTAATGATCCTATTATGATTAATTGAAATGATGATATGGATGATGATAATAATATTGTTCATGCTAATGCTGATGATCCTAATGATTTTGATGATATGTATGAGATTGTTGAGATTAGTCATGACTTATCTTCAAAATTTTCAAAAGCATTAATCCTAGATCCTAGTGTCAAACAAAATGATTTATCATTAGAGCATGTCCTTGTTTGTAACTTTTAGTAGCTATATATATCATTATCATTGTGGCTCCTCTTGTATCTTTTTTACCATCCATAAATTATGTTAAGCAAGATTGGGAGGTGAATTATTTTCTTTACTAGCTTTATATATGTCGTAGATTCACTTTAATGTATTTTCTTGTTCATAATGTGCCTCCCCCATGATGTGTTGATTGTTATGTTTTTGTGTTATGTTAGGTTATCTTTGAATGACCCTTGTTACTCTATTAGTGCAAGGTAATAAAGAAGTTCAATTTTTTGTGACATTCCTCTATTTGTATCTCAATTGTTCTATATTTTATATCTATGTTATGCCATGCATGTTCTATTATTCATAAATGTGTCTCCATGTTGTCTACTTGGGGATGATGTGAAGTGTTGAGATCTCCTTTTTGGTCTCTTCCATGTTGAATCAAACAGACATTTGTTTGTTATCTTGTATGCTCTTCTTCCATTGTGTTCATAGTTCCACTAACTTTGGGGGATGAGGTCAATTCAATATAATTATTCTTGATATACATTATTTATCATAAGTACATTACTGACCCTAGAGTTAGTGGTGTTAGAATCAAGGAACATTGAGAAGGGGGTGAATCAATGTTCTAAATTTTTTAACATTCTCAATCTGATTCTTTATCCACATAAAGAAATGGAATGAAAGAAATATGAAAACACATAAAGCAATTAACACTAACACCATAACACTAGGATTTGTACATGGAAAATCGGTGAAGGAAAAATCCACGGTGGGATTCAAACCCACAATATTAATATAATTTGTTAGAAATATATAAAAATATTACATAAGGGGAATGCACATGCATTCAGGCACACTGCTTAGAGCTCAATGCTCAATTATAATAAGGGCAACAACCCCGGAAGGCTCACTACCTTACAAAATGTTTACATAAGGAAATTAGAATGTCTAAACTGATAAACAACATCTACATTTTGGATATTGGCTGATATGTTGTCATTGATGTCAACATATGTGAAGTCAATATGTGTTTCAATGTTGTAGTCAGATTGGTTGAGTTGGTTGAACTTGTACATTGTAGGTGAGCTAATTTGGCTTAATGGGTTTTGTTATACTTATCTCTAGTTGATTAAGTTATAGTTTTAGAGGTTTGCTTGATTATTTGATTCAGGTTAAGAGATCTTGTTTTGTGCCTGGTTATTTAGTTATTCAGTATTGGTAGTTTTGGTGAATCTGTATGTTGTGCTCCAAAATTGTAATATCTTTGGTTACGGATGTGTGGAATGTGTTCTATACATTGATGTGTATCCTCAGTTCGAGTAGTTCATGATTTGAAGATCCATAAGAAAATCTTATAGTTTGACAGTTAGTTATGTTGGTATTCTTGTAATCCGATATAACGATGATGGTGATTCTAGTAATGTGAGTCATTGTGGTTGTTGCAGTGCGATTCAAGTTGTGTATGGATGTTTGTAGATCATGTGCTATGCGTGTTGGTGGTCCGCATTGATTGTTGTGTGTTTTATTGAATTTTTTTCTAGTTTGGCGATGTTTTTCGACATTCATGGTATTGTAGCATGTTGTGGATGATCGAGGCATAATTCTTGGAGGTGTTTTATATTTGTGGTGGTTGTTTAGGTCCATACTATGTCTTAGCCGACATTGTTTTGGTCTGCATGCATTATTGTAGCATGTATGATTATATGTTTGTAATATGTAGCATATAGTGAGTCGAACTATCTTTCATGGGTTGATGACTTGTATAAATAAGTGTAATCATTGTAAGAGGTATCTATGAGTGAATTTGAATATGTGTGTCTCAATAAGTGTGTGAACAAGTGATTTGATCCTTTAGAAGTGTGAAGAAGTATTGCAGAGCAGATTATACAGTGTGCTTAACCAAAACTATACTTAGGCATGTGGAGATTCTATTTCATCAGTTCATGATTCTGCGGATGTAATCTGAATTCTTTTGTAAGTCAGTGAGACTTGATCCTGTAAGGTAGTGAACCTTCCCTAAGGGTTGTAGCCCTTTCAGGTTTTTATAATTTAAGAAATAAGCTCTAGGAAGTGTGCCTGAATACATGTGCATTCCCCATTGTAATATTTCACTTACTCCTAACAGGGTATTATTGTTGGAATCCAAGAACACTAAGAGGGGGGGGGTGAATCAGTGTTCTACTGGAATGATTAATTTTAACCTTATTAAAACATGCATTCACCAACCAGTATACCAACACATATAAGATTGAAAGAAGTAAATCAACCAATAAGAAAATCACACAAATGAATACCATAACACAGATAATTATATGTGGAAAACCTCAAAGAGGAAAAACCACAGTGGGATTTGTGACCCGCAATATCAATCCACTGGTCATATGAAAAGATATTAAAAAATATAGGGGCCTACACATGCAGCAAGGCTTACAGCCTATGCACACCTCCCAATCACAAAAGGAGCCTCATTGAATACATACAAATTCAGACTACAATCCAGATAAATGAGTGAACTGCAAAGATAACATCTCCTATGCCTGAATACAGTTCCGATTAAGCTTTGTTTGTTCGGTCTGAAACCCTAAACCCTTACTGGAATACCCTCTTACACAAATTTCCTCACATACATGATCTCTCTCTCATATCTCACATTACATTACATTCCATCATCTTACTCATTACATATCTCAAAATGATCTAACCAACTAACCTATATACCCTTACAATCCATCATGCCTTATGTCGGCTTATAAAGATAATTACAAAATGAATATACATGTTGGCTCAATAACATATATACATAAATATCAAAATCAATTGCCAATGTCATATCTCCCAAAATGATGTGGGCCTCCAATACCAATAACCTGATAAAGTCATGTCGGCCTGCAATGCTGGTACCAAACAATTCCTTCCAATAGATGAAGATACCCGTCGGTGTTGGTGTCGGTGTCAGCAAAGTGTCTGTTGGTAATCAACTAGACCAAAATGTGAAACCAGAACATGTTTCCATGTTTCCATCAATGACAACATATTGAAACCAATCAAATTGAGTGTCAATTGCCAACAATCTCCCCCTTTGGCATTGATGGCAACAATCATGTGAAAAATGAAAATGATTACCATCTGTCGGTTCCATCCTAAGACTTCTCCCCTTGAGCTAAATATCCATTTGTGTTCATGATAAAAAATACTCCATATCTCCCGATGCCAAGAATATATTTTTCACCTATACTCCCCCTTTGACATCAATGCCAGAAATAACAAAAACTGGGATGAAGAATGAAAAACTGTACAAAGAATGTCCCAAAATACCTTACCGAAGCTTATATATTTGAAAATATCTAGATAGGCTTTCAACAAAATCTCTTCATAGGTATCCCAACCTGATTTCAATGTGTCGGAAGTAGATACAAATCCACTAAGCATATGGGCATATGACTCCTTATCCTTAAGTTTTGTTGGTGTGGGCTTACCAACCATATCAATACACTCCTTCTTATGTACACTTAATGAATCCAATCGGGGACTCACCAATCCTCTAAGACTTCTTTCTCTCCTTATGATTTTATCTTTATCCCTCTCAAGAGCAGAAACTTGAGCTTCCAAAACCAAAACTTGACCATCAATATATGTAGTCAAAGAATGTGAACCATCAAAAGAATTGACTATACCTACAATCTCCTCCTGAATATCCTTAATCCTTTTATTTGTCTCAGCTGTAAATAAATTTTTGTCCCCATAAATGTTAATTTAGTGGGTGGTATGCCCCCTCAAGAGATGGGCCGAATAAATTTGAAAAAAGGGGCAATCTCTCAAAAAAGAGAAAGAAGTTGGCGGGAGGTAGAATAGAAGAATTTAGAAATAATGGTGAAATAATGGGGGAAAATGGAGTTAATACGGATAAATGAGAGGCTTTCAAAGTTCACAGGGACCACGACGGTGAGCGGGGTGGATTAGGGTTAGGGCTGAGGGGGTCTATTTGGAGGGGAAGGGGTAAAACTATCTCATTTGCACCTATCTCCTTGGCAGTTTGGAGCTCTGATAGTAACTTTTGGTGAAGGAGTAAGCATCACTCATCATGATCATGCCTATAGCAGATCACCGGCTAGAGAGGATCTATCGATACCAATGGCCAGAGGTCTATGGACCAAGAATACGCAAATCTTGAATTTTTCTTTTTATGCACTTTTGTCATGTTTTTTCAAGTGTCAAAGTCCAAGTAAGACAATAGCGCTAAACCTGTGTTTTAGCACTTTTATCACTTAAAGTAGCTCTATTGTGTCGTAATGGTGCTATTGCATAGTTCTTTTAGTGTTGTTGTCTGTGTTAGTGTTGTTGTACCCTAGTGATAGCACTTTTGTAGTTTAGCGTTGTTGTGTAGGTGTTGTGGTGCGTTTGCGATAAAATAGTGCAATGGTATATATGTTGTAGTGCTATTGTTGTTTTAGCGCTTTGGTATCATAGTAATAGCACTATTGTCAGTAGAATAGCATGATTGTGATAAAATACCTCAGTGTTAGATAAAATATCTCGTGATTCCTATGTTGATTGATTGATTGGTTGTTTTGGTGAATCATAGAAGCCCCATTGAGACTAGGTCATTGTAATAAATGTCTCTTGTAGTCTAGGTTTGCCATAATCAATTACCTGTTGAGACCCGAAGATACTTGATTGTAAAGTATATGTTGATAGGCTAGGTTGAAACTTAAGAAATTTTGTAGCAAAACAACTGATATGTGCTGATATGTGTCGGAGGATCTTCTCGTCTTATAGATGCGGGAGTGACACCCTGTGACACAACAGTTGCATGAGCAGTTATCGAAGGTAGAGATTGATTGTGTTTGTGCAGCTAGTTTATATGACATGATGTACCTACCCATGATTCAGATGAATCACGAACTATTGACAGTGTTGGCTGAGCGATGGCACAGCAAGATGTACTCCTTTCATTTAGTGATGGGAGAGATGACTGTGACCCTGGAGGATTTGTCAAGGATACTTCATATCCCGATTAGAGGAGAGCTCATGATATATGATCAACACTTGGGGATAGCAAACGTGCAGAGGATATTTGTCGAGGACACATACATTGAGGATGGCTCTGTGGCGTGGGAGGATATAGTAGTGCTTTATGAGCCTCTACCATTAGTACTAGTAGGTATCATAGGCAGTTTTCTTTGCCCCGATCGATGTTGACATGAATTGGCCATTGGTTAGGGCTACGCGATAGAGAATATGGTGATAGAGGGGACTCTCTATGCATTGGGCCATGTGTGTTAGCACACCTTTACAAGGATTTACATTAGGCAGTGTATCGAGAGATTAGATCACTAGGGGTAGGGATCACTTTATTACATATCTGGGCTTGGGAGCACTCCCTAGTCACATGGTCGGTATGTTTGAGGTTTAGGGCAGTCGATCAGCCCTATATTTTTATGTATGGAGGTTTGATGAGCCAACCCCATTTAGGGAAGTTGGATTTTTGGTGGCGGGCATTGGATGACTTAGATATGGTCATATGGAGGTCGTACACTAATTGTGAGATCTGGGAGGATGATGGAGAGGCCTTGTCGTATGTATATGTGACTCATTTTTTGATTGGTAGAACATCCTATGTTGTGGAGAGATAGTTGCCAAAGAGAGTGATGAGATAGTTTGGGCAAAGGCAGAGTATGCTGAGAGGTTCGAGGGAGTATGCATGGATAGTGCGAGAGAGATGGCAGTGGGGGACAATGTTGCCCTATGATTAGGCCCTTGCAGAGTTCTATACATTACATGCGAGACCATTGCAGATGAGGCCAGAGATTGTAGATGTGAGGGTGACAGAGGAGTATACACAGTATCGTGCCACTCATCTGATTTCGTTGATTTCAGATCCTGCAAAGCCTGTACCACTGTTTGAGGATGACAGAGCACGGAGATAGAGGAGGAGAGTCGAAAGAGGTAGAGGAGGTGTATTTGGGGGTGGAGGTGGATTTGGAGGTGGAGTTGGAGGTGGAGGTTTGGGAGGAGAAGGAGGAGGTAGAGGTGGTAGGGGAGGTGGATTTGGGGGTGGAGGTGGATTTGGAGGTGGAGGTGGTGGAAGAGGATGGTTACAGAGGAGAGGAAGAGGTGGGAAGCCTTTACAACTATCACTGGGTCCGCTGGTACAAGGAGCAGCGAGAGCAGGAGGGACAGATGTTGGTGGGGGAAAGGGTGGTGATGAGGTGATGGGGATGGGAGAGGGAGCTGCAGGTGGTGGAGAGGATCCTATGGAGATGGGAGAGGGAGCCATAGTTTGAAGAGAGGGATACCTATGAGATTTTATGATATTATGGTTGCAGATGCGGCTGACAGCAGCTAAGGCACAGTTAGAGGATAGAGAGGCAGAGATTGTAGCTAGGGATATCCAGTTTTTCGTACGTGAGGCCGAATTGATTGTAGTCATGCGAGAGAGAGATGATCTGGTGGATAGAGTGAGGGATATATAGGATAGAGTTATGGTTTTGGAGGGAGCACAAGGATAGGGTCTGACTGGGGAGGTGCTGAGGGAGATGCGGCAAGCAAGGGGAGATATTGACTACTGACGGGGATTATATGAGCAGGTTGTGCCGGTTAGTCAATGAGTGATGAGCTACTCCCAGATGTGGTGGGAAATATCAGAGCGGTCTCAGAGGGTTCGGAGTAGCGGTGGTGTTATGGGTCCTCCTTGATGAGATGGTGAGGGTGGTGGGGGAGCAGCATCTGGCCAGAGTGTCATTTGAGGTGTTTCTATGCATTGTTACATTGTTACTAGACTAATACTTGGATAGCTCTTGGTAGTTGATATTTGTAGACATCATTGTACTCTTATACATGTATTCTTTTTGATGCGATATATGATGATATCCCATTTTTTGTGGTGATGATATGATATGTATCCATGTGATGATATGTGTAATTTATGTAGGATGATGATATGAGTTATGCTTAGATACATGATATGGAGATGTTTATTTTCGAGATGTACATGTTGATGATATGATTTCTATATGTATGATAAGGATTTCTAACATGTGGATGCAGGTTAATAGATGGATGATGCTTTTGTAATGATATTAATGTGACACAATGATGATGATTTACGCTAAATGATGAGGAGAGATAATGAAGAATGATATTGTGATAGATAATAATGTACATGTTGAATATGATAAGATGATGATATGAGTAAATGATGCATGTTTTTAAGATGAATCTAAAATGAATGAATTGTTTATGAAAATGTTATGTATGCTTCTAGGTGAATGCACTAAAATGAATGGCTGAATGTACTTAATGCAATTTAAATGATAATAAATGTATGCACTTAATGCAACTAAATGATGGAATGATTTGAAAGGCAACTAAATGAATCTAAATGAATGAAATGATGTGAAATGCAACTAAATGATAATAAATGCATGTACTAAATAACTAAATGATGATGAATGATTTTTAATGATTAGATGAATGCAACTTAATGATTGAGATACAACTAAATTATAGTAAATGCACCTTAATGACTAAGTGAATGTACATCAATGACTAACATGTAACTAAAATGGAAGTAAATGAATGAAATGATTTGAAATGCATCTAAATGAATCTAAATGAACTTAATGCAAGTAAATGATAATAAATGCACTTGATGTTTTTGAATACACTAAATTGATGAATAAACAAATGCACTTAAATGAATATCTGAATGGATTTAATGAATCTAAATGCAAGTAAATGATAATGAACTGAATGCATTTGATGCAACTAAATGATAATGGCATGCCTTCATGATATATGAATGCAAGTTGGTGAGAATTTGTAGATGTGGAATGGAGATGTGAGATGATGTATCAAAGAAATCCATCGTGATTGTACCCAAGACAAATTTATATTAGGTGCTTTCTCATAGAAACTTGAATTACTTGTATGCAAACAACAGATATGAATAATGAGGGAGCAAATGGATGGGTGATATGTAACGGAATGGAATATAAATAGATGAGATGAAATGATGATCCATGGACTATTCATAGTGCCTAATTTTCATCATCGAGCATGGTAGTATCGATCTTGGCTGAGGTATCCGAACCACGGTTGATAATTTCACCTGTAAGCAAACATCGCAGATAAGGAAAGTTCCCCTCCCTTTCGGTTCATGTACAAATGGTTGAGGTATAAGCTGTAGTTAGTAAGCTATAGTGATCCATGGATTTTATTTTTTATAGTATCATGTAGCTTAGTGAATTTTCGACATAGACACCATTAGTACATGCCCCAAAACTTCATTGGAGCAATCCGCAGACAACAAACAAAGAAAAAGATATCAGGAGACATCCCAACTACTCTAATCACTTGTGGATATCCTAGAGTAGCGTAGGAACCTAATATAAATAAACAAATAACAAATTGACTAAGTACTTATCAACCAAACAAAATTTTCTTGTCCAAGAAAATATTACCATGTCTTATTTGTGAGGAAGGATGCATCCTTGTGAAGACGGTTGTGTGTAGATGTTTTGATTGGTTGGTTGATTTAATAAGTGGTCTTTGTTTGAGTAGCTCAAAATGTTGTTTTGTGTTTGTTGCGATGTGTATGGACAAGGAATAATATACGTTGCAATGTTTTTGATTGATTTTTGATGTTTTTGTCAATTTTTTTGGATTTTTTGAATGTTGTGAATATTTTTGGTATTATTTCAAGACATTTTTGAATAAGAAACTCAATGAATCACAAGAAATGTAGAATCCACTTCCATCAGTAGGTAAGAGAATTTCCACTAGTTAGATGTCACTATAAAAGCGTGACGTGGGATACATGAAGTAATAACCCTGATTGCAAATCAATAACAAGCCATGGTATAAATGATGGATGAATGGATGCAATGGATGTGATCGCAACAAATCTGAAAGACAATGGAGCCATAGCCTTTAAGAATGGCATCTGTTTGCTAGGTTTTCACCATCCTACTTACCCAAGGCACCACCGAAGAGGTTTTCACCATTTGGATGAATGATTTTTCTTTACTATTTTCTTGATTTTTTTTTTTTGGTATTTTGCTCAGGACTATTTTCTAAATATTTTTGGTATTTTCTAAGATTGGAGGAGCCTCATGCTCTACACATCTTATGTATGAAACCTTTTTAGATTCATGTTGTTGATCGGATCTGCTAGTGGTTCTCCTTCTAAAGTTGCTAACTTATATGCCCCAGACCTGAAGACGACAATGATGACATAAGGACCTAGCCAATTGGATTCAAATTTTCCCTGATGTTCTTTGTTCAGTTGGTTGCAAGGATTTTCCCTGAGAACAAGATCTCCTACCTCAAATGTGTGAGGTTTGACCCTATGATTGTAGCTTCCACTCATGGGCTGTTGATAGGCTTTTAGGTGTTTGTAGGTAGCTTGTCTCTTTTCATCAAGCAATTCCAAGTCCTGAAGACGATAGACTTGGTATGTTTCATCATCTATCAGATTGTGTAAGGAGACTCGTAGAGAAGGTATTTCAACCTCAATACGCATGATGGCTTCTTCTCCATAAACCAATAAGTAGGGGGTTACACCTGTAGGGACTCAAATGCTAGTTCGATATGCCCATAGTGCTAGATTCAATCGACTATGCCAATTATGACCAGCATCATTGACTATCTTTTTGAGGATCCTCAATATATTCTTGTTGTATGCTTTGGCTTGACCATTGCCTTGTGGGTAATATGGAGTGGGAAAATGGTGTTAGATGTGAAACTTCTCACAGAGTTCATGGACATCCTAATTTTTGAAAGGAAGCTCATTATCTGTGATGATGGACATGGGTACACCATACCGACAAATGATATAATTGAGGATGAATGAGGCGATCTGCTTGCCAGTGACTTGGGTAAGTGGAATAGATTCGATCCACTTTATGAAGTATTCAGTGGTGGTAATGATAAATTTATGACCGTTGGATGAAGATGGATGGATTTTACCCACAAGGTCAAGTCCCCATTGACAAAAGGGCCATGGTGTACTGATAGGTTGTAATTCTTGAGTTGGGGCATGTCACCTTGAGGTGTGATAAAAAGAATACCTACCCTCAAGCCATGTCTAGTGTATGAGCCATCAAAATATAGCTTCTAGGGTTGTGTAGCTATGATCATGAAGATTTCTTCATCTAGAAAGTTTGAAATCAGAGGATGGTCACCTTTGAGTGGTGCATCAGCCAACTAATCTACAATAACTTGTCCCTTGATAGCTATGTGGTCCACATACTTTATATCAAATTCACTCAAGATCATAACCCATTTGGCCAAGCGACCTGTTAATTATGCCTTGCTAAGCAAGTACTTGAGTGGATCTATCTTGGCAATGAGTTCTACCTTGTGCATTAACATGTAGTGCCTCAATTTGGTGGCTACCAAGATAACTTCTAGGTAAGCTTTCTCAATAGGTGTGTAATTAAGTTCATAGCCTACCGGTGTTCAAGAGATGTAGTAGACAACACATTCTTTTCCTTCCGCATTATGTTGTGCCAGCAGTACTCCTAATGTCATGGTTGTAGCTAAAATGTGTAACAATAGAGGTCTGCTTGGATCTGGTGGGATCAATAATGGTGTATTCATTAGGTAGTCTTTAAGCATTTGGAATACTTACTAGAATTTTGCATCCCATTGAAAGCAGATACTTTTGTGTAACAAATTGGTGAAGCAATGACATTTATTAGCCAATTTTGCAATGAACCACCAGATTGATTGTAGTCACCCTTGTAATATCCTCAACTGACTGATATTCTTTGGAGGTGGCATGTCCATGATTGCCTTAAATTTTGTAGGATCTACCTCAATTCCTTTACTTGAGACAATGTATCCTAATAGCTTCCTAGTGGTTACTCCAAAGATACATTTCTTTGGATTGAGATGGACGTAGTATTGTTCTAACCTATTGAAGATTTTCTCCAGTACTGCAAGATGACCCTCTCTTGTCAATGATTTAGCTAGTAAATCATCCACATAATCTTCCATTATGGTGTGCATCATATCGTGGAAGATGGTAGTCATGGCCCTTTAATATGTTTCCCTTGCATTCTTTAGACCAAATGGTATTACATTCCAATAGTATGTTCCACATGGACATGTGAAAGAAGTTTTGTGTTGATCCTCAAGAGTAATTTTAATCTGGTTGTATCTTGAAAAGCCATCCATAAGAGAAAGAATTGCATGACCTACTATTAGATCGACAATCATGTCGATATTTAGTAATGGGAAGTCATCTTTAGGACATGCTTTGTTCAAATCTCTAAAGTCTATACAGATATGGATGCTCCCATTAGGTTTACCAACAAGTACAGTATTGTAGATCCACTCTGCATAATCAATTGGTCTAATGAAATCAACATCCAAGAGCTTTTTAAGTTCAACCTTGACAAGAACGACAATCTATGGGTACATTTTTCTGAGCTTTTGTTTGACAGGTTTATCTCCTTCTGCTACAGTTAGGTGATGCATGACCAAATCTGGATCTAAGTCAGGCATGTCTGCATAAGAGCATGCAAAGTTGATTTGGTGCTTTTGGAAAAATTCAACAAATTTTGGTCATTCCTCAGGAGTTAATAGAGATGCCAAATGTATTTGGTGAGGAGTCTCAAGGGTCCCCACATTGAATTATTTTGTTTCCTCTATTAGGATGGTTGATCTCTCCTGATTTGTAGTAAAGGGGAGGATGTCAAACCTTCCATCCTCAGGCATCTTGGAGAGGTTTTCACCTTTGGATACAGTCTTTATTTTTACTTTTCTGGGATCAAAAAGTGCCACAGTATGGTTTTCACTAGAAGATCCATGTTTTATTGTAATATTTTTGTAGCTGAAAGGTTTGGCATCTGCCCCAAAGTATGCTGCGCTGTTAAGTTCAATGGAAAACCTAGCTTTATGATCCCCACTTGGTATGTTATCCCGTAATTCTAGAAATTCTATTAGTGCCTCATCGTTTTGGAAATGGTCAAGGCATGGGGGATTTGGCTGGTTCCATTCAATAAGTCTGAGAGGAATGCTAGGCATTACTTCATTGATTAAGTTGAGTTCATGGGAGGCATCAGTGAGGGTTAATATGGAGGCATGAAGTTCATTGATGGTACTCTCCTTGTCAGATTCAGGCATAGGATTTGACGTAGGGCTTGTGGAAGTTGCTTCTACCTCAAGAACCCAAAAGGTTTTAATCCATGCTTCTCCATAAATTGGGATATCCTTACAAGGTGGAGGGGGTGATGTTTCATTCGTCTGAAGTATTTAAATGCATTGAATCCCATTCCCACTTATGTGAGTCTGTCTCTGAATCACTCTCTAGCATGTAATTACTGTATCAAGTTGGGATGTCTTTTGAATTGAATAGTGCATTAGTTACTGGCTTATGTACTTTTGAAGGTGGGATTGTTGGTGTTGCTAGAGTTGTTGGTGCTACTGATATTGTTGGTACCGTTGATAGGGTTGTTGGTTCTATAGATATAGTCAAGGATTGGATCCTTGGAATAATTGGCTAATAGACGGGTTTGATGGGTTTTCCTTTGAATAGAAGCTTGAGAAGAGATTCTCTTTTAAAACCTACTCCAGTTTTATCTCTTGGTTTCAGGTCTAGTTGTAAGGGCTCTTGTCATCCTTATTTGCAAGATCCTAAATCACTATGGCCATCATAGCCCATTCTTTTCATTATAGTGAAGCCTTTTCCATATTTGTCAGTGGGGAGCTTAGCTTTTAGGCTTTCTTTGTCAATAGGGTTTGTGTAGATCCATTCTGCTAGGTCTTCATCCATGGTTTCCTCCTCTTGACTTCTACTAGGGGTGAATTGTGCCAAAGTGCAAGTTCTTTTGGCCAGTAGTTTTTGAAGTAAACCTTGGGGTTTTTCATGAGTTCTAGGGGATGTGAGTAACTGTCCAACACAAAAGAGTTGGCTAAGATTATATTCCCCTGGACCTTCCTCATCCATTTTATTTTCAATTTCTCCTACTTTGGTGTAGGGGTTGTTCAGATGGAAAGAGAGGCTGGATTAACATCTGATGAGGAAGGGATAGCTTCTCTATTGTTAGGTACGGTGATCTCTGGCTGATGGTTAATATTATTACAATATGCAAATGGATTAGCATCGACGAGGATTGTAATTTCTAGCCCATTATGTGGAAACTTGATACATTGGTGATAGGTAAATGGAACGGCTTGCATGGCATGTATCCAAGGTCTTCCTAACAAGAGATTATATGGCAAAGGAAGGTCTAGAAATTGACAAACTTTATGCTTCACCGCTGGCCCAACCTTGATGGGTAATATAACAGCTCCCCTGGAAGAACGTTCTACATCATCATATTCTTTGATGGTTATTTTCTTGCTGACATCCATTGATTCTACTGCATAACCCAATTTTGTGACTAAGTGCAAGGTGCATATGTTTAAGTTAGCCCCATTGTCAATCAAGACTCGCTTGATTCTATGTTGGTTTACAAATCCTTCAATATAGAGGGAGGCATTATGGGGTTGTTGGAAGGATGTGTTATCACTTTTAGTAAAAGTGAGACATGGTGATGACTTTAGACTACCAACCATGGCTTGAAATTGATCCGTGTTGAGGTTGACGGGGACAGACTCTTCTTGGAGAGCTTGATCCAAGATTGTTTTATGTGAGGGGGATAAGCATAAAATCTCTAATATGGAAATGAGGGTTGGCGTCTTATCCAATTTTTCTACAAGATTTTCCCTTTTTGGGAGGGGTGTCGTTCCTTGGGTGCTTCTCGAATGGTAATCTTGCTATCACGCATAACAACATTGCATGTAGGATTTGGATCCTTTATGGTAAGAGTTGCAACTTTTCCATCCACATCATAAAGGTGATTCACAGTATAATTGTATGCAACTTGGGTGTAATTGGTTGTGGTATATGTGTTTCTCTCTGAGTTGGAAGGACCCCTTTGATCATGTGATGGAAGTGGGTTCTTTAACATTAAGTGATCATCATTAGATGTTTTAGGGTCATGTCCTTCAATTTCAATTTCTCCTCTATCAATAAGATCCTCAATAAGATCTTTTAGTCGATGGCAATTGATTGTTTGATGCCCTCTTCCTTTGTGAAATTTACAATGTTCATGATATCACCACCATGGAGGCTTGATCTGAGGCTTATAATTGGATGTTTTTGGTAACATCACAAGATTGGAGGATACCAATTGATGTAAGATTGTTTCAATAGGCTCCCCTAAGGGTGTATATGTGCTTTTTGGCTTGTAGTTTTGTTTCTTTTATTTTGGTTCCTCTTGTTGTGTATTGCGACCTTGATTTTGTGGATTATTGATGGTGTTTTTAGGAGGGGGATTTTATCTTGCAAAGCTGACCACAGGTTGTGCAATTTTTATTGTTCTTGTGTCCACTATCCTGTCATTGACAATGTTGTTGTTTTTGTTACAAAATTTTGGTTTATCACTATTATAATGTGGGTGAGGACCATCTTTGGGTTCATTATAAATTTTGGTAAGTCCCTTTTTGATGAGGGCTCTTTCACATTTTAATCCTCGAGTGATCATTTCATCGAATGATTCTATACCCTTCATGTCTAAATGAAATTCCATTTCATCATTTAAGTTGGAAATGAAAATTTCCACTAGTTCTTGCTCAAGTAGATGAAGGGAGTATCTGCTAGATAGTTGCCTCCACCATTGTAGGAAAGTTGAGAACAACTCCCCTGGTTTTTGTTTGGTGTTGCACAAATCTGCCATGGTGACATCTCATTCTATGTTGTGTGTATAATGAGCAATGAGTTTTTGGACCAGTTCTTCAAATCTTCTAATGCCACCTAGTAGTCATGAAAACCATTGTGTGGTTGTGCCTCCCAAAATTTGAGGAAATAGGCACATTAGATATGTGTCCTCATAGGCCACCTCTAAACAAGCTGAGTGAAATTATCGCACATGATCCCTAGGATCTCCTTTACCTCTATACTTTTCAAATTGGGTGTTTTGAACCCTCGTGGAAAAGGTGGCATAAGCACATTCCTATCAAAAGGATAGGGACAAATTTTAGTAAGTGAGAAACGATTGGTCTTCACACCATTGTTTAGTTGTTGAGCGAGATTTTCTACTTGTTGCCTCAACATGTCTATTTAGGAAGGAGGAGGAGGATTCCTTTGATTATTAGGGTCATAGCGAAAGTAATCTCTAACTCATCCACCATTGTGATGGCTATGTTTGTCAGATGTTTGTCATATTTATGTTGTATCAAAGTTGGAGGGAAGTTTGGCACCCTCTTGAGCAAGTCTCAAGAAATGAGTGTTGGCATTGTTTCTAAGGATTTCATCAAAGAGTCTATTGAATTTGGGATTATGTTGTGCTCTTTTGATATCTTCTAGAGTTGGAGTGCTGGGATCTTCATCATTAGTGCCTCCTCCAACAGCCTCATGAAAGTCATTGAGGTTTTCTTCCTCCTCTTCAATTACTGGTTGTCAATTTCTCATTGATCTTGTTCGAGCCATGTTTTTGAAAGTTGATGTTTGTGAAAGTTATGATGAGGTGGTGATGAAATATTTGATGGAAGAAAAGTTTTGTGAAATATTTGGTGGAAGATAGATCTCTAACACTAAAGGCTGGATGTCAATAGAGTTCTTTGTCATTTGCTCTTGTATTTTTCAACAATTTTGATTTGATGAGGTATACCGAGGTTTGAGATGTGTTACAAACCAAGCTACCTAGTAATGAGAGGATGCACTCATAAACTAGTTTTAACCTATCTAGATGTGTAGAAATGCCCCTTAGGATGATTGATCCTAGATGTAGAGACACTCTAAAATGATTTGTTGGTTTGGTTAAGCAATATCTGAAAGTACTAAGGACAAAAAACCTCTTTGTGTTTGAGAGTTGAATGGATTTGTGATGCTTGGATGTGAAAGTGGGTAGGATATATGTCTCAATAAAATTCTTCTGTTATGAAGGGGGTTTCTACTTCTTCCTCTTTGACAGGGGTTGGTAGTTCCCCTCGAGCTTTGTTGTATGTGATACAGATTTGAGGAAAGAAAGCAGGATTGATCTTGCCCCCTTTGTTTTTGTGATAATCAAAAGCTCTATACTGAGTGAAAGCTCTATTGCTTAAAGGCTCTTTGTCAAATTTGTTCGATTTGCCCTGAAGATACAAGTGAATATGATGCAAGAATACCCTATGTGAGAGAAATAGTTGTCTATTGAGATAGAAAAATTTCTTTTTCTTGATAAAGGCTTTTGAACCAAGTTGTCTCTTCTTCAATTTGGTCTGTTGATGAAGACTCCTTTTTCTCAAGATATGAGTGATGGTCATACAAGCTGATACTTTGTTTTCACTTGTTGATGTTGTTTTCTTTATCAATGTTTGATGTAGATTTGTTGGATGGATACTTGGTTTCAATTATTTTAAATTTCTTTGACAAGAAAACATAGTAAGCACACAAGAACAATAATTTTTCCCCTTTTCAATAAAGGCACAATAGGTGTGGGTCTAAATCAACCCAATCATGAACTTTTTGACCCTTTATAAATGTATTTTATGTTCCCAAAGCCTGAAGTTAGCCCAAATTATTACTGGACTGAAATAAGACGAAGACAACTCAAACACTTTTTATCCCTAAGGTCATGGTGAGTTGGATATTGTCAGCCCACATCTTGATATTTCTTCGACTTTGGTACTACATCCCTTATGTATCACGCCGTGGCAGGTAAGGATGTGATATACAAAGTCTTGCGTAGGCATAACTAATAGATGATCCCTATGATGTGGGAGTCAAAACTTTCATTAAGCTACAAGTATCATTTCAAAAATCCCTATTTCTACTCAAGGAAATATCTATGGTGAGTAGCTTGGCAGAAAAACCATGTATGCTCTTGCACTAAACTTTTCACAAATATCCTCAATCAATAGAATAGGTGGGCTTCTAAAATAAGAGGTGTCTAGTAATGTTTGATGTCTTTGGACGTAAGTTTATTCTGTAGTGACTCACTTAAGAGCCTTGTAACTTATGGTGGGGCCCATATGTCCTTTCGGCAAGTTACACTATAGAAACAACTACACCCAAGGCTACCACTTTCACTCTCACTTGATTTCTATAGCGGCTCGAAGGATTTACCCCGCAAGGTCGTTCCCAAGAGTGATGTGTCTCTTGGTAGGCCTCTCTTAAAAATAGAAAATTTAGAGTGTTACTAACACTTTTCTCTTGCACCTAGGACCATGAGAGCCAAGGGAGAGTATAGTGTGTGTTAGAAATGGGACCACTCCACATTTTTGCACAAGCATGCCAATCACAAAAAACACTTGTTCTTTTTAGCCTTTTATTGCAATATGATGTATTTTCTATTTGGAGATGTTTCTCCAATAGACATGATGTTCTTTTTAATTCCACAAAGCAATTTGTTTTCTAACTAGGAAAGTGAAATCTTGGTCAACAAAATGAAAGCACATTTTCTTAAAGTAAAATCACTTTGTAGACAAAATGGACAAGTTTTGATTGTTCTTTTGAACCTGCAAATAAAAGATTGATTTGTGAATTTTATCCTTGCAAAAAATGAAAGATTGTTGGTTCTTTTTAAGCCCAAATTGATATGTTTTTCCCTAACTTGAAAGAAAGAAAAGTTGTTTGATTTGTTGTTCTTTTTACCTTACAATAAGATTCTTTTTAAGCCCAGATGAAGGTGTAGTTGATTTTTAGCCCAAAATAAAAGATGAGATTCGTTTTAAACAAAAAGGAAATGAATTATTTTTACCCAACTTTAAAAAGCTAGAAAGAAATTAAATGTTCCTAATTCTAACTCCTCGAATCCTACAAGAAATCATTAGTAACTTCTAAGAAGAAAAATTAGTGAAATAGAAATCCTTTGGTGGGTTTCCACCAGCCTAAGTTTTTAATTTTTTGGTTACAATTTTTTTTTTAGCTCTCTATTACAAAAGCACTACTATGTGAGAACACAAAAGTGCTACTTTGGACAAAAGCGCCAAAGTACTGGCAAACACACAAAACAACTAACAAAATCACTAAAATATGAACAACAATGCTAATTTAATAGGTTTACCAGAATTAACAGACTGATAGACAGAGAGTGCAAAAGTGCTAGATTATTACAATAGCACTAATTAAATGAAGGAAAGTGCTAAAACTATGAATAAAGCACTAAAAATATAGGAAAAATGCTAAAACTTAGACAAAAGCACTAAAAACATTTTGTCAATATGTAAAAATTATAAGAAAATCACAAAAAGTTAGATTCAAAAAATCAGAAGGTTGCGTGTTCGATTCACATCAGGTTCACCAAATTATGCATGCTAAAAAGGAGCCACAAGACACAAGTTCAAACGTTAATATGTTAGTGATAATAAAAATGAAACACAAATGAACTTATGAACCTAAACATGCATATAAGGAGAGATAAAAAGCATACAAGAAGAAGCATACAGAAATGAAAGAGGGAAAGAAAAACCCCTAAGATGCTCCTCACAATGATCATAGTTGCTCCTCCCTTGTTCCTCTCCTCTCCAAGTTCCACATGAGTTGAGCTCTCAGATTTTTGCACTATTCATGGATGTCTTATGAAGATTCAAGTTTTTTATGAAAATGAGAAAAAATGCCCATGCAAGTGTAAATAGTTTACTATGAGAAAGCACCTAATTAGTCTATGTAAATTTTATCAAAATAACTATTCTAATGTTTCTAAAATTCTCTCTTAAAATGACTATAAGTTTGTTGCATAAAGACTTATCCTTTTTTTAAATGAAGAATGAGAGCTATATTTATAGGGAAGATAGGGCAATGGATGGTCAAGATTGAGTAATCTTAACAAGGGCCAAGATTGATTGGTTTATGATCCATGTGAGGGATTTCAACCCAATCTCATGATGACAAATGTCAACATGGGATGGCTTGAGAGGAGAGGGAAGAAGTATTAAATGCTTGAGATGACATGAAGGTTACCTTGGGAGGGTTTGGTTAGGCTTGAGCTAGTGAATAAAGCTTTTATGCAATGAATAATGCCTTTATCCATTGGATAAACTCTTGTGCAAGAGTTAATAGAGATAGCCATGGTCAAAGAAATGAATGCTTGAAGAGACCCATGAGTTAAATGAGGGTTGAGTTAGAGGGAAAGTCTCTAACCATGTGGGTGAGTTGAGTTTAACCATTAATGGTTATGTAACAACCATAAATGGTAATGAAGACTTTGGGGGTTAACTTGTTTGAAGGATAAAAGCCTTTAATTCTTTTCAAAGACTTTGGAGGCTTTGAGAAGTGACTTCTCTTTTCTTAGGAATGTGACAATAACTAGGGGATATAATTAGGATAATTTGGAATGGATTAGAAGAATCTAGAAGGGGTTTAGGATGCAAGTGGGTTTGGTGGGTGAGAGAAAATAGGATTTTAATTAAAATAAATTCATTTATTTCAACTAAAATTGTGCAACTTGTATTTGTAGGAGAATGCAAGTGGGAGGGTTTTAGAGATTTAAATAAATATTTAAATGAGGAAAGTGGGGGTTAATTTAAATAAATATACTTTATTAATTTAATTAAATGTTGGAATATGGTTTAATGAATTAATTTAAATAAATTAAATAATTTATTTAATTAATAGGAGAAGAGTTTCAAGATGAATTAATTAAATATTTATTTAATTAATTGTTGATTGATGGTTAAATAATCAAATAAATACTATATATTCATTTAATTAAGTGGACAGATTTATGTGTCTACAATTATAAAATGGATATACATGTTGACTCAATAACATATATACTTAAATAGAAAAATCAATTGTTGATATCGGATCTCCCAAAATGATGTCAGCATCCAATACTAATAACCTGATGAAGTCATGTTGGGCTGCAATGCCGATACCCAAAGAATTCCTTCCAACCAGTGAAGATACCCGTCGGTGCCAATGTCGATGCCGGTGAAGTGTTTGTCGGTAATCAACCAGAACAAAATGTGAAATTCGGAACATGTTTCCATGTTGCCATGAATGATAACATATTGAAACCAATCAAATTGAGTGTCAATTTCCAACAATTATCTCATTGTGGGTAGGTTCCTACTGTGGTTTTTCCCTTAATCAGGTTTTCCACGTCAAAAATCTTGGTGTCATGTGTGTTATTGATGTGGTATTATTTTATGCTCTAACTTTTCATTATCAAATCTGATTTGTGGTTTAATTTGCATAAGTTTTTGGTGTAAGTTGATTCACCCCCCCTCTTAGTTTGTTGCATTGTTGCCAACAATTGGTATCAAAGCTAGATCCTCCGGAAGAAGCTTGACGGCTTGAGAAGATCTAGGATGACAACCTTATCTTTCAAGAAAGATAGTTCAAAATTTGATGGAATGAACTACACTCTCTAGAAGAGCTGGATGTAATGCCATTTGAGATGCATTGGAGAAGAATACTGGAAGTTCACTAAGAATGTCTACAATGTTCCTCAAAATGCTCCTACCACTCTAGATGAGCTAAAGGAAGTAGAATACAATATTAGAGACAAGGAAGCATTACTAAGTGCCTTAATAGATTTTGAAATGAATAATGTGATGGATCTTGAGACCGCTCATGAGATCTGGGTAAAGTTGGAGACTTTGCATGAAGGTGAAAGTCATGTGAAAGTTGCTAAGCTGCAGATCCTGAAAGGAAAATATGAGAATCTGAAGATGAGTGAAGATGAGAATATTACTTCTTTTATGCATAAAGTGAATGAGCTTATCTAAAAAATTAGATGTGCCGGTGGAATCCTTGAAGAATCTGAGATTGTTGCTAAATTGTTGAGATCCTTGCCTCTTGCTTACAAACATAAAGTTGTTGCTATTGATGAGATTGAGTTTGTGACAAATTTGACAGTAGACATGTTGGTTGGAAAGCTTACTGCTTTTGATTTGAGTGAGTTTGGTGACCTCTTCCTAAGACTGAGTCTACATTCAAAGCTATTGTATCTGGGAAGTAGAGATATGATCTAGGCGAAACTTCTACAAGAGTTTCTAGATATGAGAAAGAGATGAAATAGATGGAAGATGACGAGAGAGAGCTTAGGAGATTGAAGAACTTATTGCCAGAAGATTTCCTAAAGGTGCCGATGAGTATGAAGGGAAGTTGCCTCTTAAATATTTTTCATGTAATAAGATAGGATATTTTGCATCAAGGTGTCTAGAAAGAGATAGGAATCCTAAGAAGCCATTTAAGCTTTATAAGCCTAAATATTAGAAGTGTTATTATGTTGCTGATGAAGGTGTAACAAATGATGAGTCTTATAAAGGAAACTCTGGAGATGAATTTTTGTTAATTGCTATCAAGGAAAATGATCCGATAACTACAAATTCTAGAAGTTGCATTAATGAGGAGAAAGTCGTAGCTGCTAAAGTTGAAGAGAAAGATGAATGGGTTATTGATAGTGGTTTCTCTCATCATATGACAGGTTATAATAGAAAGTTTGTGAATATGGAAAAGTATGATGGTGGTGTGGTAAGATTTGGTGATAACAAAGCTTGTGTAATCCATGACAGAGGTTATATTTATCTTGATGGTAAGCATAACACTGATGATGTCTTATATGTTAAAGGTTTTGATAGTCCTGAAAATGACTATGCAAAATTTGGTGTCTTTGACAATTATTTTAGTTATTTTTACTCTCTATTGCTCTATGTTTTCGCCCTCAGGGTTTAGGGTTTTTCAGGTTTATAAGTTCCTAGATGAAATTTTGTTGTAAACCACAAGCTTGTTATATTTTCACGTTACCTTTTTCATTTTAAACCTTGAGGGTCTTTACCATCACAAAAAGGGGACCGCTTTCTTTCCCTAGATGTTATTTCCTATTGACCTTTTAATAAAGCTATGTCTTTTTCATTATGGTCGGGGCCCCCTTTTTATATTTTTGCAGGTTTTCAATTCCCTAAGTCTGACTTTCATATTTCAGGTTTTATTTCCTTGATTAAATGTTGAGAAACTAATGGTCCCATGAATTTGCATGAGTTTCAAAATGATGGAGATGTTTTGACTTAAGTAGAAACGATGCTCGGGGAATAACGGTGAATGTTGAGCGGACTGTGTAAGCGACATATAATGAGCAAACAGATCAGATGACTCTCACAAAAGCATGATGAAAGATGTGGGGAGGTTATGGACCGTGGCATCATGGGATGATGCCACATGTCCCAAGCGGGCTGAGCAAGTCAAATAATAGGGTAGCTGACAGAGCGAAGATTCCAAGATGATTTGGCTATGCTTTGTCAAGTTTTAAAGGGGCCCACTTGCTATGTAGGAGGGTCAATATCAACATTGACTGATGGTGATCGTGTGATGTGCCATGCTAGATATATCTATGATGGATATAGAACATATTTTAAAAGAGGTGAAATGAGGCTATTTATTCCTCATTCACATGGGAAAATAGAGACAAAGGAAGTAGGTATGCCGACATGGAAAACAAAGACAAATTGAGACAAGTGGATACGGACTAATTTTCAAAATGTCATTTTAAAGGGTGTTTTGTTAAGTCGAGTTGTATTTGCAAGACAAAGTTGGCAACACTTGAGGTGGCAACATCTGCATGTTTTCATTGCCACCACAGAGAGAAAATCAATTTTTTTAGAAAGATGAAATGAATAAGGATGATTCTTTTTGAGCTATAAGTGAGATGATCAAGGACTTTTCAACAAAATCATAGGATGCATACTATCAGAGATTCTCATAGTTAGACAGAAAATCAAGAAATCAAGAGATTAGAAACAAGATCGTTCACGTAAGGTGAACTTGGTCAGAAAAGCATTGAATTGGTAGTTTAAGTCTCACGATTTCTTGATTTTATGGATATAGTTTCCTGACTCCATTTGTTGGTAGGATGAGTAGAAAAGCATTGGAAAGGTGATTTTTCCATGCATAAACACCGCTAAGAGAAGTATTTCCTATATAAACACAACTCGTTTGTGTCTCCAGTTGGTAGAAAGAACAAAGAATTCATTATCTTCTCAGAAGGTTTTGAACAAGATGAAAATGATCTTTGAGTAGTATCGTGCCAGGAGTTATACTAGGCTTTGTGATACCAGATGGATCCCTCCTGGGAGGGAGTATGCTTATAGTTAATGGAGTCTTGAAAATGAGGAGGATAGTCAATGGAGGCTTGAAATCAGTTTCTTATCAGAACACGCCCTGCAGGATTCATTATCCATCACTCCTCTATCACTTATTGGCAAAGGGCTATAAGAGAAGCCTTACAGAGGAGAAGGATCATAACAAGATTGGGATTGGGGTGTCAGCCAATCATCTCAGAATGGGAATGGAAGATGCAACACCTTCCCATCACTTTTTTTTCCTCTGAGAGCTCCTCTTTCCATTTTCTCTGATCATGGTCATGAAGTTTGGAGATCCTCCTCTAGTTTAGGGGCTATTTTACTTCTTGGTAGGATTTAATTTCCTTTTCCAAAGGGAAATTCTCTATAGAGAAAATATGATGCATCTCACAATCCATTTGGAAGCATCTACAGAGATAGTGGCACAATTCAAAGATTTTTGTTTCTACCCAAATGTAGTTAGGAATTTTGGTTCTACTTCATCATAACCGCCAGCATGGAAATTCTTTTGGGAGACTATGAGGAATATTTTGTAACCAAGTAAACAATGATCCTATAAGCTTGTGATAGGTGTTTCCTCTGGCTTGAAGCTTGTTGCTCCTTTGTTTCTATAAAAGGGAAATTAGGGCCATGAGATAGAGGTCAAGAAATTTGGTCTAGAAGGTTTTGTGTCTTAGTTTGTTTTAGGTTCTTGAAGGAGTTATATGTAATATAATTTGTAATAGAAAATAGCTTATGAAATAAATGAAAATATTGTCTAAAATCATTTTCTCCAATGTATAACTCTGTTATGTTTCTAAATGAGTAAGATCAAGAGTTTTTCTCATTTGTTACATTGTTGTGATGCATGTTTCTTCTATCTTATGCTCTAACCTAAGGGGTCAGTTAAACTGCTTAGATAGGATTTGTAGACTAATAGGGCTCATACAGGGATTTTCATAAGTATTCTGAGTTGGGATAGACATATGAGATACATTATAAGGAAGTCTTATCTCGATATCTTTGGCTATTAGATTAAGGTTTTTGTTTCATAATTATCTTTACATTCTGCAATTTCAGTTGCCCAATGGATAAGACACTGATCATTGCTTCCAGTCATTTTTCTATGACATTTCCTTACTCATAACTCATCGACAACTTGCTATAGCTATGATAATATGATAATATCTTTTCATTTTCTCTACATGATGTTGTTTGTCCAAAAGTTGTCGCACACTCCAAAGCTAGTTGAGGATCACTAAGAGCTAGCCACTCTGTAGCATACTCCCTCTTTGTTTGAGCCCCCTTTTTGGAGTGAGACCATCTTCTTTTTTTTAATGCCAACTACAAGTGTGGCGTGGAGATTGCATAAGCATTAAGGGAACACCCTCCCGGGTTTTGCAGAGCCCAAATTGTAGAAGGATAATAATAAAATCCTTGTTATATTGTTGGTCCAAGTCCCTAAGTATCCTAAATGGTCTAGAGGATAGCCCCTTCATGCTTGATTCGAGGGCTCAACTTGGTTTATGCTCCTAGGGGCACTGTAAAAACCCTGCCAAGTGTGTTTTGGGGAACTAACAAGTTTGAAGCATAATCTTTTGAGTGTTGGTCAGATGGTTGATAAGGGATATAACTTGCAATTCAAAAATGGCAAATCTAAAATCTTGAGTAGCTTCAGAATTGAAATTGAATCAAGTACTAAGAATAAAGGTAATATCTTTCACTTCAATGCTGGTGGTAAAAGTTGCTTGTTTGTTGAAAGTTGGTTATGGCATAGAAGAATGTGTCATGTAAATTTTGATAGTATGGTTTAGATAAGTTCCAATCAAGTAGTGAGAGATCTACCTAAGTTGATGAAGCCTTCTATTCTGGTATGTAGGGAATGTAAATTAGGTAAGCAGACAAAAGTTACATATAAGACCAAATAGTATAATTCTAATGGATTGTTGGATCTTGTGCATACTGATTTGTGTGGTCCTTATAGAGTGAAAATCTTGTAGGGTGATAGATATTTCATGTTGTTGATTGATGACTATTCAAGGATGACGTGGGTTACCTTCATAAGGAAGAAATCTGAAGCATTGGAGAAGTTCAAGATTTTCAAAGCTATGGTTGAGACAAAGACTGGACTGAAGTTGAAATGTTTGAGATCTTATAGAGGTGGAGAATTCACTTCTGGTGAGTTTAATACATATTGTCAAGAACATGGCGTAAGAGATAGTTATCTACTCCTAGAACACCACAGTAGAATGATGTTGTGGAGAGGAAGAATATAATAGTTCAAGAAGCTACTAGAACCATGATGATTGAGGGAAATGTGTCACATGTGTATTGGAGAGAAGTTGTGAGAACTATAGTATACACTCTTAACTAGGTAAATATCAAAGGTCATACTAGTAAGACTCCTTGTGATTTATGGTTTGGTCATTCTCTATATTGTTAGATATTTTAGAATTTATGGAAGTAAATGTTACATTAAAAAAGATGAAGATCTTGGAAAATTTGATGCTAGATGTGATGAAGGAATTTTTCTTGGTTATTCTCCTAAGAGTAAATCCTACCAGTGTTTTAACAAAAGGTTGAGAAAAATTATTGAAAATACTAATGTGAAGGTTGATGAAGTAAATATGAGATAGGTGAGACCTTGCGAATATGATTTAGATGATGAAGATGTCAGTACAGATAAAGGAAAGCAAGTGCAGATACAAAATCAAGTTCAGATTGATCTGAAAAATAATAAGAATCAAGGAGAACTTGCAAATAATGAAAGAGTTCAAGAGCCTAAAAATCAAGGAAATCCTAAAACTCTGAGGTATGTGAGATTGAATAATTCAGAGAATCAAATTATTGGTGATAAGAATAGAGGTATGATGGATAAGAAAAGACTTGTAGAAGAAATTTGTCTGATTTCTAAGATTGAGCCTAAAAATATTGATGAAGCATGTAAAGATGAAAATTGGATTAAACCTATGAAAGAATAATTGAATCAAATTGAGAATAATGAGACATGGGAACTTGTTCCTAGACTTAAGGATAGAAATGTAATTGGTACAAACTGGGTTTTTCGGAATAAGCTGAAGGAACAGGGTGAAGTTGTTGGAAACAAAGCTAGACTTGTGTGTAAGGGATACTCTCAAGAAGAAGAAATTGATTATGTGGAGACTTTTGCTCTAGTAGCTAAAATTGAAGTTGTTAGACTATTTCTTTCATATGTTGCTCATAATTATTTCAATGTTTAATCAAATGGATATCAAATGTGCCTTTCTTAATGGTGAGTTGGAAGAAGAGGTCTACATTGAACAACCTGATGGATTTCAATTGACAGATGAATAGGACATGGTTTACCAATTAAAGAAAGCATTATATGGATTGAAGCAAGCCCCTAGAGCCTGGTATGCCAGATTGGATAAGTACTTGATGAATCTTAAATTTAATAAAGGTCCTGCTGATAGTAATTTGTATTTCAAAATTGATTAGGATTAAATTTTGATTGTTGAAGTTTTTGTTGATGACATTTTTTTTGGAGGAAATTATTGCTTGTGTAAGAAATTTGTTGAAGATATGCCAAATGAATTTGATATGTCTATGATTGGTGAAATGAAATTCTTTTTGGGTTTGCAAATTACTCAGTTGGATAAAGATATCTTCATATCTTAGAGCAAGTATGTGAAGGATTTATTGAAGAAATTTTGTTTGGATGACTCAAATCCTATTGGTACACCCATGATGATCGGATGTAAGCTAATGAAAGAAGATGACTTTCTGAAATCTAATTAGACCATATATAGATCTATGATTGGTGATTTGTTGTATTTGACTCGGACTAGACTAGATATTATGCATGTTGTATGTCTTGTTACTAGATTTAAAGCAGATCCTAAGAAATCTCATGTTATTGTTGTTAAATGGATATTTAGATATTTGAAAAGGACCATTGATTTTGGTTTATGGTACCCTAAGAATGATGGCTTTAGCTTAAGTGCCTTTACAAATGCTGATTGGGTAGGTGATGTTGATGATAAAAAAAGTACTACTAGTGGTACATTCTTTTTGGGTAAGAAGTAGAATGTTATCTCTTTATATCTACTAAAGAGGCTGAATACATTGCTACTACTATCAATTGTACTCAATTAATTTGGATGAAGCAAATGTTGAAGGATATAGGAGTTATTTATGATGGGCGTATTGCTATATACTGTTGCAATTAAAGTGCTATTAATATCTCTAAGAATTGGCTACTGCATTCTAAGACAAAGCATATATCTATCAAGTATCATTTACTAAGAAAGAAGGTGAATGAGGAAGAAGTTAGATTAGAGTATGTATCTACAAAGGAATAGATTGAAAATATTTTCACGAAGCCTTTTCCTAAAGATACTTTTGAGTATCTCTAGGAGAAGTTAGGGGTGATTGCCTCTCTTGGAGAACTAAGATGCATGGATTTGCATTAGTTAAGTGAACTTCAAAGAGATATCTTGTGATCTAGATTGATGAGTAGTATTTGCTACTCAAGCGGAGTGGTCAGTGTTGTGATTCAGATATTCAGATTTGTGTGATAATTATAAGAGGGAGAAATTCAAGTTATATGTGCCTTTGTCATTGATTTCTAAGGGGGAGAGAAGCATTTGAAAAAACCTGAAGCAATTTTGGGTGATGACCAGAGGATATTGAGTTATTGGTGAAAGGGGGAGCTGATCCTTGTAATTTTGAGTGAGATTATTTTCTTTCTTTGCATTGATTATTTTTCACATTCATACATTTCCATCAATGCTAAAGGGGGAGATTGTTGGATATTGGCTGATATGTTGTCATTGATGTCAACATATGTGAAGTTAATATTTTAATTCAATTGTAACCACACTTCAAGTATCTCATCTAGTTTGACTAAATTGATTCAGAACTTCTCCTTATACTCATTTGCAACATCAAGATCAAATTTGAGAAGTAGAACCTTCTTTCCAAGATCTTCCTCATGTTCTCTAGCATCTTGTATGTCATTCTTCAACTGTCCATTCTCATATTCAAGTCTACAACATTCTTCAGATTTGTCTTTCAACAACTGATCAAGCTTCTCCTTATTCTTCTTCCTTTCTTCAATATCTTTTGTCAATCTCATCACAGTAGTTTCCATCTCATTCTTGTTGACTGTATTGGTTCTAGAAAGTCTTTTACATTCTTTTGATTTTTACTTCAGGGCATCTGCATCAGTGCTTTGACTTTCTTTCTCCTTTAGCTTATCAACAAGTTCCTTTCTCGTATCCCTTGACTTGTTCAACTAGTCTTTCAATGATTCAATGAAGTTTTGAGAATCTTTCAGATTTGCTTTTAATTGCTTGACCTTTGCTTTGGATTGATCAATATCATCAAGTGTAACAAGGAGTTTCTCTCAAAGACTACTAGAATCCATTGATTCACTTTCACGGATCTACCTCAAGTTTTTAGGCTTATTCTGAGCAACTAGGCTCTGATACCAATTGTTAGAATTAAGGAACACTGAGAGGGTGGGTGAATCAGTGTTCTGCAATTTTTAACATTCTCAATTTGATTCTTTATCCATATAAAGCAACTGAATGAAAGAAAGATGCAAACACATAAAGTAGTTAACACTAACACCATAACACCAAGATTTTATGTGGAAACCCGGTTAAGGGAAAACCCACGGTGATATTTAAACCCACAATAATAATATACTCTATTAGAAGTATAAAAATATTACATAAGGGGAATGCACATGCATTCAGGCACACTGCCTAGAGCTCACTAGTACATTCGGAGCTAATTTCTGACGGTCGATTGTCGGAATTGCGACTAATTTTCGTTGGAGTGTCGACAGAATTAGTTGTCAAAAACTCATCATCGAACTTGTCGACAATGCCCCTGACCGTCAGAAATATGATAATCCCATGGACTTTGCTGATGGTGGGCATGATCGCTCTTCCAATCAAAAATGTCATCGGACATGTAGCATCCCCATCGGATGCTTCTGTAGAATTCGTCGAAAAGTCGATGAAAGTTCAGAACTTTGTAGAGATGATGATGTTGTTTGTCCGATGCTTGTGTCACCAGTCCATTAATATGCATCGACGACCATCCAACTACGAAGTGTTGTCGCATGTACAACATCCTCATCGGATGTTTGTGTAATTTGATTCAGAAGTGACACGACTCCAGAACCTTTGCACCGATGAGAACATTGTATGTCCGACGATTTCATTGTTGGTGGAAAGCTTGGTATCCATCGTAATTCTGATGATAATAATATTTTTATCAAAAAAAAGTATTATTATCCAGTCATTGATATGTACAGGGAATGATATTCTATCCCCACCACCTACCAATAAGGGGCATAGGTTTGAGGCTAATATGAGGCACACTGGTTTCAAGCTAATATGATCAGATGCACCATGGTTGAGATGATCCAACTCCCTATTCTCACTCTAGAACTAAGATCATGCCATATCTAAATGAAAGACATCTCAAATACATCGTCGGTGGAAAGACGCAAAATGCCATTTTTATACATAAGTAAGACATACAGAATTGGGCACAATCACCAAGAGAATGGTAAAAAGTGTGTTTGAGATCATTGTCCTAATTGTGGTGTGGTCACCAAGAGATCACCATAAATTTGTCAACCTTTCCTTCATTTAAACCAAGTAAACCTTTATGTATATGCATATGTATATAGTTTTGTGCATTCATTAAATATTTTCATTTAATTTTGAGCATTTTGTGGATGTATATGCATATGTATATGTATATGTATATGTATATGTATATGTATATGTATATATATCTATATATATATATATAGATATGTATGTATATGTATATGTATATATATATATATATATATATACATATACATATACATATATATATATATATATATATATATATATATATATATATATATATATATATATACATATATATATATATACATATATATATATATATATATATATATATATATATATGCACATGTATATGTATATAGTTTTGTGTATTCATTAAAGATTTTCATTTAATTTTGAGCATTTTGTGGATGGTATAATCAAGAAACATATCACTACCCTCACCAATTATGCTCAACTGATTTAAGTACAACCATTTGATTGTTAATAATTTTTAAATTAAGGGAGTACTTTTCAAAATAGAATTGTTGAATTATTGATTTTTAATATATATAATAGTATAAGCCTTTTATGGATGGTATAATTAAGAAACATGCCATCACCTACACCAATTATGCTCGATTGATTGAACTACAACCCTTTGGTTGTTAATAATATTTAAAAGAATGAATTACTTCTCAAAATAAAATTGTTAGATTATTGAATTAGTATATATAACAGTAAGCTTGGTATATTCATAAAAGATCATATACATATACATATACATATACATATACATATTCATATGCATATGCATATGCATATACATATACATATCCATATGCAGATGCATATGCATATGCATATGCATATACATATACATAGAGGTTTACTTGGTTTAAATGAAGGAGAGGTTGAAAAATTTACGGTGATCTCTTGGTGACGACACCACAATTAGGACAATGATCTCAAACACATTTTTTACCATTCTCTTGGTGATTGTGCCCAATTGAGTATGTTTTGCTTATGTATGAAAAAGGCATTTTACAGCTTTCCACCAACGATGTATTTGAGTAAAAGATTTTCATTTAATTTTGAGCATTTTGTGGATGGTATAATCAAGAAACATATCATCACCCTCACCAATTATGCTCAACTGATTTAAGTACAACCATTTGATTGTTAATAATTTTTAAATTAAGGGAGTAATTTTCAAAATAGAATTGTTGAATTATTGATTTTTTATATATATAATAGTATAAGCCTTTTATGGATGGTATAATTAAAAAACATGCCATCACCTACACCAATTATGATCGATTGATTGAACTACAACCCTTTGGTTGTTCATAATATTTAAAGGAATGAATTAATTCTCAAAATAAAATTGTGGCAGGCGCGGTCCTTCGGTCTTCGGGACTGGTGTCCGCGTGGCGGGGATGAGCAGCGGAGCGGCGGGAGGACTAAGCCGAGGCCGGAGCGGACGTTGCCGGAGGAATGCGGGCTCGGAGCGGCGCCGGCCGGGAGGAGAACCTGCGGGCAGCGGTGCGGGAGGGAGACCCGGGAGGCGGGCGGAGGGCCGGGAAGCGGTGCCGGCGAGACTTCGGCGAGACTTCGGTGCGTCGGTGAATGGAGTCTGCAGGTTCCAAGCGGCGGACGGTGACGGTACAGCCAGGAGCGGAAGCCGGGGTCGAGGTACGGTCTGCGGCAGACAGGGTACACGCGGCGCACAGACAGGGTCTTCGGCAGCGAAGGGTACACTGCAGATCTGTCTAACCTACAACCTACAGGTCACGGGCGTACGGGGGGGGTCTGCGGACCCCCCAAAAACCAAAGTTTTTGATTTTTTTGATTTTATTTTTTTCTTTTTGATTTTTTTTCGAATTTTTTTCAACTTCTTTTTTTGATTTTTTTTTGAATTTTTTGAATTTTCAAAACAATATTCTGAAAAAATGAAAAAAAAAATTTTTTGAAAAAAATATATATAAAATTCGAAAATCCGTACGATATAGCAAAATTGGGGAAAAAAATTTTCCTCACCAAAATAGGTCGACTTTATAGTCAAAATTTATGGAAATGGCCTCCCGGATTCAACGGTGATGTCCAAATCGCTGTAAGATGCCTCCAAAAAATGAAGATCCCCAAATCCGAAAATAGAAGCCTTCCATGATGTCTCCAAAAAACTAATCAACGAAGCCCCAATGGCTCTGATACCATGTTGGATTTTACCAAGATCAAGGGCACAATGAAAAGCATAAAAGAGACAATAGAATGACAAGAACAAACTGTATTCTCATCAATGTAAAAATGATCAACTGGATTAACCAATACAATGAATAGAGGCCTGCTTATATAGGCAAGGCCATATGGATGTATGAGCACACAAATATGACAAGTGGCTCAATGAGAAACAAGGGTAGGTAGGAAATAGGTGTGGGTAGGTAGGAGAAATAATATAATATTCCACATGAGGTGGATCATCCACCGAAGGTGGAATTATCACTCCACAATAAGTGGATATGATAGTGTAATAACAAGATCAACACCATAAGAGGTGGAATTTCTCCTACACACACTATCCCAATGAGGCACAAACTCCCAAGTGTCTCATATCCAAACTACTATGTAATGCATTATCCTAAGTAAACTTAAGTAAGTGTAATAATATCCATGATGAATAATTATTTACACCAACAGCTATCTATATTCATAAAAGATCATATACATATACATATACATATCCATATGCATATACATAAAGGTTTACTTGGTTTAAATGAAGGAAAGGTTGAAAAATTTACGGTGATCTCTTGGTGACCACACTACAATTAGGACAATGATCTCAAACACATTTTTTACTATTCTCTTGGTGATTGTGCCCAATTGAGTATGTCTTGCTTATGTATGAAAATGACATTTTGCAGCTTTCCACCGATGATGTATTTGAGTAAAAGATTTTCATTTAATTTTGAGCATTTTGTGGATGGTATAATCAAGAAACATATCATCACCCTCACCAATTATGCTCAACTGATTTAAGTACAACCATTTGATTGTTAATAATTTTTAAATTAAGGGAGTACTTTTCAAAATAGAATTGTTGAATTATTGATTTTTAATATATATAATAGTATAAGCCTTTTATGGATGGTATAATTAAGAAACACACCATCACCTACACCAATTATGCTTGATTGATTGAACTACAACCCTTTGGTTGTTAATAATATTTAAAGAAATGAATTACTTCTCAAAATAAAATTGTTGGATTATTGAATTAGTATATATAATAGTAAGCTTTCTATATCCATAAAAGATTTTCATTTAATTTTGAGTCCTTTTTGGATGGTATAATCAAGAAACATACGATCACCCTCACCAATTGTGCTCAACCAATTGAGCTACAACCCTTTGGTTGTAAGTATTTTTCAAAATAAAGAAGTACTTTTCAAAATAGAATTGTTGAACTAAATGAATTAGTATACATGGTAATACGTTCTGTATCTTTATAATAAAATTTCTTTTTGTTTTAAGATTTGTATATTCGAACAAGATTCATACATAAGAAAGAAATAATCAACTAGGCACAATGACCAAGAGAACGGTAAAAAGTGTGTTTGAGATCATTGTCCTAATTTTTGTGTGGTCACCAAGAGATCACCGTAAATATGTGAATGCAACTTTTGTTGCAAAGTTGTAAAAAGTGTGTTAGTTTTGTTTCAATGTTAGTTAATACTCAAATATCGATTATGGACATTGGAGGGTTGATGAGACACATAAATATCCTTGTTTCATCGACCATAGGATCAGTTGTTGGAGGTATCGAAGGAAAAGTCAATAAAATTTGGAGATTTTCTGCAATTTTCACTATTTTTTCAAAACGTTACAATCTATTTTCCATCATTTTTTTGTTGTGAAATTATTTTTGTTGGTATTATAAACCTACTAGGAATGAGAGAAAAATGAATCCATGAACATTTTTCTTTGGTTTGATTGAATTTCATTTTGATTTGAGCAAGTTATCATAGTTTTTCTAAAAACTGTCATAAACCCTTGTTAGGGTATCTAGTCATAAAAATAAATGTATAAATCATATCCCCACTAGTGAAAAGTCACCCAAATCGGTGGGAACATGTATATTGGTATTAGCTTTCATGTTTTCATGCTTTGTAGGTCTCCAAGATTCATTGGCACGTGCAAATGGTGACTGTTGGTATGATATTGGTCATGTATCAAACCTAATGCGGCATCGAGGGTAGATTTGAAGTTGTAAGTGCAAGATAGACCCCCTTGGTGTTTGGAGGAAGGTAGTGAGGGGTGAAAAGGGTTATTGCAAACCCTTTACAATCTATTGTGGCCCTTGGGTAGGGAAAATCATCAAGAACTTTATGACTGTCCCTAGATAGTGTGTGGCTATCCTAGTGAACAAATGAAGACTGAGATTTGGGGAGTATGATGAAATGAATAATCTTATTATGTGGTGGACATCTGCGATAGGGTTGTAGTGATCCTTGGCAACTTTTAAAGGGGTCTGGAGGCAGGGAATAAGTGGAAACTATAGACACCTAAAATTGTCCTATCTAATTAAATAAATATTTTACTTATTTAATTATCTAAGCCTAATTCTTCTATTAATTAAATGAATCTTTATTTATTTAATTAATTCTTTTATCCTCTTCTAGCTTTATTTCTCACTTAAATAAATACATTTATTTATTTAAATTATCCTTTTCCTAAATTAAATAAATACTTTTATTTATTTAATTGATCCTACTTCCTCTATTAATTAAATAAATCTTTATTTATTTAATTAATTCATTAACCTTTTCCTCCTATGACACATGTCATTCATCTCTTAATTTCTACACTACCTACCCTCTAATCACAGCTGACCATTTATCTTTTACACCTCTCAATCTTATCCCTCCATTTCTTATGGTGTCTTCTATATAAGGAGTGATTCCTTCATTATCAAACCCTAACTCAATTACGCACTCGACTACACTACGCCTTTTGCACTTTCATATGCGATCCTACTTGCAACCACATTTCCGTTCTTTGTTGAGCTCTTGTGCACAATAAAATTTGAGAGCAAATATATCAAGCAAGATCAATGGAGATAGCAACAATGGAGATCCAAACCCTATTGGACATGTGATGGTATAATCTTTGTGATTTCATTTGATTTGCATTATCTTAGGTAATATTCATATGTTATGGTGGATCTTTGTTGATTGTTAGGCTAGGGTTTTGTGGTTGAATTCATTTAGTCTTTCAACATTATTGTTGTTACCCATTTTCACCGTATACATTTTGGCACACCTGGTGGGACCCTTGTCCCTTTTGCATTTAACATCTTTTGTTGCAGATTTTGTGTTTTGAAGTTGTAGATCTGACATTTCCGACAACATTTTGATATTTTCATGTCTGTGTACTTTTAGATCGCGTTATTGATTTTCTGCCACATCCGTGACATCTGGAATCGCATCTACGTCCTCGATAGTATTTTATTTTTCTATAGATTCTGAAAGTTGCGTCTGTGGAGTTTTCAGGTGCGTCTCCATCTAGGAGCTGCGTTTGTGTTCTGGAACCATGTCTGTGTCAGCTTTAAGCATGTCTGTGAAATTGTATAGCATTTGTGTTTCAAATAACCATGTCTGTGTGAATTTGTTACATTTTGGGTTTTCTTTGATTCGGTTTTGTGTCATTTAGATTTCAGATTTGGTTTATTTTGAGCTAACATCTTCAGATCTAGCTAATGAAATTGGTGCAGCTTGTCTTGAAAGCAAAATCGTTTTGTCGAAGGCCCCTATTTCACAAAGTCTTTTGGATCTAAAATTTACCTAACTTGTGTGCTTGCAGGAAGGGGTGATTATTTCAAGCAATTCAAACTACTAATAGATCTTTGTTGCAGGACCTTGGCAAGGGTTTTTGAACTTTCATTGTGTGCCTTGTTTTCATAGATTAGCAAACACTTCAATTGGTGCACTAAAATTGAACCATTGTCTTTTGTGTCTTGAGAAATAGGCTCTTTTTGTTTAATCTTTAGAGGGCCTGTCTCCTCGTGTGGTCATTAGGACTACTAGTGAGGAGAGAACGACCCAAGTGGTAGCAAAAGAAAAGCCAACTTCTTCCAAAGCACTATAAATAACTGTATTCATGGTGAAAACTATGGATAACATGTGCTAATTAGTTCATACTGACACTATGTCTCCCCATAAACCCGTTTGATCAAATTTATTTGATCAGTTGTAGGGCGTAACCCCTACCAACTAGGAGCCTTCTGTATTTATAGAGCTGAAAGTGCTGCATGTATGGCCACACGAGCGGATGCCCTTACTATCACCTTTTTGTTTTAGAAGCCAAAATCCTTCTAGTTGTTGGGGTAGGAGGTTGGACCTCTGGTAGCAGCCCACACACATATGGTTCTTAGTAGAGATACAAATTTTTCCACGAGGAGTTTTAATGGGGACTCATGCTTGGCTACCCCAAGAAGTGAGTGCCGAGGGTGGAGCCAGTGGGGTTGAGCATCTAAGTATCCACTCTGAATAGCATAGCCTTAGGGGAAACTCCATGTGGGATCAACAACTATTGTCTTGGCCAACCATAAGAATTGTGCTTGACTTATTTTAAACAATCAAATATTCAAGACCAAACACAAAAACATTGTGTCTTCAAGTGTATGAAAAACAATTTTACATCAAACAACACACTTTTCTTTGAGTCAATTTGAGTCTAAACACTTGCAAACATTGAGTCCTCATCAACACTGTGTCCTCTTGTCACGAAAAATAGTCAAACATTCAGATTTGGTCACAACAAAAAAACTTCACAGATTGGAAAAATTGCACAAAGTTTGTAAAAACGCGTTTTGTGTCTGACAGAACCACGTTTGTGTCATCTAAATGCGTCTGTGAAGGTCAGAAACGCGTCTGTGTCTTTTGAGCAACATTGCACTTACAACATCTCAGAAACGCGTCTGTGTCTGATAGAATAGTGTCTGTGTTATTAAGTGCATCTGTGAAGTATACAGGCACATCTGTATTCAAAATTAAAAACTTTCATAATCCAGCAAACAAGGAATAGTCAGTTTTAGACTTATTGAGCTTTCTAGGTATCTCTCTAGGTTTCCATCTAGCATTCAACCTGTCTTTAGGTCTCACAAAGTCCATCATTGCTTTACACCTTACATTACATTCACATTTGTCTAAACTTGAGTCAAAAAGTCACTTGCTTGTCCTCATCATACTTTGTCAACACACTACATACAACAACATTTTGCTAAGTGGTCCCTCATCAAGGTCTATCACCTTCGGGTCTAATTTGGTCTTACTTAGAGTCAAGGTCAACTTACCTCATCAAGAGAAACTATCATCTCTGTGGAAGCCACACCTACTCCACTACATACATACTTGGTCTTACACTTTGGACATTGCAAGTAAACTTTAGATTCATTTACATTCCATCCAACTCTTGGTCTTCCATACTCTTTCCATATTCATCTAGTCTCACACATCTTGCTCAATACCTAGTTCATGGTTGAAACCTGTTCCCAAAAATCTAGGAGAGAAACTAAAGAAGCTCAAGATTCCACAAACATGAGTTCCTATGAATATAACAATGATATCTTTTTCAATTATGATCATACTACATTACCTGACATGGATGCCTATAGAAACATTCCAAATGTTGAGAACATGAACACTACAAACAACAATGGTACACACAATGACAATATGGACAATATTTCAGTACATTCGGAAGAAGTGGAAGACACCATTATGAATCCCCATTTCAATCGATTGGTTGAGGAAATAATGAGGAGAGATAGACAATACTTTTTACAAGTGATGGCACAAAGTGGAGCCAAGATCCCTCATGATTTTGACATGTCTCAAATAATGGAACATAGACCTTTGCAACAAACTCACTCCAACATGGATCAAAGGAGGCCTAATAGTGGAGGCAATAGAGGACCACATCTTTTTCCTGAATCACCATAATCTTTGTTTCAAAAATCGGAGGTCCCATACACACATGGTCAAGCATATGATACTCACCTTCACAGACCATTATGGAATTCTTATGCAGAAAAATATACTCAATCACATACCAATGCTAAGGATCAACCACCAAAGAAATTGGATATCCAAAGGCATTCTCAAAATTTGGACACAAGGAAACCCTGTGTCAAATTTGGGGGCAACACATTAGAAAAAACTCATGACATGCCTATAGAGTATGGTATACATGGACAAAGCAGATATTCCATTCCTCATCATGACTCTATACCAAGTGGTCCATATACACAACATCATTATAGACCTCCTCCATATGAACATGTGTATGATCAATATCATCCATATATGCAATATGCTCCTCCTCCACCCGGTGGTTCAAGCATGGGGTATGGTCCAAGAAGTCGGTCTCCACCTAAGAACAATTTGGAACACCAAATCAAGGATTTACAAAAGAAAATGGAGGACATAAATACACCGAAGCTATCTTACACAATGAGAGACATATGTCCCTATCCATTTGACAAAAGCATTCCAATGCCTCCATTTCCTACACACTTTGTGATGCCTAAGTTTGATAAATACAGAGGCAAAGGGGGTCCTAAGGCACACATAAGATAGTTTTTCATAGCTTTCATTGAGGTAGCAGCAGAAGAGACATATTTGATGAGATTATTCCCACAAAGCTTAGGTGATCAAGCTATGGAATGGTTCTCCCAACTTCCACTTGGAATTAAGTCATGGGGTGACTTAGCAGAGGCATTTATTCAACATTTCTCATACAGCATAGAGACAGACATATCAGTCACTACCTTGTGCAACACCAAGCAAAAGGATGGAGAATCTTTTTCATCATTTTTACAAAGATGGAGGAATCTAGCCAGCAAATGCTCTTGTGAAATTACACAAAAACAAATGGTAGAAATGTTCACCCAAAATGTTAACAAAGACATTGGCTATGATCTAAGGAAAGCTTGTTTGTCCACCTTCAAGGATGTCATTGAAAAAGGCTTAGCAACAGAGAAAGTCCTAATTGAACAAGGAGTCATTAAGATATTCAAAGAAAACAAAGACGACTTTAAAGGAAAAGATAGGCCAAGATTTTGGAATAAAAACAAGAACACAGTCAATGATGGTGTTGTGGATGCCAATACAATGTGACCTAAAATTGTTTTTTCTGGATCAAGCTCTACAAACAATCAAGTGAATACTCAAACAACTTCAAAGTCACAAAGGAAGTACACTCCATTGGGAGAACCACTAGAGTCAGTTTTCAAGAAGCTAGTGGCAAACAAGATAATCACAATTCCAGATTTTCCTCCATATGAGCCAAAGGTCAAACCAAATTGGTGGAATGATGATGAATATTGTGAATTTCATAAGAGCAAAGGACATAAAATAGGTAATTGTCATCGACTGAAGAACATCATACAAGATCTCATTGATAGAGGTGACATTGAGATTGAAGGACACTCATCTAATCAAGAACATGAGGTGTTTAAGGAACCATTCCCAAAGCATGACAAAGGAAAATCGAAAGCCACAGATGACCAAACCAACTATACCAGAGCATCCTATAACTATGATTCAACTATCAATCACATTTTGATGGATAATTATGTCTCTACCATTATCATCAAGGACAAAACGCCTAAGAATTCTACCCAAAGACCCAAGATTGTCCTAAAAGGCATTGGATCTTCTACTGAACCTACCTCTGAATGTAATGTTACAACTCATCGAGGTAAATTCACTTTGCAAGGTGCTCTAGCTAAAAACACCACTTCCTCGACAACCAAGCCTAAGTATGACATTGTAGAGCAGTTAGGGAAGACACCCACGCTCATCTCCATCCTTGAGCTCTTACGCATATCCCCCATGCATATAGCTATCCTTGACAAAATCTTGAGAGACACTGTTGTCCCTACTGATCTGAATGTGGACCAGTTTCAAGCCATGGTGGGATACCTTTTTGTTCCACACTCCCTTACATTCACAGAAATCGATGACACCTTTGTAAGTCAGCCACATTATGCACCTTTACACATTGAAGCCTTCATACACAAACATCGAATAAAATAAGTCCTGATAGATGGAGGAGAAAATCTAAACATTTGTACATTGAGTGCTATTAAACAATTGGGATATTCTGATAAAGCTGTGAATTCTACAAACAAAATTACCATCAAGGCATATGATGATGAAGAATGTTCATCCAAGGGCACAGTCACCTTACCTCTTAGAGTTGGGCTAGTTATGAAGGATGTGGTTTGTCAAGTCCTAGACCTAGATCTCGCATACAATATATTACTAGGATGCCCTTGGATTCATGAAATGAGGGCAATCCCATCTACATATCACCAATGCATTAAGTTTCCTCACAATGGGGTTGAGATAACAGTTAATGGTGACCCTAATCCATTCATATACTGCAATAACTTGAGACCGAAAACTGAGATGATTATTCCAAGTAATAGGGAAGTTGTCCCTTCTTCTCCATACATTGATCCTGAATCATTAAAACCTTCGACCTCAAAACAAGGTGAGCTTAAAGGGAAATTTTAGGACAAGGGCATGGGTGAATACACTTTGAATCAAACCATGTTCTTACAACAAGTTATGAGTTCACCAAAAGAATATGGAAGACCACATCCTAATAAGTAGGTATCTATCATTATAATCAAATGGGACCCTACTATCTTTCAAAGATGGGATGAACTGGAAGAGGAAGAGTTATACAAAATTCTTTACAAAGACCCTAAAAATGATACAAAAGATCACATTAGCATACCATGTGAAAAGTATGGCAAAGGGTTCAAGATCCTATAAAAATTTGGGTATGATGGCAAAATCCCTCTTGGCTTAAGAAAGGAAGGCATAATTGAACCTTTACAACCTGAATTGACATTCAAAAAGGAATGCTCGAAGGGACTTGGTTTCATGACTTCCAAGGTCCACACTCAAAAGATAGAAGAAGCATTACAAATCAAAGCTGCCAAAATTCAACAAGAGAATAGCTATTCCACGGAGTCCAATGAATGGGAATGGGGTTCAGACAAATCCTCCAGTGACTATGAGCTCGTTGAGACATTTAGAGAACCAGGTGAACCCACAGAAGAAGATGAATTTTATAGAAAATTGAAAGTTGGTCACGAAAAAATCTTAGAGGATCCCAAACAGTCCTTGCCTCTAGGTTCCAGGTTGAAATCACATAGAATGAGAAAACCTGTCCCAGAATGCGCTACTAGTGATGACAATTTGGATTTGTTCATGATCAAGACTGATGAGGAGAGTGCCAACGATGACCTTGATAACTACCTTGACATACCTGAATATAACTGCATCTTCACCCTTAGCCCTGCTAACTTCGAAGACATCAAAGGCCTTCCCCTTGTTCACCACCAACTTATTGACTGGGACCATGAAGGACCTGCATAGTTTGACACATTCCAAAATGATGAAGCTTTTATCGACTATCCTGGCATACGAGATGATCTTCCCCCTAGGGACCATAAAGTGGGATACACTATAGAACTCAATGGCGTGGCATATTTTGGTGAGGGTGTCAGGCCTTCCAATGGCAAAAATATAAAAATAAAAGCAAATCAAGGGCCTTATGGAAAAAACCACATTGTGGCACTGTCTGACCCCAAAAAAGTAAAAAGAAAGGACGTATCTAAGGGCAAAAACCTCTTTGAGGCACCCAAATATGGAAGGCTCGACATTCTCCCAACATCATATGAAGAAAAGTCATCCATGTTGGTAGAGGAGACTATCAAAACAAAAATTTACACTGAAGAAGTTCCGCACAACATATTCCTGGCTCAATCTTTGACAAAGTCAGAAAGGTCAAAGTTCATAAGTTTCTTCACAAAACCACAAATCAACTTTGCATGGTCATACACTGATATGCCTGGATTGGATCTGGATTTGGTAATGCATCATTTGACAGTTAAACCGAGGGCAAAACCAATGAAACAAAAATTAAGAAAGATGCATCCACAAGTGGCATTATTAGTCAAAGCAGAGCCTGAGAAATTATTGGATGTTGGATTCATACGCCCAATTGATTATCCTGAATGGATCTCCAACTTAGTGCTTGTCAGTAATCCAGATCGTAGTATCAGAATATGTACAGATTTCAGAGACATCAAGAAAGCTTGTCCTAAGGACGATTTTCCATTACCAAATATTGACTTGATTGTCGATCTCACAGTAGGTCATGCGATGTTATCTTTGATGGATGGATTCTCTGGTTACAATCAAATAAAAATTGCATCCAAGGATCAACACAAAATGACATTTACTTGTCCTTGGGGAACCTTCTGCTAGAATGTCATGCCCTTTGGGCTAAAAAATGCAGGCGCTACATATCAAAGAGCCATGACTACTATCTTTCATGATCTCATGCATGTTACTGTGGAAGATTATGTTGATGAACTCTTGGGTAAATCAATAGATAGAGATACACTTTTGTACATACTTTCAGTCATCTTTGATTGGTTGGAAAAGTATAAAGTTAGATTAAACCCCAAGAAATGTGTCTTTGGAGTAACCTCCGGGAAGCTCCTGGGATTCATTGTATCAAAAAGAGGAATCAAAACCGATCCAGCAAAAGTCAAGGCCATCCTAGAGATGCAACCGCCAAGAAATATCAATCAACTTCGATCTTTGCAAGGGAGACTCCAGTCCATACGAAGATTCATAGCACAACTTGCAGATAAGTGTAATCCTTTTCAGCACTTGCTACGTAAAAACATCAAATTCAAATGGGATGATAATTGTCAACAAGCTTTCCAGACACTCAAAGATTATCTTCTGAATCCACTAGTTTTGATGCCACCAGTTCCAGATCAACCTCTATTACTATACATATCAGCTACTTCAATATCACTAGGGGCACTCTTAGCACAACAAGTTGTTGAGGGCAAAGAAAAGGCAGTATACTATATTAGTTGCACATTGGTGGGATATGAGCTAAACTACACACCAACTGAGCGTGCATGTCTCACTGTGGTCTTTGCTTCATAGAAATTATGACATTACATGCTAACTCATAAGACTAAGTTGGTTGCAAGGATCGATCCATTGAAATACCTTCTCAATAAAGCAACACTTACTGGGTGACTAGCCAAATGGGTGATGCTCCTGAGTGAATTCAACATCGAGTATGTGGACAGAAAAGAAATAAAAGGACAAGCTATCGCAGATTAGTTAGAAGACGCTCCCATGTTAGATGATGTTCCTCTAATTTTAGAATTTCTAGATGAATCCATTTTAACAGTGTCACATGTAAAGCCTTGGCAACTATACTTTGACAGCTCATACACACAGAATGGGGTAGGAGCTGGCATCATCTTCATAACTCCTCAAGGGGATTCTATACCAAAATCATATCGATTATCATTTCCCTGCACTAATAACATAGCGGAATATGAGGCATTAACAACTGGATTATGGATTGCAGTTCAGTGGAAGATCAAGGAACTTCATGTTTTTGGGGACTCTCAACTTATAATTCGTCAAGAAACTAATGACTACCAAACAAAGGATGAGAAATTAATTCCCTATAAAAGAATGGTGGATGACTTGAAAGAACAGTTCATGAAGATAGACTTTGAGCAGATACCAAGAGAGCAAAATTGAGCCGCGGATGCCATGGCTACAATTGCTTCACTAATTGATCTACCACTGAATGAGACCTGCTATGAGTTCTTGGTGGATAACCTTTTGGTTCCCTCATATGAAATCACTCCTAGCGAGATGATATGTATTGTTGGTCTCAAGTCCTAGTTATATGGTGCCATTTTCGCATACCTGCATGACAATATCCTACCTCCTGACCTATGCAATAACCAACGTCGCACACTTTCATTTGCCAATCTTCTCGATACGTCATTTTAGCCGATATCCTATACCATCGAGGTCTATATGGCATTCTTCTTAGATGTTTAGAAAGCAATGAAGCTCAGATTGCATTACGTGAAGTACATGAAGGTATATGTGGTCCACATTCTAGTGGTCCTACCTTAGCCAAGAAACTCATCAAGACTAGATATTATTGGCCCAACATGGAATAAGGCTCATATCAGTTTGTCAAGAAATGTAAGTAGTTTCAACTTCATGGAGATCTCATCCATGCACCAGCACAAGAACTTCAACCAATTGCGACTCCTTGGCCCTTTTGTCAGTGGGGACTCGATCTCATAGGCAAGATTCACCCTCCATCTTCCAACAGTCATAAATTCATCATCACTGCCACAGAGTATTTCACAAAATGGATCGAAGTGGTGCGTCTTACACAAGTCACTAGAAAAAAAATTGCTGCATTCATTCTCAACTATATCATTTGTCGATACGGTATTCCTATTTCCATCATCACTGATAACGGGCGTCCCTTCAAAAATTAGGATGTTCGTGAACTCTGTGACCACTTCCATATTACCATTGTTTCTCCACACCATATTACCCCCAAGGTAATGGTCAAGTTGAGGCATCTAATAAAACAATCCTTAAAATCTTGAAAAAGACAGTCGACGACGCTGGCCGTAATTGGCATATCCAACTTAATCCCGCACTTTGGGCTTACCGCACAAGCATCCACACACCTACAGGAGCTACACCCTATTCACTTGTCTATGGCACTAAAGCTATCTTGCCTATTGAGGTCGAGTTACCCTCTTTACAAGTCTCTTTGCAAAACATTATCAGTGATGAAGACTATAGGGTCTCTCGCTTACAAGAACTTGAACTATTGGATGAATGAAGACAAACTGCTTTTAATCATCTCAAGGCTTATCAACAATGAATGAGTCATAGCTACAATCATAAAGTCAAGCCTCACACATTTGAGGTAGGTGATTTGGTTCTTAAAGAAAATCCTAAAAAACAGCAAGACAGAGAGAAGAAGGGCAAGTTCGAAATGAACTGGCTTGGTCCTTACATCATCACATCAGCATATGGATCTGGTGCATATCAACTCTCAACTATAGAGGGTGAACCTTTGGAGGATCCTATCAATAGCATGCACCTTTGTAGGTTTTACACATAGCTCTTCAGAGTATCCCAATTCAAAAATACAAAAAAATAAAAATAAAAATTCAAAAATACAAAAAAATAAAAAATATACATAAATACAAAAAAATAAAAAAAAAGTAAAGAAATTTTTTTTCGTCCAATGGTGAAAACCACTTCGATGGCGCCCTGGGCAAGTACCATGGTGAAAATCGGGTCACCAATGCCATGCGTAGAGACATTGCTCCTCCCTCCTTCAGGATTCCATCTCATCCTTTCACTTTGCACACACTCACAGCCTATTCATCCATAATAAACTTACCCATTCCCATCATGGCTTGTTATTGATCTACCCAAGATTGGTTAGCCATTCATAATAAACCTCCCTTTCCCCCTCTTTCCATCCATAATAAATCATCTCCTATCTGTGGCTAAGGCAAATCCTACATCTAGTGATGGGTGTGGAACTAAGAGCATCGCCTGTTCTAAGGAGTATAGTTTCTTCCAGTTTTCTTCAGTCTATCCGCACACAATCTGCAATAAAGCAACATTTGCATCATAATCTGCAATAAAGTAGCATTTGCATCACAATCTGCAATAAGGTTTTGCTTTCTCTATAATAAAGTATCTATTGCAAGGATTCAATCAGTTTCAGATGAGACACAATAGCAACAATGGACTTTCAACAAATCAAATCTTTCAACAGACTCAGACAACATATGGTTCAGTGCTATCTATCTTTTTTGTGAAAGTAAACATTGTGACCACAATCAAATAGACTTATGCAAGTGACAAGAGACACTAAACTTGAGGACTATAGTGGATTTTGGTGTCAAGTCTTGATTTTCTTTTTGATTTTGTCTTTTGGTGACATGTCTTTTAGGTTTTCTAGGATGTCTCTGACTAGAGATTTTATCTCCAAGATGTCTTTGACTAGAAAGGCGAGGATGGGGTATCATCACCTATTTTTCTTTGCTGTCTATGGATTGTCTCTTAGTAATGCTATGACTTGTCCAAGGATATGAGGACACTGAGAGTCTAGTGTGAACTAGGGCATTCCTTGTTTGTGACTATCATATCTCCATGCAAACAAGTACAATGACTTTCTAGGTCGAACATATGCCTCGATTGTCATAACCTATTTTGTCATAATAAAGCTCAATGATGATAACGCAAATCTCTCTCACTTTCATATCCTCTATCTTCCATCCCCCTTTCTTGATTGACCTCCATTGTCCTTCTTGAGCCCGTGTAGCTTGCTATCACATGAATGAGTATAATGACATGCCAAAAACATTTGCATTTCATGTAGTTGCACCTGCATTACCACATGTTAAAAGTTCATACATACATATAGATATCACAATTGCATCACATCCTGCACACAACACATGTTAGCAGATTTTACATTCTCATCATGTAAATAGTCATTTGCATTCTCATATTCATCTGCATTTCATACATTCACATTTGCATCATACATAACATATTAAAAACATAAAAGATCAAAAATATTGCATTTCATCATGTACATATTTGCATCCATATCATAATCATCACATAGAAACATACATCATAAAACATCTCATCACATAGGTACACATGCATATAGATGCCGCAAAGATGAATCATCTCATATATATATAATCATAAGTGTCATGATACAATGATGTCAAAATCATATGGCTACAATCACCCAAAGGTGTCTACATCATCATACAAAATGGTACAAAAATGATAGATAGGGAGCCCTCTAAGGCTATGATGAAACCCCTCCCTCGGAGCCACCTGGCCTCAATGGAGTCTGAGCCCTAGAGGGACCTACCCCAGGATCATCTCTCTTGCTCCCTCTATATGGTGGTGGTGGAGGATCCATGACCCCACCACTAGATGCCTGTCTCCTATCACTCCCTCTAGTGGTCATCGCTGTCCATGATGGTCTGCAGAAGCTCCTTGCCTACTGCTCTGGCAACACTGCCCCGTAGTATAGGTCTCTCCATTAACCTATCTCCTACCCTGCCCATAGAACATAGGCATATCTAGCCTCTGTGTCCTCTGTCACTTGCCTCCCAGCCCTTAGTGTTGTCTCAGCCTCAGTGTAGCGCTGAATGGCCTGATCCCTCTCCCGCTCTATGTCCCTCAACTATCTCCTAAGACTAGCTGTCTCCCACTCTAGATCCTGCATCTCATCTGCCTATCCCTAACAGACCTCCCTCAACTCCAATATCTCATCCTCCTCCTCCTCGGTCCCTTGTACCTATGGCTCTACCTATGGCTACCCCTATACTGGTGCCTATACCTGTGGCTACCCCTGCCCCTGTACCTACCCCTATCCTTTTCCCTACCCTTGTCTGAGACCCTGTGCTGCTGGCACCTATAATGGCAATCCACTGCAACCCCTCACCACCCAAGCCTGTCTCTCCTCTCCACCCTCTCTTCGTGGAGCCACCCTCCTCTCTCCTACTGCACCCTGCCTCCTCCATCGACCTCTACCCCCACCATCTCCATCATCATCCTCATCCCCTCCACCATCTCCATCTGTCAAATCTCATGGATCTGTTAGGCATGAAAATGGATGCTCTATCCAATATGCAGTATACTCTGCATCCATCCCTGCATCCTCAATCTTAGGCCACATATCCCATGGCATGGGTACCATCTCTACTAGTTGCATCACAGCCTGATCATATGATAACAATGGCCCAAAGTGTGCCTGGTCTCGCACTATCCGCGCATACATACCAGAACGTCGTGGCACTCACTGGATCCTACCAAACTGCTTGCATACCCTATCTACCAATTACCTCTCCAGTACATAGGGCATCCGCCGAATCAAATATCTGCTCCTGATGGTATAGGGTAGATCCACTGCGTCATCCTCCCACTTCTTGTACTCATGGTATAGCCTCCATATCACAATGTCAATCTCATCAATCACTCGATGCCAGTGCTCCAACCTGCCAATCCATGACTGTGAGGTAATCATATCATATAGATGAACAAAACTACGTCCATGACCCCGACCTCTGAAATGTATCAGTCATGTGACTAGCAGATGCTCATATGCCCAAACCTGCAACAATGTAACTCCATAGCCCAATCTTATGGATCCATGATAAACAAACTGATGAAGCTCATAGTACAAGTGTGCTAGCACGCATGGTCCCCAAGCATATCTGGTATGCTATGTTACTAGTGTCTCTAAGGTGCTCCCCTAGCCCATAGCAAACCCTCGTATCACCCTGTCTAGACACAGGAACACACTGATCACTCCTCCTAGCACTGCTGGTAGTGCCAGTCCTATCGTTTTCATCATGTCCCATGCCACATGTCCAACCCTCATCTCTAGTTTTGGATCTCGGAACACTCGTCTCAGGGCCTCCCTATCTCCATCTCGATTATAGGGTATCAGCTCCCCATCGATCGGTATCCGCAGTATCCTGTACACATCCTCTAAGGTGACTTTCATCTCACCCATAAGCAAATGAAAAGTGCATGTCTCTGAATGCCACCTCTTAGCCATCGCAATCAGCAACCCCATCTTCACCTGAAACTCAGGCACATACATAATAAATTGCAGACCCATAACCTCAATCGCAGCTCAGCCCTCAAATGTCAGCTCTGGTCATAACCTATGAGTTGAAGAGAATCTCTTCCATGACTCTAGCATAGGTAGGTACTCCTACGGTCAAGAAAATCAACTATGTCAGTCAAAGTGACACTCATTGTTCATCACAAAGTGTTGCTATCTATCCTAGTGACACTCACTGTTCATCACAAAGTGTTGCTATTTATCCTAGTGGTACTCCCTGTTCATCACAAAGTACTACGTTTTAGCACTCCCTATTCATCACAAAGTGCTACTCATATTTGCACTCCTTGTTCATCACAAAGTGTTGCTCCTATTGGTACTCCCTGTTCATCACAAAGTACTATGTCTTGGTACTCACTAGTCATCACAAAGTGCCTTGATCTATCCTATCCCAAGGCCTCTGCTTGAGTGTATCCTCTTGAATAGTTTCCTAATTGGCAATGTATGTTCTATCACATAATTGTCAATCCTAGCCCTATCTGCTATCCTAGTCTTCCCTTGAGGACCTTCTTGAGTGTATCCTCTCAGTAGCTTATCCAATCGACAGCGTATGTTCATCACAGAACTACCGATTTGCCCTAGAAGACATAAATGCACATTTATGACCTAAACGCATTTACATACTTCACAAATGCGCCTAGCCTACCGAGACACGCCTTAGCATTTATTCCCCCCTACTTGACATATCTAGAATGCATTAAATGCGCTACCTTACATGCATTTATGACAACAATTATTGTGACAAAGTACAAGGAGGTTTTGCGGTACTTACCGGCTCTCTTGCATCTGCTAGCCTCTGAAATTGGCAAACGCGATCGAATCTATGAACTAATGCTATTGCTGCTAACTGCTGCTTCTCTATTTTCTCTCTGCACTCTGATCTCTTGGATGTGTGGATGACAATGAGGATGTATTCCCCTCGTGGTCTATTTTATAGACTGCCCTAGCCCTAGCCCTAGCCCTTGTTTTCTGAGTCAGTCTTCTTTATCCCGTGACTCTGTTACTTCACCCGGTTAGTCCACTCTAGCCTTTCTTTCTTATCGAGAGATTGTCTGTGATCTTTTCAGACATTTTCATCCAATCTCTCGAGGGGGCATATCATTCCCATCTTGGGACAAATTTGTATCAGTTCATATTATCTTCTTTGAAACAACGCGACAAGCTACATTGTCTCAAAGAGGGGCAAAATGCAGACACCTAAAATTGTCCTATCTAATTAAATAAATATTTTATTTATTTAATTATCTAAGCCTAATTCTTCTATTAATTAAATGAATCTTTATTTATTTAATTAATTCTTTTATCCTCTTCTAGCTTTATTTCTCATTTAAATAAATACATTTATTTATTTAAATTATCCTTTTCCTAAATTAAATAAATACTTTTATTTATTTAATTCATCCTACTTCCTCTATTAATTAAATAAATCTTTATTTATTTAATTAATTAATTAACCTTTTCCTCCTACGACACATGTCATTCATCTCTTAATTCCTACACTACCTACCCTCTCATTATTGTCTTATTTTCTCTACCTACCCTCTAATCATATCCGACCATTTATCTTTTACACCTCTCAATCTTATCCCTCCATTTCTTATGGTGTCTTCTATATAAGGAAATGATTCCTTCATTATCAAACCCTAACTCAATTACGCACTCGAATACACTATGCCTTTTGCACTTTCATATGCGATCCTACTTGCAACCACATTTTTGTTCTTTGTTGAGCTGTTGTACACACATAGAATCTGAGAGCAAATATATCAAGCAAGATCAATGGAGATAGGAAGAATGGAGATCCAAACCCTATTGGACATGTGATGGTATAATCTTTGTGATTTTATTTGATTTGCATTGTCTTAGGTAATCTTCATATGTTATGGTGGATCTTTGTTGATTGTTAGGCTAGGGTTTTGTGGTTGAATTCATTTAGTCTTTCAACATTATTGTTGTTATCCATTTTCACCGTATACAGAAACAAATCATTTCTTGTCGATTGTCCTAAGTGACTTGGTTGTCACAGTCATTATTGTCAATCATTTGTATGTTACAAATGGGGTTCAGATAAAAGTATTTTATTATTCAGAGACTAGTATAAAGGGTGTGTCAACCTTGTAAAATTTTCTCCTAACAAAGCCTAAGGATTTTAGGGCTTTAGGAAATATTTTGTGGTGTCTTTTGTCCATCAAATGGGCAGTATAGTTTGGTAGGGATTGATTTGTGTCAAGTAAGAGAAAGTGAGAACTTTGGGGTTACAAAGTTGATTTTGTGGCATTCTCTCATGTTCTCAAAAAAATGTAATCAACATTTCCAAGGTGATATCTAAGGTCCAAGGGATTTCCAAACCTATGTGCGAGGGCTCAAACTTGTAGCGGTTTTGGATGGAGACTAGTAAGTATGCCCTAGTGAGTTGTTGTGTATGTTGAGTTTGCCATTGTGACTTACCCCCTACCTCTGCATCCTACTATCATGGTTATGCTAGTTTGAAGAGCAACCCACATTTCAAGAATTCAAGAAAACATCAAGAAACAATTGAGAAATCTACGGTCTTTGCTATGGTATTAATTTTTATCATTTGATTTTATGCATAGGTCTTAGGCTTTATTGGATGAGTGTGAATGTTAATTTGGATCTTGCATTGCACTTTTTTCCACTTTATTTAGATTCACATCTTCATCCTTCACAAGTATGAAGACAAGTCTGATTAATTGTACCTAGCTTTGAAATCAGTTTTCAATGGTAGAATTTTAACACTAACAACCATGAGCTTATATGTCCTTAACAACAAATTTTTCACCCTTTTACATGCACTTAGGGACCCTCATTGTTCCTTTATGGGTATGTCATATTTTATGACTGTCACGGGTCTAGGGTTTCAAGAAATGAAAGAAAACCCTTTCTAAACTTTGTAATACACTAATACCCAAAAATTCTACCCCAAGCATGTTCAATATCTTCTTTACCTTATCTTACTCCCCATCTATTCTTTAATGTCTTGAACTACATATCTATGAGAGCATCTTTAAAGTCTTGAACTTAATTGCATATTTGGCTAAATTCATACATGTGTTCTTATGAGTCTTAATCCCCATCTAGTTTTTACACTTCATAGCTAGAGGAGCTAGTCCTTAAGGTCTTGAACTTAACTGCATCCGTCATCTCAACTTTAAAGTCACATTCAGTGTTTTCTGATATAATGCATGCTTTATAAATGTCTCACCTATGCTATCTCTAAAAGTTGAAACATGATTATTTGTTGATTTTATGATAAAACAACTATTTGGCTATATTGATGCGTGTTTTTATTAGACTTTCTCCCCATCTATTGCACACTACATATCTAGATAATCTAGATTTTAAGGCCTTGGCTTAACCACTCCCCTTAAAATTAGAGTCATATTTACAGTGGCTTGTAAAAGTAAAACAAGACTTCTAATTTATGAGTGCCAAACTGAGGTTTACCTAAGCCATAGCTTAACTATTTTATACAATTATATATTGCTGTATAATTTATTGTCCACTTTTAGACTAGTTAATTCAAAATATATGTTGGTGCCAAAGTCACTACTTATAGGTTCCCACTTCCCACTATTGCCACTTTGAAATAGTAAGAAGGAGAGTAGGTGTGCTCCCAAATTACAAATTTTTGTTCCTGTTAATCTCTCTTGAAGAAAGAATCTACTCAGTTCATTAACATCTCCTTGCTAGTAATGTTAGTTCTCCAATCACTAAATTTTGAGTAGGAAAGCTTAGGGAGAAGGCTGTTGAAGCCATACATTAATGAATTGAACTCTCAAGGAGGGGGGTGAAATGAAATGTAGCACCACCATGAGTGCCAGTGGTTTTGTGATGTACATACTCCATTCCCAGTAGTATGGTTAATAACTTTTTCTACCTTCATGCTTGAGTAAGATTTGATGCATAAAATCATTCTTGTTGATGTTTTTTGATGTGGGTATGCAGGTAGATGGAAGAGAGTCAATAATAACAGGTATCAAAGTTGAATTAAATCCTACCCTACTGACATAAAAAAGTTTAAAGTTGTGAGATGGGAATTTAAACTAGTAGTAATGGCTCTATAGTTGCATGATATGCAAAATATTTCTGCTCTTGCATCCTTGCATGCTGATATCTATTTCTAGAAAACCCCTTGGCACAAGGCCTAATTTGATACACGAGTTTTATACTCCAAAGCTACAGTCAAGTGGAAATTCCTTTTCAACCCCCATAAAACTTGTTTAAAAACATCTGAGAATGAAATGGTCTCTAACACACTGTCTATATAATATATACTCACCCAAAATCTGAATATTACAAAAAGACCAAAGCAAATCTAATCTAGTTCCAAATGAACCTATACAATGATGACCCCTCCAAAGTAATAGTAGCATACAAACACTAGTAAAAATATTTCTTAGAAATACAGTAAAGAAAGCAATAGATGCCCTCTCATATAGTTCATATGCATTTCCTTAAGATTAAACAAACTTTTGTTCAAATAAGGAAGTAGTTGTGGTATTATAGTAAAGGCATACAATAAAGAATACATGTGTAGTATCTAAAATTAACTTCAACATGCTTCCCCAAGATTGAAATACAAATTCATAAAACTGCACAACTATTATATAAGTTTTCACTTTCTGGATATTCAACTTTCAAATATCTGAACGTAATAACTTATGCTTTTGAGGTTTTGTAGGAAACATACAAGTTGTGATTTTCACATTGCCATACTAGACTACAATGAAATTGCACTACTTTGAAAGGTTAATTCTATGGATTTATGACTAAAACCAATCTATGTACATTGTGATTACCAACACTTAATATTCTCCAAAGAAAAATAACATGTATATTGGTATTATCTTTCATGTTTTCATGCTTTGTAGGTCTCCAATATTCATTGGCACATGCAAATGGTGACTGTTGGTATGATATTGGTCATGTATCAAGCATAGTGCAACATCAAGAGCAGATTTGAAGTTGTAAGTGCAAGATAGACCCCCTTGGTGTTTGGAGGAAGGTAGTGAGGGGTGCAGAGGGTTAGTGCAGACCCTTTGCAAGCTTTTGTGGCCCTTGGATAGGGAAAATCATCAAGAACTTTATGATTGTCCCTAGATAGTGTGTGGCTGTCCTAGTGAACAAATGAAGATTGAGTTTTTGGGAGTATGATGAAATGAATAATCTTATTATGTGGTGGACATCTGAGATAGGGTTGTAGTGTTCCTTGGAAACTTTTAAAGGGGTTTGGAGGCTCTAATAAGTGGAAACAAGTCATATCTTGCTGATTGTCCTAAGTGACTTGGCTGTCATAGTCATTGTTGTCAATCATTTGTCAATTATCCCAACACTATTATACAACCTTCATGCACTGCCATACATTCTCAAAATAATGTTACACAACCTTCACTAGAATTTTTCACTTAAGAAGGTTTCTCACCAATGAATTTAGGGATTCTTGGACTATTAAGGTTTAACAAATTTTTGATAGTTTTTGAAAGGGATTCCTACAATCCTTTGTGTAGAAACAACAACTTTCTATATGTCCATGCATCAATGAGAGAGGTTTAGGATTTTCATTTAGCAACATGATTGATTGAGATACCAAGAATGAAATTGCAATGAAGATCTAATATTTATGAATGATATTGCAAATCAATCTATTAAGTTACATGTTTGATATCTTACTTATATCATGGCAACATAAAATGTATATATGAACTCAACATACCTCTTTGCTTGTTTATTTGAGAATGTTGCTAGGAATTAATAGGTGAATGATACATTGATCTACACATGAATCACTTGTACTTTCCTGATACTTTCATCCCTTGGTCAAGGCTGCATACCCCCTTACACTTGAATATTGTTTCCACCTTCATGATTACTTGAAGTCCATTCTCAAGTCACACTAAATGACAATAGTTAGTATAGAATAGTGATCATAGCCAAGGAATCCCAAATTTAATCATACTCAACATAATAGGAAATATCTAAATCATCTGGACCATTATTCATAACACAACCTCTTTTTCACATCATGGAAGGCCAAAATTACAAGGATCATGCTTCTTTGAAGGAGCCATTGTTCAAAGCCACCAAACTATCAACAAGAGTAGAAGCTACTAGGCTCATACAATTTTAGGATATATAAAGAGTTGAATCAGAAGCAATATCATGAAGCATACAATAGAGGTATTCATGGAATAGACATCTGAAAATATCTCATTCATGAAGTAGAAAAATGATAAAGAAAATGACAAGTAATAAAAAAACTTACAAGGATGAGGCATATTCATAACTTTTGTAGTCCCACCTTGGATATCAACACTAGAAGAAACTCATATTGTTCATGTACATACAAGACAATATGGGAGTTCATTATACCCAGCAACTTGTGGTGTTGTTGTTCGTGTTGGCTTTGTTGGACCCTGCAATTAAGATTCAACATACATTATTCAATAAGATTACCTATGCAACATAATGAAATATTAAAAAGTGTGTTATCTTGTTGAGATTCACTTGGTTTCGAGAATAGTTTAATATTCTCTACTTAATAGGGCCAACCACATGAAGGTGGAAGCTCATTTGGCTCCTCTCCCCCCTAACATCACTCTAAATTCCCCGTTAACATCTTATAACATTCATTCATTATTTCTTTCTACCATTAATAAAATATAGCATTCATTCATTAATATCACATAACGTTCATTAACACATAACATTGATTAACATTTATCAACATGCAACATTCATCAATATTAATTAACACATATCATCCATAACCATTAATTAGCACATAATTACATTCACTAACACATCAAAATCAGTCATTATCAAATAAGTTAGATTACAATCATTTCTTTTTTTGTTTTTTCTTTGAAGCTATGAAAAGACTAAGTGGAACATCAGTTTCTTCATCATTTCCTCCCTTTGCAGATGTTCCACCAACTGCTCGTGATCTTGATGTATGCCTAGTCCTATATTAAGGATGAGGACACTGAAGCGAAGGGGGGTCCTCTGCAATAACAAAGAAATGGGTTAAATTCAAAAAAAAAAATATTATTGTTACAAGTATTTCATTAATTTAGAGAACATAATTGTTGCGCTCTTTACCTGATGGGGCCACATCATTTTGTCTAGCCTCAACCTCAACATGTTGAACACCCTCTAGATCTTCTGGAGTTGAAATACTAAAGGTTACATTAATGCTGAACACCAATTGCAATTATATTTATTTAAAGGAATAACATTGGTCCTCTTTACCTAAGTGGGGAACATCACGTTCTTGATGTTGTGTACCTAGATCATGCTCCACTTGGTCACCACCGACTACATGTTCTAAAATATTAACAAAAAAGGTTACATTAATTACTACTCTAATTACAAATTAAGATGTTTAATTGTATTAATAGATAACTAAATAAATTTGAATAGAAAATGAATACCTCCACTACTGGGATGCACATCTAGACCTTCATGTGGAGGTGGTGTTTCACGATTAGCAGGTTGCATTCCAATGTCATGCACATTGTTATCATTGTTTGCTTATTTAAAACAAATATAGTCACTTTATGTTGGAACTCAACATCAATTAGATTATTGGTAAGTATTCAATTTAAAACAGTTTCCATTTAGCATATTTACCTATGTGACGGATGCACTTGAATGTTGTGTATGCCCACTCAATTCTCATAGCTGATCAGCCATGGCTGAATAGCCTTGCCGGTAGGAAATTCTCTTGTCATCTTCTATGGGTGCTCTATTGAAATCAAAGCCTTGCATTTTTGCTTGGTACCGTGAATTTTGCTTGCATTGTTTGATTAAAAAAAAACGTTTATAATTTATTAATATTTTGATGCAATATTTCATTTACATGAGATACTTACAATTCGTGCAACAAGTTTCATATAACCACTAGAGCCAAGTTTGTGTTGCCCGTGCTTTTGCTGTCTTGCCTTGGTTGCCTTTGACGTGTCACTTAGTCTATAAATTTTTTGAAATATGTTAGATTATATAAATATAAAGAGTAACTAATTAGTAGATAATTACATTCTTAATAGTATCTCATACCTTCTTCTGGCGTTTGGTGGTGTATTTCCTTTTTCCCTTTCAATTCTCTCCTTGGCATCCAAAATCAGGTCCTTCCACTCCCTCTCTAGAATCATGGGGGGACGCTCATACTTTAGGTTCCTCTCTAAATGGGTCTTGTATTGGTCCCTCACATACTTAAGATATGTGCCATCTTTTTCAAGGAGCTTGGTTTTGTCAAAGGTGTCATTTCCAAACCACTCAACCATTTGGTTTGTCAATTAATCTTTTAACCTTTTTTCTTGGTCATTCCACCTTTTAAATAAAAAACAAACCTGTTAGATTCAGAAATGAACTGAAGCTATGTTTATTACAGTTCAAGAAATGGATCAAAGGAAAACTATTCTAGCAATGATATGAAATCATAATAGTGGATTAGGGTTAGTTCACATATGATGTACCACTATTTACATATGGTGGGCCCAAATATCTGCAATACAATGTCACTAAGATGTTTATAGAAAATATCATTGCCTGCAAAAAATTCATGGGATCATTAGTCCAAAACAAGTGATCATAAAGTAAATTACAATCAGAGTATATATAATAATAATTTTAAAGTACCTGGAACCTTTTGTATCTTTAAGGGAATCATTTCTTCATCGCTCACCACCAATGTGGCCTGCAATGTTCCCGTACTAGCAATACGAGAAGATCCAGGAAATGATGGTATGTTATCAATAGTAGTCACCTCTGGCACATCCTCATGTGCATCTCCTCTTGCAAAAAAAGAATCCACTATAAAATGGCATTAGAATTCAAGAAAGAATGCTTGAAGGGAAATAAACACATAACAGAAGATAGAGAAAATGAGGGATCTACCAATAGTGGGCGGGCCAATATGACATGCAGTAGAGGATTTCTGCATGGTACATGTTGCTGACATTGCAGTCAACAATACAGGTGAGGCTAACCTCTGATGAGGTGGTGACGACATTTGCACAGGAACATTGACAACACCTAAAGAATAATACATTAAATATATGAAACATTAAATATATGAAAAGTGCAAGAATTGTAAACAAGGATGAACCTTTATTTTGAAGATTGACAGTATCAAGTATGATGTGTTTTCGGTACTCAAAGTGATAAGCCAAGCAAGCGATAATACAAGAAAATTGTCATCACCTAAAGAACCTGCAACACCCTGATCCTAGTAACGACTTTCATGAGGGCGGATAAATTGATGTAAAAACAATACATACATATTTTAGTTAATGACATAAAAGAGAATAAAATATAAACCATTATTAAACTTTTTTTATAATTAAAGCTTTCATTATTGCTTATTTGCAAGTTTTCTACTGTTTGAATCAATAATTCCACCCTCTCTAATATCTCAATAGTAATAGGATGCACGGCTGCCAGAGCAACAATCTCTTTAGTAATTTTTCTAAGAGGCTTTTTTATGAATTCCATAGGGTGTGTGGAATCTTTAGGGTCATCATCACTTAACCCTATTGATTCCACATCCCTAGAGAGGTGCTCAGGTACTGCAACTCCCTTTCCCTTTCCCCGAACATCCGTCTGTGTCAAGAATATCATTAAAAATTACAAAATTAGTCTAAATCACTAAAGAAAATAACATAATAATGTAACAGTTTGCTTCTATCTAATTTGTACAATTACAATGAGGTTTACCTTCTTGGTAGAAGTGTCACAACCTACATCCCTGTCTTTGATATGTGATGGATCCATGTCACCCTATGACAAAGAAAAAATATAAAAAAATGTTAGTGAAATTAAACCAATAGACTTAGCAAAAAACTTCATAATAAAATGGTATATTGGATTCATTAATTGGAGGTTGGTTAATTTAAATGGTATATAATACATACCACCCCCATGATATTAACTTTTTTTGTATCTATATGATTCAAACTGTAATCGATTAGAAGCTCTTCGCCTGCACTTATTGATTTTATCGCACATACAAATACATGATTTCCCTCGCGCGCCTCAAATATGCAATTGGGTTGTTTATTAGTTGAACTAGGTCACGTACTATTTATAAAACCTACAATATTCCCTATTGCTTTTGGCCGACCATCAATGTATACAACCACTCATTTACTTTGATCATTATCTTTCTGTTGTATATAATTTGCTGACAGTGTATACTTACGCATATTTTTTTTTATATTTAACAATCTGCATCCAATTATTGTAATTGTAACAAGGTCCAACAAACTCCATCAATTCAACAACTTTATTGTAAGAGACCTTTATGCCGTCCATGAAAAATAAGCCTAAACCATGTAATGACGAAGGTGCTATGCGATATATCCTATCGTTAACACAAAAATCAGTGTTTATTGGAGGAAGTCCCTTGGGAACCCATTGTTTTTGTAGATGTTTTTACCTCAGTGGCACCTAAAATGCTGCCTTTGGTCTCATCATCATAAGAACATGACCCCCCTTGAGAAAGGAAAAATTTCATGTGTTTATTGAATTTTCTTCTAATCTTTTGACCTCTTGTTGATCTCCCTATTGTAGACCTACTACATGTGTCACTTTCATTTTCTATTCCTGCATTTTCCTCACTCGACAAAGACAGATCTGACAAATACGTATTTGGGGTACCTGCACTCAAGGAAATGAGAGAGTTAATTGGTAATGAGAGAGAAATTTTACAAATGAGGGTAATGTTAATGAAGAAGTCATCCCTAAGATTTTGGGATTAAAATTGGAATAAGTCCAACTGGGGCCTCAAGTGTTGATAACTATATTAGATTTGTTGCTAATGTCGAGGTTTGAAAAACTGAGGAAGTTTGTTTTCCAAGTAATTTAAAAAAAATAAACTATTTCTATAGGGTGTATTGACTAGTTATATTTGTCCATCCATGAGACTGTGGAGGATCCTCGCCAAAGGGGTTCAGGGTCCTGTACAATGTAATTCAATTATCTTATGTTAGCTAAAAATTACATAGTACACAACATGAACAACATAAACTTTGTAGACAAAAAGAGTATTAAATAATAAAAATATGTTGTCATCAAAATCATTGTAAATTTTTTAATTCCTTGCCTTTACTTTATGTAGACTATGCAGGATCCTCAACTAAATGGTTGACGATGTATGTAGTCAACGAGTTGTTCCCACCAAGGGTGACAACATCACAGAGGGACTATACCTGAAATCAACACCATCAATTGAGCATCATAAGCATTACTACATGATTTGTAAGTTGATAAACAATAAAAACATAAGTATCATAAGAATCACATGATGTGTCATCATAAACATGTAATCCATCACATATGTATCATAAATTACCATCCATCACATAGGTAATAAATAGTCCACATTCTATAAATAAACACAAAGTTCAAAAAATGTCACATGCATCATCATAAACATGTGATCCAACACATATGTATTTTAAATCAACATCCATCACATAGCTAATAAACAATCCAATTTCCATAAATAAACACAGTTTAAAAAATGTCATATAAATAGTCACTCTCCCTATCTCCATCTCCATATTAAAAGGTGCATCATGAATTAATTATGGAATGGCATTAGAATTCAAAACATAATGAATTAATTATGTAAAAAATATTCTATCATCATCTTCATCATCATCATCATCATCATCACCATCACCATCACCAGCACCACCAGCACTATCATCATCATCTCCTCCTCCTCCTCCTCCTCCTCCTTCTTCTTCTTCTTCTTCTTCTTCTTCTTCTTCTTCTTCATCATTGAGAAATTGTCGATCATGATCATCATCCACTAGATCTTATACTTCTTTGGTATCTTCTTCTTCCATCACATTATACTTTATTAGCCTTCCTCTTGGATCATGTCTAACAACAAATGACCAACCCGATTTATGTGGAACCTCTGAGTAAAATACTTGCTCACATTGGCTTGGAAGAACATAGGGCTCATCCCCAACTGGTTCAAATGACCTTGTATTTAGCATTGTAAAACCATTATCATATTCAATAATAGTTCTATCAGGATCATTTTTATTCAATCGTAGCCTGTACCATTTGACAATGAACAAAACTAATTTGAAGGAATTAAAGTCACACTCAAGTATATCATCCAAAATGCCATAGTATCGATTTTGAGACTGTTGAGGATGTATGTCATTTCTCAATGAAATATTTGTCACCTCAAAGAGTGCAGTGATGCCAGAATCACAAGTTTTGTTCATGTCATCCAACTTTTTTATACGAAATTTATGATCATTGCAGCACATAGGATTGTGGTGTTTGACTTGCGATATGTCAAACATGTAAAATTTATTGCATTGTGAGTTGATAAACATATGGGTGATTAATAAATTTTTACGTACCTATTTATCTCTTAAACCATATGCTAAATCAATTTCCCTTTGCGTAACATTGGAATCTCCATTATGATGAGCTTCTTTAACCATTGAAGCCACACCTTCCCATGTTAACGTGCGTCCAGAATGTTGACAATGTTCAATCCATACCGTCACCCAATCAAAATTGTTGCAATATACAAATGTAGTGCATCCCACTCTCGACCAATTGTACCAAAAATAAATAGACGTCTTACAACCGATTTATTTTGAAGATTAAGAATTAATTAACTACAATAACATCTTATAATTACCTCACTTTCCTCAATCTACCTTTCCCCGTCAAGTACTCCCCTTCAAATTTGTTAATGGGGTTGGGATCTCAAATGTGATCCATGTGGATCTTTGCTGCAAACTTAGGAAGATGTTCAGAAATGTACACCATAGTCTGGTATACCATATATCCCTCCACCATAGAACCCTCAAGATGTGCTCTTTGTTGAACCAAAGCCTTCAAAAATTTCAAGTGCCTCTCAACCATCCACATTGACCTAGTGTGTACAGGTCCACACAATTCAATCTCCTCAGCTTGGTGTATGAGGTAGTGTTCTTGTGCATTTCAAAAAGTAGGAGGTAGACACTTTTGCATTTCACACATTAAATGAGGAATTTTTCTCTTCCAATATTTTATATCATCTTTATGGATTTATTTACATGACAACCACCTACAAGATATTCAAGACACAAAAAAATATATTACATAACAAGTAAATCAAATAGCATATATAATATCTATACAATGAACTGAACAAATATCACTACTTACCTCATGTATTTTCCAAGATCATATATGACTTTCTTTATATTATTATCGAAGTCATCTGGGAGGGATAGAGGTAGAACGTACTGCAACAATTATGAAATTATCTTTTCATTTTTTTGTAACATAATACAATAAAAAGTACACATACGTGCAGTACTTAAATACATAGTAAAAACACAAGAACATGAATTACCTTAATGAAGGTATGCCTGTTAGCATTTGGCATTATAACAGACAATGGAAGATTGTTGGCATTTCAATAAGGATATTGAGAAGGTTGTTGATGATTATGGATATAACTGATTAAGGATGTTTACTGTCTTAATATTATTATTTTGTCATTAATGTCAAGAAATTGATTTTCTAATTCAGTATGATGTTGCCATATCTTGAGAAGTATGATTTGAAGAGTATAAAGATGTCAGTAAAAGACAGAAAGATTATGATGAATCAGAGGATGAATAAGGTATTCAATGGGCAACTATTACCGAGTTAGACAATGATGAGATCATGATGTTTAGATTGTTTTAACATCGTACATATGTTGTAAATTGTAAGGTTAATACTATACTATGTTATCGAGCAAAGAACCTAGTCACTAAACCCTAAGGTTATCGCTATCGGTTAATGAAGGCAGAATGTCTGTCGAGTGAAGTTTAGTATTTACCGAGTTGTAACCAAGCTATAAAAGAATACATTAAATGTTTACATGCATTATTTAATGAAGGAAGGTGATGAGCTAGAATTGATTAAATGATTGGTATGTCATAAATAAAGTTTGTTAAGAATCTATGGCAATGGAAGATCGGCAGGAAGATCTATAGTTCAGATTGAACCGCAATAACCTAGCACAAGTTCCAAGAAATATATGCAAGTTCCAAGGTGAGGTAAAACATTTTTTAGATCGAAAGATGCGTTGAACCTGGTCAAGCATGAAGATCTGATGGCTATGATTGATCATGGGAAATGTGATCAAGGAGATTAAGCGTTTAGCTAATTGTTTATAAATAGGGAACTATTGATAAACAATGCATGCGGGCAAGTATATGCATAGGGATGCTACATAGTGATTACCGAGCACAAAAGCTTGAAGACCTATTTGAATAATAGAGTATAGAAGCCCAACAGATGGACAAGATTAGTTCTATGTCTAGATTGTATTGAGCAAATAAGAATATGCTTTAGCATTTTAGATGTGAAGTTGCAGATAGATTTTTATTACTGTTATTTTGTGAAAGTGATAGAAAATCTCTTAACCGAGTGGACTTAACAGTCTTATTTGTAAAACCCTCTAGCAAGGTGACATTCTAATTGAGTGTTTGAAATCCTTTAACAAGGTCACTTCTAAAAAGGTGAAGATCCTAAAAGATCTGAGGGAAATCCCTTAACCAGGTCACATCTAGCAATGTGTTTGTAATCTTTAATAGGATTTGCTTTTAGCCAAGCATACTCTAGAAGAGTATATTTCTTAGTGGGTCTGAAATCCCACAGTGGTTTTTCCCTATTTGGGTTTCCATGTTAAATCTGGTGTTATGAGGTTTATGATGTTTATATTCTTTTGAGTTTGCATGTTTAGCAGTTTTGGTTATATTACTGAAGTATATGTTACCGAGGTTGAATCTGATGTTTTTATGGAAGATTAAGTTTTTCATGATTCACCTCCCCTCTAATCTTGTTGGCTATTGGATCTGTACTTATATTAAGTATCAGAAGTATCAATTGGTATCAAAGCTTTGGACTCCAGAAGAAAAGTTTAAAGGCACTTGAGTTAAAGATCCAAAGATGTATAAGAGGGATGCACCGAAGCTGAACAAGTCAAGTTTCTCTACATGGCAGAAAAGGATGAAGTTGTACCTATCGGGAATTGGAGAATATGTTTTATATTATCTAGAGAATGATTTCATCACACCAAGCACCTATCCATTGACAATGTAAGAGATAAAGGCAAAGCAAGAACATATCCAAGCAATGATTGAAATAACATCTGCATTGACCGACTCAGAGTTTAATGACCTAGAAGGGTGCAGTGATGCAAAGGCAATGTGGGATAAGCACATATCTGTATATGGAGGAGATGAACATGTTCAAAGAGCAAATGTAGATAGTCTAAGAGGACAACTTGAATCCATGAGGATGAGTGAAGGTGAGAACATAACTCAGTACAGTACAAGACTAAAGGAGATTGTTAATCAAATCAAAGGAGCACGTGGAACTATTGAAGAAAAGGATATAACAAGTAAGTTGTTAAGAACCCTTCTACCGGCTTATGCAATCTGAGTCTCTACAATCAATAAATTGAGGTTTGTACCTGATATGCCAGTTTCTTTAGATGCTACTATTGGTAAGCTATATGCATTTGAGTTAAGTAACTTTGATAACAGTGGATCTTCGGTAAATAAAGTTGAATCTGCATTTAGTTCTTTTCATCTTGATGAATCTAATGATTACAATGAAAGAAAGTATAAGTACTTTGAAGGAGATCACAGTGGAGCAAGTGAAAGATTTCGTAAGAACGTGGAAGAAGTACACAAACTGTATGAGGAAATCAAAAAGCAAGAAGAGTTTGAAGCACTATTAGCCAGAAGGTTACTGAGAGGCAAAGGTAAGTATAAAGGAAAACTACCTTTGAAATGTTTCAATAGTGATAAAATAGGACATATAGCTTCTAACTGTCCTGACAGAGATTCTACTGAAAAGAGAGATTACCGAGATGACAGGCAGAAAGACAATCATTACAAAGGACACCAAGATTTCAGAAGAAGGGATAGAAAGACATGCTTAATAGCTGATGAGGAATCCAATGATGATAAATCAGATGAAACTGATACAGAGGAAGTAGTTTATGTGGCTATCAAAGATGGATTAGATGAAGAAAAGTATGAAGAAAAAGCCCTCATATCTCACATAAATACTAATGATTCTTGGATCATAGATAGTGGATGCTCACATCATATGACAGGTGATAAACACAAATTTGTTATGTTAGAAGATTATGATGAAGGCTATGTAAGATTTGGTAATGATGCACCATGTCCGGTGAAAGGTAAAGGATCTATAACACTTCTTGACAATGCAAGATGCAATGATGTTTATTGGGTTGAAGGTTTGAAATACAATTTGTTGAGTGTAGCACAGCTAAACAATACAGGTTACTGAATAGAATTTCAGAAAGGAGTTGTCAAAGTTCATGACAAGAATGGAAAGTTAGCTACTACCGGGACACAAACAAAAGGTAACACATTTCACCTTGACTCAACTTGGAATAAATGTTTGTATGCAAAGATAGATGATGCCTGGTTATGGCATAAAAGGTTTTGTCATGTAAATTTTGATAATCTGATCAAAATAAGTAAGAAGCACCGAGTAAGAGGTCTACCGAGTCTTGAAAAACCTGAGAATGCTATGTGCCAAGGATGCCAGATGGGTAAGATGACAAGATCAAGCTTTACAAGTAAGTCTTACACTTCTAAGGGAATTTTAGATCTTGTGCACACTGATCTTTGTGGTCCTATGAAAGTTCAAAGTTATTATGGTAATAAATATTTCATATTATTTGTGGATGACTATTCAAGGATGATGTCGGTAATGTTTTTAAAAGATAAATCAGAAGCTTTTCAAATGTTTAAATGGTACAAGGCAAGAGTTGAAAATAAAATAGGAAGACAACTGAAATATCTTAGATCAGATAGAGGAGGAGAGTTCACATCTGATGAATTCAACTTATTCTGCAATGATCATGGTATTAAAAGACAAGTCTCTGCACTGAGAACTCCACAATAGAATGGAATAGCTAAGAGAAGAAACAGATCTATTGTGGATTGTGCTAGAACACTGATGATTGAAAAGAAAGTGCCAAAAACATTTTGGAGAGAAGCAATAAGCACAACAGTTTACACCCTGAACCGAGTACAATTGAAGAAAGGTACTTTGAAGACACCCTATGAGATCTGGTATGATAAGAAACCTAATGTAAGTTATTTTAAAATCTTTGGAAGTAGATGCTATGTTCACAAAGATGATAGAAATGGCAAGTTTGATCAGAAGAGTGAAGAAGGAACATTTCTAGGTTTTTCTTCTAGAAGCAAAGCATTTAAATGTCTGATCAAATCATCTAACAAAATAGTAGAAAGTGCAAATGTGAAAATTGATGAATTTGTAGAAAGAAATGATGAAGGAAATTGCAAAGAACCAGAAGAATATGATGAATTTGTCTATGTTCAACCAACAAGTCCTACTGAGAAGACTGATGAAGAAAATGAAGAGAATATCCAGTTATCGTGTGATGAAGAAGATCATACAGAGCCTACCAAGCCTGTATTAGCCAAGTATGTCAGAAGACATCATGCACCAAGTTAGATTATAGGAGATAAGGATGATCCAGTGATGACAAGGAACAAACTGAGACAGAACACATGTTTGATATTTGAATTTGAACCAAGAATAGTGAAAGAGGCATTTAACAGTGAAGATTGGATAAATGCTATGACAGAAGAGATTGATCAAATCAAGGAGAATGACACATGGACACTAATCCTAAGGCCGAAAGACAAAAATGTAATCAGTACAAAGTGGATTTTTAGAAACAAGCTAAATGAAAAAGGAGAGGTCATTCAAAACAAAGCAAGACTAGTTTGCAAAGGTTATGCTCAAGAAGAAGGAATTGATTATGGTGAAACTTTTGCACCTGTTGCTAGACTTGGAGTAAGAACATTGTTGGCATATGTTGCTTTCAAAAACTTCAAGGTATATCAAATGGATGTCAAATCTGCATTTCTGAATGGAATATTAGAAGAAGAAGTTTTTATTGAACAACCTAAAGGATTATTTGAAGACAAGAATAAAGATCATGTATGTAAATTGAACAAAGCTTTATATGGTTTGAAACAAGCACCTAGAGCATGGTATGAAAGATTGCACTCCTATTTGATTAAGATTGGTTTTATAAGGACAAGTGAGAATAGCAATATGTACATGAAGAATGATGAAAATAGAATACTGATCTTAGCCATATTTGTTGATGATATTATATTTTGTGGAAATGACTCTCTATGTAAGAACTTTGGAAATGAAATGAGCAAAGAATTTGAGATGTCATTAATCGGTGAGATAAAGTATTTTATAGGTTTACAGATACTGCAAATGAAAAATGAGATTTTCATTACTCAATCCAAGTACATAAGGAAATCTTGAAGAAATTTGGAATGGAGGATTCAAAACCAGTAAGTACTCCTATGACTACCAACTGTAAATTATCAAAGAATGATGAATCTGCATCTGTTGATGAGACACTTTATTGATCCATGATTGGAAAGCTACAATATGTTGTTCACAGCAGACCAGACATAGCACATGCAGTAGGTATAGTTGTACAATTCTTTGTAGATCCTAAGGAAACACACATGACAGCAATCAAAAGAATTTTTAGATACTTGAAAGGCACTAAAGATTATGGCTTAGTATATCAGAAAGTAAATGATTTTGATTTAAAAGTTTATACTGATGCTGATTGGGCAGGCAACATTGATGACAGAAAAAGCACAAGTGGAGGAGCTTTCTTTTTAGGAGAAAGGGTAGTGAGTTGGCTTAGCAAGAAACAAGGATGTGTTTCATAGTCAACAACAGAAGCTAAATACATTGTTGCAGCATTGAATTGTACTAACATAGCATGGATCAAACAACTATTGGAAGGTATAAATGAGAAAGTTACCGAGCCAATAACTATATTCTATGACAATACTAGTGCCAATAACATTTCAAAAAATCCTGTTATGCACTCTAAGACAAAGCACATCTCTATCAAATATCATTATCTTAGAAAAGAAGCTCAAGAGAAGAAAGTGGTGTTGGAGTATGTTAGCACAAAGGAACAAATAGCAGATATCTTCACCAAACCACTACCAAGGGACACTTTTGAATATCTCAGAAGTAAGTTAGGGGTCCTACTCCTATCTTCTACTCACTGACCGAGTTCGGTGAAAGCATCAATCCAATGACTATCGAATATCTTTTAGGAGTTGATGCTGATTTACACACTTTAAGAGGTTTTCTAAAGGTGTGTAGGAAACAATACAAGATACCATACAGGGAACAGGAATTGAAGATAAAATGCTCTGACCGAGACTGAATTGACACATTACAATAGGAATTCACTTCATACAAGAAGAAATTATGTTTTAGCTCTTTACTTTTTGGCATTGTTGTCAAAGGGGGAGAAAACTGAGAAAGGGGAGAAGACTGAAGATTGGAAAGAAGACTGAAAAAAAAGAGAAGTCTGATGACAGCAAGAGAGCATTTCAACATTTCAAAATCACAGCAATCTGAATTTTTTTAAAAGGTCAAATTAAATTGTTTTGCCATCAATGCCAAAGGGGGAGATTGTTAGCATTTCGCATTATAACAGACAATGGAAGATTGTTGGCATTTCAATAAGGATATTGAGAAGGTTGTTGATGATTATGGATATAACTGATTAAGGATGTTTACTATCTTAATATTATTATTTTGTCATTGATGTCAAGAAATTGATTTTCTAATTCAGTATGCTATTGCCATATCTTGAGAAGTATGATTTGAAGAGTATAAAGATGTCGGTAAAAGACACAAAAAGATTATGACGAATAAGAGGATGAATAAGGTATTCAATGGGTAACTATTACTGAGTCAGACAATGATGAGATCATGATGTTTAGATTGTTTTAACATCATACATATGTTGTAAATTGTAAGGTTAATACTATACTGTGTTATCGAGCAAAGAACCTAGTCGGTGAACCCTAAGGAAGCTAGTCGGTAAACCCTAAGGTTATCGCTATCAGTTAATGAAGGCAGAATGTCTGCCGAGTGATGTTTAGTATTTACTGAGTTATTAACGAGTTGCAACCGAGCTATAACATAATACATTAAATGTTTACATGTATTATTTAATGAAGGAAGCTGATGAGCTGGAACTGATTAAATGATTGGTATGCCGTAAATAAAGTTTGTTAAGAATCTATGGCAATGGAAGATCGGCAAGAAGATCTACAGTTCAGATTGAATTGCAATACCCTAGCACAAGTTCCAAGAAATATATGCAAGTTCCAAGGAGAGGTAAACCATTTTTCAAATCAAAAGATGCATTGAACCTGGTCAAGCATGAAAATCTGATGGCTATGATTGATCATGGGAAATATGATCAAGGAGATTAAGCGGTTAGATAATTGTTTATAAATAGGGAACTGTTGATAAACAATGCATGCGGGCAAGTGTGATGCTACATAGTGATTACCAAGCACAGAAGCTTGAAAACCTATTTGAATAACAGAGTATAGAAGCCAAGTAGATGGACAAGATTAGTTCTATGTCTAGATTGTATTGAGCAAATAAGAATCTGCTTTAGCATTTTAGATGTGAAGTTGCAGATAGATTTTTATTACTGTTATTTTGTGAAAGTGACAGAAAATCTCTTAACTGAGTGGACTTAACAGTCTTATTTGTAAAACCCTCTAGCAAGGTGACATTCTGATTGAGTATTTGAAATCCTTTAATAAGGTCACTTCTAACAAGGTGAATATCCTAACAGATCTGAGGGAAATCCCTTAACCAGGTCACATCTAGCAATGTGTTTGTAATCTTTAACAGGATTTGCTTTTAATCAACCATAGTCTAGAAGAGTATATTTCTTAGTGGGTCCGAAATCCCACAGTGGTTTTTCCCTATTTGGGTTTCCATGTTAAATCCGGTGTTATGAGGTTTATGATGTTTATATGCTTTTGAGTTTGCATGTTTAGCAGTTTTGGTTATATTACTGAAGTATATGTTACCAAGGTTGAATCTGATGTTTTTATGGAAGATTAAGTTTGTATGATTCACCCCCCCGCCCTCTCATCTTGTTGGCTATTGGATCTATACTTATATTAAGTATTAAAACTATCAATGCCAATCATGCATTTTCATCCCTGACCCAAATTCACTTTTCTTTGATATGAGATTGTTTATGTTTGCAACAAATCCTATGGGAAATCGAATTTTTTTTATGACTTCTTTTATAGCATTGCTTTTCTAGTTCATTAATAACCAAGGAAGCTCACTTATATTAATCTGGTCTCCATGGCTATTTGATTGAATGACATTTATCATTGCATGATTAGAATCCTGAATGTCACTACATATTTTGAAAGTTTTTTCTTTGTCACGCCTTCCATCCAATATTTTCCATAATGTCTCTGTTATATTCTTTCCAATATGCATAATATCAAACAAATGAACAATTTGTAACTACTCATAGTAGGGCAACCTACTAAATTTTTGAGGATAACTTTTTAGTCCCTTAGGAAAGTGGTTATTTATGCCTTCACGACCTTCATGATCATCAATCACATCATCAGTAAACATAGAAAAGATGTTTTATGACAAACCAATAGATGGAATGACATTACCTTGATGATTAATTCTATTATATTCCAACTTCCACAGGTGAGGTATCACTCTTCATGGATTTGATATATTCTCTTCTTTCCCATTGTAAAGATGTTTTTCAGTATTTTGATACTTATGATTTTTGTGGAGAAAGTCCCTATACTCATCAAACACCTTCTTTCCTAAACTTTTTGAATGACGTGATTTCATCTTTGGACCACAAACAGGACATGCAAATTATCCCTTTGTTTGAAGACCTACAAGATAATGCATAATTGGATTAAATATGATAATTTTTTGAATTATAATGTTCATGCACAACTTAAACACTATAACATACCACAAAAATGTGTTAGCCCTAGGGCATCGTGTATTGTCCATAGAAGCATTGCATGGAATTGAAATTGTCTTTGTCCTATTGGTCTAGAGATGTCATACATAGTGACACCATTCCATAATTTCAGCTACTCGTCGATAAGAGGCTCAATATATACATTCATATCTTTAATTTGGTACTTACCTAATGGAATGAATAAAAACATTACATAATTATTATGACCATTTTACAACAATATTTATAATTAAATTTAGACAACTATATTTAAATGATAAAATACCTGGAACAATCATTGCCAACATTATGTGCTCCCTCTTTATTGACATCCATGGAGGAATGTTATTATTGATAACAAAAACAGGCCACATTGAGTAAACAGATCTCATCTCTCCAAATGGATTGACACCACCTGTTGCCAATGAAAGTCTAAGATTATGAGGTTCTTCTTTAAAGTGTGGCCACTTTTTCTCTATGTCAATAAATGCTGAACCATTCACAAGAATTGAAATAATGTCATCTCGACTTCTATTGCATGCATGGTAATCCATACATTGTGCCAAGCTAGTGCACTTGAATAATCATTCCATATGTGGAATAATTGGATTATAGTGAAGAACCTTGCGAGGAACCCTTTTTGTTATTTGATTTGTTTGATATCTACTGATATGACATTCAGGGCATTCAGTTCAAAATTCATGTTGTTCGTGATATATAATATAATCATTGGGACAAGCATATATTGCTTGATACTTCTGTAGCTAGGAAATCGGAATTCATCAAAGCAAATATCAATATTAGTCATAGCTCAATCACAAAAGCTCAAATGCAATGATCAATCCTAATTACATCCAATAGAGATATGAAAGCAAAACATTCAAGATCAAAAACTTAAGCAAACCAAATGCAGACTTGAATGTCTCCTTTATGTGGCTCCATTGTCCTTCTTTCTTCTTCAAATAACTTTGTTGTGGATCTCACCTACTAGTGCATACACATGAGATGAAAGCAAGTAGACAAGATAGTAGGGCAAGAATACTCGAAGCGTGATTGATTCGACAAAGTGATTAGTTGGGATTGAAGAAAATCATCCAATTTATAGACAAATTGGAGAAAAGATCAAATTAGCATGAAGAGATTCAAATGGAAATTGCAAATCAAAAATGTCAATTATGACAAATTATGACAAATTTGCACTTTCTATGCAAAATTGATTGATTGATAATTCATGACAAAATTATGACAACTTTCTATGTCAAAATTGATTGATTGTCAATTATGACAAATTATGACAAATTGAAATGTCATTCCCATGAAATTAGGAGAAAAATAGGAGGAAATTGAATTAGAAATTAGGAAAATTAGAAAATTGGAAAATAGGAATTTAAGAAATTAGAAAATGAGGAAATAGGAATTTAGTGAATTAATTAATAATTTTTCATTTATTAATTAATTCACAAAGAGGGAATTTAGAAATTGATAAAAAATTAGGTAAATCAATCAATAATTTGTCATTTATTAATTAATTCACAAAAAGAGGAATAATTAGTTAGCCAATTAAATTAAACATTTAATCATGGCTCGAAGACTTAGGATAAATAAATAATCTATTAATCCTAGAGGGGGAAATATCAAACAAGGTTAAATGACTAAATCATGAAACCCTGGAAGATGAATTAGAAAATGCAAGGATGACAATTAAGTCTTGACAAAGGATAATTGATATCGATTCGATTTGATCATGATTCTGACTTGATAAAAGACCAATTCTGACAAACGATTTGATTGATAAATGCGCCAATTGACGAGGAACAATGACTAATTGATCCAAATTGACATGATTGAGAAAGATGATGATCGATGACAAATCGATCGCCAAATGACAAAATTGACAAGAGGACAAGGATAAATGACAAAATAGATTGCAAAATGACAAGATTGAAAATGTCAATGATCGATGACAAATCGATCACAAGACGACAAGATTGATGACAAATTGATCAAAAGACAAGGATCGATGACAAATCGATCGCAAGATAAAAAGATTGAAAATGAAAGCGATCGATGACAAATCGATCACATGATGACAAGATTGATAAGAGGACAAAACCCTGATTAGGATTGATGATGTCCAAAATGATGACAAATGAATACGCACATTGATGCAATAGGATAAGATTGACCAAAATCATGACTGAAGATTGTTATCAACAAGACAAAATTTGAAAGCGAGACAACTGAAGAATGCAGAAGAAGGACTCGATGCTCGCAAATGATAAAGACCAAGTGTGCAACATAGAAGAAATGTTAATGCAACGCAAGAACCCTAAAATAAGGCAATGCGCAAATGTTAAAGTATGATTCCGCGAGCGTTGACCATTTTTAGGTGTCTACATTTTGCCCCTCTTTGAGACAATGCGATTTTAAGCATTGTTTCAAAGAACAATAATGAAAATGCCCCAGAAAACTGACAATGACATATGCATGCCCCCTCGAGGAATTGGCTGGAAACATGCAGAAAAGAGGCCAATTGATCGATAAAAATGATAGGATCAAACGGACCAACAATCGGAGATCGGATACACAAAGGACAAGCAATTGAAGGTGCAAAAGACTATGACCAACATGAGATGGAGAGAGTGCACGTCCATCTATGCACTGACAAAGATCTATAAATGAGGCAAAGAGAGTGAAAATTGCTCATTTGCACTAGCCAAAGAGGAGAATTTGTTGCTCTGAAAAAGGACACTTGCAGAGAGATGGCGAACATTCCAATGCCAGATCACCTTGGAGAATGTGTATGCATGTACAGACGATTGGACGATGCTGGAGCAGTGGTATGTATCTCAAAAACCCATGTTTTCAATTTTAGGAATTTGACTTGCTTGTGGGACATTGTGGGGCCCACAGGGAATGCAGAAAGGGACTTCTGCGCTTGTGTAGGCTGAATCCTGCACTTGTGTAAGGTCTTCTACACTTGTGTAGGGGACACAAGTGCAGGTTATGTGACACAGGTGCAGGACTCATCACACAGGCGTAGTTGTGCTCTGGCAACCCTAATTTGGTCAAAAATGGCATGCGAATGATCCAAAAAGGGGGGATAAGAATAGGATAGGTCAAAAGAGATGAAAAACACCCTGATTTGGACATGAAATGAGGAAATGCAACCTGTAGGAGCAAACCCTAAAACTAACAAAATATGCCCCAATTGTGATTTAGAGTCGACAGTATCCATTGATCACGCAGGAGAACCGACCAGACTGCTTCATGTTACGACATAGACTCAGGAGCACGGACAGAGATACATTAGCAGGACTTGGGATATACTATATCACATTCATGCCAAAGATTAGGGCAAACACAGGACTGCTTACCGCATTTGTAGAGCGATGGCACTCGGAGACTTCCTCCTTCCATCTGGCGACTAGAGAGGCGACTGTGACACTAGAGGATGATCTAGATATCGTAGAGAGGGAGATCGGCTGGGAGACCATGGCATTAGAGTATGATCGACGATATGTGGTGATAGCATGTCTACTAGCAGGAGATAGATGAGGACATGGATTCCCTATTGGATGGGGAAGAGTGCTAGAGCGGATGATGACAGAGGGTACGGTGTATGCATAGGGACCATGTGTACTAGCTATGTTGTATTTTCAGTTGCATCAGATAGCATATCAGGGAGTGCAGACGTTGAGCTGTGGAGTCACATTGTTACAGTTATTGTCCTTTGAGCACATAGCCATATGTGTACTACTTTGGGGGAGCACTGAGACAGGGTCCGTTTGGATACATATTGTATTGGCGACATGAGCTAGACAAACTGAGAGAGTCCACATGGAGGCCATATCATGATTACCCTGGATGGTCAGATGATAGTGATGAGCTACTATATTATAGATAGGAGAGGTACCTGATTGGGTGACTAGTGAATTGCTAGAGAGTGATTGAGATGTACCCGCCAGAGAGAGTCAAACGACAGTTTGGAGAGAGGCAGGATGTACCTAGGAGGACTGCACACTTTGCCCGATCTCACAAAGAGATGAGTCGGTGGGGGAGTATGATTCAGCCACACATAGCATATGTTGAATTCACATAGCTACAACAAAGATAGTGGGATTGGAGATCAGATGTGGAGGATGCCAGGATGACAGAGGAGTATAAGAGATGGTTTGCATGATGACGGCCAGTGCCATTGACAGATCCTGATATCCCAGTACCGAGGAGATAGGAGGACTTCCCACTCATAGGAGAGGAGGGAGATGATGAGGATGAGGAGGATGAGGGTGGTGATGAGGATGAGGAGGATGATGAGGATGAGCCAGATTCGGGCGAGCAGGAGGCATTGCAGGATATACATATAGAGCCGGAGATAGCTAGCATAGAGGAGATGGAGATGTGTAGGGCTACCATAGTGAGTTAGCATGATCATATTGCGACATTAGAGAGACAGAATTCCATCTTGAGGATAGAGCAGGATCAGTTCAGAGTGGAGATAGCCAGCCTCACAGTGGCTCAAGATACAACAATAGCTCAGGCACAGCGAGAAGAACAGAGAGTCACTGAGTATATTGGGTCGATTAGGGATGTCAGTGCATGGGAGATGGCACAGATGTTGGTAGAGACCGGAGAGGAGATATGCCATTGGAGGACACTATATGAGAGTGCAGTTCCACTAGAGTAGAGAGCAGCTTCATATCGGGCATGATCGAGGATAGAGAGAAGGGCATGCTCTCGGAGGTCAGTGAGCAGCATTGGGGTGAGTGGACCTATGAGACCACCACAACCAGGACCAGGAGGGACATCATCCATGAGACATGGAAGGGATGAGGAGGATAGAGGGAGCACCCAATGATAGAGGCACATGCTCCTTAGGACAGAGACAGATGTAGTTTGACATTTTGTAGTCAGCTTGCGGGCCATACTTAGGACAGACAGTCCAATTTTGTACTTTGATATTATGGCGACATATGATATGATATGCATCGATATGATGGGATGCAATGTGTTATGACTGATGTTATTTTCCATGTATGGATGACTTATGCACTATTTATGTAACATTGTGGAACATGTAAGGATGTATTTTTTATGTGTTTTTGATGCGTTTATAATATGAAATGGACAAAATGCTTGATGTGATGCTTGATGTAATGGAAATGTACTAACTAATGAATGCAGGATGCAGCATATGTGTTTGGGGAAATTGAAGCACTAGACCGAACTAACTATCTGAACTGACGGAAGAAATGTTAGTAAGAAGAAATGAGATAGAGGACAGTTAGAGATGAAGAAAAACTTGCTTTCACTAATGCACTTTGTAGGTGAGAACCTTTATTTTAATGTAGCAAAATGGATGCGTAGCATCATGGCATTGAAGGCTAGAGCTGAAATGCAACCCTTTTTTGCAAAAGACAAACACATCGCAGACAAACAACAATCACAACAACAACAAAAAAAAGGGACCATGAACCATCCCGGTCACTCTAAATCACTTAGTGACATCATCGAGCAACATAGGAACATGATCGAAAATAAATCAATAAATGATAAGACTCGCTAATTCCAACAAGTCAAACAAACATCTTGATCTTCATTGTCAAAAGTTGAAAGTGTTGATAGGACGATCATGCTGTCTAGTTTCAGGACATGCGATACCTCGTCTAAGACAGGGCACTGTCTGGATTCGAGTATACCACACCCTGTATAAGACCCATGATATTAGTAACAAGGACAAATAATATTGATGTTGATTGATATGACAAGTGCGATCAGTTTGAATTTCTGGTTTGATTAAAAAGTTCATCTGTTTAAGCGTGATTTCATTAAAGCCTAGTGTATGATTGTGTGTCATCGGAGGGATGCTCAGTGATCTGTCTTATGCACAAAGGGGATATTTATTGACAAAATGCAAAATGCCAAAGGAATTGTTTTTGGAATTTGAATGTTTTGAAAAAAAAATTTGTTCATTTTTTCAGGACATTATTTGATTTTTTTGGTTTTCTTTTTTTTTCAGAACATTATTTGATTTTTTTGGATTTTTTCAGGACTTTTTTCAATTTTTTTATGATTTTTTTTAGGACATTTTTCAATTTTTTTTATTATTTCAGGACATATTTCAATTTTTTTGATTATTTTAGGACATTTTTCAATTTTTTTTTTTTTTGGTTATTTCAGGACATTTTTCAATTTTTTAAAAGTTCCAATGACTGATCATGACAAGGGGAACACACCCAATGCACATTTGAAAGACATATGTACAAGAAACCGGAGTATGCAAGACAATGATGTTGACCAATCACATGCCTGGAATAGAACATTGGGTCAAGACAAAGATAGACATGATAAACTGGCCGAGAGAAAGCATAGCTAGAGGTCATGATAAATGACAGAGCAATGATCTCGTTTACACATGGCACCTGATTGCCAGGTTTTCACCATGGTACTTGCCCAAAGCACCTATTTACTAGGTTTTCACGAGAGGGCGAATCATTTTTCTTTACTTTTTTGCTCTTTTTCTCTTTTGCTTTTTTCACTTTTTTTGTATTTTTTTGCTTTTTGATTTTTTGTATTTTTTTTTTTTTTTTCTTTTTGATTTTTTGTATTTTTTCAGGATCATACTTGAAGAAGTGCTAATAGAAAATTATGCCCAGTACTTGCGAAGGTGCATGTTGTTTATAGGATCAGACAAAGGTTCACCTTCTGGAGTGGCAAGCTGATATGCCCCCGAGCCATAGGCGACAGTCACTATGAAAGGCCCAACCCAATTAGGTTCAAACTTGCCTTTGATGATGTTAGTAGACTGTGCATTCTTAGGGTTTGCCTTTAAAACCAGATCTCCCACTTCGAAGTGTTACCCTTTGACTTTCTTATTATAAGAGTGACAAAGACGGTTTTGATATGCTTGCAAATGTGTCAGGGCTGTCTGACGTTTCTCATCTAACATCTCAAGCTGGTGCAACCGAGAGACTCTATGCATCTCATCATCAATCAGATGTTGCAAGGAAACATGCAAGGAAGGAATCTCCACTTCCAAGGGTAAAATGGCCTCCGCACCATACACCAAGGAATAAGGTGTTGCGCCAGTAGGTGTGCGGATAGAAGTGCGATAAGCCCATAGTGCTGGATTCAATTGTACATGCCAATCTTGACCAGCATCATTGATAACCTTTTTCAGGATCTTGATAATGGTTTTATTTGATGCTTCAGCTTGACCATTACCCTGTGGATAGTATGGACTAGAGAAACGGTGTTGGATATGAAACTTTTCACAGAGTTCCTTGACATCTTTATTCTTGAAGGGACGACCATTATCTGTGACTATGGAAAGGGGAACCCCATACCGGCATATGATATAATTCAATAGGAATTTTGAAATTTTCACACTAGTGATATAGGTCATGGGGATAGCCTCGATCCATTTTGTAAAATACTCTGTGGCTGTAATGATAAACTTATGTCCATTTGCAGATGTCGGGTGAATCTTGCCAATAAGATCCAATCCCTATTGAGAAAAGGGCCATGAAGATATGACAGAATGAAGCTCTTGGGCTGGTGCATGAATGTAGTTTCCATGGATCTGGCATTTGTAACACTTCTTAACAAAATCATGAACATCCTTTTCCAGAGTGGGCCAATAATACCCAGCACGAATCAACGTTTTGGCTAAGCTCAAACCATTGAAATGGCCCCCACATATACCATCATGAATCTCATGTAAAGCCATTTGTGCTTCGTCAGAATCCAAACACCTGAGGAGGGTATGGTCAAAGGAACGACAGTAAAGGGTGTCGGCGATGATGACATATTTGGCTGTCTATCGGATGAAGGCTCGGTGTTGGTTAGCGGAAAGGTTAGGTGGTAAGGTTTGGGATTTCAAATATTGATATACATCATTGTACAATGGGGAGTTGGGACCAACAAGAATGCACATCACATCTACTGTCAGAATGTCAAAACAAGGAACCAACAACTGTTCAACTAAAAATTCACATTTGTCCATATTGTGGGGCATATTCAACATGGAAGCAATTGTAGCCATCACATCTATCGACTTGTTTTGCATTCTTGGAACTTGACTGAAATGGATAGCCATGAATTTTGTCTTGAAGAAATCTACCATATGCTTATAGGCAATAAGCTTTTCATCTTTTATTTCGTAGTCATCATTCACTTGTCGAATGACTAATTGAGAATCTCCATAGACTTGCAAATGTGTGATATTCCAGTGGACTACTATTCGGAGTCTTGTGACCAATGCTTCATACTCTGCAATGTTATTGGTATAATGAAAAGTTATTCTGTAGGACTTGGGAATAGCATCACCTTGAGGGGTGACAAACAAGATGCCTGCTCCGGACCCGAACTTGGTATGGGATCCATCAAATTATAACTTCCATTCATTAGAAGATGTGAGAGCAAAGACTGATTCATCTGGAAAATCAGTCAACATGGGATGATCATCATAAATAGGAGCCTCTGCAAGTTGATCTTCTATGACTTGTCCTTTTATTGCCTTTCACTCCATATACTCAATATCAAATTCATTGAGGATCATAACCCACTTTGCTAGGTGACCCGTCAAATCTGCTCTGCTAAGCAAATATTTTAGGGGATCAATTTTTGCAACCAGCAATGTTTGGTGATTTAACATATAGTGTTAGAGCTTCTGTGTTGCAAATACCACTGCTAAGTATGCCCATTCAATAGTTGAATAATTCAGCTCATAGCCTACTAGTGTCCGGCTGATATAATAAATAGCTCGCTCTTTGTCGTTCTCATCTTGTTGGGCCAAGAGAACTCCTAGTGCCATTTTAGCTGTAGAAATATACAATATAAATGGCTTTCCTTCTATAGGAGGCATTAGAATAGGCGGCGACAGCAAATAGTCTTTGAGAGCTTGAAAGGTTGATTGACATTGCTCAGTCCATTTAAAAGCGACACCTTTATGCAATAGATGCTGGAATGGATGACATTTGTTGGCCAACTGAGCTATAAACCGGTGGACTGACTGGAGCTTTCCTTGCAGACTGCATAGTTGACGGAGATTAGAAGGAGGAGGCATATCCATTATTGCTTTAACCTTCGCAGGGTTGACTTCAATGCCTCTGTGAGAAACAATGTACCCTAGTAATTTGCCAGCTATGACACCAAAGACACACTTCTTTGGATTGAGTCTGAGCTTGTAGGTCTCTATTCAGTCAAAGATTTGGCCCAGGATGGTGAAATGACTATCTCTTATGTCTGATTTGCATAATAGGTCATCAACATAGTCCTCCATCAAAGTATGCATGAAATCATGAAAAATTGTCGTCATCGCTCTTTGATATGTTGTGCCTGCATTTTTAAGACCGAAGGGCATTACATTCCAGCAATAAGTACCCCAAGCACATGTGAATGCAGTCTTATGTTGTTCTTCAGGAGCAATGTGAATTTGGTTATAGCCAGAGAAACCATCCATCAATGAGAGCATCTCATATCCAGCAGTCATGTCAGCTATGATGTCAATATTTGGCAATGGAAAATCATTTTTAGGGCATTCTTTATTGAGATCCCTCAAATCTGTATAGATTTTGATGCCCCCAGTTACTTTGCTAACTGGTACCAAATTTGAAATCCAGTCTACATAATCGATGGGTCTGATAAAGCCCACATCAAGTAGTTTTTTCAGTTCTACCTTGACCAAAAGAGCCACCTGGGGATGCATCTTTCTAAGTTTCTGTTTGACAGGCTTGGCATTTGCTTTTAATGGCAAATGATGAAGGACCAATTATGGATCGAGGCCATGCATATCTGCATAGGACCATGCAAAGCTGATCTTCTTCTCAAGAAAGAAATTGACAAAATCTATCTTTTCTTGTTTTGATAGAGAAGCAGCAAAATGAATGACCTTAGGGTTGTCAGGTGTACCCAAATTGATTTCTTCGGTCATTTCCACGAGCAATGTTGATTTATCCTGACTTGATAGGGGTATGTCCACTCTTCCACCTTTGGGCGCCTCAGAGAGGTTTTCACCTACAGGTACGTCTTTTATTTTTACTTTTGCATGATCAAAGAGTGCCTTACGGTTTTCACTCAAAGATCTATCCTTTTGATTTTTTACTTTTTCTTTTCTTTTTTTATTTTGATGATTGGAAGATGGAGTTGACTCCCCAAAATATGTTGTGGAATCGAGGTCAATAGCAAATCCTGCCTTATGATCACCTTGTGGTGTGCCTTCCCGTAGTCCAAGGAATTCTGCAATTGCTTCGTCATTTTGAAAATAGTCCAATGTGAGTGGTTCTTGTTGGTCATGTTGGATAAGCTAGGGATAGACGAGGGGCATGTCATCATCGGTTTTAAGGAGAGAGAGGACTGAGATGGTAAAGATGTAAACATCTGTGGTATCACTGTCTAAACTCCTTGTATCTGATTTGGAGCTTGGATCCTAGAATGACTCTATCCAAGCATTAGGACATGTTTTAGGAAGAGGAGTTATTTCATGTTTGTCTTCCATAGGCAAATTATCAGGGTCAAGGAAAATATTGTCAAGGGCATAGGAGCTAGAAGAAAAAGAACTCCACTCCCATTCATTGGAATCAGTTTCAGGTCGGGTATCCTCAGGTGTTATTTCATCATCAGAGTCACGCCCTTTTCCACACGTGGTCACTTTGGTAGATGAGGATCCAATTCGCAATGGTACAAAACCTAACCCTAAAGTTGGGGGTCGCATCTTGGGTATAACAAGTTCTAGCCTTCCATTGTTGTTCAGGCCTAAGCCACTGCAACTGTCATATCCTTTCTTTTGCAGCATAGTAAATCCTTTGCCGTACTGTTCCATTGGCAACCTGACAGGTGGGATCTCAGTTGGATCCTTATAAAGCCAATCTATGAAATCATCATCTAAAGTTTCTTTGTCAAGTTCACCCCATCTTGTAAATGTAGTGGGAGGCTGATATTGAATAACCACCTTAGGTTCCTTTTGCAACAAATGCGGTTTGCCATATGATTTTGGAGATATTGGTAAATTCCCGATGAGGAATGTTTGATCCATTGAAAATTCTCTGCATCCTTGGTCCTGTATCTTCAATTTTCCTTTGACAGCATCTAACAATTCATTAGGATCCACATAACTATGTGATTTGGCCTCTCTATTGACTGGGACTTGTTGTTGCGAAGAATCCTTTAGGGCAGCACAAAATTGAAATGGATTAGGATCTCCTAGAATTGTTATCTCGGTTCCATTGTAAGGATATTTTAAACATTGATGATAGGTGGATGGAACTGCTTTCATTGCATGGATCCATGGATGGCCAAGAATCATATTGTAAGGGAGATCAAGGTCTAAGACCTGCAAGAAAGTGTTTTCTGTCACTGGACCGACTCTGATAGGCAATGTAATTATCCCTTTGGATGGGTGCTCAGCATCATCATATGCTTTGATTGTTATTCTTCTAGAAGCATCAATGCCATTTTCTGTATAACCAAGGCCAATGACCACTCTCAAGGTACAAATATTAAGACCCACTCCGCCATCTATCAAGACTCATCGGATTTTGCAATTATGGACAAAGACTTCAAGGTGTAAAGGATCATTATGAGGGATCTTATTAGGTGAGATATCATTATCAGAAAATGTGACATTTTGGGAAATAGCTAGATGTCCAATTCGGGCTTGAAACTGGTCAACATCAATGTCTATCAGGATAGTGGACTCAATTAAAGCTTTATCTAGGATTGAACGGTGCATGGGGGACATTTTCAACAACTCAAGGATTGATATTTGTGCAGGCGTCTTTCCTAGATGATCCAAGAGATTATACTGACTTGTAGGAGTTGGTTTGGGAGGAGCTACAGGAGCTCCTTTCAGGACTATTTTGGATCGACGAGTGGTGACCGTGCAAGAAGGATCTTGCTCCTTTATTCTTATGGTGGAAACATACTCATTTGACACTCAGAAACAATTGATGACATTGTTGAAACCAGTATTTGCATAATTTGATGTTTGGGTAGAGTTTGAAGAAGATGCCTTACCCTTGTCATGATCAAGCAAAGGAGTTTTGAAAATGGTATGATCAGTGTTAGAGGTCACGTTGGGTGGATCTACCTCAATTACTTCGTGCTCTAACAAGTCTTGAATCATATGTTTCAATTGAAAACATGATGCGGTTTTATGTCCTTTTGACCGATGGTACTCACAGTATGCATTATCATTCCACCAATGTGGTTTTACCACTGGTTCTGCCTTGATATCTGGTAGCATAATAAATTTTGCTTGTATTAATTGTTTCATTACTGACTCAATAGGGTCTCCCAATTGCGTAAACTATCGAGGAGGCCCATCCCTTGATCAGAAAGGTTTGCGCTATTGGTTTTGTTGCTGGCCTTGTTGTTGATTATATTGATGAGTGTATTGTTGAGTATGATGTTGGTATTGTGGCTATTGAGTAACATTGCTCACTGGTGTTTGATTTTGTTCCATAGTTGACATATTAGGAACACTCAATTTCTTGATTGTGAATGGGGGTTGATTTGCATTCACCGCTCTTGCATCAACAACTCCATCATTAGTGACATTCTTGTTCTTATACCAAAATCTATTTCTATCCCTTGAATTGTTCATGTTGTCATTGTCTTTGTTAAGCTTAATGATTCCCTTGGCTACAAGGGCAATTTCAATGTTCATCCCTTTCTTAATGAGTTTCTCTATAGTACTGGGACTTTTCAATTTGAGTTCATACATCATTTCTGGGACCAAATTTTGGATATATAAATTCACTTGTTGTTCTTCAGGTATATCTAGGGAAGAACGACTATACAAGCTTCGCCATCATTGCAAGAAAGTCACGAATGGTTCACCTTGCTTTTGCTTGGTGTTGCATAGATCTGACATGGTCATGTCACTGTCGATGTTGAATGCGAAGTGAGATATAAACTTTTGAGCCAATTCAGACCAAGTCTTTATATTTCCTGGCAGATGTGAATACCAATCCATGGCTTGTCCCGTAAGACTTCGTGCAAATAAGCGCATTAAATATGTTTCCTCATAACTTACTTCAGTACATGCCGCAAAAAATGCTCGAATGTGATCTTTTGGAATGCCATTCCCTTTATATTTCTCAAAATTAGGTGCCTCGAAATGTTTAGGGAATGGAGGCATGTATAAGCTCTTGTTAAATGGATTAGGACATAAATCTTGATTTGTATACAACTTCTTTGTTCCTTTAGTTTCTAATGCGTCAACTTGTCGTTGCAACTTCTCAAGTTGTTGCAAAATTGTATCAGATTTTGGAGGTCCATCATTAATCCTGGTGGGTACTCTTTGTCGATACATCGTGTTTCCAATCGGTTGTTGATGCTCTGAAATGGCCATTTTTGGTGTCTCCGGCATATAATGTTCTTGGTACATCTCTTGTTGTTGTGGTTGTGACATGCCTTGATATCGACCTTGTTGCTATGCTTCTTGTAGCCTAGGTTGATATTGCAATTGAGTGTGTTGTTGATATTGCACAGGTGCCAATTGCGGTTGTGAAGTATGATAGCTTGTTTGCCTTGGCATATATTGAGGCACATGTTGTTGTTGATGCTAATGAATCAGAATTTGCTGACTTTGTGCCAATTGTTGTCGCGGTGTATATCCCATCATTTGTAAAAAACTTTGTTTGGGTGGTTTTTGTTGTTTCTCCTTAAGATGGGGTATGGCACTTGCATTAACTTGCTGTGTTGTTTGTCCAATCCACTGTGATGGTTGCAAGTCTGCATTAACTTGTAATGGGACAGAAGGCGCTGCAATTTGTTGTCGAATGCGATATTGTTGTTGTTGTCCATTTCTTGTTTGCACATTCGATTGTACCTTTTGTGTATTACTCAATTGTTGCAACAATTGTTGTTGGTGCAAAACACTATCCATAGCTCTTTGTGTCACCATTATCGAAGGATCTATCGCAATAGTGTTTGGAAAATATGTTGAGCTTAATGGGATATAAGAACTTTGTTGCATCGTGGAATTGTTTTGGACATTGGTGATATCAGGCATTCCAGTCATGAAGCTTTCCTGTATCTTAGATTTTGATCCAATTTTATGCATGTAAGGAACCACTTCTTGTTGAGGGATAGTTGTCAATATTTGCATGGTCTTCATTTGATCTTGTGTTACAGATGTTGTGTTGAATAATGGATTATTTATTGTCTCAAATGGTGACTTTTGAGGAATAGTCACTGTCAATGCCTTTGAAGCACGTTTACTCATCAAGGTAGGTTGAGTTTCTTGTTGCATATTTTCTTCATTTGGATGCGGAGAGAAACTTAACAGCTCACCGCCTTGTTGTTTTTGCACATTGATTTGCTCACTTGAGGAGGTCACATTACTCATCATGTTAAGATATTTTTGTGGGAACATCTTAAAGACCTTGTTGAAGAATTTATCCATCTTTTTTGTCAACTTTGGATCTTGAAGGAACATGTCAACATCATCAGAAGCATCGGAATCTGATGAAGAATCTGGTTGGACATTTGGATTCGTTTCTTGTTGAATGCCTTGATCTGAATCAAATCCTTGTGAAAGAGTTTGTTCCTCATGTAATGTTTGAATCTCATGTTGCAGGTTTGGTTGATTCCAATCGAAAGGTGCATTTCCTCTTGGTGTTGGTGGAACACTCCCATGTCCTGGTTTCATAGGTATAAACACTGGTTCATATAATGGAGGTGGTCCAAGTTGAACCATTCCATATGGTGGTAGTGATGTGTTTGATAAACCTTCAATTTGTACTGTTTGACTAGTTTGAAACTGTGAATTTGATATGTTGTCAATGGGTTGATACATTGGTTTGCCCATCTTCTTAGATTTTGACCTTGTTTCAACAGGCATGTCACTTATGCAAATGCAATATTTTTGGAATTTTTCAAGGACAATATATGATATGCAACTAAATGCAAACTAAATGAATGAGAATGCAACCTATGGCAAGAATGCAACCTATGTTTTTGGTTGTATTTTGAAGATTTTGACAAACTTTTTGAAATGTAAATCTAAAAAGAGACCCTTAGGAAATTGAAATGATGTCTAGACCTCAAAGGACAAAAAAGACCAAGTGAGAAAAGGACAAAATGACAATGTCTCCCCTATATGCTTGGATACTAAGCTAGGTTTGACCAAATGACAATAATGACATAAAGAGAAAAGGTTTGATAAGGTCTAGACTTCCTAACAATGACTTAGGGTTTATCAAAGATTTGGATTACTCAAGTATGACAAAACCTAGTTTTGACACTATATGCAAAGGAACAATTACTATGCAAATGACCCTAATATGATATGATAATGACCTAAGCTTAATGAAGAGACCTAGGGTATGCAAATATGAATGTATGACAATGTCAACCTAAGTTTGAATTATGAAATGGTATTACTCTAATGCAAGAGGACACATGCAAATGGATGACCCTTATTGATATGCAAGGGAGTATGACCTAGGTGAAACCTAACCTTGGTAGTTGACAATGAATTTGCAAAATGCAAACCTAGGATGAACCTAAATCTAAGTGACATGAATGTTGAGACAAGATTGTGGAAAATGTTTGACAACCGTGTTTGAAGGTGTTTTGAACTTTGTTGAATGAAATACTCTTGTGTTTAACCTTGTTTTGAATCAATTTGTCTTGTTTTTGAAATGAGATGCAATTCAACTTTTGACAAGCAAATAAGACAAGATATTTCAACTTAGACTCAAGACAATCATGCTCATTCACACATTTCTTATGGTAGGCAAGGACATTAGGTACTTGAGAGGTAGACTCGTTATGGGATTCAAGGAGAATACATAGATGCTTGACCCCATGGGCTCCCCTCCACGGCACTCACTTCTCAGGGCAGCCAAGCATTAGTCCCCATGGAAATCTCCCCATGGCGAACTGAGTATCGCTTCCAAGTATCTAAACTTGTCCTTCTCAAGCAACTAGAAGGATTTTTGGCCTCTAAATACAAGGTGTTTAGTAAGGATTTCTGTTAAGCGTTACTCCTTGGTGTCACGCAAGCATGATTGAGACATTAAGCCCACCAAGATACCAAACAAATGTAGTCACACAAGCATGATTTAGACCCTGAGGTCCTACTTAGATGTTGATATGAGAAAGAGTTCAAGGGTCATCACTTCCCAAGTAACTACAATTCCCACATAACCCTTCCTTCAAAGCTTTTGCCCATCAGGTATTTCTTTATAGTGAGTTAGAATGCCAAGGTATTCTAGCCATACTCACTTTGGGTCATTCCCTTCTCACGATTATCACTTGCTTCCAAAAGCAAAATGGTCGAGAAGGCAGACCCTCTAAAGGTGACACACAATCAAAAACATTAGCATGGTATCGAAGATCTGGATTTCTGATCACCCTAAAAAGGATGAGAGCATACTCTCCTACTCGAATGTTAAACTCAACAATCAAAGCAAACATATATTCATTCCATCCTATTTAGAAATCATACTAGGTGCCTAAATATTAATTACAAACACAAAGTTTAGTTGTAGTCCAAGGCAACCTGCAAAACCCAAGTCAGAAGTTTGATATGTTTTAGTCTTTGACTATCGAACCTGCATAAAATGTGTTAGTAGTTTCATTTGTTGTCTTTTCCATGCATATGTCAAGGTGCTGCATAGAGAATCAATACCAAAAACCAAAAAAGCAGAAACAACATGCAAAACAGAACAATTTTCAAGTTAAAAAAACACTGCCTTTTACCTCTGTTTCTGGCCCTACATAGGTGCAGAATGTCTCACATAGGCGCATAATGCTTGACACAGGCATAGATTGTCCTTGACACAGGCACAGAATGCTTGACACAGGTGCAAATTGTCTCACACAGGCGCAAAAGTCCCCAGAAAACCCTGCATTACCCTGTTTCTTGGGTTTTTCACCTGCAAATCAACTCAAAAGCACTCAAAAGCATGATTAGGGGGTTAGTTCATGTTGGGTTCACCAATTAATATAGCTAGGAAATTGGAATTCATCAAAGAAAATATCAATATTAGTCATAGCTCAATCACAAAAGCTCAAATGCAATGATCAATCCTAATTACATCCAATAGAGATATGAAAGCAAAACATTCAAGATTGAAAACTTAAGCAAACCAAATGCAGACTTGAATGTCTCCTTCATGTGGCTCCATTGTCCTTCTTTCTTCTTCAAATAACTTTGTTGTGGATCTCACCTACTAGTGCATACACATGAGATGAAAGCAAGTAGACAAGATAGTAGGGCAAGAATACTCGAAGCGTGATTGATACGACAAAGTGATTAGTTGGGATTGAAGAAAATCATCCACTTTATATACAAATTGGAGAAAAGATCAAATTAGCATGAAGAGATTCAAATGGAAATTGCAAATCAAAAATGTCAGTTATGACAAATTATGACAAATTTGCACTTTCTATGCAAAATTGATTGATTGATAATTCATGACAAAATTATGACAACTTTCTATGTCAAAATTGATTGATTGTCAATTATGACAAATTATGACAAATTGAAATGTCATTCCCATGAAATTAGGAGAAAAATAGGAGGAAATTGAATTAGAAATTAGGAAAATTAGAAAATTGGAAAATAGGAATTTAAGAAATTAGAAAATGAGGAAATAGGAATTTAGTGAATTAATTAATAATTTTTCATTTATTAATTAATTCACAAAGAGGGAATTTAGAAATTGATAAAAAATTAGGTAAATCAATTAATAATTTGTCATTTATTAATTAATTCACAAAAAGAGGAATAATTAGTTAGCCAATTAAATTAAATGTTCATTTAATCATGACTCGAAGACTTAGGATAAATAAATAATTTATTAATCCTAGAGGGGGAAATATCAAACAAGGTTAAATGACTAAATCATGAAACCCTAGAAGATGATTTAGAAAATGCAAGGATGACAATTAAGTCTTGACAAAGGATAATTGATATTGATTCGATTTGATCATGATTCTGACTTGATAAAACACCAATGCTGACAAATGATTTGATTGATAAATGCGCCAATTGACGAGGAACAATGACTAATTGATCCAAATTGACATGATTGAGAAATATGACGATCAATGACAAATCGATCGCTAAATGACAAAATTGACAAGAGGACAAGGATCGATGACAAAATAGATTGCAAAACAACAAGATTGAAAATGTCAACGATCGATGACAAATCGATCACAAGATGACAAGATTGATGACAAATTGATCAAAAGACAAGGATCGATGACAAATCGATCACAAGATAAAAAGATTGAAAATGACAACGATTGATGACAAATCGATCACATGATGACAAGATTGATAAGAGGACAAAACCCTAATTAGGATTGATGATGTCCAAAATGATGACAATTGAATACGCACATTGATGCGGCAAGATAAGATTGACCAAAATCATGACTAAAGATTGTTATCGACAAGACCAAATTCGAAAGCGAGACAACTGAAGAATGCAGAAGAAGGACTTGATGCTCGCAAATGATAAAGACCAAGTGCGCAACATACAAGAAATGTTAATGCGACGCAAGAACCCTAAAATAAGGCAATGCGCAAATGTTAAAGTATGATTCCGCAAGCGTTGACCATTTTTAGGTGTCTACAAATTCATTCCAATATCTTTCATAACGACAGATAATTCTTAGTATGAGCGAGGTAGAATATTTGATGGTGGTAACAAAAACTCACCTATCAATCTACAACAAAAAAAATATAATTTGTTAATATAAAGAATATTAATGGTACAACATGATTCACAGTTTATTATGACATATATGACATACCTTAACATATGTGACATTGTTATGTTGGATAAACCATTCATAACCTTCAAGTTCACCAACAACAATACAACGGAGAGAAGAGTTGTCTGCGAGCCTTCGTAAAGAGCCTCAGATGCCTTCTCAAATAGAGGGACATCATGAAAAACATCAAGGTCATCTTCATCATCATGATCTACTGTGCGAGTACTAAATGTGTCATGGATCAATGTATTTGTACCATCATCTTCAATTGTTTTTTCTGGCTCATGATCGTCATCTTCCATGGGATCATTATCTTTAGCTTCGATATTCACACCTCCATGTTCGTCCACTTAGAAAACCATATTCTCTGGGTTGTGTTGATCCATACCATGTGCTCTGGGGTGCTTGACCTATATAAAATTGATAAACATAAATAAACCATGATCATGATCTCATCATCACATGATTTATTATGTATATAAATTGTTAAAATGATATAATGAAAAACTTACCAATGGATGATAATTATGTCCACCTTCAATGTGACCATGTAGCCTACAATGTTTCTTCGTTGTTTTGATTAGAAGTCTTCTAGTCTTTAACCCCTTACAAATTTTGCAGGGACAATAACATTTTCCATCACCTTTTCTTTTCAGGTTAGACCACAATCTAGCAATTGTCTCCTTATTTTGTTGTTCATTAATATTGTTTGGCATGGTCTTTCTTCACGGGCAAGAAAATCGGGCTATAGAAATAGTTATATAGAAGTTGAAATGTTAGTTATGAAATCGCGTTTCAATATAATATACCAAATTAATTTACTTGAAAATAGAAATTATCATCATTGAACCAAAACCATTTAACTCTTCTTTTTCATCTCAAAACATATCTAATGGCTTTGTGGTATGCAATCCTTGTATAATATATTAAGTTGACTAATGTCTAATTGGGGTAATCCATGAGTGTCTAATGTGAATTTAGTATCCTAAACATTGGAGAGACCTTATCTAACTTGCCTAATCAATGTGGTTGTTGTCCTAATATGAAATACTGAGTTCTACCCTTGCCTCTGCATCAAACTTCTCACATCACATTTCTTCAAGAAAACACACTAATATGAATTGAGCCAACACCATGAGGATAGGGTCAAGTATCATGGCAACTAATCATAATATGTGAATACAGGGCTCACACATAAGTGTTGGCTCTCAACAATGCCACACTTCCAAAATTGTCAGTCTCAAGACTTCTCCTATTGGGTGAGCTCTCATTGATGGCCACAAGGAGAAATCAATGTATGAAGGCTTTGAACTCCTAACTCTAGGCTAGGAGGACCCTACACAAGGTCTATAAACACTCACTTGGTATTACAATAGAAAGATCCTTCCTCTAGAACTTTGTTTGCAACACACACATCAATATTGGTAATAATTGTTATGATGGATGGTCTATTAGGATGGTAAATAAAATGCTTATTCTTTTTCCACCGTTTGAAACTACAACAAGGTATTTGACTTGGTAGGGTCCCCACACATCACTTCAACAACAAACATTAGGCAATTCAACCTTTTGCCTTTTCAATGCATTTTTTTTGTCTTTCACTGGTTTTCTCAGTCTGATACATAGGGATATCAGACCTTTCATGGCATCATCACATGCACCTTCCAATATGTAGTCCTTTCATATTTTAGGTGCCTACACACTATGTTGTTATTAAATATTGATGTAGTCTTAAGACATCTCATGACTCCATTACATGTCCACACTTGGGTTTACAAACACAACTCTGTCAAAACAAAAACAATATCACTAGTAAAACTATGACTGTGACAATCAATACCCTTAGGATAGTCATATAAATTTAATCTATTTCATTTGGTTTTGATCGACAAACCCTTCCAAAGGTTGCATAGGGTCCCCTCACCCCTCTCTCTATCATCAACCACTTCAAAATACCAATTGCTTGGTCTTCCCACCAAATTCTTCCCTGATATGATACATAGCATGAAAAAAGGTCTTCCCACACATTTGGGTGAATTTATATACATGGGAGACCAAACTATACATTATTTATTCCTCTCGGTAAACACTAGGCAGGGTTTTGACATTTTTTGGAAAAAATGTGATATCTAATTTAAAACACAATGAAGTTCAATGCCACAAAAAGAAAAAATGAAGTTAACTCACTACTCTACCACATGCAATCGACTTCCCATCAAATTATGATGATTTTCACAATGAAAAATGAAGAGAATCAGACCGAAATGTCAAAAAATGCACATAAAACCCCAATTTCATTAAGAAAAACTCTTGGATGGCATGCCAAAGGCCTATTTATTCCCATCCAAGTGGGTTACAACCTCAAACCACCATAAACTAACTTTCCAATCATATTTTTAAGAAGTTTCTACAAGAAATGCAAAAGTTGTCATGGTAATATGACAACTTTTTTCCCAATGGACCTCAAACTTTTACAATTAGGTCTCTATTTGTTGTTAGAATGCAATCTATGACTAAGTATTAGAGGATCTTACTAACTTGGGTATCATGTTTTATGTGTCTCTGACATGACTCCTAGTAACTATATAAGGATCTTACTAGTCCTAGATCTATGCCTTGTCTTTTTGATATGGTTCCTAGTGAGAATATATGAATCTTACTAGTTCTAAATGTCATAACTTTTTGTTTTGCATGCTCCATGTGTGTTACCAATGTTACTCATATTAATCAATTTGTACTTCCCTTTTATCTCAATATTGTCGATTGACAATATCACAAGTCTTGGGAGCTACCACCTTTCCAAACTTGTAGTCATCTTGACTCTTCAATATCTTAGTGAAAGAATATTTGGTTTCTCCATATTTTCCCAAGAGTACATGAGCATAATTTCATACTCTTGCTAAGAGTGGACTAAATATTGCATCATAAGTTGTATCTCTTTAAAAATATACACTAGGTTTGAACTCAATTTAAGTGGTTCTGCCTTATTTATGCCTAATTGTACTTAGGTTTGACAATGTTTTCAAAAATTTGGTTCATTCCCTTATTCATGATGTTCCTCATGGCTCAGTTTTATAGGACTATGGTCTTGGGAACCCTTATTCATGGAAATTGGACCTTAAATTTGAAAGATGAATGTTGGATTTGTAAATAGTAGGAATTTCCTCTCCAAATTTGGACTTTTCTAAAAGTTCAATTTGAAAAGGTGCAAGGACCATCCATATAAGTTACATCTTGAAAATTAAATGATAATGCCATCCATGCATAATAAATGATATAGTCAAGTAATAAAGAAGGAAAACCATTTCCTGAAGTTATCAAATGATTTTAAAGATGCACAACAGTCCAATAAATGCAATTCACTAAAAAAGAGAACAATGTATGCTACAAGATAGTGGGTAAGATGCAAGGAATGAAGTTAAATAGACAAAGAAAAACCATGAATATTACCAAATCAAAAGGAGTAGCTATGACCTCTTAGGTGTTTTTTCACTTGCATAAATTAGACTTCTTAAGGATAGAAACACATGTAGATAGTAGTATGAAGTCTTTTTGATGATTTTTGAAGTAGTTGAAGGAATGGCTTATTTTAGTTATATCTAACCCAAGACAATTTCAACTCAAAGTAAGGAATAAAACCATATGTCCTATAAGTTTGGGAAGCTAATTGAGTAGTTGGATAAGGTAGAGCATGACTATAGGGTAGTCTTGAGACTCTTTTAACTCAATTAGAACATGTACCAAGTATCCAGGAGCTTACAAAACCAATTCAACCATATTTCAAGTGAAAATGCAACAAAAGGAGTAAAAGCTTTGAATACACCTCAAAAACCACTCCTAGGTGGCCAAGTACGTGGAAATAGTCTTTTCAACATTTTTTTTATTCATAGATGTAGCCCTATATTCTCTTTATTATTTGAGATGAGATATAGGACTCCTAGGGCTTAGTTCATCTTAGTTCTTTAAATTTTATGCTAAGTGTTGTAACTAAAAAAATTCTTACAGCAATAGATATTATTTAATATCATTTAAGGTTGCAGTAGTGCAAGGAACATCAATATGAAAAGAGAAGGGATGAAGAAGTCAAGGACCTTGAAATTATACATCAGAACTATGATACAACTAGCTGGGATATAATTTCCCCCTCATTGGTATAGCCATTTGACTCCTATCAGGATAGCTGAACAAAGCCAAAGAAGGTAGATAAAGACAAGGGCAAGCAGAAGGTTAATGAAGAGGGAGATGTTGAAGAGGAAGAAAAGAACCAGAAAGATCAACAAAAGGAAAATGAAGAAGATTAAAATGTGTAACCTAGTTTGATGTTTTATCTAGTTTTGGACTTGAATATTATTTATGCCTTGACAATATTTTATGTTTTATGGCTCATGGAAACTCCCAACAGTTAAAAGATCATCAAACCAAACACTAAATACCTGATAAGGCACTGACTATTAAATAGATTGATTAATTAATACTATTTGGTATGAATTCCTTTGTATATAATAGAATGGATGTTGGATTAATGAATATACTTCTACACACTAATCATTGAGAAATACATTGTTGGCAGTTCCATTATTACCCATTCCAGTATCGATCTAATCTTGTTGGGGAAGCATCTCACGATCAAACCACAAGGTCTCACTGTCGATTAGTTTACTGTTACCAGGGTTCACCCTCTAATTTGTGAAATTTTGCAACTTATTTATTTTAAGCTAAGTATATGTCTGATAGGTTTCCTCTTTCATACGATTGAATACTTCCAACCATGGTAGAAGGAAACTAGGGTTGCAAGAGTGGTACAGTGATGATTCTGTGTGGGCAAAGGGTTACAAAGTGTACTGCCCTTGGGCGTAAAGAAGATGGCTTCTACGGTTAGCTATTGTAACCTCTTTCCCTTGTCATGTTAAACATTCAAATCCGAAATTCCGAAATTCCTCATCCAAACATTATGCAAATCTGAAATTCCTCATGCAAATATTATGCAAATCCGAAATTCCTCAAATGTGAAGATTCAATGAATGGAGGTGAAGAATAAACAATTTCTCATATTATGCAAATCTGAAATGAAAGTGAAGTTCACCAATTCCTCATATTATCCAAATCCAAAATGAAGGTGAAGATCCTACCTCGAATGGTGAGTGTGTCGTTTTATCTTGCCAAGGGTTAAGATCAACATGGTAGCCTGCGCGGGATTGAATGAAACACAAATGAATTGCCCTCTTTTTTCTTTTTTTAAAGTAATTCCCATTGCCATCAAAATTTTGACGAACGCGGGCACTTTTTAAAAAAAAAATCAAATCTGGTCACAATATACCTTCTCCATCAGAAACCTCCATCAGAATTCAAGACCAAATGTATTAGTGTCTCACTACTCAGTTACATTAAGGGAAACAACCCCAGAATGCTCACTACATTACAAAATGCTTACATAAGGAAATTAGAATGTCTGAATTGATAAAAAAAATCTACATATGCCAAAAATAGTTTTGGTTAAGCACATACACTTTATCTTACTCAACTTTGCTACTCTACTCTATTTTATATTGTTTACTTTATTGGAGTACAAATCTTTTCTCTGCACACGTGAAACTATGCATGATAATAAACCATACACTCTTCACACATCACCATCAATCTCCAAAATGATCAAATAAACCTATCTTATATATTCGCATCACAAATTTAGAACTTTATCATGTCGGCTTCAAGAACACATCACAAAAGATGAAATGTGTACACAATTTGACTCAATCTGATCAAAATCAATCATGCAGACAAAAACAAATTGTCCACACGCTTCCCATATGTCATCTCATCATCCTCGAACACACAATCAATCACCAAAATCGATCTACAAGATCCATATACTGAATTTCCACACATTATTACTGATAAACACTATTCTTGCCAAAAACATCTCTACCAAATCTCCCAACCAACACAAAACTCACCACCGAAGGCTACAAACCTGAAATAAGGCTTGCTACATGTCCATAATGTATCTCCAAGACCCACAAAGAAAAATACTCAACCAAAATAATCTACCAACCAAAACACTATACATTCTGTCCGATATCATGTTCTTCTCACTGGACTTCACTGGACCTCAATCAATCTTTTGATATGAATAAATTATGACCTGTGGATGTCGAATCTGATATGAGTTTCCACCAGTGACAATATCTCAATGCACATGCAATGTCTCTTGCCAACAAATGGATCCCTTATGTTATTTTTCCTATATGTTTTGTGACCATTATCCTTTGATTTGTCCTTTCTTGGGGGTATCTCATTGTGGTAACCTACTTTTCTTTTGTATGCATGCTACTTTAATGCTATTTCACCCAATAAGGCATATGTAATTGCATTAACATGGGGGCATACACTTCGCTCAATGTTACACTTTATGCACACACCAATCATGTGTTTTCAGTTCAATTCAATATTTAAGTTACTTTACAAACCAAATTTTTTTCTTTATAACTTGGTATTTCAAAATTTTCTTTATCATGACTCATAAAAAGAACAAATATTATTAGGCCAATATAAACATGCTCTTCCTCTTCATGTGTTGTCCCTTTTATCTTGATATTAGAGTAGTAAGATCCTAAAGTCCTTAGGGGCTCAAGACTAGGGCATCCCTACCACCCTGGTCCTCCTAATTAGGACCCAAATTTGGTCCTATCAATGGTCACTTTAATTGGGAAATAATTTAGGTCCTGTGTCAAGCTACTCCAAAAATTCAAAAAATTATTGGATGGTTCAGTATAAAAGAAGGCATGGCCCTCTCATTTGGGGTCTAATATGGATGGATCCCTCTCTTAATTACAATCTATCAAATTCAATTCAAGTGAGCAAGTAATCAAGCATTCATCAAGCATTCAAGGAGAGGTCAACTCAAGTTCAAAAATTGAAGATGGCATCCATGATCAACCTTCTATGAAGATATTCTACATAACTTCCTGAACCCTTGGAATGATGATTCAAGAAAGCTTCATCAAGGTATCACCTTCAATTAGTAACATTACAATTCAGATTTAGCCTTTCCCTCAAGGAAAGTACTTTTCTACAATTCAATTCCATTTCCATTTCAATTTCAAGGTTAATTCCTAAAATGGTGTTTGACCTAAGGAAAAACCCTATAGACAACCTTTTTCCCTCTCTCTATGTGCAAAAATTTGATTCCAGTGTTGCAATCAAAGATTCCAGTAGAACAAACTATGACAAATAGGTTTATCTTTTAAAGACATGAAAAGAAGAGGACCAAGTAGCTCCCATCGCCTTGGTCCTAAGAATTTTGCCTAAACTTTTGACAATGAATTCTATGTGTCCCCTTGATCTGGAAAACATCATGGCTTTCTTCTCAAAAGTTGTAGGACTAGGTTGCCCTACCCTTCTAGTCTCAAGAATTTGACCCAAATTTTTTAGCTATAGGTTTTGATTCAATTATCCTTCTCATATCTTTGTATGTGGCTTTTGGTAAAGTATAGAACATTATATTATTATTGTTTTTCTCTAATTATCTATTATTTTACCCTCAAACTCCACAATTCAAATCCAATTTCAACTCTCTAAAAGGAAAAACAACAAATATACAAATCCAATCAGCATCTTAGCCCTCATTTCTAATTAAATGATGGGTTGGTCTATTAGGTTTATATTCCTTTTTTAACTATAAGGTTTATCTTTTGAAATTAGTGGTTTTATTATCCTAATTGGTGAAACACTAATTTCACCTACCTTACATATCCCTTTCACACATAGTTATCAATTAAACACCAAAATAATAAATTCATCTAACTAGTTTCATTAAATAACATCATCGATGTTATTCCTCTACATTAATAACAATATAAAAACCTTTGTAAAATGATATCTCATAAATTCAAAATAACATAAAATATTATACTTTACTTTAATCAACTATCAAAATAACATAAAATATGATTCATAACTATTTACTGCAGAAAAAAAAGTTTGAAATGAGGGAGCGTGTGCGCAAAGGTGGAGGTGAGTCGAGGATTTTGCAAGGAGATGCAAAATATGGGGAGGAAGGTGATCTAGATGAATATGATGTATAGCATCCTATGAAGGTGAGATCTACCATCGATGGTGGATCCTTGGTCGTGGGGAGGACAATGATCCGAATTGTGGAGAAATTGAGGGTTATTACCTAGACTCACTATAATTGGCAGATGCAGTTCTCTATGATAAGGGCTTGATTGGTCTTCTTTTTTCCTTCCATTGGGTGACTTTTTGGGGGATTTTGGCTTGATGGGTATTGTGGACTTTGTGTTCTCTGGTTTGGCCTCTACTTTGGAGTGGTTTGTGGCATGGACTGCAGGTGGCCCCAAACATCTATGGGGGTCTCCTTGCTTGGGTTATTTTCCATATGCATTACTTTAACTTCAAAGGGGGTTTGTATCTTGTTTACTCTTAGGACCATGTGCTACTCTGGTCCCATCTCTTTCTTGTGGGGTCCTGGTGCTTTTCTGGCTCTCATATTACTATCTATGTTTATTTCCCTGCTTATTTTTTAGAGCATGAAGATGAATTTGGTTAGGGATTGGCTTTCCTTGCCTCTTTTCTCCTTCCTTTCCTATTCTATTAATGTGAATGGATTTTATGTTGTGGGAAAGAGTAGTTGTTTGGTCATAGTTAGATGGAGTTTCTTGAGGGCTTTTGATGCCTTGTTTTCTGAGGCTGGTTAATTTTTTGATTTCTTCACCAGGCTGATGGTTCTCTATCATTTTTATCCTATGGAGCTGGATAATTTGGTAGATATTATTCATTTGGTGCATGATTTCTTTGTACCTTGATATCTCTTTAAGGTTTTGGGAACCTTTCTAAAACTCAGTATTCCAACAAACTGGGATTGTTCTGATCTGTTGCCTCTGGTTCTTGTGGGATTGAATGATGATTGGGATGCTCAGTTTGTGTTTAGCTTCTCATTAGTCCCTATTGAGGTGGGTCTATTTCCTATGGAGGTGGAAAGGTTCTTTGCTGGTTGGGAGCTCACTTTCAACTAGAATGTCTCTAGTAGTTTCAACTTTTTGGTTTTGGGAGCCATATCAAAACCCAAAATCAAGGTTTGGGAAGCCTATCTTCTGCTGGATTTTGTATGGTTGATTAGTGCTTGAATTTTTCAATTGGAGGTCTATGTTTTTTTAGCTCCTATTAAGGTGGGTCTTGTCCTATTGAGGTGGAGAGGAGATGTGCTAGAAGGGTGCTTACTTTCAGATGGATTGTCTTTTTTGGCTTCAACCTGATGGTTTTGGGAGCCATTTCAAAACTCAAAATGAAGGTTTGGGGAGCCTTTAAAAACCCTCAGGTTCCAAATTATTCCTTAATGCTTCTATCCATAGATCTGGATATTATGGTGTTCGGATCTTTGTTAGCAAATGCTTAGGTTATGGGTGCTTGGAGAAACCCTTGGTATTTGCTGAAGGTTAAGGGAGCCTTGATAAAAACCCTTGGACTTTCTTGTTTAGTCATCTTTTAGTGTGTATGGCTTTGGCCTTCTTTTTATTTCAATAATCTCTTCAATGAGTTTTCTTTGGTAATTTAGCTAAGGTTGGGCTGCTAATTTTCTATGTTTAATCTTTTGGTAGTGTTGTATTGTGGGTTTTGAATCCTTGTAAAATCTAAGTGTTCTGAGTCCCTTCAAAACCTACTTTTTCCTTAATCAAAAACTAATCTACGAGACATAAACCATTCCATTCTAATCATCACTCAAATCAACATTTCACATATAATAATACTTATCATGAAATAAGTCTATCTCATACATAAAAAGATATTAGGTCTATATTATGCCAGAATAAATACCTTGTTACAAGTGTGGTTGTCGTTACACCAAATGATTGATCTATTAATGCCTGATACAACCACTAGACTTATAGAGTCCATGAGAGGTGGTTAAGACATGTCACAAACCCAAGTGGTGTGTTGCATAGCACAAGGAGACCAAGGGTGCATACCTTGCAACAATCCCCCCAAGGGAAGCAAGGGGTTTGAACATCAGACCAAGCTCTGATACAACTTGTGACAAGTGTGGTTGTCATTGCACCAAAAGATCGACATGTTAATGCCTAATAAAATCACTAAACTTATAGAATCCACATGAGGTGGTTAATCCATGTCACAAACCCAAGTGTTGCGCTGCACAACACAAGGAGGCCAAGGGCGCACATCTTGCAACACACCCAATTTGTCAAGTGCCCAAATATATCATGCAATGGTTCTTACAACTAGGCACAAGAAGAAGGCACACATCTCAATGCAACAAAATTATCAAATCACCATGAAACAATCCAATACATCAATATTCTAGGACAATCACAAGACAATCATCAAATTTGAGCATAAGATAACACCCAAAATTATATACACTACAATAATAAAGAGTTTGAAGCAAGATCAAAGCACTACAAAATGATCCACATCTAAACTGCAAAAGATACGATCCACAGGCATGATGCCAAGTTCACTTAAAGAAGTATGAAATGAAAAAAGTGGATATGAGGGGCATTACATCCCCCCCCCACTAGGGCTAGACTTACTCCTACAAGCCTACAATAAAGTACACAACCATGAAACATATCAAGCATACAAGAATAGCCATCTGACACACCCACAAATCTATGTCACAAGATAAAACTATCTCTTGTGAATCATACTTCCATAGAGAACTAGACCTGCCACATGGTCCAAAGGGCATCAATACTCACAAAAAACCCACAAAGGCTACAACATAGTGTTAGGGACTCCATCTAGCCACAACTCTAATAGAAACAACACAAAATAAAAATAACTTTACCTTATCACAAGGCAACCAAGAACAAATTAGAGTCATCCATGGTCTCTCCTTGGAGAAAGGCACAAAACGTTTAGGGCTACCACCCAAAAATAAGGGAACAAGATCATCTTGGCACGGTAAAAGTATAAAGTCGTGTCACACTCTTATAAAGGAAATGGCCAATGCTGATTCAACTTTTTAAATTAAATCAATAGAAAGTGAAATATATGTTCTAAATTTTTAAATGATGACAACTAATTAAATTTATTTTCTTTTTTCTATTTTATGTTTTTAATTTTTACAAAAAAAAATTAAAATTATTTGAATGTAGTTTTTTATAAAGTAAACACAATAATTTAGTTGCTGATAAAATGTTGAAATTGAAGTTACACAAGCCACCACACTTTATTTAGTAAATTTTAGCTTTTTTTCTTCAATTTTTTTTTTGTTGTATATTGATAACTTGAAACTTTAGTGCATGGATATATTTTTTACTAATTTTTATAAATATATATTTTTCAATAAATTTGAAAAGTTGTGTGTGCTAAAATATAACTGTTTCCAATTTCCACCACCTTTTTTCTTAATTATTTATCCAAATTAGAAAAGATTCTTTTCTCTACTCCATCATATTTTTTTCAAAAATTTTAAATAAATTTAAGTATTTTTTCTTAACAAGATAATCAACCTTATATTTTAGTGTTGATGACCTACTTTCAATAAAAATAAAATATAAAATATAAAAATTTGATTAAAATATTAAAAGATACATATTTTGGAAAATTCACTTATAGATCTATAAAAGCGTATTTTTGCATTTCAAAAAAAAAAATTATAAGAGTAGGAGGTTTTGAAACATCAAGTTTTTTTAATTTCTTTTATTTTTTGGTAATTAGACCCAAAGTGGTATAAAATATACAGCTAGTAGACATTTCCAATTGGAAAAGTTGTGGCCTATATATAAGTTAGCTATAATGAATCTATATAGACCATATGTTTGACTAAAATTAATTTTTAGTTAGAATTACTTAAATTCACTTGTGCTGATAAGTTGGCCTAAAACGTGACACAATTTTGTGCTTTTACCCCCCACAAGATAGAAAAGATTCAACACAAGGGTACTCAGAGGCATGAACATTAGTAACTCACCTCTCATGACTAGGAGCACTCACATAGTGGAGGTTCAACAAACCCTAAAACTCCATAGGAAGGGACACACAACCATCATACAATGTAGGGTATACAAGTTAACATGATTTCCCCATTGTTGATCATTTAACTATAGCCACATTAGGGGTTACTCAACCCATCTTGATCCTAGTTACATAATCAACAAGGTGACAAGATATCCATCACGAAATTCACTGCCCTACACTCACATCCACAACCATCATCAGGCTAGCCCATTTTACTCAATAGAATTGCATGTTCTTCTAGCCTTAGGATACAAACAACACGATCCACTAAGGATATATCCTCAATGCACACTAACTTCTAACAAGGAGTCTTGCAAAATGGCAAAGAAATATAAATATAATTATATATATATAATCATTAGGTGTCAAGGCATAAACTAAGGGCACTTCTTATCCCTACACTATATCATTTATGCATGTAGTTAGGGAATCTACATCAAAAGTGACACTATAAGTACCTACAATCAATAAAATAACAAGATCAATGGTGCATAAAGAACCTCAACAACCATACCATGAGCACTAGGCACAACACAGTCTCAACTATATAAGCAATAATAAGCATCAATGCGAATTACAAATGCCCAATACACACCTCATACAAAATCCAACATAAGCATCCACACTTAACAATATTACATAGTGCAAGCATAAACATTCATTGAAGACAAGGAATCTGCAAATAATTATCATTTAACTAATTGTATGCTATCTATTTTACATATGATCAGCCACACACCTCTTCACAATTTCATATAATTTAAGAAGCTACATTCACATTAAATTATGAAAAACATCTTTTAACTCTTTTTTTAACCACAATTATATCTAAACAAAAATCACATATAGTACATTCTCTACAATTTTTTCCCTTGCACATACTATCAGAGTTTTATAATGAACATGATAGAAATAACACGTAACACATAACAGGACCAACAATATCAAACATTTAGAATAGCCACCATAAGATTCAAATAGAGAAAACCCAAGTGGGAGAATTATCAAGTCAACATTGAATCATAAAATTTCAACAATAAATCAAGTGTGACAAGGGTCACAAGATATATAGAGGGAGAAGATTTGGTGACCATCCCAAGCAAAAAAATTTCAAAAATCCATTGCTATCCCACACAAAACATGTAACAATTCATCAATAAACTCAATAAATCATCAACCATGAAACAAATTCACGTAATAGAGTGACTAATATCAGCCACATATGAAGGGATAACCATTCCATGACACCCAAGGATACGATATCCAAGATGCATTAGAGAATGTACACAAACATAACATGTAATTGAGCCATTTGACACTTCATTCTTAAGAAAGTTTTATGCAACAAAAAATGCAATAATGAATTCTATTTAATTGTAATCATTGACTATTTTAATGCAATGCAATTTATTTCTTAAACAAGTAGACTTATGCAAGGGGGAGGTATAGAGCCTCACACACAAGGAGTACACTTAATGCATGGCCAAGGTTCACTTAAAATGTCACATTAATGAGGTACTCACATTCACAAGAGCCCAGCACAAGATACATCATAATATCATATTCATGACTCAAGGTCCATCATTATCTCCCACATGAGTTATTTACTCAAAGACATACATAATTGTGACTCACATAGGTAACATAGGAGCTTCCCCACAAAGGTCATTTCTATCATGGAAAATGATATCGGGTTCTCAATAAAACACTTTATGGTACACCACACAAGGAAAGCACAACATAATATCATGATTCACAATGCACAATAAACAAGATGCAAATGAATTGAATGATCTTCTTTATAATGCCACAAGGTAACAAAGTCTCTTGATACTCATACAGTAAACAATACAAATTGGGGGATAGGTCCTTAACCCAATTGATCTACTATTATGATTACACAAATTTTTGTTATAATGTATATGAAATGGTAAACTATTTCTAAAACTAATGCACAATACATTTCAAAGTAAATACAACAATTTCAATTTTTTGTAAACATGAACAGATTCTATTCTTATCACAAGGATTACAACAATCATACATAATGTAGTAACAAATTCTCAATTAGGATCGAAGTATTAGCATCCAAGTCCAATTAACAAGTGACCAATCATGTCATATACTAGGGAAAAAAGCAGTAGGGTTAATCAAAGGCCACCAACACCTAATAATAATCAAGGATATCATCACTCTATAGGAACTCCTCGACACATAGGAGGGTCATAAAAACCCTAAACAATATACACTCATCAATATCATCCTAGATCACATGAGGCAACACCACCATTGTCACCCAAATAATCCACACACACAAACCACTCAAAGGCTATCAAGAGCTCACTCTCACAAATAAACACTCCTACAACTGATCCTTATCCCACTTGAGAGCTCTTGCATAGGGATATCTTTTCATCCCATAGAGGTGAAACCTATCTAGGAGATACTCTTCCTACACCACAAGCTGCTTGGTTTGGTTCAACCTGAACTCTCAAAACTCTCGCACAAGGAACCCAAGAAACAAGCTAATAACTAGTTACATACAATTCAAATACTCATGCAACTATGTGCCAACAACATCAACTTCATGGGCAACCTGGTCTCTGATACTAGATGTAATGTTTGCCAAGGAACCCTAGAGGATAAGAGAAAACTATATGAGGAATGCATGCAAATGTTATTTTTAATGTAATTAAATGTCGTAATGCATAACATATACAAGTATAACGCTCAACCTCAAGATATGATCAACAAATTAATAACCAATTATGCACATGCGAATAACTAAACACTTGGAACTCCATCTAAGATAACTCATTGCACCTCTAAGGGTTCCTTGACATTGCTACCTAAGCAACACATCCGAGACTAGGTCAATAAATCATGACCCACTAGGAGATTACTAAAACAACCTCCAACACTAAACCAAACACATCTAGGTTCATTTTAAAACTATATTTGAAATGTTCCTATGATAACATCATAATACATCAAGAATAGAGAAGCACACGAGATCATACTTCATTCGTAATTCCAACATCGAAGCACATAAAGCAATACCAATACATATCCATTAAAAATTATGGCATTGTCTCAATATACAAATGATTACATCATAGAAGAAAGAAAAAAGAACGAGAATAATCTAATGCTAAAGAAGGAGATAAATCCATCAAGACAATTACAAACCAAGTCCTTTGATCCCCAACAACATGATTGGAAATGCCACCCAACCATGTGGTACCCTCAAGTCCACCCCACCATGCTCATGGAGATAGTCACATGACCCAGATAGTCATACAAGAATTCAATGGATATACACTAAAACTAAACATGGAGAAAGTTATAAACATTGAGCATAACACCCAATCAAGAGTCAAAGCCACAATAAGATGTAAATAACAACTATGCATCACTCACACCATAGAGAAATAATCAAATAATAGAAGGTTCTCGAGAAACAATAACTAAAATTCCAAAGAATGAGGAAGCATCCTCAATCAGCTATAGTAAGGATATAGAGACACCCGAAAGAGAAACATTGAATTTACATAGAACATATATCACAATGAGATAACCAAAAGATAAAGCACTATATATCCATAGGGTGCTACTCAACTATCAAGACCCAGATAAAAGAGTGTTAGTGTAGTGAGTATAAGCATGTGTTCCCATGATGATGCACCACATGAAACCTAGCATTTTCTCATGCAGACAAGAATGACGATCATGTAAGATCTGGTGCCACATGTGTGGGCATACCACTCCAAGTAAGATCTAATGCCTACATATATAGACATGTCTTCATGATACATCCTTGGCCTCATACTAGTACTTAAGGAATGTTTGAGGCACAAATTAACTTAATTAATTTTTAATTACATCCCAAGTTTATTATTATGTTATCACTTACTTAAGTAACTCCCCACACTGTGATTGCCAACGAGCCACTTTGGGTCGGGGACACATTGAGAGACACTCCCTAAACCAAATTTAGTACCTAGACCTAGGATCATCCCATTTAATTCAATGAGGTATCAAAATAAATAATAAATTGAATCTATTTTCCATATCCTCTATTACATCAAGTATCTCTTTTACATAGTGCCATATCAACCTTATACTAGTCATACTAACAATAGATGCATCCATATGATCCCATTATGAAACTAAATCACATATAAGGTACAAAGAATCTATTCAATAAGTCCATAAGTACTCAATAATTTATATCAAATTCTCATATCAAGAGCTATTGAACTCATTACACTTGGGTAGGCACAAGTCAAGAAACAATATCAACACTATCAACTCTAATGAAAATCAACATGCAAACATCAAAAGAATTGTCTCAAGAATAGATACACATACTCATCATCATAATAACATCTCAAGAGGTCATTAACACGATGTACATCAAATCCATGACTCAAGGAGAAACCTCTATGTCTCCAAGTCAAGAATTCAATCCCAGATTGATCACAATTCAAAAATTATAAATACAAATTCACTTTGGAATCTCATGGGATAATCCCTTAACATCATACAACAAGAAAATTGGATCCAAACACCAAGGAAAGTAGGTGGTACAACCCAATGCATGCATAAAAAGGGTCAAAAACCTAAAAGACTGATTAAAGCAGCCAATTGTGAAATTCTAGGAGCAATTGAAAAGTTTTACAAGCAAATGAGAAATGAAAATATAAAATACAAAATTATATCCAAAAATGTGAAATTCAATTAGCATTTGTAAAATTAACTTAGAAAACACAAAATTCTACTTTCAAATGCAATAATTTGGAAGCAAATGCATAAATCTACTCTAGGGACTCAACTAGGGCATTCAGTTTGGAAAAATAACACATGGGAGGCCAAAAGTGAGACCAACCCATTTGAGGTCTACATCATTCCACATAAATACCACAATAAAAACACTAATAAAAGATTTTCTAAGCCAATTGTACTGCATTTATCCGCGAACACCCCATATGAAGCCCACATACACTAAGATTGATTCATAAATCATGCATACACAACCAATTGAATTATTCCAAGTCTAAAAACACTTATTGGACCATTAAAATTTATTTGCAACTAGTTTTAGATTCAAGAATAGGGAAACAAAGAATATTTAAAGATTCCTACCTCATTTTCCCCAAATTGGATAAATGCAAAGATCATCCAGACATACCCAGCCAAATCACACACCCTTTAGAGAGCTAGATGATCTCTAGATTCCTATTACATTGAAACAAAAAACATCGAATTCCACCCACAAAATAATTCAAAATCCCCATTTCAAAATCCAATAAGGAGAGGGTTTTTTTAGAGAGAGTGAGAGGAAGAAAAATGACTTATTGTTACAAAATGTATTGAATGACTGTATATAAATTCTTGTTTTAAGTGAGGGGTTTAATATTAAGAAAAAATAATTTAAAATCAAAATGATAATTAACCTGTTGAAAGACCCCCATGATAAATTATTCAAATCTCATTCAATCATTACCAAATAAGGTATATTCCACATTAAAATATTGAATTTCTATTAAAGCATACGATAAATGACCAACTAACTAAATATGCACGAATAGAAATTATAGGCAAACTTAATGTGGTGACTACGTTTTTGAAAGATACTAATTGTGATAGTTGAGGCTCAAAACAATAAAATAATCAAATCAAGGGTATTGCCCTAATCAAGGAACACATGTTTATGCTTAGGTATTTGGCTAGTGTGCTATCTCTTGTTAACCACCGTCGTGAATGTGGGCTTGCTTAGAACAATGGAGCTAGGTGTAATTTATGCCCTATACCTATAGCCACAAAAACATTCACATGTCAAGTGTACCTATTCATACATATATATAAATACTAAAGCTACACAAATCATTGAAAGGAATTTTAACATCATATGCATTCTCATAGACTTGAATTATATGATATCGTCCCTTTCACATCTATTTATCAATTAAACACCTAAATAGTAAATTCATCCAAATAAATGCATTAATTAAAAATTTATCATTCATCTACATAAATGAGCATATAAATATTCCCCAACAAGATCAACATCATACCATCATTACTAACATGATATCTCATCCAATCAAAATAACAAAACATATGATTCATTACTTTAATAAACTAATCTAGTAGAAATTATCAATTTCATTCCAATCATCACTCAAATAAACATTTTATATATAAAAATATTTATCATGAAATGAGTCTATCTCAAACATCAAAACCCATTAGTTCTATATCAGGCCAAAACAACCACTCAATGAGTCAAGTTCCTAAATCAATCATACAATGGTTCTCACAATCAGGCACAACAAGAAAGCACACATCTCAATGCACCAACATAATAAAATCACTATGAAGCAATCTAACACATCATTGGTCTAGGACGATCATGAGACATACATCAAATTTGATGTAACACTCAAGACCAAATACAATACAACAATAAAGATTCCAAAACAAGATCAAAGCACTACAAAATTATCCACATCCAAGCTACAAAAGATACAATCCATAGACATGAAGCTAATTCCACTTAGAGAAGTATAAAATGCATAAAGTAGACAAAATGAGCATTATATAATGCTAACATTATCATCTAATTCAAGAGCAATTCTTCTTCCTCGAGAGTAGATCTGATTTAAGGTGCAACAAACTACATCAAGACATCTTCATGTTATGTTTCAACTATGATTTCATGATGTATTTTATGTAATTTATCATGATATTGCATCAATTCATGGAGGACTTATCCTAACAACATTGCATCACCTATTAAATTTATAATCATGTATATTCCAACATTCACTTTCAGATCTAGCCTTTGTTATTGTGAGGATCCAGTTATTACTGAGAGGGGGGGGTGTGAGTCAGTAATAAGGATAAACTGCAAATTTTCACCAATATGCAAAATACTTCACAAAACAGTTCATAACTAGTACCAATAGCAACTTAAGTGTTCATCATTAAGAAAATATAGTAAAGACATCAAATGAACAACTTAACAATCCATCCACAACATGAACACAAGGATTTTTCACGTGGAAACCCAAATGGGAAAAGCAATGGTAGGAATTGGTACCCAAAAAATATGCACTCTTTCGAAATGTATCCATTTAGGAGCCTATCCTGGTTAGGAGCTTTACAATAATGCCCGATTAAGAGCAGACTCTATTAGAAGTCACCCGGTCAAGGGATTTTACAACTTAGCTCTATTAAGACCTTTACCCTATTAGGAGTAACTCACTAGAGAATTTAACCCAAACTAATGAGCCACCCAGTGAAGGGATTTACAAGATCAGGCCTGTTAGGACCTACCTGGTTAAGGGATTTTATTGTTGCTGCAACTGTTAGGAAACAACAGATAAATTATCTGGACTTAATGCTTCGTAGATTTCTATTACAGATCCTTGTCAGCTCCAATCTGATTCTCTCATGCAGACATCTCAATCTAGTTCGGCACACACACTTCTCTATTCACCGACACACTCAAACTTCTCAAACTAGACCTAAATACATTTTACAATTAGGTCGGTTAGAAAACCCTAACCTAAAATGAATCTACATTATAGATCATATTGGGTCATTCCAAATCATTACAGATCATTACAACAAATTACAAGACAATTATAGCCGTTGAATGATCATAACTCATCACTGCACATCGATCTAATAAGTTGTGAAACCCTTAACACATTCTGCTAAGCACTTTGTTTTAACACATTCTGCTAAGCACTTTGTTGCTTACCAAGAAATTCAACCCTTGTACACACCAAAATATCATCTTATCTCTTTACACATATTTTGACATGTCATCATCAACTTATGAACATGAAAAGAATCACCGCCAAACCATAAATCATCACCGGTCAAAGATCTTGTTACCGGTTCTTAAATCCTAACTGATTATACAACACTCAATTACAAACATGACTTCTGGTTCTCCAAGCATTATTCAATTCATTTCATTAACTCATTATGATGTCATAAGAACACATTCCAAACTGCAACACCTGAATCAACACGGATCACTACCGCAACCATCTCCTTCTCTATTCCTACTTACTGATTCACTATCACTTGGCAATTTTTCTTTCCAACTCAATTCAATTCAATCCATTACTAGTTAGACTTGACTAGTAGACTTAGATGACATACCAAGCACAAATAAATATGGACAAATGTGGTTGCCATCAATGACAACACAAATAACAGATCACCAAGCATCGTATCATAATTATATCATCACCAATAGTCCATCAATATATCATCACCAACAATCCTTTACCGGTACACCATCATATCCATTAGTCATGCCAACATGCCAACAATCTCCCCCTTTGGTATTTATGGTAACACAAAAAACTACAACACAAAAATATCATCATAAAACATGTTATGTTTGTTGTACATCACTATCGGTCATCAGTTCTTCTCCTTTGCTCTTTATTTCTCTACTCACCCTTTCATATTTATTCTCCCCCTTTGACAGAAATGCCAAAGGTGCAAAGGCATCTTCTATCACCATCTCATCTGCTCCCCTTAAGGAGTATCCCACATCTCATCAATCCATAATGAAAGATATCCAGTGAGTCCACTAGATTGATGCTTCCACATCTTCTTAGTTGACCCTGGGTAAGGGTATAACCCCTAACTTACCTCTAAGATATTCAAAGGTAGCCTTAGGTAACGAATTAGTGAATATATCTGTCAACTACTCTTTACTTGACACATGCTCCAATCTCACTTTCTTTTCCTCCACCCTTTCTCTCAGAAAGTGATACTTCAACTCAATATGTTTAGTCCTTGCATGCAGTACCGGGTTCTTGGATAGCACTAGTGTTATCACAATGTATGATAATTGGTTTTGTCATATCTTTCTTGAATCCTTTCAAGACATGTCTCATCCATATAGCTTGTGTACAATTCATGGATGCAGCCACATATTCTTCTTCAGCTATAGACTGAGATATACAAGTCATTTTCTTACTAGTTCAAGATACCAATCTACCACCTAGAAAGAATGCACCACTGGTTGTGCTCTTCTGTTCATCCATGTTTCCTGCCCAATCAGCGTCAGCGAATACCTGCAAAGAAAATTTGCCTCTGTATGGATACCACAATCCATAATCAATTATCCCTCTAAGATATCTGAATATTCTCTTTGTTGTTGTCATATATGTCTCCTTAGGGCTCTTCTAAAATCTTGCTACTAAACCTTTTGCATGGGAAATATCTGGTCTACTATGAATAATATAATGCAATTTTCCATTCATGGACCTGTATTCCTTCCCATCCACTAAGGGTGAATCATCCTCTTTTGACTATCTACAACTGGTAACCATAGGTGTTCCAATCATTTTACAGTCTTCCATTCCAAAGGTATTTAACACTTTCTTCACATACTTGGATTGATAGATAAAAATACCACCTTTCAGCTATTGGACCCACAATCCAATGAATTTTTTTATCTCACATATAAGAGACATCTCAAATTCTTTATTCATCTCATCTACAAAAGTCATACTCATATCATCATTTCTTCCAAATATGATGTCATCAACAAATACTTCTACAATTAACATTTTGTCTCCTTCAGTCTTCAAACAAATATTGCTATCCTCACTAGTTCTCTAAAATCCTATCTTTATCAAATATGCATGAAGTCTTTCAAACCATGCCCTTAGTGCTTGCTTCAATCCATATAATGCCTTATGCATTTTGCATACCATATCCTTATCTTCTGATAATGCAAACCCATCCAATTGTTCAATATACACCTCTTCTTCAAGAATACCATTCAGAAATGTTGACTTTACATCCATTTAATAAAATTTAAAATCTTTAAAAGCTGCAAATGCAAGTAGAATTCTAACTCCTTTTAGCCTAGCAACCGGTGCAAAGGTCACTCCATAATCTTCACCTTCTTCTTGTGCATACCCTTTGCATGTTAGGACCCGGAGGCAACTGAGAGGGGCGGGGGGGGTGAATTAGTTGTCTATTAATTTCAACTCAAATATAACTTAATCAAACTTGATGCTTAATACCAGTAAACCAAACTTAATGTCGGTTAACAGATTAATAGTTAATATCAATACTGGTGAAACTTAATGCATATAACAAAAAGAGAAACAACATCCACAACACATAATACAAAGATTTATACTTGGAAACCTTGTAAGGGGAAAAAACACAGTGGGAAACCTTACCCACAATCAGATGATACTACTATAGATAGTATATGTATACAAATGGGGTACTGCACATGCAGAAAGGCCAACCGCCTAGAGCTCACTGCTTAATCACAAAATAGGAGTCACACTAACTACAATTGGATGGTTAAATCCAATGATAATATATTGCTCAAAGTAGCATCTCCAATGTTGGATTCAGTACCAGTTAAGCTCTGATAGTCTCCTTCAAACCTTCCCTATGGTCTTCTCATATGATCTTCAATATTCGCACATACCATGTTACAATGCCATAACCTTACATACCACATATGACATCTCACAATTGAGATCTTACATATATACCAAAACCTAAGACCAAATGTGTAGGTCGGATAATAAAGAATATTACAATTAAATCAATTATAGATAAGTCAAGATATGATGCATCATGTTGGCTCAATGCAATTATAACAATATCCAATTGATTAAATCATCTCCAAAATGTGTCGTGTTGATCTAGAATAGATAATGCATGTTGGTCCATAACCTAGACCAATTTGCCAGTAACAACAAATATGTCAACCCGATTAGACCAATAACCAAAATACCAAAACCAAGTGTCCAAACCATGTCTTTTACATAACCAAGTGATCTCCAGATGATAACAAGTCATCCTTAGTGTCGGTGAACAATATAACCTGTCGGTAAACAATATACTGGTGATTGTACATAAGTCACTGAACTTGTCGATGAATATAATGTGCCAGTTCAACATAACCAAAGATCTCCAGAAGGATAAGTGTTGATAAGTGTTGACATCAATGACAAAACCAATGCAACACATCCATAATACCAACATTGCATACTAGTCTTGTTTTTTTTCTAACAACTTCTCCATCTTCATTCAACTTGTTTCTAAATACCCATTTTGTATCAATCACATTTTTATCATAAGGTCTAGGAACAAATGACCAAGTGTTTTTCTCAATTTGATCAAGTTCTTCATTCATTTCATTTAACCAATCATCATCCTTAAGAGCTTCTTTAACTATCTTCGGTTCAACTATAGAAATCAGGCAAGTGCTTTCTCTGATTTTCCTTCTAGTTTGCACTCTAGCATTCTTGTCACCTATTATCTGGTCTTTAGAATGATTTAACCTTACATACCTAGGAATTAATTGATCCAGTGCAATAACCTCTTCTTGTTCTTCTGATGAATACTAAGAGGGGGGGGCTGAATTAGTATACCAAACATTACTGTAAACAAACTCTTAAAGAATTTAGCAGATAAGAGGTGCAACAGATTCACTAATAAACCAGTTAAGATAAATGCAAACCAAATAGAAAACAAAGCATTCACCCACAAGAGCACAATCACCATAACACAAGATATTTGATGTGGAAACCCAAATGGGAAAAACCACGGTGAGCAAAAACTCACAAGTAACTATCTGTAGAATAGAAACCAGGCTAGTTAAGGTCATACAATGTTCTTCACCAGAACAAATCTTGTTAGGAATCTAGATCTCTGTTAGGAGATAAGTCCTGTTAAAGACTACCTTGTTAGATGATTTCAGATCCATGGTTGTGAACCACCTTGTTAGAGGATTTACAAAGTCTTTGCTAGGCCTACCCGGTTAAGGGTTTCAGACTTGTCGAAGATATTAGTAATCAACAAGTGAATGATCTAGACAATAGCACAATATGCTTAATTAGATCCTTGTCAGCTCATTGTTAATGCATTTCAGCATTACTTCAGTCGTGAATATCTCTACACTCTATCTCTTTAGACAGACCTAATCTTCTCTTGAATGATCACACAATGTCTCATACTCTGTCTCTTACACATATCACGCATCTCACATGAAAACCCTAGACACGATGTCCTTATAAAGGAAATTGGTTTCATGTTGGTCGAATAGAATTAGACTACAAGTTCCTAGGTTCAGTGCATCTAGACACATTTGGTAACATGACACAAAATCACCACCAAAGTGTTGGTGGATGATAACTCATCACACATTATAGAAGTACTGGTTGGTAACTCATCACAATGTAATACCAGTTAATACAATATACTGATTATCGGTTGTCAAAAATGAAGACTGGTAGATCATAGTGTTCCGATCAAAATTTAACTACCACTTGGGTCCTTCGTACCGCTTGAACTCCTCAAACCGCTTGAGGTCTCCATACCGCTTGAGCTCTTCAGTCAATCTATGACCAGAAAACATCTTCTGCAAAATACCGATAGTCTAAAGACTATACATACAATAATACATAATATCGGTTGGAACAATTACTGGTTGAGCATAACTCATACATCAAGAAAGTGTGTCTCCATCATCAAGAAAGTGTGTGTCCATCAATGGCAATTAAAACATCATCAAAATGCCAACAATCTCCCCCTTTGGCATTGATGACAACACTTAGGAAAATTTTGACATCTAAGTGTTTTTATAACAAAAATGCCATAATCACAATTACTCCCCCTAAGCATATACACTATCCCTTTTTACAAAAATTACAATGTACACTACTCCCCAAAATGGTATCATGAAAGTACATGAAATGGTAACATTCACCAAAAATTTTAATGTTTAATGTACACTGCTCCCCCTTTGCCAACAATGACAAAGTAATACAAAGTAACCCCTATTTCCTTATACAAATAAAAATAGAATAAATGTTCATGACAATAAGGAATCAAATTTATCAAAAACAGATTTAAAGTCCTACATGAAAGTTTTCATGGCCAATGTCCATGACTCAATTAGTGAGGTACCAACCTCACTTTCAGTCTTCATTTGGAATGCCAGTTCTTCCATTGCATCAATGGTACTCATCTCTTGAGTTACTGTGATAGCTTCCAGGTTGAGAAAACATTTCTGAAGAATTTGCAGTCTTGGCAATAAGAGCAGTTGAAGCTCCTGCAAATCTCTAGTCTGGTTGCTGATCTCTGAGTCCATCTTGGTTGTCTAACGCTGAAAGTGATGAACCGTTTGCCCGTATGTAGTGAAGAGATCATAGGGCATCTTGAAGGTGCTAATATATGCCTGGAACTCCAATTGGAGTTTAGCTTTTTGTTTAAGAATATCATCACAAAATAGATGGGGTTGGCAGATTTTACTCTAAAGTAATTTGCCCTCATCCATAGCAACACTGATATCTTTCTGCTTTTTTAGTAGTTGTGTCCGAAGCTCATTTATTTTCTTGACTAAGGCAACATTGAGTGCCTTTTCATGGTTCTTCTTTGTAGTGGCTTCAACAACATCTTCCAAGCATTGTACCTTGTCCTCCACTATGGTACAAAGAAGTTTAAGCTTGGATAGAGAGGAATCGGTACTGGGGAGGTTGGTACCGGGAATTAGACTGGTAAGGGTGTCAACCGCAATTTGTATGACATCCTATTCTTTCTTCCTCTGCAATACTTCTAGTCTCTCCTGTGCAAGTTTTATGCTTCAAAGCAGCTCAGACTCATCTGCTGATTGAAGATCAATAAGATTGGTGTTATCAACCTGTTTGGCTTGATCACCAGTTACCTTAGGAGTCTTCCTTCCTTCTTTTGTCTTGATCTCCACCTGCTTGTCCTTTTCTGCTTCCTTCTACTCTTCTTCTCTTTTCTTTTCATCTTCTTTCTTCTTTTTCTCCTCTTCTTGTTTTTTCTTCTCCATTTCTTCCTTCTTCTTGTCCTCTTCCTACTTTTTCTTCTCTTCCTCCTTCTCCCTTTCTTCTTCCTTCCTCTTGTCTTCTTCTTTCCTCTTGTCTTCTTCTTTCCTCTTCTCCTCTTCTTTTCTCTTCTCCACCTCTTTCTTTTTCTCTTCCTCCTTTCTCTTGTTTTCTTCTTGCCTTGCTTTTTCTTCTTGCTCTTTCTCTATTTGTTCTTTGTCCTGTTTCTCTTTCTCAGCTTGTTCCTTATCAGGAGTGACATCCTCTTTATCTAAGGCATCAAAATAAATAGTGTCAATTTTCTCTACCACTCTTTCTGCTTCACCGTCAAATGCCTCATTAGGTTTGCCTGAGGATAGGTCAGGTTCTTGTTCAGCCTTCTTAGCAGCTTCAGATACTCGATGCATATTGACAACATCTTTCACATGTATGTGAGTATCCTTTTCCACTTTAGAAGCTTTACCTTCTAGTAGCCTGAGTCTTCTCCTTCTTATGAAGAAGATGCCTTTGTTCTTATCCATTATTTCAAATAATTTAGAATTTGAAGCATCAGGAAAGTATTGTGCAAAAATTTTCTCCCTGATCTCCTGTTCTCTTTCAATGGCAATGCGCCATTTATTATCTAAAGAATTATACAAAGAATTTGGAGTAATAGATTTAATCTTTGATGGTGACCAATCATTAACACATAAATATTTAGTGACCTCCTATTCTACCTCCTCTTTCACACTATCATTAAATTCATCAAAATGTTTCTTTAAATCATTAAGCACTTTCCTCTTAATATTCTTAATTGTCCTCTGAAAATGTGTCATAGGCTTATAAGAAGAAATATCAATATTAACCGGTGCAGAAGTTGAAAGTATATTACCGGTAGACTTCGCCTTCTTGCTTGATTGCCTTGTCTTCCTTGTTTGAATCTCCAGTTCAGTGTCCTCTGACTCTGGTGAGTGATTCTTGGATTTCTGCTTCCTCTAGAAGACTTTTGCTGGAATGATCTCAGGTTTCTTCTTAGCTAGTGACCACTTGGTCACTTTAGGACTAACAGCGATAACTGGTGCGGATAACGATGGCACTTATTTGCCCTTGGTCTGCTTTGGTTCTTCAATCGGTGTGACCCTCTCCAGGTAGGTACCGGTTCTCTTTTTCTTTGCATCTAGTGGTGAGGCAAGTAGGGTAGAAGCATACCCGATCAACATGTCATACATCACTTCATACCCCATAGGGCCAACTACTTCCTTTCTCGGTTCCATTGCTTCCATTATGCAGTCATCTATCCTTATTGTGAAGAAGATGTCATCTTCATACTTCTTCACAATATCATTAGATATCCTCATTCTCTGGCTCATCTTTCACTTGAATTCATCAAAATACTTGTTAAGAACCTCAGGATATCTAGTTCCTACTTCTTGCAGGCTCTCCTTTATCTTTCTGGAAACCGATAGGTTAGTAGACCATTGAACATCACCTACTCTAGGGAATTAACCTTGAAAGTAGAAGAATAAACCGACCAAAAGTTGTGCAAACTTGAATCTCAGAGAATTGTCCTGTTTGATGGACTTCAGATTCAACAACAATTTCTTCTATAAATAGGTACATAGGTCAAATGTAGTGTCTTCCTTGATCATTCTGTAAGCAGCATTCATTGCAACATCAGGGACAAAATTCATTCTGCTATCATAAAATATTCAATAGCCAATCACCATGCAAGCATATTTTACTAGATCATCAAAGATGGTGTTGACGGTCATCACTCATTGGTCACTCACAGAACCAGTGAGCTTTGCCATTTCATTTTTGGTGACCTTTTGTAGAGCTAGCACCTCTCCAATATTGCAGGAACTGGTGATGGCATGAATTGCTTCCAGTGTGATGTCATGCATCTGCTTGAGATACATCTTATTACCGTGCACCCTACTAAGGATGATGGGAATATGATCTTCTGTGAACTCTTCCAAAAAATATACCGCATTGTGGAGTTTCATCATCTCAAGGACACTATACTCAGGTTTGATCTTCTTGTCATCCCCACAAAATAGACTTAGCTGGGAATGAATCACTAGGGATCCTAGGTCTTCCAATTTACAGTCAATATACCTTGAAATATCTCCCTCAACAATAACTCTAGATGGTATTTGTGATAGGGCATTGTATTTCAATTTCTTTTGAAGAAATTTGGTTGAATCTATAGCTGCACTAGAACTAGAGTGCGATGCAGAAGCCATGATAAGAAAGAAATTCAAGAAATACCTTTACAATTCGAAATTTAGGGTTTTCCAATGTTGCCCACAATACACCAATTCGGTTGCTAGATCACCGCTTAGTGTTCTTCACTGATAGATTGAAAAAGATTGTTGGACTCCTCTGCAAGATTTTTTAATTCACTTTGAATCACTAGACAAATCGCTCTTTGTTGCTTTGCTCTTGAAAATTCTTCTCTCAAAAACTGATAAGTGATAATGACGATGAAAATCCCTTGTAAACAACTCTCACCTACCATAATAAATGCATCACCGCTAGGACACAAACCCTAATTTTTCCTTTTACCGCTTCAAATCTTTTGTCGATTGATAGGTAACATATACTGGTTACGGTCTTTACCGATATAAACTAGGGGTTCAAAATATTTCACCAATATGTTCCCCCTAAGCTTTTCTAAGCTCAGTTTGTCGGTTCAGAGAGTTCCACACTAGGTACAGAAACAAGTTCATTCTGTGATCCTTCTTCAGATTTCTTTTTCCAAGTTTTATTCATTTCCACTTGAACAGTTTCAGCATCAATCTTCCCTTCTAGAGTGATTAGTATATCATCTGATTGGTTCTTTCTCAGTCTGCAAGTTTTGGCAGTGTGTCTTGGTTTGTTGCAATGATAGCATTCCATTCCAGGTGTTCTCCATGGTCTGTTATTCATACTTCCATTCTTTCTTCTGCATGTTGCAGTAGTGTGACCACTACCACGATAGATCAAACAGGGTTCTCTCCAACTATTTTCCGCTTGATAACCAACTAACCGATGGTCATAGGTATTGTATCGGTTGGGATTCCAGTTCACAGGAAGTTCCGGAATAACTCCTTGAGTCCTTGGAGGATATCTCCCAGTGTTGTGCAAAACAGACCTGCATTCAAATTCTCTATGTCCAAACTTGTTGCATGCATAACAGTTTCCATTGAATATATTGGATCTAGGCTTATTGTTTAGAAAATAAGGAAAATTGTTGTAGGCCTTGCTACTACACACATTGGTAGTGTGTCCTTCTTTGAGACAATTAAAGCAAACAAGTTTAAATTTTTGCTTACCTTTATCCTTGGATGTCAGTTGCTTCTTTGATGCTTCATCTTTTGTTCCAGAGGTCTCACCTTCCTTATACCTAGAGAAACCAAATCCAGTGGTATTCTTTACTGGCTTTGCTGATTCTAGCTTTTGCTCTAGCTTAACAGTACTCTTATTGAATTTGGCAAGTATCTCCTATGACTCAGTAAGTCCCTTGGAAATAGAAGCAATGGATTCCATCAAGGTTGCATTCTTTGAAATAGCCATGTTTAGTTCACCTTGCATATCTTCTTTTTCCACTTTACTCTCCTGGAGATGAGCGGTAAGGGTACTGATTTCTTGCTTCATCTTGGAGATCTCATGATCTTTGTCTTTTACCACATCTTCAGCTTTCCTTTTGTTCTCAAGCTCTTGACACATTCTGACAGTCAGTCCTTCCAACTCCCTTCTCAGGTTGGCATTAGATTCATTTAATTTTTCAACTTCTTGAACTAGGGCACCATGTCTGCTTCATCAGAAGAGCTATTTTCATTGAGTTCCATCAATTTCTCAGTATGCTCTCTTCTCTTGGCCAAAGAGGCTTTATGCTTGACTTTGAGTTCATCATAGGCTCTCTCAGTCTGAGTGAGACAATGAGTAATCTCCCTCACACTATATTCCCCCATATCTCCTTCCAAGTTAGACTTATAGAAAGTTTGGCTCTGATACCAATTGATGAATACTAAGAGGGGAGGTGAATTAGTATATCAAAATTTACTATAAACAAACTCTTAAATAGTTTAGCAGATAATCAGTGCAACAGATTCACTAATAAACCGGTTAAGATAAATGCAAACCAAATAGAAAACAAAGCATTCACCCACAAGAGAACAATCACTATAACACAAGATATTTGACGTGGAAACCCAAATGGGAAAAACCACGGTGAGTAGAAACTCACAAGTAACAATTTGCAGAATAGAAACCAGACCGGTTAAGGTCATTCAATGTTCTTCACTAGAATGGATCTTGTTAGGAATCTAGATCTCTGTTAGGAGATAAGTCATGTTAAAGACTACCTTGTTAGAGGATTTCAGATCCATGGTTGTGAACCACCTTGTTAGAAGATTTACAAACGCTTTGCTAGGCCTACCCGGTTAAGGGTTTCAGACTTGTCGAAGATATTAGTAATCAACAAGTGAATGATCTAGACAATAGCACAGTATGCTTAATTAGATCCTTGTTAGCTCATTGTTAATGCATTTCAGCATTACTTCAATCTTCAATATCTCCACACTCTATCTCTTCATACAGACCTAATATTCTCTTCAATGATCACACAATATCTCATACTCTATCTCTTACACATATCACGCATCTCACATGCAAACCCTAGACATGATGTCCTTATAAAGGAAATTGATTTCATGTCAGTCCAATAGAATTAGACTACAAGTGCCTAGGTTCAATGCATCTAGACACATTTGGTAACATGACACAAAATCACCGCCAAAGTGTCGGTGGATGATAACTCATCACACATTACATAAATACCTATTGGTAACTCATCACAGAGTAATATCGGTTAATACAATATACCGATTATCGGTTGTCAAAAATGAAGACTGGTAGATCATAGTGTTCTGATCAAAAGTTAACTACTGCTTGGGTCCTTTGTACCTCTTTAACTCCTCGAACCGCTTGGGGTCTCCATACTACTTGAGCTCTTCAGATCTGTGACTGGTAAACATCTTCTGTAAAATACCGATAATCTAAGACTGTACATACAATAATATACAATATCGGTTGGAACAATTACCGGCTGAGCATAACTCATACATGAAGAAAATGTGTGTCCATCAATGACAATCAAAACATCATCAAAATGCCAACATCTCCATCTTCTTAATCTACAAGTTGAACATCCTCATCTGCACTGTTCTGCTCAACATCATTCTGCACATTTGATTCAGTAAACATAAGTTTTTGTTCATCATCTACTAGATTAGATTTGTTGGTATCATCAATTTTATCAGAATATTCATCAACTTTTACATTTACACTCTTCACAATATTCTTTGTCCTTTTATTGTAACACTTGAAATATTTTCTCTTAGTGGAGTAGCCAAGAAAATTTCCTTCATCACTTTTAGCATCAAATTTATTAGTATAATCATCTCTTTTTATAAAACATCTGCTGCCAAAAACTTTGAAGTAACTAACACTAGGATTTCTACCATACCATAACTCATAGGGTGTCTTGTCATTACCTTTCTTCACCAGTACCCAGTTCAATGTGTAAATAGCAGTATTGAATGCTTCTCTCCAAAGCATCTTAGGTACATCTCCTTGTATCAGCATAGTCCTTATTTCTTCAACAATGGTTTTGTTTCTCCTTTCTGCAATTCCATTCTGTTGTGGTGTCGTTGGAGTAGATAACTGTCTCTTTATTCTATTTTCATCACACTATCTCACACTCATCAGATGTAAACTCTTTACCCCGGTCAAGTCTTAGGCACTTAAGATTCTTACCGGTTTCCTTTTCTACTAAGACCTTGAATGCCTTGAACTTTCTGAAAGCTTCTGACTTTTCCTTCACAAAAGTAACCCACATCATTCTAAAAAAATCATCAGTAAATATCATAAAATACTTGTCACCATAAAAACTTCTAGTCCTCATAAGACCAGATGAGTCAGTGGGCACCAGATCTAGAATATGATTAGAAGAAAAAGATTTTCTCTTAAAAGAACATGTAGTCATCTTACACAACTGACATTCTTTACACAACACATTGTCTGGTTTAACAAGTTTTGGCATACCTCTCACCATACTAGATTTGGTGACCTTAACCACATTATCAAAGTTCACCTGACAAAAGCTTGTATGCCATAACCAGCTATCTTCAACCTTAGCAACCAAACAACTATTCACATTAGCATTCAGATGGAATAAGTTACCTTTAGTTTGATTACCAGTAGCAATCAGTTCTCCTTTGCATCATAAGATCCTACAAACTCCATTCTTAAACTCAAGATGATAACCTTTGTTATTCAACTGATCAACACTCAACAAGTTATGTTTTAAACCTTCAACCCAAAATACATCACTATCATTACTTGTACCATTCAAAGATATAGTACCTTTACCTTTTACCATACAAGGTGAATTGTTTCCAAATCTTACTACATTGCCATCAAATTCTTTAAGAGAAATAAACTTGTTCTTATCATTGGTCATGTGGTGTGAGCGACCACTGTCAATAATCCATTCATCACTATTGTCCATGCAAGATACTAAAGCCTTCTTATCAGATAGATCTTCCTTAATAGAAACAAAAACAATCTCCTCATTGTCTTCATCCTCAAATTTGTCATCAGTAGCACCTTCATCAACTGAAACATAACATTGTTTCTTTCCTTTTCTCTTATATTTTCTAAACTTTTCCTTTTGATCATTATTAGGACAGTGTGCAACAACATGTCCTATCTTGTTATAAGAGAAACATTTGAGAGGCAACTTACCTTTGTACTTATCAGTTCCTCTAGGAATTCTTTTAGCCAATAGAGCTTCAAATTCCATCAAATTACCTTCATCATCCACATCTGCTTTACTATCGCCAAGATGAATTGACCTGCATTCATGACTTTAACAAACATATTTTTCTTTTCTCACCAGTACACTAGATACAGATGCTTTGAAAGTAGATTATTTCTTAGGTACACTGTTATCAAAACTATTTAACTCAAACGCAGTGAGCTTACCAATCAAAGAATCAACAATAAACTTGTCCTTAGTAACTGGCCTCAACTCTTGAATAGTAGACACTATGATGGCATAGGCAGGCAATATAGTTCTAAGCATCTTACTCACAATAGTGTCTTCTTCTATAGTACCACCAACACTTTTATTTTCACTGACAACTTCATTAATCCTTTGTCCATACTGACTAATATTTTCTCCTTCCATCATTCTCATATCATCAAAATTTCCTCTAAGACTCTCTTCTTTATCCTTTTGAACATGCTTATCACCACTATAGATTAATTCTAACTTCTCCAAAACTTCAAAAGTAGTCTCTAAACCATGGACATCAATATATTCAGTATCAACCAGTGTACTTACTATGGCTTCTAGTGCTTGAATGTTTTCTTGTTGCTCCTTCAACTGATCTACAATCAGAGGACTGGTAGGAGGTACATACTGAGTAATAACATGATGCCAAAAATGAGCACCCATACCTTTGATATATATCTTCATTCTATCACTCCATATTCAGTAGTTGTCCTTAGTGAATTTGGGACCCTCTTTCTTCATCATCTTCCTCAAATCTTTTCCTTAAGCGGTTAAGCTTCTGCACAAAGAGGACCTAATGCTCTGATACCAAATGTTATTGTGAGGATCCAATTATTACTAAGAGGGGGGATGGTGAATCAGTAATAAGGATAAACTACAACTTTTCACCAATCTATAAAATACTTCACAAAATAATTCATAACCAGTACTGGTAGCTAATTAAACAATCTCCAAATCAGATTTACCAAAACATTACCGATACCAATTTAAGTGTTCATCATTAAGCAGATATAGTAAATAAATCAAATGAACAACTTAACAATCCATCCAAAACATGAACACAAGGATTTTTCACATGGAAACCCAAATGGGAAAACCCATGGTGGGAATTGGTACCCACAAAATATGCACTCTTTTGGAATGCACCTAGTTAGGAGCTTTACAACAATGCTCGATTAAGAGTAGACCCTGTTACGAGTCACCCGGTCAAGGGATTTTACAACTTAGCTCTGTTAGGAGCTTTACCCTATTAGGAGTAACCTCGCTAGAGGATTTAAACCCAAACTAATGAGCCACCTAGTGAAGGGATTTACAAGATTAGGCTTGTTAGGACCTATCTGGTTAAGGGATTTCAATGTTGTTGCAACTATTAGGAAACAATAGATAAATGATCTGGACTCAGTGCTTCATAGCTTGCTATTACAGATCCTTGTCAGCTCCAATCTTCTTCTCTCATGCAAACATCTCAATCTAGTTTGACACACACACTTCTTGTTAGGATTTCCAAAGATACTAAGAGGGGGGGTGAATCAATATCTAATCGGTATATGATTTTTCTTGAATTATAACTTGAAAAGCATTTCAAAATTGTGTATCGGTAAACCAAAAATAATGTAGTAAATGAGAACAACAACCACAACATGAAAGACACACCATAAAACAATATTTTTAATGAGGAAACTTACTGTGGGAAAAACCTCGATGGGATTTGTGACCCACAATATTCTCTTATTGGCCAATAAGAGAATATTACTGATACAATAGGGGCCTGCACATGCAGGAAGGCCAAGTGCCTAGAGCTCACTGCTCAGTTACAAAAGAAGTCACACTGACTAACAAAATGGATTATACAAATCCAATATCATGTACTGCTTCAGATTAGCATCTTCTATGCTAGGTTTAGTACTGGTTTAAGCTCTGCAATGATCATAAACCCTTATCCAAAATCTGTGTTACAATTCACATATTAGGTCTACAATAATCCTTCCATATTCTCATACTAAAATGATCTACATGATCTCATACTTCTATGAGTAATATTACAATCTGCCATGTCAGCTTACAAAAGGATTTTGCAATTAAATACAAAATGCAATTAAACAAAATTCCTGTCAACCAAGGTGTCGGTAATCTTTCTTTTTAGCGTCGGTGAACTGTATGTCGGTGTAGAGTCTGCTGGTGCCAGTGCCTGTCGGTATCATATGATTGTAAGGTTGCCATCAATGAAAATACCTTCAATCACCTACAATTTCTCATTGGAGTGTGGATTTTCCAACAATCTCCCCCTTTGGTATTGATGGCAACACTCATGAGAAAAATCCAAAAAGTATCCATAAATGTTGTCCAAACAGAATTTGCCAAAATTGTGTTACCAAAACTGTGTTATCAAAATGTGTACTCCCCCTAAGCTGATGATGTCTTTCTTTTGATCATTTTTCTCAGTTCCACTACTCCCCCTTTGACATCTATGACAAAGGTTGTCAAAGTGTCAACTGAGTGCAGTTTCAGCTTGATCCTTGTAACCGGTTGGTTACAATCTAGAAAAGGTCTGCCAATATAAGATTCAAGCTCTCAGTGAGCCTTTCGCTGTCCTTTAGAGCTGCCTCTATTCTTTGAATTGTACCGGTAAGGTGATGCATTTGTTCTTCCGATGTCTTCAGTTCTTGAACAAGTGCCTCTGAGATCTCTTTTCTCAAAGAGATGAGGTAGTCCAATTTGGGACTGAGTCTGCATTTAAGATCTTTTGCCTTTCCTTTTATTCTTTCCTTCTCTTTTTCCAATTTTTCAAATTTCTCCTCAAAATGTGCTATTTGCTTCTCTATAACTGATAATGGTTCAGATGAATCAATGAAATTGTCAGCTATATCATTTATTTCTTTATATACCTTACTGATCTCCTTGTCTATATCTACTGTCAAAATATTAGTTTTACATGTGTCTCTATACAACTCCTTAAACTCCTTTATTGTTTTCCTTAGTGCCGGTAAAAGGGTATCAATGTGTCCCATGCACTTCTTTATTTTCTCATTGAAGAAATTTTGTTTTTCTTTATCCATTTTCTCTTTAAATGTCTCCTCATTAATCTGATCAACTGTCACAATGTTACCGGTGATATACTTAGACAATGTGTCTAGTTGATTTAAAGAATCTTTATTTTCCACATTGCACTTATGTGCTATTAATTTTAGAATAGGAATTGTATCATCAATAGCTTTATATGCTTTTGCACTACACTCTGTGATTTTCTTAATGAAATTCAATAATACCTCTGTCACATTTGTTGGTCTGAGTTCTATCATGGAAGAACCAGATGATTGTCCAACTACCTTAACAATTTGCATTCCGCCGGTGTGAGTAACCTCTTTTCTTGTATTGACCTCTGGTAGGTCAGTTTGTGTTTGCATTTCTACTAGCAAAGGTTTGGGTTTCTCAGCTATTGCCGGTGGCACTGTCTCTACATGAATTTGTGCCTCAACCTTTTTCTATTCCTGTTTCTCAACCTATGCCTCAGTGGGTTTCTTTGTGCTCTCTACTGCTGATTTCTCTGATGAAGTCTCAGTATTCACTGTCGGTTTCTCATTATGCACCTCTGTACTATCCACTGCTGAAATCTCAACTAGTTTCTCTGTCTTGTCAGTTGGTTGCTTTAGCTCAGTGGGTTTAGTAGCAGTCACCATTCCAGTAGACAGGGGATCAATTGATTGTTTAGTTTGTGTCCCAACCTTAATCTCAATATCTGCGGTTGGTGGCTCAGTAGCCATATCTTTCTTCTTATCTTCAATGGTCTCTTTATCAACAACAATATTTACCTCTTGGGTGTCTATGTTCATAGTGTACAAAATTTCAGACTCAAGATTTGTATCCTCATGAGGAGTCTCCATACTCTTTGTTGTCAGTTGTGTGTCAACAGTTTCTACCGGTGTAGTATTAGAAGGAGGTGGGAGCAAGTTATCAGTTATCTTTAGGCTCGGAGGTCCAGCTACCTTACCTTTCCCCTTATCCTTGTCCTTTTAGTTGACTCTGATAGTCTTGGGTCTTTTAAGTTCTTCTTGTTTCTCCTTTTCAACAAAGAATATATCCCATTGATCTGCAGTTTCTTCAGTGATTTCATTCACTCTACCTGCCATTAGTGCTACATGTTGGTCATCAGTTAAAAATACTGTCCGGTTGGCCTCACTGATTAATTCATCTATCTCTTTAGTGGAGTTCACTGGGTGAACCGCAATTAATTTTTCTATTTTTATCTTTTTATCTAGCTCAACAATAGCTACCCTTCTAGCTTCTAGTCTTTTGTATAAATCATTGGGTATATCATCAACAATCTCCATCAAAAATTTCTTGTAAATGTCTAAGTGTAAAATTACACTATTCTCTATGCTCTCTTTATCATCATTAGAAAGTGTGTTATACAGCTTGCTAATATTTTTCAATTTTCCATCCTCAATTATTTCATTTAGAAGTTTGTCCAGTGGAGCAATAGCCTATTTTACCTTCTTTTTCTTTGGAATTAACTTCTTAGCTAGAGGCCTAACTGCCTGTTACTTTTGTCTTGTTCTTCTGGGTGTAGGTGAGGGTGCCGATGAGGGTTTTCTTTTCCTTACTACACTTTTGAACTCAACCGATATATCACTTTCATAAGAAGTTGCAACCAGTGAAAGATGAGCTTCCGGTTGAAGTCCTTCCAACTCACTTTCCTTGATATCAGTTTTATTCAAAACATCTTCCTATATTTCTTTTTCCTGTCTTGAACCTCTCCTAACTATTTTTTTAGTTCTCTTGACTCTTTTCTGAGATTGGATGCCACTCTCAATTGTTTCTGCATTACCAAAAACTTTCTCAGATGGTTCTTTTGGTGCTTCAAGGAGGGATTTTGCATAAGTCTCAATGATGTTATTATCTGTTTCATATCCCATCTCGGTTACCCAAAGAGTTCTAAGGACAACTGCCTCCATCCAAATTTCATCTTTCTTAATTACAAAGCATATCTCCTTTTGATATTTGTGAACAATTACTTGAGATAGTCTTATTCTTGTCTTCATTTGGGCCTTTTGTGCTTGAAAATGTTCATTTATATGTTTCTCTCTATCATCTCCCATGTTGTTCAATATGTCCAACAGTTGCTTTCCTACCGGTATATCAAAACCAAAGTCTTTCTTACCAATACTGGGTACTTCCTTGGTAATGTATAGCATTAAACATACAAGCAGATTTCCAAATCTGAAAGTTCCCTTCTTATCACCTTTGATTTTCTTCAGGTTGTCTATCAATTCATCTTTAAGCCATTCATACACATCAATTATTTTATTGTCATTCACCATGTCATATGCACTTTTAATACATAGGCTGGATACTATGTTTAACCTATTTGCATGTGCAGCCTTATAGCCACGAATCATACTGACAAATCTGACATTGATGTCCTTCACATCATTGACTCTTAGGGATCTTTTGTCAAATGTTGCGCTAGTTAAGTTTATCACAGTGTCATTTGAAACTTTCTTAGTTCTGTCAGGCCTGCTACCAGTGGAAGGTAAGCCTGTTACTTCCCTAACTGCTTCTTTAGTGATCTTATGGATGGAATCCAACCAAAAGAATTCGCCATGGACTCTACTTAGGACTATTCTTAGCACATCTTCAGGAAAATTAGGAATGCTAAGAATATCCACAAAACCTAGGGTTTCCACTACCTTGTGTTCCAGTTTGACATTACCATTTTCATCACATATTACAGTCCTATACATGTTCTTGATTTCATCATCTCCTAATTCTTCAATATGACAATGTATGTATATTCTAGGATGCTCTGCATAAACTACTCCCTTAGGGATTTGTGAAAATGCTCTTAGGGTATCATCCTTCTTTGCAATTTTAGGAATCAGTTTGAACATGGGTCTAGGGCGCTTGATAACCTCAATCACGATAGGTTTACAATAAATTCAGGTGTAGATGAAGAAGCCATAGTTATAAATACCTCAATCTGCCTTTAGGATGAGTGATTGGATGAAATGCTTCACTTTTTGCTAAGGATACCTTCGCTCAGAAATTTTTGTGCTCTCAAAGATTTGAATGCTCGGTGAATGAAAAAAAGGAGCCAAAACACTTACTTTATAATGTTATTTTCTTCAACCACCATATTTAATGTCTGTCGGTTAAGTCAAACTTAACTCATCTCCCGGTAAAGAAGTAATTTAACTTCTCACCATCAACCAAGGGTATATTAGCATGTTTTTCAATTAGTTGCCGAACCCCAAAGGATTCTCCTTCTGTTAGATGAAGAGTCTCCTACCGGTGGAGGAGTATTCCCATCAACATTTTGATCTGAATTTCTGATCTATTGCTTTGAGAATTCTTGCTTTACCTCTTCAACCTCTTCTTTACCTTTCAAGCTGGGTCCTTTTTTATTTGTCGGTGATGTCTTACTTCTACAAAATTTTGCAATATGTCCAATTTTGTTGCAAGCATAACAAGTCACATTGTTTTTTCTGAATAGCTTTCCCATATCCTATCTCGCTATGTGTTCTGCATTGATTAGATAAGTGCCCAAATCTTCCACAAACATAACATCTTATTAAATTCATTTTGCAATTTTTTGAATTATGACCAACTTTGTTGCATTTAGAACATTGACCAGTGGGCGTATTAGGGTATGTGCAAGCTAATGAGTCACAAATTCGCGGAAGTTTGCGCGTTGGAAAATGCGCTCCGCAAAACGGGCCCTCATTTTTTAAAAAATGGGGGCCCGTTCTAAAAAATGGGGGCCCATTAATGGTTCGGCCTCCCGAGCTGAAAGGTCACGGGGTGCCGAAGCCAAATAAAATGGGCCCCCGTTTTGTCAGAAAACGAGCCCCCGTTTACAAACAAAACGGGGGCCCATTTTTAAAAAACGGGGGCCCGTTTTGAAATTCTATTTTTACCATTTTTTTGGACAATTTTTCATTTTCACCGTTACAGTGAGTTGACAAGAAGAGATCAAAAACGGGCCCCCGTGCTGTGGTTTCCACTTCAAGCCTCCACCACTATCCCAGGTACACATTCAGTCATCTATTTTCACATTTCATAATTTTCTTGTATATATATATATTTTTTTTTGTGTGTATTATTTAGTTTTTTTTAATAGTAGCATATAAATAAATTATTTTTTATATTTGTAAATTCTTGATTTTGATCTAAAATATTTTTGAACAGTTAACCCTAAACCGTAATCAACAAATTTAGAAACCAAAACCAAACCTAGATAATTAACAAAATGAAATCGACACAAACAAAAAACCAAAAATGAAATGGAAACAAAAACAAAAACGTTCGAAAATGAAATTGAAATAAAACCGAACATATGTACCTAAATTGTTCTTAATCCTCATTAGGCAATACAAAAGTTACCACTAAATTAGTATAACCTTAAAAGTAATTAACATTACTCTTCAAATTTTAGATATGAAAGTTTAGGCTTAGGTTTATGCCATGTCATGGCATAAAGGTCCTATTATGGTCCTATTATGTCATGTGATGGTATAAAAGGATCAATTATGGACACAATTTTAGAGCAAAGCTAGATAAGTTACTAAAATTGGAGTTTGGTTTACATAGGTTCATAAAGGAAGCTAATATGCCAAATATATAATTCATTAATACAAAATAAAAAATATTCTTGATTTATAATGTTGATTGATAATGATTTTTCTAAATGGGGTGCTAATTATATATACATCCAAAAGATTTGAAAAATATAATTCCCAAGAAGTATTTTGAATATCTTTAGAAGTATATTGGTATATCTAGAATGTAATTTATATTATAAAAGATTTAATATATGATTTGAAGTTGGTAGATATTTTGAGGAAGATTTATTAGATTATGTTATGATTAAGCTAATATTAGAAGAATGGTTTTAACAACATCTTTTGGTTTTAAAAGGTGCACAAGGTTTGAAGTTGAAATCATATTCGATTGTATATAATATTAAATTGTTAAGGAGCTATTTTTTTTTAAAATAGTTAATTTAAGATATTAGTTGAAGCTATTTGAGAATGTGAGATAGTCCTAATGAACACACAAATTAAATTAATGAACCTAGGACAATCACAATGAACATATGATAGTCTCAATGAGCCTCAAATGATCCTAATGAATGTAGGGCAGTCTTAATGAACCTAAGAAAGTCCTAATGAGCCTAAGAAAGCCATAATGAACTTGGGACAATCCTAATGAACCTAGGATAGTCCTAATGAACCTAGGATAGTGTAAACAAGCCTAGGATAGTGTAAGAAAAAATCACTACAAAAAAGACCTCAAATGCGTTAAATGAATTTCCCAATAACGCACTCGTGTTTATCTTTTTTTGGTCATTTGGCTACCTTTTTTTACAACATCTTGGTGTATATGCCCCTAAGAAGACCTTTTCCTCAAAAATTTCTTGGATCATGAACTCCTCATGTGTACCAAACATAAGTTGCCACTTGGAAGCTTCTAATGCACACAATCCTTTCAATCAATCTACTCCATTGATCTCTCAAAACAATCTTAGTATTTAATCCTCTATCCTTCATGACTATAAATAAATCATTATATGAGCTATTTTCAAGAACTCTTGTAATGCAATGTTATGTTGCCAATTTAAGCACCTTACATCCTATCTTGCCAATTTAAGCACCTTACATCCTATTTTTTATGCTTGCTTGCATACACATATATTGCTAGAATTTAGCAATTCTTTATAGCTTCTATTTTAGTTTATTTATGAAAGAGTATAAATGAAGCTATATTTAAAGTCAAAATTGTAAGATCCCCTCAATCATTGAGGTAGAATTCAAAATTGATTTCACCTCTAATTATATGAAAAATTTAATTTGTCTATACATATCAAAATCTTTCAAAATTTTGCATATTAAACAATAAAATATTGTGATGAACAAGTGCTTGCAAGTATGATAGTGGACCCCTTTGTGCGTGACCGCATTCCTAAAGCTTTCAATTATTAAAATAAAGAGCATTACGATGTGATGATTTGAAGGAGATGTATCCGTTAAAGAAATATTATGGATGCGTATTAATGAGGATCATATAGTATGTTAGGAATTTTATTTGGAATGTTAGTCAAAATAATATTCTAGTTGATAATTATAAATGTATGTGTAAAATATTGTTGAAATTGATTATTTTAAAAGTAAATATTGCAAGGTTAATTTTGTTTTTAATTGTTGGCATGTTGTGTTGATTTTTATGTAAGAGTTTCATTTCTTATTCAACTTTGTAAGAGAATTTGTGTATGGATTGATATCTTAAATTTTATAGAAAGATTATATATGAAAACAAATGATTCTTCTTTGACATAGAGTTGTATATAATTCATGTATATCTTTATATATGCAGGAGTTCTTTGCTATCATGGATGTCTTTGACATAGATGAACTATTAGGTGAAAATCCCCCACCACAACCCCCTCCTCCTCCTCCTCCACCTCCACCACCACCACCACCACCACCACCACAACCCCCTAGATTGGATGAAATTCGTTTAAGAGAACGAATTAATGAAAACCTACAAGTGATTGAACAAAACATTGCTGCTATCCAAAATGAGCAAGTCACGCCACCCCATCTTGTAGAGTTTGCAAAATCAATGCAAACTATTGTCGAGTCAGTTAGATCTGTTGATTCTCAATTAGATCAATTTCATAGACGACGACAAGAGTTGCATGATTTTTATGTTGATGGTTTAACTTATAGACAAATCACTAATTTGAAAATAACCAAAGCTCATTTATGTCCATATTTTACCAACCCAAAAACAAGAGAACCAATGCAACCTAACCAGAAAAGAATTTCAATTAGGTGGTGTGTGCATCCAGAAATGGCTAGATACTTTTGGGACAGATGGTGGATGGTTTTTGATTATCCACCACATCGTAATTATGAGGTCCCTTTTTATTTTTTGAAGAAATTATACTGTGATTTTGTAATGAACTAAAAACCAAATTATTTTGATATTAAGTCATTCCAAGGTGTTGGTCCTGGAATGCCACAGCATAGATTAGGGGCACGGAGTAATAATCCCCTACCGGATCCACCCATAGTTCCACTTGTTGCTCCATCAATTCCTGCAGATGTCCAAAATACATCATTCATTTCGACATTAGATGCTTTGACTTCCCTCACAGGTAACCTGAATGAGCAAGCTGCTCACATGGCATCTGCTCCTCGATGGATGCCACATATGTGTTCGAGTTGTCATGAGACGTGTGTAGGTCCTACTACTGTTGCAGGATCTACTTCAGTTCCAGATGAGCATGATGCAGCAGATGATAGTATGATGACATCTTATATGGATTTTCTTTGCTCGGATGTTCATCTTGACCAGGTATATATATATATATATATATACATGTACATGTCAATCTTTTTATGTACTTCATTAAATATAGGTATAAACTAAGTGCATCTCTTTTTTTATACAATCTAATAGTTCATTAAATAAATTTTGTTTCTGTAGATAAGGACTACGCCTAATATTAGAGTCAATGTTGCATCTACTGGAACACAACTCGGCACACCTTATGGGGTATAGTATAAATTTCTATCTAGACATTGTACTAGATCTTTTTAAGTTAATATGTTATCATCATATACTATATAAATTTTCTTGTTGATACATTGAATGCTTCTTTCTCCAGGATTCAGGTCATGAGGGACCCTCTACATCACATCGAGAAGAGGGTCTGACTATTGTGACACCATCTATGGTATGTATCTTATAATTCTTAAATTAAATATGAACTCTTACAATATTGTAACTTAACTTGAAATTATTTAGTACACATATATATGTTCACTAAATATGATTTCATTAAATGCATATATGCAGGTGGACACTACCATTAGGATAGGTTATCCTCATAATTTTGATCAGAGCCAATTTGAACGCACATCGACATCCTTTGAGGTATTAATATGTAATACTTAATTTGATCTTATTTTGACTCTTAATTTAAGATTTAATTGGACACTTTGAATTTGACCTTGTACAGGAGTTAGCTAGCACTACATTTGGTGTTGATACTGCACAAGATACTGCTAGAGGAGATACTGCTAGAGGGTCTGATGAGCATATGGTAAGTTTGTAACTTAAATTATGAATTCTACTATATTTGATAAATGATTCTTTTAATAGTTAATTTCAAGTAATATTTTAATATTATTTTTTTATTGTACAGCATGAGATAGGTGGATCTGGACCATGTCCCGGGGACAAGAGAGATACTGCTATAGGATCTGATGAGCATATGGTAAGTTTGTAACTTAATTTACGGATTCTACTATATTTGATAAATGATTATTTTAAAAGTTAATTTCAAGTAATATTTTAATATTATTTTTTTATTGTATAGCATGAGACAGGTGGATCTGGACCACATCCTGGGGACAAGAGAGATACTGCTAGAGGATCTGATGAGCATATGGTAAGTTTGTAACTTAATTTACGAATTCTACTATATTTGATAAATGATTCTTTTAATAGTTAATTTCAAGTAATATTTTAATATTGTTTTTTTATTGTACAACATGAGACAGGTGGATCTGGACCACGTCCCGGGGACAAGAGACCACGAGATGTTATTGATGATAGCACTTAGATTTTACTGTTTATTTGGCTTTGATATGTACTTTTCTATGGACTTTACACATTTGTTTACACGTGCACATACTTTATATATATGGATAGTTGCATAATAGGATTAGATCATATATATTTTGTGCATACTTTATATTTTTTGTGCACATTAGATATTATGTGGAGTGAACATCATGTTACCATCTAGACATATATATGGATTAGATATTATATGGATTATGTGGACTTGAAATTTTACTGTTTATTTGGCTCTGATATGTATTATTTTACAGGCTTTACATATTTGTTTACACGTGCACACACATACTTTATATATATGGATAGTTTCATAATAGGATTAGATCATATATATTATACATGCATACTTTATGTGTATTGTGCCCATTAGATATTGTGTGGACTTGAAATTATGTGCACATTAGATCATATATATTGACTTGAAATTTTATGCATACTTTATATATTATGTGGACTTGAAATTTTATTTATGGAAGTTGTGCTTAAACAACTTTATAGGCATTATGTGGACTTGTAATTTTATTTTTGGAATTTCATTTAAATAGTTCTTGTGATTAGATAAACTAAATGTGCATACATCATGAACTAAGTATTGAAACATATCTTATAATTATAACATATATTCTAAATTAAAAAGTATCATTTAACAAATATAATGAATAGAACTTGATTAAAACATAATTATCTCATTCATAAATTTTACCAATAGTCTCTCATTTATGTATATTGTGCACAAAATGTAATCAAGAAGACATATCTAAAATAAAATAAACAGTCTATTTAAATAACTTTGTTTTCATTGATGCCTTCTACTTGTGGTAGACCTGAAACAAAATTTTACTAGATTCATTCCATTATACCATCTGCATCCTCTCTCTTTTGCAAAGCATCTATAATTGTCTCGTGCTCTTCCATAGAGAGAGTCCATAATTGTTTATTAGCAAGCCTGCCACGATATCTATCCAATTTTATATTAGTTGCCACTACCAAATGCGAGTAATGTATAATCTTCTTCTCTAATTCATAATCTTCAAATGCCGGCAATCCATTCTTTCTTGTTAGATATTTGCGTAGCCAAGTGCCAACAACAACCACAGATCCTGTTGGATAGTCATAACCATCATCATCTACTCGAGGAGTAGTTAGCTTATGTTTTGGCTCTACACATCGAGCCAACCAATACTCTGTCCCCTCTTCATTGTCCTCTGGTGCAACAACAGCATAGACATGTCCTGTGCACAAAACAATTTTATTTTAATATTTAATGAGAAATAAAAACAAAAATATACACTGTAAGATTTTATAAATTTATGTACTATTTAATAAATCAAAACAAATTTTAAAAATAATTTTACCTTGTTGTATAAGATCTGAAATGCGATCATAGTCATTTGATGCAAACATTTGATCCATATCTTCATCAGTTCTTTCATGCGGATCATTTGCATCTATGGGTGTCAATGATCTTTGTTGCCATTCTTCAACCCATTCTTTATTCTCACAAAATTCCCAATCTTCGGAAACACAAAACTGACAAAAGCAAGCAAGTTGCCTTGTGAATATAGTCCATGTGTTTGAATTAGAACTCTTAAACGAATGCCATTTAGCTGATCCAATGATGGTATTACAATCATGCCGAATAGGAATACTATCTTCCTCTATCAACCAGAAGAAACGTCGAATTGCAGAGTTTTCAGTTGATCCTTTTGACAACTTTGAATTGCACCAATCTACAACTGCACGAGCATCTCTGAATTTCACTGCATCCTCAAATTTCAATTGTTCTCTAGCAAGAGCTCTTTTTATACAGGCACCGGCTGCATCGTGTTCCCCCTTACCATGTCCCGCTTCAAAAAAACTCCATAAATGTTGGACATTGGTTATCTTGTGAACTTTGCATAGCCAATAAAACATTCTTGCATTTTTGAATTGTCCAGTGCAGTTATCTGACCATATCATATGCTGTTTCATGTCAATTTCTCTTTCCTTAAGATTATCATAAAATACCTCGAAGCAATGTTGGACAAACTCTGAAGAGTGTAATCGATTATCACTAACATAGAAATGATACTCCCTCAAAATTTTTCTGTTATCTTCTATACTATCATGGTCATGTCTATATATAATGTGCACAAATATGGCCACTTGCACTGAGTTGTAGTATTGTGATTGAGTTTCCTCTTGTGGTTTTAGAGTATAATTTTCTGCAAAATCCACAACTGATACTATTGTTCCAACTGGAAATGTGTTCTTGCATATGCGAAACTGTCCATCAAGCCATCGGGCATGTTGGGAATGTTTCACATATTTTGGAACAATATGAGTTTTAAACTCACTAATAAATGCATTCACACTATTATGTTCTGTAATCAATTCTAAATGTTTCCCCATCTTTCCATCCTTTAGAGGGTATTCTATATTTTTTAATCTCCTAACATCAACCATTTTTTGTCCAAACTCAGATGAAACATGTTCATGCAAACATTCACCTATCGAAGAATAGTTCCCACATAAATTGCAAACACCATAAATGCATGAACTGGAAAGAAATAATTGTTCATTAGGTGGTTTACAAAATAAACTTCCAATTAAATCTTTTATAGTTTCAGGTGGAACATAAACACCACAATCTTGCACAAGATCATTACCATGCAACATACAACGAATATATCGAAAAACATCATAATAGTAACGAAACTGGACATGAGTTTTACAACAACAAGATATTCTTTGTTTATTGATTTTAAGATACCAGGGTTTGCATTTTTCAAATGATCTTTGACTAATTCGTAAATTCATTAACACAGATTCATCACTAAATTTTTTAAAGAATTCAGTTTGAGTCATGTCAAGAAGATGTTTTGGATGAGGATCACGAATTTTTGATCCCACCCTTAACTTTAAAACATCTCTAGCATTTGATGAAACTCTAGTGTTATCATGCCAAAATTTTGCAATTAATTGTTTAGTTTCATCATTTAATTTCATGTCCGACCTTTGAAGTCTACCACTAAAACTCCAACAATGGTTTAGTGGATCAATTTCAATTGTGTCTCTTCTTTTGGCCGCTCTTGACAAGGTTCTACGATGTAAGTTCAAATAGCCACTTATATCACTTAACATTCTTTTACTAACAATCATTTTGTCAACTATAGCAATCGTTATAACTCTACGTGTTGCATTCTTATCTTTAGATCGACTTGTTTTTCCTATAGAATCGATGGCACTGGCAACAGTAGATACAACTTGCTTATATGATTCATCTTTTCTTTTTGGTTTTGCATAAATACCTATTTTTTTCATGACTTTACGCATTTTTAACATTTTTATTAATTGTAGCATTAATTGACATTGGAATCCTAACTTTTTATTATAGAAAAATTGTTTATATAATCTGTTTGCATGTGTTCTGATTTGTCTCCAAGAAACTAACCCATTAAGATTATCTAGCACATTGCTATCAATAGTAAACAAATTATATTCATTTTCTTTTAGAGAGGGTGGTGTAATATTTTCAATTTTTATTTCTTTTTGTATTGGTGTATGAAATTTATATCCAGCTTCATTTAAATCAGCAATTTGATTGGCATCATAGTCATCAGGATTTAAAAACATACCAGGATTCACATCCACATCAACATTTGCATCAACAGTCATACCCGTGTGTGGTTCTACATTTCTTGCATCCATCATGATGTCTTCAATGGTCTCATCTACAACAGGCACTGAACTAGATGCTTCAGAAGTGTTATTCAATTGCCGTTGTTGTGATCTTCGATCTCTTTGGCGTTTTGCCTCCTTCTCTCTTTGTGCTTGAATTTCGTCCATTGTCATTGTCCTCTTTTTTCTCTTTTGACGTTGCTTAGAACCCATTTTTACAAACTCGTCTTCAAAAAATAATATTTTTTTATTGAGTTCTTCAAAAAATCGTGTAAAAAATATTAAAAAGTACTGCCAAATGATGTAAAAAATCTTTATCAGTACGGATTTCAATGATACTGTGGTAAATCGATGCAATCTATTTTTTTTTTACAGTAACGGTTATTTAGAAATGGGGGCCCGTTGTTTTTTAAATAACGGGCCCCCGTTTTAATAACGGGGGCCCATTGTTTAAATAACGGGCCCCCGTTTCTAAAAACGGGGGCCCGTTGTTAAATCCAACGGGCAAAAAATGAAACGGGCCCCCGTTATGCAAAATTTGAATTCACAACCCGCCACTTGCCTCGGGATTAGGCCCGGGATAGGCCTGGGATGGCCACACCTGAGACATGAACCTGCAAATTCAAAGCTCCATGAATGAAAGCACAAATATGATGAAATGAAATAGTTTACGTGCCTCTAATCAAAGAATTTTTATACGGAATTGAAACCCATTTCAGATTACACTGTCTAGATTCTAAATATGTAAATTAATTTAAAAATTGATTATTTTAACTATTTTTCATTTAATTTATACTAAATCAGGTTCATAAATTTGAAATATTAACTAATTTTCTTAATTTAATAACTTATTTATTTTAATGAATTTTGAAAAAAAAATTATATGTCATCAATCTACACAAAATTCTTTTCAATTTAAAAAAAAAAATTTCAAAAAATGCTAAGTTTACGTCAAATTATGTGGGTCGTACACGTCAAATTTTTAAAAAGATAATTACGGCCATTAAAAAATTAATTAAAAAAAAAATATTTGAAAAAAAAAGTACAAAAAAATATGCTCATCAATCTTGAATGTGTTACAAACCATTTCCCAAAACGGTTTGAGAAAATAATTTTAACTATGTCAAAAAGTGTGGGTCGTACACATGCATGGTATGGTCCTGAAACAGGCATTTTTAAAACATAGTTTTTAGAACTCCATTCAAAAAGTTATTTTTTATTATGTGGGTATTAAAATAAATTACATATTTGAAAAGTACACTCAGAGAGCTATCTTTTATATTACTGACTTTTTCCAAGATTCAATCTCTAAGTGTTTCAAAATTTAAGCTCAAGTGAGACAAAATCTGAAAAACAGGGAAAACACTTCCACTTTTTGGCCAAAAAGTGGACTCATCTTCTTGCACTGACCCATTAGTGTTCTGATAATTTCTAGATCTACATTGATTTGCTCTATGACCATACTTGTTACAGTTAAAGCATTTCCCATTAAATTTGTAAGCATTAGGTTGTCTTACTGGTTTGTTGTGATCATGATTGTTTGCAGTACTAGAGCTTTCATCAACTTCAAAGCCAAGGCCATTTGTATCACCATTAGGTTTCTGATTCTTCAACATATCATCAAGTTCCTCTGAACTTTTCTTAAATTTCTCCTTGTGTTGATTTGCAGTAGCCAACTCATTTTCCAAGAAATCTTTCTGTCTCATGAGTTTAGTTTTGTCATGTTCTAAGTGAATTAGATTTGTCTTTAGCATATCATTCTCATGACTAAGTCTTAGATTTTCATTTGTAGCATCATTGATTCTTCTAGCCAAGTCATCTTCATTCTTCTTCCGATTTTTAGTCTCTTTACAAAATCTCATAGTCATATCCTGCATCTCATTCTTCATTGTATTGTTTTCTTGTCTCAGTTTGTTCACTAGGTCATTAAGAGTTTTTTTCATCATCATCATTCTGCATCTTTTCACAAAGTTCTCTTCTCTTATTCCTTGCAATAGTGAGATTTTCTTGAAGTCCTTGAATGATATCTTGTGCAGCATTCAGATCATCTTCAAGTTTGATATTCTTTACCTTTTCTGCATCAAACTCTAAAAGAGCTGTTTTCAATTACTTTCTCAAGTTTTCCATCTCTACCAGTGTCAGAATCTTCCTCAAGTTGTTAGGATTTTGAAAATAGAGAACCGAGCTCTGATACCAATTGTTAGGATTTCCAAAGATACTGAGAGGGGGGGTGAATCAGTATCTGATTGGTATATGAATTTTCTTGAATTATAACTTGAAAAGCATTTTAAAACTGTGTACCGGTAAACAAAAAATAATGTAGTAAATGAGAACAACAACCATAACATGAAAGACACACCATAACACAATATTTTTAACAAGGAAACCCGGTGTGGGAAAAACCTTGGTGGGATTTGTGACCCACAATATTCGCTTATTGGCCAATAAGAGAATATTACTGATACAATGGGGGCATGCACATGCAGGAATGCCAAGTGCCTAGAGCTCATTGCTCAGTTACAAAAGAAGTCACACTGACTTATAAAATGGATTATACAAATCCAACATCATGTACTGCTTCAGATCAACATTTTCTATGCCAGGTTCAGTACCGGTTTAAGCTTTGCAATAATCATAAACCCTTATCCAAAATCTGCCTTACAATTCGCATATTAGGTCTGCAATAATCCTTCCATATTATCATACTAAAATGATCTACAAGATCTCATACTTATATGAGTCATATTACAATCCACCATGTCGGCTTACAAAAGGATATTACAATTAAATAAAATTCCTGTCGACCAAGGTGCCAATAATCTTTCTTTTCGGTGTTAGTGGACTGTATTTTGGTGTAGAGTTTGTCGTTGCTAGTGCATGTCGGTATCATATGATTGTAAGGTTGCCATCAATGACAATACCTTCAATCACCTACAATTTCTCATTGGAGTGTGCATTTGCCAACACTTCTCTGATCAACAACACACTCAACCTTCTCAAACTTGACCTAAATACATTTTATAATTAGGTCGGTTACAAAACCCTAACCTACAATGAATCTACATCATAGATCATATCATACCATTCCAAATTATTACAGATCATCATATAGATCATTACAACAAATTTCAAGACAATTACAGTCATTGAATGATCATAGCTCATCACCACACATTGATCTAATAAGCTATCAAACCCTTAACACATTATCCTAAGCACTTTGTTGCTTCCCAAGAAATTCAATCCTTGTATGCCCAAAATAACATCTTATATGTTTACACAGATTTTGACACATCATCATCAACTTATGAACATGAAAAGAATCACCACCAAACCATAAATTGTCACTGTTTAAAGATCTTGTTACTGGCTCTCAAACCCTAACTGATTATACGACAGTCAATTACAAACATGATGTGATTCATTTCATAGACTCATTATGATGTCATAAGAACACATTCCAAACTGCAACACTTGACTCAACATAGATCACTACCACAACCATCTCCTTCTTTGTTCCTGCTTACCGATTCACTGTCACTTGGCAGTTTTTCTTTCCAACTCAATTCAATTCAATCCATTACCGGTTAGACTTAACTAGTAGACTTAGATGACATACCAAGCATAAACAAACATGTAAAAATATGGTTTCCATCAAAGAAAACACAAATAACTGATCATCAAGCATCATATCATAATTATATCATCACCAATAGTCCATCAATATATCATCGCCAATAGTCCTTTACCGGTACACCATCATCTCCATCAGTTATTCCAACATGCCAATAGGATTTCCATAAAAAGAAATCTTTTCCAATTCAATTCAACTTTAGTTTTTATTTCAATTAGGGTTAATTTTAAGCTAGAGGTTTGACCTAGGAAAACCCCTATCCACAATATCCATTCTCTCATTTTGTGTGCAGGTATATCTTGTCAAAGAAGACACGGAGTTCAAGAGACCTTAAGTAGACTAATTTAGACCCATTTATTTGCACCTAGTTTTTTTAGACCAAGGTGCTTGGGGAACCCCTATGTAGACAAGGGCACTCAAGGTGCCCCTATCCTCAAGGTTTCCCTCCAAATTTTGTAGGAATCTCAGTGATTGTCTTAGAAAGTAAATTTTTAGAAACCAACTATAGGAAAAAAGAGCAGGGTGTTTTTCCCATCCTTGTCCCTAAAATTTAGCTTTGAATCATTTTTACAAGTGTAGAGTCATATTTTCTACCAATTTTTGCACCTATTACAAAATCTTTGTTGGTTTATCAGTTAATTATAGCATTCTAAGTTCATTCTTGTACCTTCTTATCCTAAGATTTGGCCTTCAATTTACATCTTGTCCATTACACCTTCAACTCAAACAAAGGGGAATTGAATCAAATTAGAATTCAACCCTATTCCTAGTAGAATTGAGGTTGAAACTATTGGGTCCATTCTCCCTTTTAATATTTTATTTGTGAAATAGGTCATTTCCTAGTTGACATAACTTCACTTATGACACCCTATTTTCATCCAATATAGGAAAACATTTGTAGCATCCTAAATTGTACTCCCCTATAATTTAGACCACATTTCGGGCCCTCACCTTAGTGTTCTCATCCTTATGCTTTACTAGGACCTATTTATGCTTGTATTATGCAAATATGGCCTTTATATCACATTTTACAACATTGCCCCTTTATCCTAGCCCAATATTAGGGTAAGACCAAGGCATGGTGCCATGCCATGGTCCTCCCTAATAAGGCCCCACTTTAAACCCATTGACCCATCTCAAATTTGAGAAGGAAACATTTCTCTATTTCAGCTTATGTCGTAAAATTAGCATGTTTTCCTGATGGGCAAGTATATAAGGAGACTTTCCCTTCTCATTTTGGATATATGATGAAATTAGAATCACAAGGCATCAAGCAATCAAGCATTAAAGCATTGAAGTATTCATCATCAATCATTTCTAGAGGTCTTCAAGGCTACATATTCTTCATCTATGTCTTGTGGAGAAACTTTACATCATTTCTATGAAAGCATGTGTGTGTCATTAGGGTTTTATCATGTTCATGCCATTTCATGCAACATATGTGATTACATTCAAGAAGAAAAACATAACTATCAGTCATTGTAGATCTGAGGTATATCTTTCCATTATTTATTTCAGCATTTGTAACATTTCATTCAAGGTTGATTCCTCAACTAGGGTTTGACTTAGGTAAACCCCTATTCCAAACCTATTTCCCCTTCTTTATGTGTGCAAAAAATAGTTACAAAGCTATGATCTTGAGGATAAGCATTATTTATAGTGACAAATCAATCCCCCTTTGGTGTGCGAAAAGTTCAAAGGACCATGGCGACAGGTGCCACGGTCCTGACATTTTAGGAGCTCTTTCGAGGAATAGGTTTGAATCTACTTATATTTCTCAAATCTAAGTGTGTACCTCAATCTAATGACTATAGCTTGTTGTTTTTATGTTTTAACCTTCATTTCAGGCACTTTACCCTAATTTCAAGAAATTCAATAATTCAATTCAATCTAAGCGAAAGAAGAGGCACATCCAATACCCCTAGAATTTGATCAGAATCTAGATCTATTGGGTTTAGATCTATCAAATTCTTATCTTTCCCTAATGTGATTCTCCCTAAGTAAAATTAGTGGTTTTACTACTCCTAATGGTGGAAACCCTAATTTTCCCCCATTACATTTTGGTGAACCCGACATTTTTTACACCATAATTTTTTATTTATGTTCTCAGATTTGAATTCTTTAAGCATTTAAATTTTTCATTTTCATTTACAAGGTCAATTTCCAATTAAATTTTAAAAATTTATAGATTAATTTCACAAAAAAAACTACTTTTTAAAATAAAAATTGAGCTTGTGGGTTGCTAAAATTTGTATTAATTATTTTAGATCTAGATTAATCATTAGTCACTTAAACAAAACATTAAAAACTTGCTTAATTGATATTTTATTTGATACAAGGATATTGATTCTTGTACAACATTTTGAACATGTTTGTATCCTTCTGCTAACTAGATACACAAATATATCTACAATTCATTTGTATTCTATTATAGAGGTTACTTCTTCTACTATCTATTCTAACATAATTTTTAAGAATGATACTTTAATTCACAAATAGCACAAGTCTGAAGATGAAATCACATTTTCTTTTTATGTTCTTTCCTATCACAACCAAAACATTGAAAACATTGTATTTCTTAAAATAAATTTCTTCTAACTATATTACCTATAATATCACTTGTATTTTTTTTACTTCTATTATATCCAAGGCCTTCATTTCTTAGATTCACACATGGTTCAATGAAATTTTCAATTCCCTACACATAGTTTACCAAATATTTTCCATCATAATTCATTATTTTCATAATCTTAATTTAACTAACTTTTATTTGTAACTTATCACTTTTTATTATCATCACAGCTAACAAGATTTATAAATTTAAGAATATTGTTATCTCAAACCTTACATTATTTAATTTCAGCTATATAAAGTATATCAAATGATTCATAAAATGAATTCACAAGCTATTTGAATCACATGAGATATTACATAGGGTAGGATTACACCTTAGGCACATATTTTAATTTAGTATTCTTCAAGTCATTAATCAAATAGATTATTTCTTCATTCAATTTTGATGTTTCATCCTTTTGACAACTATTTTTCTTTGTAATGATTTTAGATTATTTGTCTTACCACATCAACGTTTCCTCTAATTATTCATTTTTATGTTTTTTATTAGGATGAAACAAGTTTTGAAGGGGCCCTGAAACCCTTACAATCAGATAGCTGCCATGAAAAAATGGACTAGACTAACTAGCAGGGAACCACGAGTTTTAGAAAGGAATAGAAACCTTCTGGACTTATGAGCATCTAGATCCCAAAATACCAAGACTGTACAAAGCATAAACAAATTTAAACCAAAGCAGCCCCAACCAGCCAACCACCAGCCAAACATCCAGAGAACAACATTACAAAATAGGCTGGAGCAAGCAAAGGATCTAAGTCAGCAAACCAAAGACCTCAAAAAATAAAGAATGAGGGTTTTTCAGGCACCCTCAGCCAACAAGAAGGGTTTTCCTAGGCTCCCTTAACCTATAATAAAGCTTCAAGCCACAAAACACCATAAAGCTAGATCCTAAAAAAAAATAACCATTGACCAAACTGGGCCATTGAAAACTACTAGCATCTAGCCTATCGTTGAAAGAAACAAAAACCATAGGGTTTCTCTAGGGTCCCTCAACCTTGAGAGTGGGTTTTAGAAGGCTCAGACACAACTTGTGCTAATAATTCCATGAGGGTTTTGATAGGCTCCCCCAACCAATAGCACAAACAATAATAGTTGAAATACTCTCACACACCTTCTCTCCACCTCAATAGGAGAGCGAACCACATCAATAGGACAAGTAGGAGAATAGATTGACTGCCCATACAACCCACTCTTGACCCAAAAACCATGACTACTCTCCACCTCCATAGGAGAGAAAAACACCTCAAATAGAGGTCCATGAGAATAGGCAAGAGGAGCAGAGGAAGCGCTCACAAAGGAACATTCCAAGATAGAACAACAGAGGGTCCATACTAGAGAAATGATCCCCTCACAAGATAAAACCATCTCCACCTCCAAAGAGTCAACCCCCACCTCAATAGAGGGAAAAGAGAGGGTCTAGTAGGAAAAGAATCCAAAACAAATGAAGCCCTGCTCTAGAGAAGTCGTTGCCCAACAACAAAGCCTCTGAACATGAACAACCATCTCCTCCCACAAATTTTTTCTACGCCTCAATAGGAGACTCCAAACACATACCAAGAGGAGCAGAACAAACCCTCACCAAAGAAAAAACAAGAGATGAGCAGATGGTCCACACAGAAACCCTGTCGAACAAAATGAGAACATAGGCCAAAACTACCAACCATGGAATCCATCCCATTCACAATGAATGGAGGCCCCAAACGAATTTGAGAAAAGAATAAACTGCAACAGACCCACTAAATAAACTGAGCACCCCACCCCCAAAAGGTTAGGCCATCCAAGTATAGATCTGCAAATCATCATGGGGAGACACCAACAACGCCAAAAATAATAGGTGCTAACCTAACTTAGAAATTGTAATAAACCACCAAAACAAGGCAGCCCACTCACTCCAAGAGCCAGAGACACCCATAAGCCCACCCACACAAACCCGTTACTAGCCAAAGCACAACACCCAAAAAGCAGGAGGGAGAGATCAGAATGACAAAAAAACACCAACAACACCCTCAACACTTCCATCAGACTTGACTCCTACATACATAGCAACACCTCCCTCCCCTCCACATCTAGCCCTAGCCCTCCAGAAATGACAAAATAATTGCATGCGATTGAAGGCACAACCTCTGGGCATCAACATTGTGACTTGCTTGGGAATCTTGTGCGTATGACCCCTCACCTTCCTTGCATGATCCAAAGAAAAAAACACAACGATGCTCCTTCCACACTCCAAAGAGAACCCAACAGAGCTTATAGTTTTCCAAAAATGCCCCCAAACCATCACTCCCCCTAACCAAATGCATTGAACAAAACACATGCATTGATAGGGGAGAGAAAGCTCATTCTCATCATCTTCTTCTTCTTCATCATCCCCACCTTCGCCTTCGCTTGAAACCCTCACTCCTGCCTTCACTCCCTCCCTCATTTCAATGGTAGGACCTATAGGACCATTCAAGTAAACCCTAGTGTATGTTATGTTGATTTATTTTTTAATTTTTTTATGAATTGACTGGCCCTTGGAGGGATTTTAAGTTACATTTTTATGTCATTAATGCTATCTATCTACTAACCCTTTCATCCTAACAATCATACTAGAAAATCAACCTCATGTGCCTAAGTAATATAATTTTTTTCTAATGTGCTATGCTACCATGTGAACTAGACTTACATTAGTTATCTTGGTCGTGTCAAGCCTATGGGTCCATGGTATATGTGAGGTCTAAAAATTTATTTATAATTTTCTCTTTCATTGTAGGATGAATTCTAAATGTTTTAGCTTGATGATTTTGTGCTCATGTGCTACACTACCAAGTGTCCCTCTCAGTGGCTTTTTTTTCATGATAGATATGTGTTGCATCATTTATAGGTGGAAACCTCTTATTTATATTGTACCATCTCTTTGTAGTGCAATTTATCAAAAGAACAAAATTTGAATGTGCACTCATGTTTTACTACAACACATGGAGATGACATGGAATAGGCCTAAAACGTTGCAAGGTTTCTAACAAGCATATAAGAAAGTGACTAAGCGCCACATGTTGTGCCTTCATTATAGCACAAGAATTATTCACAATGCTAGTTATTAAAGTGAGAGCCATTAAATTATATGCTAAGGCACTCTACCAACATGTTTCAAACCTAGTGTAAAGGTACTTGGCATCCTTATCAAAAAGGCTCAATAGAAAGTGTGGACCCCTCTCATGACTTGGAATAAACATTACAAGTGGGAAGTTTCTATTGTAATACATATTTTAGTTCACAATGTGATTCAATAAAATTTTAAATTATTTATTATTATAATATTGGGTATATGATAACCATTGATCAGTGTGCTCCCTCCAAGAGTGATGGTGTAGATTTGAAAATTAAGGATGGTTGTCTATAGACACATGTTTATTCATATGTGTAATTATCAATACATACATAACTTTATTATGGTTTTTCATCATTTTCATTCATATTACTCATCTATAGTATCCAAAAGTGATGTGTCAAAGAACTAGTTGATTGGAGCTATCTAAAAAATTGATATTGTGAAAGTTAGGGTTCAATGCACAAAGGAATAGGTGAATGGAAGATTTTTTATCATATTTTAAAGGTGAATTATACGTATTTAAATTATAAAATTAAGGTTTCTAGAGAATTTTAAATATATTTATAAAATGTAATTGATCCCTAATTATTGTGCTAGAATCCATAATAAAATGAGTTAGACTACTTCCTAGACTACAATATAGACAACAATAATAAAGTGAAACTTATAGGAGGATATCTTGATATAATTACTAGGATCTTCTAAATGAGAAAGGAATATCTAATAGTCTAGAATTTTGTAAGGTATATTAAATGATAGGGCTATGTCCGTAAGGGATACAATAATCCCTCCCCAAGCTTGGGATTTATTTATGGTATGAATGAAGTGACATTGCTTGATTGATCTCAAATATCTATAATATTTACATATGAAAATTGGTGGTCCCAAATTTCTTCACCAATATGGACCTAATTAAAGCTATTATAAGGAGAAATGACTCAAAATTTGGGGTAATAATCAAGGAAAATGATGATATTTTGATGTGATTGAATAGAGAACACATATGTGAAGTGTTTAATTTGAACATGACTACCAATTTTCTTATAGATTTTTACTCATTGTGTAGAAATTATAATTTAGGGATAAGAATAACTATAGGGTAAAGTAACAATTTAGGAAGGAAGGAATGGAGCGCAGACGGTTCCAAAATTCAAAATTGAGTAGGAATTCTAGATCGGCGTCAGGACAGCATGAGGTAGATAGTTCAGAGATTCCTGCAGATGGAGGGGGTTCAGATACTAAGGATCCTGATGATCCCTTGGATTTGGGGGACCCAAGGGAAGGACCAACACCACGTGAAGAGCGGCTAGAAGATGAGAGCGGGAAAGGGCAGGTTCAAACTTCAAAAATAGAAGACGGCAACTCGGAAGGAGCCCAAGGGTAGCAAGCAACTAGTGGTTCAGAGAACACGGTGGAAGGAAAAGATCATCTAGAAAAGGCTCTTTCGTCAACGGATCTTAAGGGGGGGCCCATTTTGAATGGATAGACACATAAGTGGACCTCTCTGTTTGGGGTTAAATCTAAAGGTAAGTCCTTATCACCTCCTGTTAAAAACACCTTGAATGTGTCTCAGGGCAAGTTTGCTATTGTTGTTCTAGATCCAATCATAGACCACAGCATTGCTAAAATGATAAATACATTGATCGGTAATTTTTTGGGGTCTAGACCTAATATAGAAATAGTTTGTGGATTTGTCAAAAGAAAGTGGCACCTGAAAGGTCAGGTTGAGGTCATAGCAATGAACAAGGGTTGGCTATCCTTTTCTTTTTCTTGCAATGAGGATAAAAGAAACATTCTCTGAAGTGGGTCTTGGGCAATAGGCAAATACATCATGTACATCCAAAAGTGGCACCCTAATGTGGCAAAAGGGAAGAATTTTTTGGTCCAAGTTTCGGTGTGGGTCAAGCTCCCTAAGCTTCCAATGGAATTCTGGGAGGAATATGTTTTTGTAGGAATAGCTAATACCTTTAGGGAGCTTATCGCTATTGAATAGATCATGACATCCAGAAGAAGGCTAATTTATGCTAGGATTTGTTTTGGAGTTGGACCAGACACGAATATGCCAAAAGAAATAGAGATAGAATCTAAACTGGGGAAGTGGAAGCAGAATATTGTTTTTGAAACTATCCCCTTTTCTTGTTTTTGTTTTAAAAAAGTTGGACATTGGGCTAAAAAATGTCCAAGTATCGAGGGTAAACCCTACCTCCAAACTAAGATTTGGAAAAAAGTGGATAAGCCTCTAAAAGCCTTGGAGTCCAATGACCCAGATCGGGAGAAACAGTCTCAAATTGGACAGGTGGAGGAAGAACTCACCAATGAAGTGGGGAAAGAACTAAACATTTAGATGTTGGAACCAAGTGATAAGGACTTAGAGCATAAAGAAAGAGACAGCATTCAGCAAGAGGATCTGGAAAAGGATAAGATAGAGCTAGTCTTAGATAAAAGTGAGAGTAAAGTAGATCAAAAGCCCTTAGATAACAAAGAGGAAGGAGATAACTTTAACCTTGTTATAAAATATCATGATCCAGATAAAGAATTAGATTGGCTCCAGGGCGCTCAACCTGATAACATCCTAGGCCAAGGGCTATCGGAAATCTCATTAGCTACCCTGGCAAAAGTAAAGCTGGCCTTTTTGGAGGAAAAAGATCCAAAATGGGGAGATGAGGAAGACATCAAAAAGGAACTAGGGAAGAATGAAACAAAGTAGGAGGATGAAGAAGCAGCAGAGGACAAAAGAAAGAATAAGCAAAAAAAAAAGAATAACAATAACCTAATCAATAGTACACTGACTAGAAACACCAGGAGCAAGCTTGGGGATGTGAGAGTGCAACACACTTCTCCAGGAAGACATTCAAATGCCAAGAAAAGATCAATGGAAACAAGCAGGAATATAGCAGATGGAACCCAAAGAACCATCTTTGAGGTAGGTATTTCCAAAAACCCATGAAAATCATCTCCTGAAATATTTGGGGACTGAACGGCGCTCACAAATATGATTTAGTTAAAAGTATGATTAGAGATAAAAATCTTGATATTTTTTTATTCAAGAAACTAAGATGGAAAAAGATAAAGTTGAAAGTCTGAATATGTTCAAAAATGGAGGAGTCAGTAGAGGTAGTTCAGAAGGTGCATCAGGAGGAATTATTACCTTCTGGAACAAAAACAATGTAGAAGGTGAGGTGTTGATTCAGGACAACAACCTGGCTTGCATAAGATTTAAGCACCTCAAGACTTGCAGTACTTGGGTCCTAACTAATTTATACACGCCTAACACTAAGACTGGTAGAAGTGAGATGTGAAGAAATCTTACTGGATTGAGAAGTAGGTTTGCTGAGGACAGTTGGTTAATCATGGGAGATTTCAATACACCCTTAAAGGAGAATGAGAAAAAGGGAGGGGGTCAAGCTAATCTGGACAGTAGATTAGACTTGATGGATTTCATAAAAAATAATGCCATTCATGATCTGGAACTGCAAGGAGTCAAATACACTTGGACTAATAGGAGAAGTGGTGAGAATTTGATTCAGGTTAGACTTGATAGAGCTCTCCTTTCCTTAGATTGGTTTAACCTTCATGACTGCTCTTTATCTTCTTATATAAGGGCAGGATCAGATCATTACCCTACAACCTTCACGGCTTAAGTAAAGAATAGAAGGAGACATTTCCCTTATAGATTTGAAAAAATGTGGACTAGACACTCGGATCTGGAAAGTAAGATTAGGGACTAGTGGCAGGTTAGTATTGAAGGAAACGCCATGTACAAAGTGGTTAAAAAGCTGAAGATTGTTAAAGATAATGTTAAGAAGTGGAATAAGGAATGCTTTGGGAATATCTTTACCTCAAAAGCTACAATCCTCTTAGAGCTCAAGGAAATCTAGGATGAGATATAGAATAATGGTTATACTAATACGTCTAGAGACACTGAAGATGCTATTCTTATGAGATATCATGATATTATAGCTAAAGAGGAAACCTACTAGAAACAAAGACTGAGAAATGTCTGGTTGAAGGAGGGGGACACGAATACTAAACACTTCCATATGTCCACCTTGATACATAAGGCCATTAATAGAATTGCTTAGATTAAAGTGAATGACAGATTTGTAGTAGATGATGATTCCATTAGCAAGGCTGCTATGGATTTTTTCTCCAATTTACTTGCTAAGGATCAAAATTTGGATATACAGGCCCAAAGGGACCTCCTGGACAATATACCTACCATTTTAGGTGATGATCAAAATGCTCACCTGACTGCCATCCCTTCCCATGATGAAATTCAGATAGCTGTAAACTCCTTTGAGGGTAACAAGGCCCCAGGTCCGGACGGCTTTCCCATGTTCTTCTTCCAAATCTACTGGCATATTATTGGAGATGATGTTACCAGAGCAGTGAAAGAATTTTTTGGTGCTAGAAATTTTTTGAAAGAAGTTAATGGTACTTTTATTTCTCTTATACCCAAAAAGATGGGGGCTGACTCAATGGATCTTTTTAGACCTATTAGTCTATGCAACTCTCTCTATAAGATTATCTCCAAGGTTCTAACCTCTAGAATTCTTAAGTTGCTTCCCTCCATCATTTCGTCTCAGCAAAGCGGCTTTGTCCCGGGTAGACAAATTCTGGACTCAATCATTGGTATCCATGAAAATATCCACTCTTTGTCTTTTTCTAAAAAAGAAGGTTTTTTTTTTTGAAGCTTGATCTCTCTAAAGCTTATGATGGAGTGGATTCGGATTTTATGATGGATGTTCTCTCTGCTTTTGGCTTCATCTCCAGAAGTGTTAGCCTTATCAGGCAACTTGTCTCTTCGGCTTCTTTTTCTATTTTATTGAATGGATGTCCCTCTCCTTTCTTTAAAGCTTCTAGAGGTCTCAGACAGGGGGACCCTCTATCCCCAGTTATCTTTATCATTATGGTGGAATGTCTGGGGAGATGTATTGGAAAGTTGGTTGAGAAAGGGAGTTTTGTGGTTTGAATCCTTCTTCGACGGATCAAATATGTTCCCATCAGTAGTTTGTTGATGATTCTATAATAATGGGGAAAGCTATAGTGAAGGATTCTAGAAGATTAAAAAAGGCTTTGGATAACTATGGAAATGCCACTGGTCAACTTATAAACTAGTCTAATAGCTTTGTTTATTTTATCAATACCCCGGAGAGAAGGAGGATTAAAACTAGTAATATTCTGGGTGGTCAAATTGGTAGTTTGCATGCTTCTTACTTGGGGCTCCCCTTATGCCATGATCCTCTGGATACCTTTTGGGGAGCCTTGGCGGATAAATTCCAGAAAAAGCTATCTGGTTGGAAGGGTGCTCTTCTTAGTCAAGCAGGTAAGGTTCAATTGTTGAGATCCACTCTTCAAAGTATTCCTCTCTATGCTATCAGTCTGTTTAGGATTCCTGCTAAGTATGCTGAGGCCATTGAAAAGATTCAAAGATCCTTTTTATGGACAGGGGTTGAGGAGAAGAAGAGAATGAACTTGATTGCATGGGAGAAGGTCTACAAGCCTATAAAGAAAGGAGGTCTGGGCCTTAGAAGAATAAGAGACATAAATAATTACCTTATGGCCAAACAAATTTGGAGAGGTTATAGAAATCAAGGAGAGTGGAAAATGATATGGGATAACAAATATAAAAGTCAATGTCCAAACCTTCAAAGCTTCCTCAAAGAGGATATTATCCCAATTGGATCCAACATTTGGAAAAATGTATCTAGGACAAGAGACTTAATTGCCAAAGGTACAAAATGGAAATTGGGAAAAGGGAATCTTATCCAATTCTGGGAAGACCCTTGGCTTCTGGAGACCCCTTTGAATGAAAATTCTGAGTGGAACAGATTTCAGAATCAATGCAAGGAAAGATTTGGAACCAAGGTGGAGGATTACTGGAAAGATGGACAGTGGAAGGACTTATCTCAGGTGGACCACTCTTTGGTTAGTTTGAATAAAGTCATGAACTCTATGGTGAGGATTGAAGAAGAAGACCATTTAATTTGGAAACTCACAGCTAGTGGTACTTTTATAGCTGCCTCTCTGTATCATCAACAGTTCAACAACATGGAAAGTCCATGCTGGGCTAAAGCTTGGGTGAAAGGCCTCACCCCTAAGATAAACATTTTCTTTTGGATAGCCCTTCAAGATAAAATTCTTACTACTGAGAATATAAAAAAAACAAGTATTAGTATGCCTATTTTTTGTATTCTTTGTAAGCAAAATGAAGAGACTATAAATCATATGCTCTTTCATTGCCCTTTCTCTGCTGATGTTTGGGGAATTTGTCTGGATCACTTCAAAGTCAGTTAGGGCTTCCCCAACTCAATTAAGGAGATTTTCAATTCATGGCATCATCCTTCAAAAAATAAAACCACTACCTTATTATGGAGAATTGTTTTACCTCACATGTGTTGGGGTATATGGAAAGAGAGAAATGATAGAGTTTTCAGAGAAAAGACTACTAAGGCTAAAATTGTGTTTGAAAAAATAAGAAGAAGTATAGTGGAAAATATGAACATAATAGGTGGTATGGATAATCCTCGCGATATGGATGATCAATTTATCTACAAAAAGTGGATATTAAAGGTTCAAGAGTGCTTTCAGAGCAACCTTAGAGAGGGAGTGATATGGATCAGCCTGCCTAGGGGATGGATGAAGATCAATTTTGATGGGGCTTCAAAGGGTAACCTGGGTGTTGCAAGATGTGGCATGGTCCTAAGGAATGAATGGGGAATATGCAAAATCATAAAATATATTCCCATAGGAAATCAGACTAATCATGTTGTCGAAGCCATGGTCGCTTACCATGGGATGATCCTTGCCAAGGAAGCCAAATGCACTAAATTTTGGTGTGAAGGAGACTCCTTAAACATAATCAATTGTTTAAATACAAAATTCCCGCCTTCTTGGTCAATTAGTAATGCTATTAAAGTAATTAGGAAAATCAGCAAAGAATTTGAAATGTGTGTTTTTACACATCTGTATAGGGAAGCCAACTCCTGTGCTGACTGGGCAGCCAACCTGGCCTACCAATTGGGAAACATCATTACTAGTTATGGTGAAATGGAGATTGCAAGTGAAATGAAATCCTTGCTCAAACAGGACCGAAGCTAGACAAGGCAATGTGGTACTTTAAATCATTATTTCTAATGACCTTTCCGCCTTTTTCGATGCAGGATTTTCTTGAAGATAATGAGCATTTATATAGGTGTCTTATCATTATTATTTTACATAGATTCTGGGCATTATCACTAAATAACCACAGAAACCAGAGGAGAGGCTATCAAATTGAGAGAAGGAATTGCAAGGAAGGTGCAGGAAAAATGAGAGGTAACAAGAAAAAATTTGAACCTACTTCCTACTCTGAATGGAGAAAGAACAAAGAAGTCTAGGATATCCTTCAGCAGGGGGGTCTGAATGTTTTCATGGAATTGCTAAGTGGGAAAGATCCCACAATCACTAGCTATTTCATCAAGAACTGGAAAAATGACAAAATTCTTATCGGATCCCAGATGATGAATGTTGATGAAGAGGTCATCGTTGAGGCCACGGGGATGACGACTGAGGGAATGAAATTTTATAGGGAAATAGGCATATCAGATAAAGCAGTAGACAAGTTTCCTGTTATGGATGAAGAGAGGAGAAAGATGATTAAAATAGACAACTCCTACCATGCCCTGAAGAGAATTTGCAGGCTATGGAGGTTTGTCTTATTCACTTCTATTGAATACATTACCTTAGATGGTAGGTTTACCAGAGCCTACGAGCATCACTTCATTTTACTCAACTATTTCCGTCATGGGGAAAAGGTTAGCCTTCCCTATTACCTTGCATGCTCAATGGATCATACCATAAAGGAGATCCAGAAGGACCCTAAGGGTGATCATGCCCTCCATCAGGGGCTTATGGTCCTGGCTATAAAATTCTCAAGGGGAAGTGCATTGAAAAGCCTATTAAGGGCAAAAATGCAAGAGATGTGACAACAGAGAGTGAAGCTAGCAGTTTTAACTTTGAATCGGAGACTGAGGGAGAATCGAAAGAAACTAGCAAAAAAGGGAGGAGTAGGGCCAAGAAAAGAAGGATTATTGTTGAATCAGGTATGTCAGATTCTGAAACTGACTCCTTTGAGAAAAAAATTGTTAAAAAAAAGAAAGGAAAAGCTACTGGAAAACAGGTTCAGAGAAAGAATACTAAAAAGGGTAATAATTTTGATATCAACCATATTCTGGTTGATTTTGAGAAGGCTGAAGAAAACAAGAAGGTTGAGAGCCAGGACAAAGAAGGGGAGGGCAACTCGGTTATGGACAACATTGAGGCCGTGAATACCACAAGTCTGCATAAGGAGGATAAATGGGATATAAGTGGCAGTGGTGACAATGATAATGTTAAGGCCTTCTGTGAGACCATCATGACCATGGTGAAGGATATCAATAGTTTGAAAACAGATACGCAGGCTATTGCTAGAGTTATGGTTGGTGACAAGCCCTTGGCCGAACATGTTAAAGAATTGGTTGTTGTTTTGCATAATGTGGAAGCTATTGAATGTATGGTTCGAAAAGTTATAGCTACAAAAAAAAAGGTCAATGAGATGGGAGATAGAAAGGAAATGGAAATCAAAATGAATGATCTCGGCAGTAGAATCGACAGGTTGGAACACAATGTCAAGAAGATTGCTGACCAAAATTTCCAAATTCTCAAATCCTTGATGGACAACATGAATATCCTTATCAACAGGTTCGAGAAAAAAGCCAAGAAGGATGGTGATAAAGAGTGGCTAGACAAGAAGGGTCATGAAAGGAGGACCATAGCCAACACAAAGATTAAGAGTGACATCAAAGGTCGTGAGCTGGAGGATCTAAAGACCTCAGTGAACAACATGAAACAAATGGTTGTCCACACTAAGGAAATTATGAATAGTATTTAGATTTCAGTTGGTGTCTTAGGTTGTATCTTTTTGTTGTCTACGTGCTTTCCTTTTGCTATCTACTCCGGGTTTTTAATGTTATGTTATGTTAGCTCATCCCTGTCGATGGGTCATTTTGTCTTTTTGAAGTGATCAGGCACTTTTTATAGCTGATGTGTTTTCCTAGTTTGTACAAGGTTCGAGTACCTTTCAAATACCTACTTTTACTTAATCAAAACTATAGGGTAAAGTGGTTCTAACACTATAGGAAAAGAGCCTTGAATAAAATATTAGTCAAATTTGCTAAAGAGGAAGTTGAGTCATTTTTTGTTAATATGTTTAATGCCAAATTCATCAAGACCTATTATGCTCCATGCCAAGTGTTGATAGTGGATGTCAAGTGTCGGATGCTAATTAATCTTATGATGATAGTAGTAGATGTCCAACATAGGGATTTAAAAAATATCACTCATTGCTATACCTTCATTGCAATTGGGATCCACAAGGATTTGATATCCAGTAAAGATGGTGACAAAATGATGCACTTTAAATGGTATTCTCTATTATGCCATTTTATCTTTATATAGTTGAATGAAACTATGGAATGTTGTAATTCATTTGAGAGTGTACAATGCTAAGGGAGTTTTGCTACTAGTCTATGGATGGACTTGCATATGGACAAGATTTGTAATCATCAAACTACATGGTGTCTAAGGAGTGTTTCATCCAAGTGGCCATAAAAAACCTAAGATTCCAAACACTAACATTGTTTAAATAAGTAATAAAATTTCTAGGGCCAAGGGTTATGGAGCTTTAGGTTGGATTTACAAAAAAATGAAGTGATTGGTTCCTCCATTCAAATACAATTAGTCATCACAGTATACAATACCGCAATGCAACCTAACATACTACCAAGGAGCATTCCTAATAGAATTGCATTTTTTGGAATCCTATGGCAACTAGATGAATCCATAAAGTTCAGTTGATCACTCATAAGAAAGGGCCTTTCTTTCCTACTTCCAATATTTTTTTTGATTTCTTGATTACTACTAAAGATTCAAACAAGGGTTGTAACTATTATACCGCAAAATACAAGCATATGGAATGAGGGTGGACAACCCATGAAATTATAATCCTAAGAATTACATTGATTAAATTAGGTTGGAGTACATAAGTCCAAATTTTACCACCAATTTGATAAGATTGAAGATGTGGTGAATAACTACATCTATAATGTAGAGGCAAGGGAAATATAAGTGAAATGGTGCACAATTCTTAAGGGTAGAGAAATGGAAGATATTTGGTCTTAGTTTTTCAAGAGAACATAACGAAATTATAGATCCTATCATAAGGATACCCCCTAGGATCCCTACACTACCCGAAAGGATAATAATATAAGAGGCATTAAAAAATAAAGAAAGAATTTAAAAATCTGATGTAGCAACGTGATGTGTCATCATCTTCATCAAACACTCCTTTCAGTTTCCTGCAAACAAACCAAGTGGTGTTCAACCCTTGGTTGGTTTTTATATTCACTATGCAAAAATAAAGGAGGTGTAATAGAATGCACTACATCTTGAATAAGTAAACCAAATCTTGGATTCCCCGCCAAAGCTCCAAATTGATGATGTGCCTCACAAGATGATGATCATTGACATTATTGCTAGTGCAGATGTAATAAATGACATTTGAGCCCTTATATGTACCTTTTTTTTTTCAAATGATTATTTTTTAAATCCAACAAATTTAAGTATTTTTCAACATAGCACAATATGGAGCTATTCGGAACATTTCACTATTCAAAATCCAAGGAAATAATAACACTAAGAAAATTGTTTATTCTTACACCATTAGTGATGTCATTGATTTGCTCTTAATCTATTGAATTGACCTAATTGAAATAATTCCAAAAATAGATCATGCATTAGTCCAATATGACAACTAATTCATAAAAATGTATAAACCATAAGAATGCTTGGAAAATAATATGAACTTATGATAGGTTTTGAAGACTTCTTAGAAAAAAAAGTCATAATAAAATGTGGGATCATGAACACAACTCGCCAAGACATTAAGAACTCCCAGTACATAATAGTAGGATGGTACATATTATTAATAAAGCAGACTCTCCCTATATAGTACAGTTGTGGACATTAAGAACTCCCATACATTCCTAATAATCGGTCAAAAATTTGTTCTGGCTGTTGCAGCCGAGAAAAATCCAGAGCAATGTTTACAAAATTGAATCTTTGAGAACCGAAACAGCAGCACAAAGATTTTGAAGCGACAAAATGTGCGTCCACCACATATTCACTGTCCTCAGAAATTCACACAACCATTCCACTGTTACGGTAGACAAAGTATTACATACAACCGCAAGACGCCATATTTAAGCCAGCAACCAAAAAAGCAGGATAATCAACAAGCCGGAGGCATTCATTTCTCAGACTAATTTCAGATCGACCCTCAGGACAGGTACACCATGAAGCGGGTGGAGCATCTCGCAGGACAGCTTAAGAACCTGAGACAAATCGACGGGAGGCATCTGGTGTGCAACCCAATGGAAATGGTGCAGCAGTTTGGGCACCCAAAGATGAACAGTAGAAAGGCCTAGAGCTTTTCCGGGGCAGACCCGACGACCTGCCCCAAAGGGTGCAAGCCTTTAGTCATTTCCTCTGACGTCCACATTCTCACCGCCCTTGGATTCAAGGAACCAATTGAAGCTTTGAAGATATTGGATCACCCACTATTGATTGGCTTGTACTTCTTCTTTAGGGTTTGGTATGGTTTCAAGTTATTTTCATATCTTTGTATGAGCTTTATAACACTTATTTTTAGATTTATATTCATGCTTTAGATCCATTATTGCATTTGTGATTTGAAGCATTTACATTCACATTTACACTCATTTAGAGTTTACTCTCCAAGCATAGAGTAAAACTCTAGATTTACTTTCTTGTTCATTTAGGTTCTTGCATACACACAAGGTTCTTGCACACACATTTTTAGTACACTATCGACTATTTGTGGAGGTGGAAATCACCTAAACAAGGGATTTAACTAAGGCAAAACCCTATATAGCCACCCAAACACCAATTTTCAAGTTGCGGGTGCAAGTACATAAATCCGACGGATGCACGATCTTCGAAACCAACTGAATACATAGGTGTAGACTCAGGGATAGAAACAGATCTCAGATTTCTGAGACTAGGATGGTGCCCTAGTTTATGACCAAGGCATGGCACCCTGGTCCTCCCATATTTTCTGCTCCTTTCGGCAATTTGATAGTGTAGAGTCTCAAACAACAATTTCTAGAAGTACAACTCTGTGTAGTATCAAGGACCAAGGCATGGCACCCTAGTCTTGCTCAGTCAGCCCTAAATTTAGGAGGTGCACATCTAAATTCATTTTCCTGCTCTATACCTAGACTCTCAATTTCAGATTAGCAATTTTTAGTATTTCAGTTTAAATTTGCTTTTTTGCTTATCTCTTTCAGCATAGTTAATCATTTCATTACATTTTGCACATCTCTTCTTGATAGCAACAAAGGAATAGAAACCCTAAAGATATTCCTTGACCCTCTCTCTCTAGTAAGAAGTAGCCAAAGTGAATCAGCTCCTTGGGCTGTTTCGTATTTCAATGTGTGCATGAGAGTGGGATTAGGTCCTAGTTTACTTGATTCCATTTTCATCCCACACATAGGACATGGTCGGATACTTATTGTTTAAGAAGGATTTCTCTAGTTCATTTACTATTGTTTTGGTAATTGTAGGCAATGTCTAACTTATGTTTTACTTCTTGTTGTTTGTCTCAAGGTTATGGGAGCCTTCTTAAAACCCATGATGATTTTATTCATGATTTAAGTCATTTTGTGGCTTTGGCCTTGTTCTTTTGCAGACGAATCTTCATTGTTCCTATCTTTTTACTCTATTGTTGTTAGGTTGTTGTTGGTATTTGTTGATCTTTTGGTAGAGTTCTACTTGTGGGTTTCAGATCCCTATAAAAATTGCTTGTAAAGGGTTTTGGGGCCCCTTCAAAACTTCTTTTACCCAATCAAAAATTGAATGGACAAATACTAAAAATGGAAGGTTAATCAAGCAAGATTTTTTCCAATAATATATACTACAAGCAATTATTGATATGTATATATTTTTAAATCTGTATATATACTCATGGTTGAGCTTGGGAAGATCATCAATGGTTAATATTGCAAGTTACTTGATTCTAATATAGTCTTTTTAAATTATTACAACTCTATAGGATTATCAAAATGCAATCCTCTCCAGTAAGTTTAGGTTTCCAAAAAATCAATATGTTTACCTTTTTTGTTTAATTATGGTGGCAATATTATAATAATCACTAGGAGAAATTAATAGATAATCCCAACAAAACCCTTAAATTTCACCATTAGTCACTTTAGTATCCCAAATTCTTTCTTAGATGTTAAATTTTCTCCTTTGCTAATGCCTTTGTAAATATGTCTACCAACTAATCTTATGATCTAGAAATCTCTTATTAGATTTCTCCATTATTTACTAGTTCTCTCAATGAAATGGTACTTATCATTCATATGTTTGATTCACTAAAAATATATAGCAATGCAATTACAATTTATCTTGAATCAAACTAATAATCATTAGTCACTTAAGTAAAACATTTAAAACTTTCTTGAATGATATTTGTTTTTATGCAAGAATATTGATTTTTATACAACATTTTGAACATGTTTGTAACCTTTTGCTAAATAGATACACAAATCTATCCACAGTTCATTTTTATATCATTTTATTGGTTACTTCTTCCACTGTTTGTTCCAACATAATTTTTAAGAATGATACTTTAATTCATAAATAGTACAAGGATGAAGATCAAATGAGATTTTCTTTTATGTTATTTCATATAACAATTAGAACATTCAAAACATTGCATTTCTTAAAATGAATTTCTTAATTCATAAATAGTACATGGATGAAGATCATATGAGATTTTCTTTTATGCTCTTTCCTATCACAACTAGAACATTGAAAACATTGTATTTCTTGTATTTTCTTTACTTCTAATATATCCAAGGCCTTCATTTCCTAGCTTCACACATGGTTCAATGAAATTTTTAATTCATTGCATATAGTGTTCCAAATATTTTCCATAACAATCCATTCTTTTCATAATCTTAAAACTAACTTTTATTTGTAACATCCCACTTTTTTTAATCATCACAACTAACACAATTTATAAATTTAAGAATATTTTTATCTCAAGCCTTACTATATTTAACTTTAGCTATATAAAATATATCAAATGAATACATAAGTTACTTGAATCACATGAGATATTCCGTAGGGTAGGCTTACACCTTAGGCACATGTTTTTATCTAGCATTCTTCCCGTAATTAATCAAATAGATTATTTCTTCATTCAATTTTGATATTTAATCCTTTTGACAACTATTTTTCTTTGTAAGGATTTTAGATTATTTATCTTACCACTCAACCTTTCCTCTAATTCTTCATTTTATTTCTTTCACTAGTTTTTCCAAAATATCTTTTTAAGACATCAAAATTTTATTTTCATTGTTCACTCTTTTACAAATATTTCACATTGGAAAAAATAATTTAATATCTTTCCTTTTTTCTTGAAAATTAAAAAATGTTACCTTCTAAAATTAGCACCCTCTTTGTTCCTTTATAAATTATGACATCATTAGTTCATTATCAAAGGGAACATAGTGTTGAGACTAGTTTATTTTCTAGGATTTCAGTGCATTTCCTAAGATGGTTCATTCATTTTGGCTATAACTCTAAACCCTAGTGTATGTTATGTTGCTTTATTTTTTAATTTTATGATGAATTGACTAGCCCTTAGAGGGATTTTAAGTTTTATTTTTATGTCTTTAATGTCTTCTATCTACTCACCCTTTCATCCTAGCAATCATTCTAGGAAATCAACCTCTCATGCCTAAGTAATATAATGAAGGGCTCATGCGCTATGCTACCATAACTGTACTTACATTAGTTGTCTTAGTCATGCCAAGCCTATGGGTCCATGAAGGTGAGGTTTCAACATTTTATTTATAATTTTCTCTTTCATTGTATAATGATTTCTAAATATTTTAGCTTGATGACTTTGTGCTCATGTGGTACACTACCAAGTGTCCCTCTCAATGGTTTTTTCTCATGATAGAAACATGTTGCATCATTTATAGGTGGAAAGCTCTTATTTATATTGCACTCTTTATTTCTAGTGCAATTTATCAAAAAAAAGAAAGTTGAATGTGCACTCATGTTGTACTACAACATGTGGAGATGACATGGAATAGGCCTAAAATCTTACAAGGTTTCTAACAAGCATATAGGAAAATGACTAAGTGCCACATGTTGTGCCTTCATTGTAGCAGAACAATCATTCACAATGCAAGATGTAAATGTAAGATCCATTAAAATATATGCTAAGGAACTCTACCAACATGTGTCAAACCTAGTATAAAGATACTTGGCATCCTTGTTAGAAAGGCTTAATAGAAAGTGTGGGCCCCTGTAATGACTTAGAATCAACATTACAAGTGGAAAGTTTCTAGTGTAATACATATTTTAGTTCACAATGTGATTCAACCAATCAAATTTTAAATTATTTTATATTATAATATTGGGTATATGATAACCATTGATTTGTGTGCCCCCTCTAGGAGTGATGGTCTAGATTTGGAAATTAAGAATGGTTGTCTCCAGACACATGTTTACTCATATGCACCATTTAAATAGGAAATGATCAATATATACTCATTTTTCTCATGGTTTTGCATCATTTCCATTCATATTACTCATTTAAAGTATCCAAAAGTGATATGTGTGAAGAAACTAATTAGTTGGAGCTCTCTCAAAAGTTGATATTATGAAAGTTAGGGTTCATTGCACAAAGGAACGGGTGAGTGGAAGCTTTCTTATCTTATTTTAAAGGTGAATTATATGTATTTGAATGATCAAATTAAGGTTTCTTGATCATTTTAATATATTTATAAAGTATAATTGAGCCCTAATTATTGTGCTATAATCCCTAATGAAATGAGTTAGACTGTTTCCTAGAATACAATATAGACTACAATAATAAAGTGAATGCTAGAGGAGGATATCTTGATATATTTACTAAGATCTTCTAAAAGAGAAAAGAATACCTAATAGTATAGGATTCTATGAGATAGATTAAATGATGGGGCTAAGTCCATAAGGGATAGAATCTTCCCTCCCCAAGATTGGAATTTATTTAATTTATGGTATGGATGAAGTGAATTTCTTGATTGATCTCAAATATCTAAAATTTGGACTTAGGAAAATTGGTGGTCCCAAATTTCTTCACCAACATGGATCTAATTAAAGCTATTATAAGGAGATATGACTCAAAATTTAGGTTAATAATGAAAGAAAAGGATGATTTTTTTATGAGATTGAATAGAGAAAATATATGTGAAGTGTTTAATTTGAACATGGCTACCAATTGTCTTATAGATTTTTACTCATTATGTAGAGATTATAATTTATAGATAAGAATAGCTATAGGGTAATGTGGCTCTCACACTATAGGAAAAGAGCCTTGAATAAAATATTGGTCAAATTTGCTAGAAAGGAAGTTGAGTCATTTGTTGTTGATATATTTAAAGCCTAATTCATCAAGACCTATTATGCTCCATGCGAAGTTTTGATAGTGGATGTCAAGTGTTAGATGTTAATTAATCTTATGATGATAATTACAGATGTTCAACATACATATAAAAAAAACATCATTCATTGTTCTACTTTCATTGAAATTGTAATCCATAGTGACTTGGTATTCAACAGAGATGATGAAAAAATGATGCACTCTAAATGGTATTCTCTATTATGCCATTTCCTCTTTATACAACTAAAGGAAAATATGGAATGTTGCAAATGGTTTGAGACTGCACAACACTAAGGGAGTTTTCCTACTAGTCTATGCATGGACTTACATATGAGACAACATTTTTAATAATCTAACTATATGGTGTATAAGGAGTGTTTCATCCAAGTGGCCCTAAAGAAACTAAGATTCCAAACAAGAACATTGTTTAAATAAGTCATAAAATTTCTAGTGCTAAAGGGATATGGAGCTTTAGGTTGGAGTTAGGAAAATTTGGGGTGACCCAAGGAATATTGATCAGATTAGGCTTGGAGTAAATGAGTCCAAATTTTACCACCAATTTGATAAGATTGAAGATGTTGTGAGGAAATACATCTATAATGTAGAGGCAAGGGAAATAAAAGTGAAATGGTGCATAGTCTCAAGGGGAGAGAAATAAAAGAGAACACAAAGAAAATATAGATCCTATCATAAAGATAAATAATATGTTGGATAATATTGGTACTCTTTCCCCTAAGAACCTTACACTACTTGGAATAATAATAATACAAGATGCATTAAAAACAAACAAATAACTTGAAAATTTGATGTAGCAACTTGAGGTGTCATCTTCATCAAATGATCCTTTAAGGGTGCATGCAAATAAACCAAGTGGTGTTCAACCCTTGATTGATTATTCTATTCACTATGCAAAAATAGAGGAGGTGGGACAAAATGCACTAGATCTTGAAGAAGTAAACCAAATCTTGGATTCCCCTCTAAAGTTCCAAATTGATGGTGTCCCTCATGAGAGAATGATCATTGAAATTATCTCTAATGGAGATGAAGGTAAATGACATCAAAGCCCTTACATGTACCTATTTTTTTCAAATGATTAATTTCTTAAATCCAACAAATTTAAGGATTTTTCCACAAAGAACAATATGGAGCTATTCTTTAGGATATTGAATACAAAGGGGGAGGATTCACCTTAAGAATTAAAAGAGTAAAAATAAAGTGGTAGTAGAAGTTGACTTCTATGTCAACAACAATACTTTTGAGGAAGGAAGAAAAACAATAAAAGAGAGTGTGTTTGTTTGCTGCTGCCCTAGTAACATTCCACTATTCAAAATCCAAGAAAATAGTGATACTAAGAAAATTGTTTATTCTTACACGATTAGTGATGTCACTGAATTGCTCTTAGTCTATTGAATTGAGCTAGTTGAAATAATCCTTCATAGATTGTGCATTTCGTTAGTATGACGACTAATACATGAGATTGCTTGGAGAATAATATATTTACATAATTTCATTGTATGTTGAAGAGTTCTTAGAAATAAAAAGAAAACAAATCATAATAAAATGCAGGATCATCAAAAGAAATAACTTGCTAAGACATTAGGATGGCACATATTATTAATAAAATAGACACTCGCTACATAGGACAGTTGGGGAAATTAAGAATTCCTATGCATTCCTAATAATCAGTCAAAAATTTGTTCGGGCTGTTGCAGCCGAGAAAACGCCAGAGCAGTGGTTACAAAATTGAATCTTTGAGAGCCGGAATAGCGGCTCAAAGATTTTGAAGCGACAAAAGGTGCGTCCACCACATATTCACTGTCACCAGAGTTTACACAACCATTGCACTGTTACGGTAGATATAACCGCAAGACGCCATATTTAAAACCAAAAAGCAGGATAATGGACGAGCGACGGGCATTCATTTCTCAGACTACTTTCAGATCGACCCTCACGATAGGAACAGCATGAAGCGGGTAAAGCATCTCGCAGGACAGCTTAAGAACCTCAGACAAATCGACTGGATGCAGCTCGTGTGCAACCCAGTGGAAATGGTGCAGCAGTCTGGCCACCCAAAGATGAACAGTAGAAAGACCCAGAGCTTTTCCACGGCAGACCCGACGACCCTCCCCAAAGACCGCAAGCCTCAAGTCGTTCCCTCTGACGTCCACATTCTCACCGCCCTCGGATTCAAGGAACCTCTCTGGCCGAAACTGTTCCGGGGAATCCCAAATGAGCGGGTCATGTGTTATCGACCACGTATTTACCATGGCGGTGGTGCCCTCCGGCACACAGAACTTCCCATCACCGACAATGGTGTCCCGAGTGGAGAGTCGGGCCCATGATAGGAGTGGACCAGGTGGGTGCATTCGCAGAGTCTCCTTCACCACCGCCTGCAGATAAGGAAGCTTACAGATGTCCGAGTCTCTCACGCTTCTGCTCTTTCCCACCACGACCTCCAGTTCTTCCTGAACCTTCCTCTGAGCTTCTGGTTTCCTCACCATCTCCGCCATGGTCCACTCTGTCAGTAGTGCTGTCGTGTCTGTCCCACGAAATATGAGGTCCCTATCATACCCAGAAATGAAAAAACAACAATAAACAATGAAAAACAACAATAAACAACAAGATGAGGTCCCTATCATACCCAGAAATGAAAAAACAACAAGATACAACAAGATGAAATCTTCATCATACCCAGAGAACAGAGATCATGTCTTCATCGTCCAGCTTGTCTTCTCCAATAAGAGACAACAGAACATCGACAAAATCAGAGTCGGCTGTGTCGTTAGCCTTATTTTTGATTCGGTGCTCCTGGATAATATTCCTCACGAAGCTTCGCACGCGTGATACGAGGCTGGAGCAACGCGAGTGGATGCGGAGGGGATCCAGGAACTTCAGCCAGAGAAGATGATCGGCCCAGTTAAACGCTCCAAGAAGCTCGAATCCCTCCTCCACCATCTCTCTCAGACTCCTCACTTCCTCGCTCTCACCACAGATATCAAACCTCCGCCCGAACAGGCTCCCCATGATATTTTTCAGCGCCGCCGCTTGTAAATGGCGGCGCAGCCGCACAACGCCGCTGGAAACATACTCATCGTGTATATTCTTCACCATGACAAGCAAGTCTGCTTATCGCCCTGGCTCGTGGGCGGCGATCCTGCGGGGGGCGAAGAGATGGGCTGCGGAAATCCGGCGGAGCATTCTCCAGTATTCACCGTTGGGTGCAAAGCCAATAGCGCGCGCGAACATGAGCTGCTGAGCGGATTGCTTGAGCGGCCTATCTGAGAAATTAACGGAGCTTAGCAACTCTCGAGCCACCCCAGGATCAGATGTTATGACAGCCGGAGTTGAACCTAAGATAAAGGCCATCAGCTTCTTTGCACCATGAATACTAGCCGACCGAGCGAGCCTTCGATGGGCAAGACCACGGCTCATATCAATGAGGCTTCCGATGATGGGAAAGCCTCTGGGCCCAGGAATGGCGGCGCCACCATTCTTCCTTGCGGCCCATGCACATCCTCCCGGGCTCAACCATGCAACCACGACGGCACAGGCAGCCACGTCACGAGAAGAATTGCCAAGTAAAGCGGCCATGCAGAAAACATGTCATCCATGTTGTGTAGTATGTTGCCACGTCCATCCTTCGCGAACAGTGGAATGGCATATAGCCACCACCCTCCTCCGCCACCACAACTCCCACTACGACTCTCCATTGCAGGAAGGAAAATGCAAATGGAGAAAAATGCACCTTACAAGTTCCAGCCGAGCAGTAGATGTGGATGCAAATATGACTGAGAATCAGACCATTTTATAGAGATTCCAACTTGAGGCTCGATGGACAGGGAGAGAGAAAAGTGGGGAACCGATTGCGAGTGGTGGAGCAACACGTTCCGATCATTATTACTTGTTTTTGGAGCTCCAATAAACAGATTTGTGACCGCTAACACACATTGGAATCAAAGCGGCGGTTTCCAATCCCATTTGCGGATTCTACCGGGGCAAAAAATAAACGGCCCATAAACGGAAAATGGAGGAAAAGCCAGCTAAGTAGAGTGGCTATTTGAGTGACAACACAGCGTTGAGAGTTCACTTGGCAATAATGTTTTTCGAGGACTGTAATAAAATTTCGCCTTCCCAATACGGGCAGCGATTTAATTCCTCCATATTTGTCCATGTCAACAGTTTCGAGAAGTTATTGGCCGTACAATCTTGTTTCCTTATTAAATATTCCTTTCAGAATTGATACGCAAGGATTGATGATGTCTCATTTCCGAAGAGTTCCAGTACAGTACCAAAGTATACGGTTGATTTGAGGAGTTGAAGCTTAGGAAAACACGAGTACAAAATTTATGCTATATTCATGTGAACTAGGGCCCTAGAAAAAGGGCAATAAATATATGGACAAAATTCAGAAAGGAAGGATAGAGAAAATAAGATGATTCAAACCAATGTAAATATATATCACTTTCTGATAATTAACAAGAGACGCGTAGTGTAAAATCGAGGTTCGTATAAATGAAAGAAAATTAAAATTGAAATCAGAATCCCAAGAATCATACCAACAGTTCCTTAGACCTAGAAACAACGCAGTATTCAATTTGCTGATTTATTCTAGGGCATCAATCAGAGGATTTTAGGTTCATACATTTATGTAGTCTCTAGCGCATAGCATGTGAAGTCAATACAGTTACCATGGTAAAAAGTGATTAAATAGTCTCTGTGTGGGCATCTCTTATGTTGGCCCTGTCTGTATAGATGGCTACAAGAGCCCTCAATGTCCAAAGAATGCCCTGTTTGCAAGGCCACTGTAGTGGAAGATAAGGTGATACCCTTGTATGGAAGGGGCAAAGTGGGATCTGTTGATCCAAGGACAAAGTCGGTACCTGGTTTGAGTATCCCCCATAGACCCTCTGGATAGAGGCCTGATACAGTTAGGACTGGTACCGACCACCATTACCAGTCCCATGGCTTCAATTTTATGGCAGGGCCAGGTCATATGCCTGTTGGGTCCTTCGGAAACATAACATTTTCAGTGGGGTTTGGGCTGTTTCCTTCCCTTTTTGGATTCCAAATGTATGGTTTTGCCGATGCACCTTATGGCAGTGCAGGTATGCCCAATGGGTTTCATCATGGAGGTCCGCAGTATCCATTGAGACGACATCGACGGCAGGAGGCCTTCCTGTCAAGGTTGTTCGTATTCCTGCTTTGTTGTTTAGTTGCTTGTCTTCTGTTTCTCTGAGCTGATTTTTTCCAGCCCGTTATTTACTCAGCAAGTTTTAAATAGGAGATTCTGGGCTTCGTTGGGGGTATTGAAAAACTACACTCATGGTACAGTGCATCTAATGTAATTGCTATTTTGTATTTAATGCAAATAAGTGCTTGGATGAAGATATGATTCCTCTTTTGATCATGTTTTGATCTGTTCTTCCTCATGGAATTGTCTTTACGATTGCAAATATCTGTTTGTTTTGGAAAATAACTTAATCCACATCAAGATCAGGAAGACCATGCAAATATATGATTATATAGAAAATTAGCTTAATCCAACGCATATCTAAAATAGGAAGATGGATAGGCTTGATCTCGCTCATCCCCAGAAGACCAGATTATTTATTTAGAGTTGGTAGGGCTCAGATCTGGAATTGCACCACACTTATTAGGATGCTTGGTTTAAAGTTCTGGTGCAGAAATTTCCAGCAGGGGATATGCTTTGGTTCTGGATGCAAATGTAAATAAAGCGTGGACTCTGTTGAATTCTTACTACTTCTGCGACTGTTGTAAGAGCTGTTTAATCTAGCACGTTTGTGGCCACTGAACATGGTTGCCGATATATACAATTGTGATCGTAAACTATTGCATGAACACCACAAAGATCGATCGAAAGTATAATATCACTGTATATATACTCCCTCCAAGTTTCAGCTTTCAAACGGTTAAAAATGTGATTTGCATAAGAAACCATGATTGCAGGATGGGCACAAAATGGATCTTTTGGAAAGGCTTTAGAAGCCTTCAATGAAATGCAATTGGCAGGTGTAGACACAAATTCCACAACGTTTGCTACTGTCCTCACTGCCTCTCCAAAATAGGAGCTTTCAAACAGGGTATAGACATCCATAGAAGCATAAAGGACTTTTGTAAGATGCTATATTTTCAATTGGCTTGGTGGATAGGTATACAAAATGTAGAAGGATAGACGAGGCATGTGAACTGTTTGACAAAATGCCTCACAGAAATGCGGTCTCATGGAATGCCATGATCGCAGGGTATGTGCAAAATGGGTTTTGTCAAATGCAATACGACCATTTTATAAACCCATATGAAATCATTCCACCAAATGGTATAATCATAACACTAGTACTCATAATAGTTATAATTTAGGCATGCATATACAAGGTAAATATACTACTGATTTAATCTAGATTACAATTTTTCAAGAAATTGAGATGATAAATTGAATAAAAATTGACTCATGTTCTTGTTACTAACATTGCAGTGCAGATGTGCTACATGTGATCAACAGTAGAAAAAGTAGTCCCCATTACAGAAAATAATCATGAAATATCTTTTGAATCATACAGTACAGGTGCTCAACCAGTGATTAAACCAGGACCAGCAGCGACTACTTTTGTTGAGTTTCAACATTTAAGTTGCACCATTGAATAACATTCTGCAGGAATAAATTTATAAATATTACTGAACAAAGGTGTAATAATATTGTAATGAATTTGTATATATTTTTGAAGAAAAATGTGTAATAATTTTCGCATAGAAATTTGATATGTATGATAGATAGTAAATCTATGAGGAAAAAACAAAACTATATTAATTTCTACATTGATGTAATAGATTTATATATCTAAATTAAAAAAAAACACAGTGAATAAAGATTTTATTGATTTTATAGCCTTCTTAGAAACATGGTATATATATTAAATGCAAACCTCTAAGGCAAATTACTGATTTTGTGAAAAACAGAACAACGTACAAAGTATTAGTGAAGTGCCTTCAAAGTGATCCTAGACTTCCCATAGGCCTAAAAGTGCCTGCTACCCTTTATAGAGTGACTTCCAAGTATATGATATACTTGAATTGTGGAATCTTCTGATCATGAAGTAAGTTAAAAATGTTAAATCCTGTATGAAATGAATTTAAATTGTGTAGGAATCGTAGACCTTCATGCTTTCTTCATCAATTCCTTCCACAAGAAGAATTAAAACTTAGCAACATGCATGAATTTGCCACTATAAAGGGGTTGCTATGTTTGGGTTGTTTACAAGAACTTATTGCCATAAAGTATGTAAAAAAGGTCATGGAACCCTGCTAATAGCGACCTTTGGCCAGAAATTTGCATATGATTAAGTAGCAGAAAAGACCCAACAAAATTTAATAATCCAACAAACAATCGTATTAGCAATAGCACCTACAAGTGGCAAGGATGCGCTCATCACAATTATGAAGGAAACTGTGTTGGAGTTAATGGAATGAAAAAAGTACATAATATTCATCTTGTTATTGAAGTATTATTCAAAAGACACTTTTAAGCAATAGTAAGAGAAGGGGAATTCAATTAATTCAGATAAACGAAATTGTATTTATACTAACGTTGTGTAATATGTTTAAGTATGTACATATGAGAATGGAAATTTTTAGTGCCTTGACATAATTGTATTTAGTTGAATGAGTATTGATCAGCTTTACACAACTGATGAAATTCCAAAATAGAAATCGTGAAATAAGAAGACATGATTGTTTTTAATTTGGGGAGTCAAAATTCATGCTATAAAAGTTGCAGCTGCTGGCATTTGTTGTGTTCGTATTGAGATTGTAGCAGAGAGTCGGAGACCTGCGAAGTGGGTAGACGAAATTTAATAATATGAAAGAGAAGTGTAAGAGGGTAAATTTGAGAATAAGGGGAGAGGAATGTATTATTTGATGAGGGTGTCGTAAGGAGGAGTAGCAGCTTACCTGAGTTGTATGTTTCTGGATCAGTGTGTGATGGCAGAAGTGTGGATGATTGTATTTGCTTGGTTGAGAGTGAACTCTCCTTGGGAAGAGAAGTCACAGAGAACTTCGATCACTTTTGATTTGTCGGTTATGTAATCCTGAGGTGATAACTCGTGTAGAGTGGGCATTAGTTGGACTGCTATAGTCTTCTCTATTATGCAATTGAGTTTTTGGTCACAAGTTGTTGTGAGAGTTGACTTAAGGTGCAAGGAATATTCATACTTGATGTCCTTTTGGCACTTTGGACAGTAGGCAGTGTTGCCATGGAGCATGCCGAATGTGTCAAACTTGTATTTGCAGCCAGCGCAAAAAGCAATGAAGGGGTTGGAGAATGCATTTGTAATAGTTAATTTGCCTGTGCCCTGCAACCATAAGAAGGAAACAATTATATAGTTGCCAAGACAATGGTTTGTTGTAGACTGTGTAAAATTTGGTTTTGCTTACCTTGGTGGTTGATTCGATGAGTGCAGTTAGCTTTTGCAGTGTTCTTTTGTCTTTGAGTCTACAAATGAATGTAGCAATGCCTGTGCGGAATGCATTTTTGAGATCAGTTCTTTTCACAATGTTTTTGAACAACATTTGTGGCAGCTCATTACTTTGTAGTTTGTTCTCTATTTCTAAATAGTGTTGTGTGAAGTTGGCATTCATCCATAGCTGCAAAATAGGAGAGAAAATAGATAAGTATGGTGGGTAAAGGGAAAGTAAAGAATGATGGAGGTTGGTTTCAAAAAAAGTAGAGATAAGGGAAAGAAGTGTGAGAGCTGTGAACCTGAGCATTATCATTGTGTGCGTCTTTGATTTCCAAAGTATATTGTACACCAGATCTCTTTGCTGCAACTACCAAAGCGCCTATCGTGCCAATAGGATAGTCACTTGTGTTATTTAGCAGGTGCCTGATTGTGGTGTTTGGGATGAAGTTGTAGTCATGTAAAATACGTGGAATTACTTGAAGAGTGCTTGTGTCCTTGAGGAGAAGAATACAATCAGAATCTCCTCTATCACAGTCTATGTGTGGAACAACGTCAAAATCTGATATAGAGAGGCCCATGCCTGGGATGATTTTGTCCTCGAATTTGTGTAGTAAGTTGTTGCTGACAGTGAGAGTTATTGTCATTTCAGCCTTCAAATCTGTGAGGTCTGCACGAAGAAATTCTCTAGTCTTGTTCACTTTGTCCAATGTTGCTTTGTAGACGACAAGAACATCTCCTCGGAAATTGTTTCTAGCTTTTCTGGCATTTAGGTCGTCGATTGATAATGAAATTTCATTGTTAATTTTGGACCTGTGCAAAGGATCAAGAGTGTTAGTACTATAGCAGTAAGGAAAAAGAGAATGCGTAATGTTTAGATAGGGCATGTATATTACCTTTTGCCTGTGTTAGTGTCCATTATCTCAGACTTTGGTGTTGTTGTTGTATGTTGGTGCATTCGTAATGCTGCAGAAAATTAGTAGAGCGTTGAATAATGATCATGTTATTTGGGTATTTTTGGAAAGGAAAAAAAAGTTGTAAATTGTGAGTGCTGAATTGGAAAAGTGAGTTTTGTGAAAAGTTTTGTTGAATTTAGCTTGTTTGAGGCGGATTGATTGAATTTTAAGGATTGTGAATTGTTAAAATAGCTGCGAGGTGGTCAGTCCAATATGCTTCCATCCTATTAATGGTGCATATGTTAGTAGTTGAGTTTGACCATATGTGATCAATTAGTGGCTTATTTATGGTGTGCGTTTGTTTTAAGAGTAAATGTATATTGTACTTTTGCATATGTTTTTCAAGCACTTGTTTGGATTTGGTTTATGTGGACATGTCAATATTGAGGTCGCCAACAATGTAGAGTACTGTATTAAGATCTATGATGTTTAGTATTTCATCAATAATTGTTGTAATTTGTGTAATTGGAGTATTTGGCTTTGCATAAATATTGCAAATGTTTAGTTGTGTAGTTGATAATATTATTGTTAATGTAATTGCTTCGATATTAGTGGAATGATGTGCTTTGGATTTGGAAATAGAGAACTTTGTATTTGTTAATGTTGAGATTCCATGGACATTATACATTGTATACATATTAAAGTGGTTTGCTAGAGGATTTGTTTGAGATGGATGTATGTGTGTCTCTTGTAGGCACAAGATGTCTAAAGACATTAAGACATTGTCATTGAGTATGTCCAATGTGTGTGCCTGTAAGGTACGAGTGTTTAGTGTGCATATGTGCAGGTGGTCAATGTTGTTGGAACAAATAAGTTTGTTGTCAATATTCCATTGTGCAGTTGAAAGTAGACGCAACATTTCTACGTGCACTTTTTTTTTAACTTTAAAATTTGTTGGAGTCAATGGGTGTAGCAGGTATAATTTATCAAGTGTTTTAGTTCGTGATAATGCTGTGTATGTTAAGCCATGTTGTTTAATGCCAGTTGGGTCAAATGCCATAGCATCCATTGTAAGTCCTTGTGATCGATGTATAGTACGTGCACATGAAACTTGAATTGGAAACTGTTTCCTTATTGTAGTGTGTGGTTGTTTATTTAGTTTTTGTATTGCTTTAGTTATATGGAGTATTGGATTCCAGTTTGTTTGAATGGTGGTATTGTAATAGGGTGCAAGTTTTTTGCGTTGTTGTATTCCTACTGTTGGGTCATTGAAATGAATCCAAATGATGTCAATGTCATTGTGTTTTGTATATATTTTGAAGATTCCATCAGATCCATTGACAAGGCCATCTTGAGTATTGTAATTGCCAGCATATATTTCAACTAGTATATTTGGTTTGACGTGAATCTGGGGAGGCAAAGTAGTTGTGTGGTCATACAAACGAATTGTGTCTGTATTGGTTTCTTGGTCATCTAATGCATGGAGGACAATTGTGTCTCCTGGAAGTTTTGTTAGCATTTTATTATTGTGCTTGTCTACATCAGCTTTTCTATAGAAGAGGTGAGGTAGTGTTGGGTCAATTGGTGGTTCCTTTAAGCAATGTTGATTAAGATAGTCAATGTCATCACTTGTTTGTGCAGTGACGCGCATTTTGTTTAAGATAGAGATGAAAGTTTCATCTTTTTGTCGCATTGTTTTTGTTAGTGGGTAGCACTTGACATTGTCTATCCAGAAATTGTATGGCAACAATTCTGTAGAAGTTGGTTTGTTTTCAAAGACAATGGAGTCGAGTACTGGTAGTGCTTGGTAGAGGTCACCACAAAATATTGTGTCCAACCCACCAAAGGGTGTTGTGGGTGTTTGCATTATGTCACGTAAACGTTTGTCTATGTAACGGAGGAATGTTGACCCAACTAAAGATATTTCATCAATTAGTAGGACGCGTAATTGGCTGAAGTGTTTTGACATTGTATCTAGAGTGTCAGTGCTAAGTGGTACAAAGTTTGATTTGTTAAAAGGTATGTGGAATGTTGAATGTAGTGTAGTTCCACCAACATTGAATGCTGCTTTTCCTGTATATGCAGTGATTAGTCCTTTTGGTTTGTCTGGATCATTGTCAATGGAAGCACTGTAAAGGCGGAGAAGTGTTTGGTAGATAGCTTTTGTTGTGAATGTCTTTCCAGTTCCTGCTCCACCAGTGAGTAATAAATGCAATCACGTTTGCATGTTTTTCATCTTTTTAATGGCAATGTCTTTGACAATTGCTTGTTGCTCTATGTTTAGCATTTGTCTTAATTTTTAGTATTCATTGTTATCAATGATTTGTGTGTGCTTTGCAATTTCAAATGCACCATGGACAACTGCATTTGTAGTTTTGAGACTTTTTTTTGTGATATCAGGTCCTATGTCGTATTGCTCTTCTTCGTTGAATTTGTTTGGCACATGGACATCGTTAACATTGTTAGGATTTTCTATATTGAGTTCATCAATGGCTTTGTCAATGTCTCCCCATGCAGGGTTAATAGTAAATGTAAATTTTGCACGGTTTGTTAGTATTGTTTTCTCATGGTGTGTGTATGCACTTTCCCATGAGAGGAAATTATCTTTTAGGGTGGTTTCATTGAGGGTAAATGGTACATATAGCACTAGTTGCTCTCTACAATAGTTTTCTATGTCAATATGCTTGTTGTAATTGATAGACCTTATTATGTTTGGTTTTGCTTTTTGCTTGATCTTGGTGCCATCTTTGTTATAGGTAGCAACAAATTCAGCAAGGCAAATAGTAGCAATTGTGGGTGGTCGTTCTATGTAGTAGTGCATCAGGGATTTGCAAATAATATCTTCAGAGTCATCTACTTCTTTTCTTAATTGTTTAGGAGGTTTTAGTATAAATGTCCTTTCGTCATCGGGCCTTGTGTCAATGAATATGCATTTGTGTGAGCTTTTATTCAATGGGAGGGAGAGGACAATGTGGGCAGCTTGTTGTGATGACATTTGTTGTAAGTTTAGTAGTGCATTGCCAAGTTTCCTTATCATTTGTATTGCATCTATGTTTTCATGTTGATGCTGTTGACGTATTTTGTTGAATGCTTGTGTCATTGACGTGTCGACTTTTGCAATGTAGGAACTGCAATACATTGCCGCTGCATATGCATTTAGTATGAATTGTGCATTTGTATTTGCGTTCCATAGCAAGGGCATTTTTTTGGCAAAACTATTGTTCCATATCTGTGAGGGCTTTCTTTGTAGTAGTAACATTGGCCTCTGGATTGTTGACCTTAGTGCTAGGATGTATTCATCGTCAGTTATTTGGATTTGATCTAAGAAGTCTTGCACGGTGCAAGAGGCATCGTAATTTTCTATTTGCAATGTGGAATATATTTTCATAGAATTTGAGATTATTTTTTCATTTTTTTCTAATAATGGTTCAAGTATCATTGTGTTTTGCATTGGTGGAAATGGGAAATTGTATCTACAATTTGTCTTTTTGTTTCTTCTGCATTGCTTTGTGTGGTGATGCTTATGTAAACTTGCTAGTGCATTGTCTAAATGTTCTATGCTACAAGTAATGTACTTATCAACAAACTGCACTATATCTTTAGTTGTGGCTTTCCCGTAGATGGGTGCATCTTTGGTCCATATGAGGAAATGGTCATGTTCATTTCCTCGATTTTGAAATTCAGTTACTGAGAAGTAGTCAGTGATGTCTCCAAAGAAACTGTTATCAGAGAGTATTAGTTTTTTCATTGCATTTATCCTATGCCTATAGTATCATGCACATGTCACTGGATCTTTTTTAACAAGTTGGAATTTATGGTTTCCAATTTGAGTAATGTCTCTTTGTTCATCTAATTTAAAGTAGTGTAAATCATGCAGTTGTTGAAGAGTTGCCATCAAGGGTTCCCAATTTTGCTCCGCGCTAGTGAATGTGAGGAAAAAAGTTGGTGGCCCTAGCTGTCGGATCATTGCAAAGACATTTTTTTTTAGCTGATGGGTGTAATCTGGAGAAATTCTAATTCTTTTAAAGTCAATGTAACCAATATTTGATTTTAGCATTCTTTCTAGGTTTGGCTTTTCTTTGACATCTTTTGCAATTAGTTTTTTGCCTTTAAGTTGCCCTTTCCGTATTCTTACCCACATTGTTGAGATGACTTGTTGTATAAGGACTTTGACAGTTTTGAAAAACAGGTTAGTTGTGTGATATGCAAATTGTCTTTGTGAGCTTAAGAGTTCCCATTGTGCAATCTTTTGGTATGTAAACCTTTTCGTAATGTCATCGTCACGTGCACTGCCAAAAAAAAGTGTTGGGAAGTTCATTTCTTCAGCATATTTGTCTTGGAAAATGCCTATGGGAAAATTGTCTTGTGCAGGTGCAATTTCTAGTATTTTATCCTGCATTTGGTGTATGCACCTAGATTCAGTGAATCCATGTATCAGAGTTTCTGATGGTTGTTCTTCTTCCGTGTCACTATCTGTGTCAGTATCGGTATTATTTATTTGTATTGTTTCTTGGTTATTTGAATTGTGTTGTACGATCGCTTGCCAATCTTGCTTGACTTGCACATTTTGTAATTTGTAAAACAGTGTGCTTGATAGTTGCAACAAAGCTTGCATTATAAGGTTTGGGTGCACCATTCCTTTTTGGAATGCGTTTTTGTACTCCAAGCGCCTCTTTAGCGATACTGCAATTGTTGTTGTGCTATCAATAGATTGTGGTAGTGCTGTTTGTATTATGTCCATATTTGTTGGGATGGGACATTAATTATTGAGCCGATCAAGCCTAGTTGTGGTCTTCTATGGCCTAGTTTCCAAATTTGTGCAAATGCAATTCTTAGTGAGACCAATCATTCTTCTAGTTGGGATAGATGTTGTACATGCCGCAATGGTTTATTAGTGCGAATATTGTGTGGTGTTGAATATTTTGGCAGCATATGTTGTAATGCATTGTTACAAATTTGACATATTGTATTTCCTATTGTAGTACCATCAAATTGCAATAGAGTTTGATAAGTGTTCTTTTCTTTGTCTTTAAATACCCTAGTGTCTTTTTTAAAGTGTAACATTAGGCGAATTGAACAAGTATACTTAGGAGTATCTTGTATTCTTTTTTAAAAAATTCCTACCGGTGATAGTGAACTAGTCCTTTTATTAGTTTTTCGTTGAAATGATGGGTTGATGGCTATTGGTTTTGGGATATTGTAATCTTTGGCAGCTTCAATATCTATAAGCTTTTCACTTCTAATTTGTTTTTTTAGTTGACGAAGTGTGATTGTTGAGGAGTTTGTATTGGTTGGTTTTGCTCTTGTACTTATTGTCATATCACCTATTTTGGTTTGTTGAGTTTCAATATCTTGCCCTGACTGATTACTAATAGCTAGGACTTGTTCCAATTGTTTTTGTGTAGAACACGAAGGCATAATCTTATCTCTGAGTGTTCTTTTTAATGTGCACAGTGTTAGCTTTTGTGTGCATTTGGTATTTTCATTTCCTATCTTTAAGAGTGGCTTAAAATGCCCTGAAAGTGGATTTGTGTCATGAAAGAGTAAAGAATAGCATTTTGTGTTTGACAGTTCTTTGAAATGCAAGTACTTTTTCCCTGTTGTTTTTGACCAAACACATATTTGTATATTGAGCCAGTTTGACATCCAATGGATGCAAAAAATATCTCCCCATAGTCCTGTTTCTTTGTCATTTGTGGTTGGCATTGCAGACAATCGCATGCGTTGTAGATAAGTGTTTCTATCTCGAATATGGTGCATTTCGTACAAACTTTTGGGGTTGATCTCATCGTTGTATGACTTGATTGCTTCTGCTTTGCATCTTGCAAGGCAGTTTAAGAAATGGTCAATTACACCATTTCGCAATTCTATGGAGGTGAATCGATTTTGTAATAGGAACTCTAGAGAATCGAATAAGCAATCGCCACTGTTGTATTTGAAATTCGTAATTCGACATAGGCCATTATCTTTTAACACTTTGTCAATGTCACAAGTATTAGCACCCATCATACGTTGAGATGTTTTGGCTTCTATGACTTGTAACTTTTGTTGATTCTCTTTTTGCTCAGAGGTTTCCATTTTAAAATTGTCAAGTTAGAATTAATTGCAATTGTTCAATTCCAGATTTTGAGGACTATGAGTACTGAACACTATATACTACACTTAAATTTATTGTCTATTTACCAAGTTTGTAAGCTACAAAGTTCATTACCTGCAATGCAAATAAATTGCAGATTGTCATGGAGAATTTCAAAATTCTTGTAAAGCTGAACGCAAACTTACTTGATGACATGCTTATAAGTAGACTAATGGAGAACAGTTTCTTTGTTTTTGATGCTATGGTAAAGTATGTAAATGTACTTCTAGAAAGATATGTTTGTGTACATAGATATTCTTAATCATTTATGGTTAGCTAAAAAAGTACTTGTAAATACAATTGAGACAACTTTCTTTATATAACACAAGTGGAGAAAACAATATTTCCTTAAAATCCTAGGTCATAATATACAATTTGCCTTTATGTTTTAGGAAAAAGACTATCATGTGAAACTATTTAACAATTAAAATGTTCTATGACTAACAATGGAATGCAAATAGAAAACAAAAAAATATGTTGTATGTATAACAATGGCATGCAAATGAACAAAATTTTGAGAATGTAATAAATTTGCATAAAACCATTTAACTTGCGAAACAAATACTATTTTGTGGAAGTATTTGACATACCTTCAATATTGCCAATTGATGTGGAATATTTGTATATGAAATCCTGGAACAATTGAATCTTTTACATGTTAGTATTAACATTAAAAAGAATTGAATTTTATAAAACAATAATATTTCTTATTGAAATTATTGATTTCTAAAAATATTTTTTTAATTTTTCAAAACAAATGCTTAATATATTCAAATTATAAATCTATTATTAAATATATAAATAAAATTATTTAAAATTAAAAAAAACTGGTATACAAAATATATTATTGTTGTTTGAAAACAAATTTGCAATCACATAATGATAGTTAATTAGTAAAAATTTATAGTGTTATTGGCATCATTTTGCAAGTTTGTAAACTCAATAGTTGATATACGGATATAGAGGCATGGTGTGAAAAGAGGATTCAAGGGAGAAGTCAAAGATTCCAAGGAAAAATATCGTGGATAATAAGCAGGGCAGCGAGAGGATATCAAGAATGACGGCACGAGGGACAGACTATTTGTTGCTAGGAAGGGTTTGCAGGGTGTGGGATAGTTTGAGATCAAAGGCTGGGATAGTTTGAGATCAAAGGCTAGGATAGTTTGAGATCAAATCCTGGTGTAGTTATTGCATGCTTAATAATTATAGGGGAATATTTGATCATGACTCGTGCCTCGCAATCCCATTGAATGGGTAGAATTCTATTCTGGCAGATTGTAATATTGTGGATCTAAAATATAATCAGTCATTTCATTAACAATCTTCAAAGAAAATTACGGCTTATTAGAATTGAAGCAATCATTCATTTGTTGATCTAAAATAGATCGACACGCATCTGCCTGATTTGGAAAGAGAATCTACGAAAATAAACACTATCCATGAATTCAATTGAATGGAGAATAAAAATCTTTGTCCTATATTTGCGCAATCACTAATCTGATGATAATTGATTGACCATAATATGAAATAAAAAAGAATTTGTAAGATAAATAGTGATTTGTGCTTCTAGCAACTTCAAAGCATCTATAATATAGAAATCATTCTTTATATTGTAATCCCAACTAACTTTTACCAGAGTCTTTGAGCATTTTGAGCTACTTGTTAGCATGTCAACTGGTTAGTAAAATAGTAAAAATAAAATTAAACTATATTAAAACTTACAAATAGAATCAAATTTAAAAAGTTAAAAATAAAATAAAATCTATTAAAAATGTAAAAAGTAAATTGTCAATTCTTTTGAAATTTTAAATTTATTCAAAATAAACAAATATTTATATTTATCAAATTTTTATTTTCTATTTTAATGATAATTATATTTGTGATTGTATTGTATGCATAAATAAAATAATATGAGAGATGAATCAATAACTTTAAAATATTAGACGTAAAAACTAAATTATTTTTTTGACATTAATGGTCAATACATGATAAAGAATTGAGTAAAGAAATTTAGAATAATAATATTCTAATTGATTTGAACGTGATCATTAAATGAATAACTTTTAAAATATTGAAAGTAAAAACCAAAATCTCTATATTATTTTTGAATTGCAAAATAACAATGAGCTTAAATAAAAAACCATAGTAACAATATACGCTTCATTGTTTTCTGTAGTTCTCTCCCGTGCCCAGATTATTTGAGAAATGCATAATCGTATAAGACTATTGTTGAGTAAACATCACTTGAACACAGTTGTAGAATATTTTTGTCAGAGAGTGCATTCGTCTGGAGCCAGCCTTGCCTATGTATTCAAGCAGAAGGGAGATTATCAATCATGTTCGTTTGCAACAGGTTTTTTATATTTGTCGCCCATTTAGCATAACTGAATTGCTGCCAAGTGTGTTTTTTTATGATTTTGTCTCTCTTTTTTATTATTTTCAGTGTTTAATTTTGTTGAATTAATTGTTTTTTATGCGTGAATTCCCTCTATATTTGTTTCCAATAAACTGAAATGCATGAAATGATTTGTATTGGACAACTATTTATTTGGAAAAAAAGGACTGCTTTGAAGCTGTGAAACAAAATAATGAAATATTTGTATTACACCACACTAACATGTAGTAGAGGAGATACTTACATGTGTATATAGACATGTTGCGTGTCAGAAAGGCTCTTATCATTTACAAATATAAAGTTTTTAGTGTGTACCAACAAAGGAGGTTCATTCAGATTGTTAAATACTATCGATTTTTAGCACCTTGTAGAAAACAGTGATCAATTGAATCACTATGCATATAAAAGTAAGAATGCGGAATTGGTCTAAAAAATAAAAATTAGAGTCAGGAAGGCCGTGGCTAATCACTATGCATATAAAATTAAGAATGCGGAATTGCTTTGAAAAATAAAAATTAGAGTTGTGAAGGTCATGGCTACTCTAGTGATATGGACATTAGCTGAGATGCCCAGTTGTCTGAAGGAAGCATAAAAGCAGAGAAGCCAGCACTGGGAAGAGTTGGAGAGCGCATGACTGGTTCATGTGAGAGCAGAAATTAAATAAGTTTAGGATTCTGGCTCCCATCTCGGTCCCAGTGTTAGGGACTTGTTTAAGCAGAGACGAGAGAAAATGTAGATAACAGAAACGACATTGCGTGAAGCTCACGAATTTAGAGAGGCCTTCTATTTACTTCACCCAAACTTCTACACACTGGATTGCTTCCCAAAATACAAATTCCATTATAATCTTGAAATTCTGTATAGAAATTTCCAATATTCTTCACCATTGTGTAATATTCCTTTTTCGTATTGCTACAAATTCTTGCCTAATTTCGTGTTCTGTGAGAATTGAGCTTAAAAGGGAAGACAAATTTCTGACCGCTTTCATGTTCTATGAGACTTGAGAAAATGCGAAAGACAAAATGGCAGGTTTTGGTGTTCCTCTGGTAGCAGTCGCTACAGCTGCAGCTACGGCCATCGGATTTTACTGCGGCCTACATACACAGGTAAAAATCATACCCTAACCCTAATCTTTTTCTCTTTAAGTTTCATTTTCCTTTTGTTTCTGATGCAAATATGGGGAAGTTCTATTGCCCCGTACTTCAGAATTTTCATTTTTACTAAAGGATTTAACCAATTGTTTTTTAAAATTGCTAAATATGGGGAATGGGTACTAAGCTTCCCCACATCTAGGATTTGTATCTAGGATTAAGAGATAAAAAATTACTCAGAGGGAAAAAATTAGGAATTTTGTTCCTAAAATAAAACCAGAGATATTTTCTCAGAAGTAAAAATGCTAACAAATCTGTCAAAACTAGGAAGTACTGAATCAGAGAAGATTTCACATAAACATTTACATTTCTCACCTAGCTAATCGCCCGAAATGTTGTCACCTGTCTTTGTCACTAATGTTCTCACTATTGTTGTTCTTTGTCTTGCAGGAAAATGAATGATGAATGATCAGTTGCAGAAGAGCCCAAACACAGAATGCTAATGACTACTCCAGATTGTTCGAAAGTAAAAAGTTAAGTGAACTCTGCCAAATTGTTTCAATGGCATTTAATGTTTAAAGATTTTTTCCAGATTTTGGATTAGACGCAGATTTCCAGCTCAGCTCGGCTTTAATTATGGTAGCTCGGCTTTAATTATTACCAGATTTTGGATTAGATGCAGATTTCCAGCTCAGCTCGGCTTTAATTATGGTAGCTCGGCCTTAATTATTACCATATGTCTAAAGTTTTTTCCCGTATGTATTTTCTTATTTTTTATTTCATTTAATCAAATGTTTCAACGGCATTGAACAATCATATTAAATATAAATAATATAATATTAATTATTAATCCAGTTTAAATATTTCAAGTTTTGCTCATGCATTGAAGCTCTAAAAATTATTAGCGCTCATTGGACGAGGTTAAAAACCAAAATGCACACAACGATTGCATTAGTTTTTGCCTGTCGGCAGGAACTAAAAATAATGAATCGATTTCAGATTCAATTATTTTGAAGTGTTAATCAGAAAAATTGAATTTACATATGAAGATGTATTAATAGAATCATCATAATAATCATATAATAGATTTTCACTAAGGTTCATATATCATCATGTAATGTAAGACAAGGTAATGCACTATCAATTGATCTAGAGTGGATAAAATCATATTCTAATTGGAGGGGATTAAATGGGAAATGCAAGTGGATGACATTGTTCCAGATATAATGGTTTTCATCTGTGAATGTCCTTTAAGGGTTAGTGCAATTTTAAAATCAATTTTGTATTACTAGGAACTATTTTGGGTTTTGCAAGACTTATGTTTTATGGATTCTATAAACCTTATTGGTTCTAATATAAAGGGAGTTGGCCCTAGAAATTTATCTACAAACAAAAAAGGTAATGCACCATCAGTGAAGGATACAATAGAAACATATGAATTGTCATCTAGGTGTGATATTTTGTTATATAAGGAAAGACTACATGAAATAATATTACGAGTATTCATAGATTCAACATGAGAGAGGGGGGAGGGAGGGGGTGAATCAGTTGTCAATAGATTATGTGAATTAAAGCACTTAAAACCTTTTACCAGAATAACTAATAAAGCATTAAAGCATAATTGAAAACCAGAGAATCAATATCATGCAACCATAACACATAACATTGATTTGTACATGGAAAACCTAGTAAACGAAAAAACCATGATGGGAAATCCTACCTACAGTCAGACGATACTTCTGCCGAAAGTATATGATTACAATAGGGGCATGCACATGTAGGAAGACACACTGCCTAGAGCACACTGCTTATCACAATGGAGTCTCACTGACTATAGAAGAAGTCAACCACCTCAAAATATTTGGACAACAATCCAGAAAGAAGAACTACCTATGATAGCATCAAACATGCCAGATTACAGTTCCGGTTAAGCTCAATAACAAAGGTCTAAAACCTCTTACATAAACCCAACTCGATCACCTATGATTGACCAAATCCCCTGCACAAATGATTATTACATTATTAGCTCCTTGCCTATTATCTACAATAAGATCTTACATATGTTTATACAAGCCCTGGACCTAAACAATTAGGTTGGCCACTCAAAAGATAATTCAATAGATCCATTACATAATCCTGAAATAAAATCATAAAACATGTCGACCTAAGGCCAAACAAACATCATCCAATCAATAAAATATTTCTAGAAAGTGCATCGAAGGATCCACCAACATGTTTCTTGAAACTAGTCCATAACCTAGATAGTACCAGACCTAAATTAGATCCACACATGCCAAAGAAATGACACCAATTAGTTGAGGCATGAAAACAATCACCACCAGCATCCCGAATCCCTTCTAGAAGCTGCACCAACACTACTTATGCATTACATCAAAGATCTTCAATAAAGCTCTGTCGGTGAAACCCTTACTGGACCTACAAAGTAGGCTTACTAGAACATAAGATAACATCCAACTATCAAGTCAATACCAATTGACTAAAACATACTTTAGAAGCATATGAACCATCCATACAAACTTATTCCATCATCCAGATCATATCGGTGACAATCAACTAATAAACTTCTAAATCCAATCCTTCTACCAGAAGCTGATAAACAACCATAACAGTTAGTGTTGACATCAATGACAAAACATCAATGTAACACATAATCAATTCCTTCATATTGCCAACAATCTCCCCCTTTGGCATTGATAGCAACACTAGATGTGAAAAACATCCAAGTGCCAAGAAATGCCAAACAAGTCTCCCCCAATGGAAGACAACCAACAATCTCCCATAAAATGATATAGCAATGAAGCTCTGAATCAAATCTAAATCAAAAGATAAAATACCACCAAACTCCTCCTGAGGAGTGCAATCAATCTTAAAAATAAATAGCAATGTTTTTTCACATGTATTCCTCCCCCTTTGACACCAATGCCAAAGATATGTCACAAATATCAAATAGAATATGAAAACTCTAAATCTCAAGGCTGACTACTCCCCCTGAGTAGCATTACTTTATCAATCTGGAGCAAAAGATAGTTCTGATAATGCATACCAGACTGATGTACATTTGCATCATTTAAGTCTCTATAAGAGGAGTAGAAACCCCCAATCTATCTCTCAAATACTCAAATGATTCCCAAGATAAAGGTTTATTGAAGATGTCTTCTATCTATTCTTTAGTGTTCACATAAACCAATTTGACTTCTTTTGCTTCCACCTTTTCCTTCAAAAAGTTATACTTGATTGAAATGTGATTAGTCTTGGAGTGAAATACCAGATTCTTTGATATGTCGATAGCTGCAGAGTTATCATAATGAATAACAATCAGATCATTACAACTCACTTGTATATTCTTCAACATCTGCTTCATCCATAGAAATTGAGTACAATTAGTTGCGGCTGCAATATATTCAACTTCAGCAACAGATAAAGAAATACATGACTGCTTCTTATTGATCCATGAAACCAACTTCTTCCCAAGAAAGAATGCTCCACCAGATGTTCTCTTTCGATCATCAACATCACATGCCCAATTTGCATTTGTATATGCACATAAAGTAAAGTCATCATCTTTTGGGTACCATAAACCATATTCAGTTGTTCCTTGCATATACCGGAATATCTTTTTTATTGCACTTTCATGATTTTCTCTTGGATTACTTTAAAATCTTGATACAATATTGATTGAATTTATTATATTTAGTCTAGTTTGAGTTAAATATAGAAAACCACCAATCATGGATTTATATCTTGTAGGATTTACTGGAGGAGATCTACATCTTTAATTGACAATTTTTCACTTGTAACCATAGGAGTACTAACCGGTTTGGAATTTTCCATACCAAATTTGTTCAATGGTTCCCTTAGATACTTAGTTTGATAGATAAAGATGCCTTTGTTAGTATCAGTAATCTACAAACCTAGAAATTTTTTTATTTCTCCAGTCATAGACATTTCAAATTCACTCTTCATATTATCAGAGAATTCCATGCATAATTTTTCTTCACCTCCAAAAATGATATCATCAACAAATACTTCAATAATTAGAATATCATCATTAGTGATCTTATAATATAAGTTACTGTCAGCATTACCTTTCATAAAATCAAGCTTCAAAGGATACTTATCCAATCTTGCATACCAAGCTCTAGGAGCCTGTTTTAATGGATATAGGGCTTTCCTTAATTTGCAAACCATATTTTTGTCATATGTCAGTAAAAATCCACCAGGTCGCTTAATAAAGACTTCCTCTTCAAGTTCTCCATTTAGAAATGCACACTTAACATCTGTTTGATAGACCTTGTAGTTCTTATAGGCTACATAAGCAAGAAACAGTCTAATAGCTTCAATTCTAGCTACCGGTGCAAAAGTTTCACCATAATCAATTCCTTCCTTCTGAGAATATCCTTTGCAGACCAATCTAGCCTTGTTTCTTACAAATTTCCCATCCTCATTCAATTTGTTTCTAAAAACCCATTTAGTTCCAATGACATTCTTATTTTCAAGTTGGGGAACCAAAATCCAAGTATTGTTCTTTTCTATCTAATCTAATTCATCTTCCATAGCTTTCATCCAACATTCATATTTACAAGCTTCAATTACTGATGTTGGTCAATCTAAGAAATGAAACATACCTCTTGATTTGCCAACCTTCTTCTTGTCATAACTCCCTTGTTTTTGTCTCCAATGATCTGATTTTTAGAATGGTTTAGCCTTACATACCTTGGTGTTTTTTGATTTTCAAGCTCTTTGTGCTACTCTTCAGTTACAATTGAGTTTTCTGATGATGTTGGGGTAACTAGTTCAGTATTTTGTTCTAGTATAGGCATTACTAGATCAGTTGTGATTATTTCCACTATCGGTTCTCTATCATAATATTTAGCTTGGTCTTTGTGTTGCTCATCCACTTTCACATTAGCACTCTCCACAATTATTTGCAATCTTTTGTTATAACATCTATATTCTTTTCTCTTAGTTGAATAACCAAGAAATATTCCTTCATCACATCTAGGGTCAAACTTTCCAATGGAATCATCTCTTTTGATATAACACTTACTTCCAAAGATTCTGAAATACTCAAGAGTAGGAGAATGACCAAACCATAATTCATAAGGTGTCTTATCAGTATCTCCTTTAATATGAACTATGTTGAATGTATAAACTGATGTACTTGTTGCTTCTCTCCAATAGATATGAGGAAAATTAGCTTCCATCATCGTGGTTCTGGCTGCATCCAAAATGATTATGTTCTTTCTTTCCATAATGTCATTCTGGTGAGGTGTCTGGGGTACAGATAACTATCTCCTAATGCCATTTTTCTCACAATAGCTATTGAATTCACCATATGTGAATTCACCACCTTAATCTAGTCTCAGACCCTTGATTTTTATCCCTATCTTTGTCTCAACCATAGCTTTAAAGATCTTGAATTTCTCAAAGGCTTCAGATTTCTCCCTTAGAAAAGCAACCCACATCATTCTAGAATAGTCATCATTAATTAACATGAAATATCTATCTCCTTGAAAGGTTCTTGTATTAGTAGGACCACATAGGTCAGTATGAATCAAATCAAGAATATCATTAGATTGATCAGGTATGCTCTTAAAAGAAGTTCTGATTCGCTTACCCATTTGACATTCCTTACATACCGGATTATGAGGCTTCACAATCTTAGGTAAATCTCTAACGGCCTTAGTTGAACTGATCTTTAATACAATCAAAATTTACATGACACAACCTCTTTTGCCATAGCCAATTTTCATCAATATGTGCAATCAAACATATTTTTTCACTAGAGTTTCAAATGAAAGATGTTAGGTAATGTCTGTGTACCGGTTGCAATCTCCAATCCTAATTTTCTAATGATTTTGCACTTTCCATCCTTGAATTGCAATTGAAATGTGTTATGCTTACCATCCAATGAAATGGTTCCTCTTCCTTTGATCATGCATGCTTTGTTATTACCAAATATGACTTGACCACCATCAAATTCTTGCAGGGTTAGAAACTTTCTTGTCTCCTATCATATGATGAGAACATCCATTGTAGATTACCCATTCATCTTTGTCTTCAACTATTTTTGTAAGGGCCTTTTCTCCCATTTTGATAACTAGTTCCGGATCATCTTCCTTCATAGCATACAATACCTAGTCTCTTCCATTGTCAGATCCACTAGCTGAGTCTCCTGCTAGTTCTTCCTCTAAGTCACCAGTTACTCCTTCCTCATCAGCATAGTAGCATGATTTGTTTTTGTTTCTCCTATACTTATGCTTGATCTAATGTTTAGGGTTAGGCTTAAAATATCTTCTTTCTCTTTCTTCCAATTTTGAATTCCTTTCAGAACATCTAGATACAAAATGACCTATCTTATTACATGCAAAACATTTGAAAGGAGATTTTCCTTCATGCTTACTTGTTGTCGAACCTTTAGGTATCCTTCTAGAAAATAGGGATTCAAGTTTCTCAAGATCTTCATCTTCTTTCCTAATCTCTTCCAACTCCTTTGCATACAAAACTTTCCAATCTTGCTTGTCGGTTGATGATGTAAATGTCTTAAATGCAGTATCAATCTTTGTAGCTCTTGGAGGACCAAATTCTTTAAGCTCAAAAGAAGATATCTTCCCAACAAGAGTATCTCTATTGATGGAAGAATTAGGCATGGTTCTTAGCTCATTAATTGCAGTTACCTTCATCTTATATGCCGATGGAAAAACCCTTAATACTTTTGAAACAATCTCTTCCTCACTCAGAGATCCACCACAACATTGAATTCCTAATACAATTTCATTTACCCTTTCCATGAATGCAGAAATTCTTTCATCTTCAATCTTTCATATCTTAGCCAGTAACATTTAAGGTTTGCAATTTTAACAATGGGATCACCTTCATTCAGATTCTAAGACTTGTCCCATATAGATTTTGCTAATGATTTATCTGATAATCCCATGATCTGCTGATTTGATAAGGTGCTTAAGAGGGCTTCTCTAGCTTTACAATCATTTTCAATGTTCTTTTCCAAGTCTGTCGGTGTAGGATTGCCAGATGTCGGATCATGAGGAGTGTAACCTGGGTATGTGCAAGATCAAGGGGGGCCAAAAAGTGGCAATAGAGAAAAAAATGTGCTTTCAACCTTTCCAAACATGCCAAAATCTGCTTTGACTTTTTGTTTGGGTCAGGCGAAATTTGAATTTGGTTTGATAATACCAAACCAAATCGGATATCCGATTTGTGATGTCACTATTGTGATGTCACCATTGTGATGTCATGATTGTGATATCATACTTTTCAAATCGGATATCAGATATCCGATTTTATCAACATAAAAAATATAGTTTAGTAAAATGGCCATAACTTTTGCGTTTCTTATCAAAATTTTGATTTTTTACAGGCGTTGGAAAGGTAATTCATAGACCTATCAAATGGATGAGGTATTTTGATGATATTATAGACAAAAAATTAATTATAAGAATTTAAAGTTAGTCCTTCAATTTTAAAACTTTAAATAATCACAAATTTTGCATACAAAGTCTCGATTTTTTTTTTCCTATCACCTCCTTTATCTATCACTTGTCTATCTATACTTATATAATATATTTTATATATCTCTTTGTTCTCTACTTATGTCACTTATTTTCTCATTCCATGTAGATAAATAAGTTCCCAAGTTACATGCATCTCTGCATATATCTCCATCTTTCTATTCATATCTCTTCCTCTCCCACTCCATCATTGTCACTCCTTATTTCTATATTTCTCTCTAATAATCTCTCTTCTCTCTATTTATCTCCCTCCTTTACCCTATCCTACCTATACTTATATATTACTTATCTCTATCACCTCCTTTCTCTCCCTATCTTGTCCCCTCTCTCTATATATCCCTATAGATCTATCTTCATGTATATTTATATTTCATTATCTCTAAATCTCACTTATTCAATCCATCTCTCCCTCCATTTATCTTACTCTCTCTATCATGTTCTATCCATATCTATCTCTATCTCCATCTTCACATCTCCATCTCTTTCCCTATCAATATCTCTTTTTATATGTTCCTCTGTCTTTATATATATTCCTCTATACATGATTAATCTACTTCTCTGTCTCTTCCTCTATCACCCTCTTGAAGTATCTTTCCCTTTCTCTACTTTTATCTCTTTATTTACTCAATCTTTATATATCTTTTGCTCTCTCCCCACATCCTTCTCTATAGTTCCTTTATATATCTCTATATCTTCCTCTTTTTCTCTCTCCCTCTCTATCTATCCCTATCTATAATCTCTATCTCTCTTTCTCACTCTCTTGCACTATCTATATATCTCTATCTATCGATATTTATCTTCCTTTATATCTCTCTATCTCTTCCTTTTTTTATCTCTCTCTTTACCCCTCTCTGTCTATTTTTCTCCATCTCTTCATATATTTATCTTTGTCTTTACCTCTCTCTTTCTCTATATCTATTCACCTCCCTCTCCCTTTATCTTCATCTTTTATCTCTATCTTCCTCTCACCTTTCTACGTCTTTCTATCCATCCTTGTCCTTTAGTTTTTCTCCCTCTCACTTCATACTCCTTAACATCTATATCTCTATTTATGTCCTTATCCTTTAGTTCTTTTCCCTCTCTTTAGTTCTTCATCTCTCTTCACCTTTATATCTCTTCTTATTTGAAAATTAGTATATATGGTGTCCTAAGGGGTTATATCATGTCCTAAGGGGTCATAGAACATCATATGACTCCTTAGGACACAATATGACCCCTAACGACACCATATGGTCTCCTAAGGGGTCATATGGTGTCATAAGGGGTCATAAAACACCATATGACCCCTTAAGACACATTAAGACCCCTAATGACACCATATAGTGTCCTAAGGGGTCATAAGACACCAAATGACCCCTTAGGACACCATACAACCCCTAATGACACAATGTGGTGTCCTAAAGGGTCATATTGTGTCCTAAGGGGTCATAGGACACCATATGACCCCTTAGGACACCATACGACCCATAGAACCATATAGTGTCCCAAGGGGTCATATGGTGTCTTAAGGGGTCAAAGAATTTCATATGACCAATTAGGACACAATACAACCCATGACGACACCTAAGGGGTCATATAGTGTCATAAGGGGTCATAGGACACCATATGACCCCTTATAACACCATACGATCCCTTACAACACCATATGGTGTCCTAAGGGGTCATACAACATCATATGACCCCTTATAACAGGAGACACCATATGACCCCTTAGGACACAATATGACCCCTACTAATACCTAAGGGGTCATATGGTGTCCTAAGGGGTTATATGATGTCCTAGGAACCTTTAGGACATAATATGACCCCTCAGCACACCATACAACCCCTAATGACACCATATGGTGTTCTAAGGGGTCGCAGGACACCATATGACCCGTTACGACACAATATGACCCCTAACAATACCTAAGGGGTCATAGTGTGTCTTAAGGGGCCATAAGACACCATATGACCCCTAACGACACTATATGGTGTCTTAAGGGGTCATATTATGTCCTAAGGGTTCATAGGAGACCATATGACCTGTAATGACACAAAATGACACCTAACGATACCTAAGGGGTCATATGGTGTTCTAAGGGGTCATAGGACACAATATCACCCCTTAGCACACCATACAACCCCTAATGACACCATATGGTGTCCTAAGGGGACATAGAACACCATATGACCCCTTAGGACACCATATGATGCATACTGATGCTATATGGTGTCCTAAGGGGTCATAGGAGACCATATGACCCATAACAACATAATATGGTGTCCTAGAGGGTCATAGAACACCATAAGACCCCTTAGAACACCATACGACCCATAACGACACCATCTAGTGTCTGAAGGGGTCATAAGACACAATATTACCCCTTAGGACATAATATGACCCCTAACGACGTCATATAGTGTCCCAATGGGTCATAGGACACCATATGACCCTTTAGAATACCATACGACATCATACCACCCTTTACAACACCATATGGTGTCCTAAGGGTTCATATGGTATCCTAAGGGGTCACATAACACCATATGACCCCTTAGAACACAAGAAGACCCATAACGACATGATATGGTGTCCTAAGGGGTCATATGGTGTCATGAGACACCGTATGACCCATTAGGAAACAATATGACCCCTAACGATACCTAAGGGGTCATATGGTGTCCTAAGGGGTTATATGATGTCCTAGGAACCTATAGTACACAATATGACCCCTTAGCATACCATACAACCCTTAATGACACCATATGGTGTTTTAAGGGGTCGTTGGGCACCATATAACCCGTTATGACACAATATGACCCCTAACAACACCTAAGGGGTCATATCATATCCTAAGGGGTCATATAACACAATATGACCCCTTATAACACAAGAAGACCCATAACAACATGATATGGTGTCCTAAGGGGTCATATGGTGTCAAGAGACACCATATGACCCCTTAGGACACAATATGACCCCTAACGATACCAAAGGGGTCATATGGTGTCCTAAGGGGTCATAGGACACCATTTGACCCGTTAGGACACAATATGACCCCTAACAACACTTAAGGGGTCATATTGTGTCGTAAGGAGTCATAGGACACCATATGACCCCTAACGATGCTATATGGTATCTTAAGGGGTCATATTGTGTCCTAAGGGGTCATAGGATACCATATGACCCCTAACGACACAAAATGACACCTAACGATACCTAAGGGGTCATATGGTGTTCTAAGGTGTCATAGGATACCATTTGACCCCTTAGCACACCATATGACCCCTAATGACACCATATGGTGTCCTAAGGAGTCATATGGCATCCTAAGGGGTCATACAACACCATATGACCACTTAGGACACCATACGATGCATAATGACACTATATCATGTCCTAAGGGGTCATAGGACACCATATGACCCCTTAGAAGACCATACAACCCATAATAACATAATATAGTGTCTTAGAGGGTCCTAGAACACCATATGACACCTTAGAACACCATACGACCCATAACGACACTATGTGGTGTCTTAAGGGGTCATAGGACACCATTTGACCTCTTAGCACACCATATGATCCTTAATGACACCATATGGTGTCCTAAGGAGTCATATGGTGTCCTAAGGGGTCATAGAACACCATATGACCCCTTAGGACACCATACGATGCACAATGACACTATATAGTGTCCTAATGTGTCACAGGACACCATATGACCCCTTAGAGGACCATACAACCCATAACAACATAATATGGTGTCTTAGAGGGTCATAAAACACCATATGACCCCTTAGAACACCATACGACCCATAACGACACCATGTGGTGTCTTAAGGGGTCATAGGACACCATTTGACCCGTTCGCACACCATATGACCCCTAATGACACCATATGTTGTCCTAAGGAGTCATATGGTATCCTAAGGGGTCATTGAACACCATATGACCCCTTAGGACACTATTCAATACATAATAACACTATATGGTGTCCTAAGGGGTCATAGGACACCATATGACCCCTTAGAGGACTATACAACCCATAACAACATAATATGGTGTCTTAGAGGGTAACATAACACCATATGACCTTTTAGAACACCATACGACCCATAACAACACCATGTGGTGTCTTAAGGGGTCATAAGATATAATATTACCCCTTAGGACATAATATGACCCCTAACAACGTCATATAGTGTCCTGAGGGGTCATAGGACACCATATGACCCCTTAGGACACCATACGACCCTTTGCGACACCATACCACCCTTTACGACACCATATGGTTTCCTAAGGGGTCATATGGTATCCTAATGGGTCATATAACACCATATGACCCCTTAGAACACAACAAGACCCATAACCACACGATATGGTGTCCTAAGGGGTCATATGGTGTCATCAGACACCATATGACTCCTTAGGACACTATATGACCCCTAATGATACCTAAGGGGTCATATGGTATCCTAAGGGGTTATATGATGTCCTAGGAACTTTTAGAACAAAATATGACCCTTTAGCACACCATACAACCCCTAACGACAACATATGGTGTCCTAAGGGGTTGTAGGACATCATATAACCTGTTAGGACATAATAGGACCCCTAACAACACCTAAGGGGTCATATTATTTCCTAAGGGGTCATAGGACACCATATGACATATGACCCCTAAGGACACTTTATGGTGTACTAAGGGGTCTTATTATGTGCTAAGGGGTCATAGGACACCATATGACCCCTTAGCACTCCATATGACCCCTAACGACACCATATGGTGTCCTAAGGGATCATATGGTGTCCTAAGGGGTCATATAACACCATATGACCCCTTAGGACACCATACGACACATAATGACACCATATGGTGTCCTAAGGGGTCATATGGTGTCCTAAGGGATCATAGGACATAGGACACGATATGACTCCTTAGGAGACCATACGACCCATAACAACATAATATGATGTCCTAGAGGGTCGTAGAATACCATATGACCCCTTAGAACACCATACAACATATAATGACACAATGTGGTGTCCTAAGGGGTCATAAGACACAATATGACCCCTTAGGACATAATATGAACCCTAACAACATTATATAGTATCCTAAGGGGTCATACAAAACCATATGACCCCATAGAACACCATATAACCCCTTAGAACACCATACAAGCCTTTACGACACCATATGGTGTCCTAAGGTTTGATATGGTATCCTAAGGGGTCATATAAAACCATATGACCCCTTAGAACACCATATAACCCCTTAGAACATAAGAAGACCCATAATGACATGATATGGTGTCCTAAGGGGTCATATGGTGTCATGGGACACCATATGACCCCTTAGGATACAATATGATCCCTAACGATATCTAAGGGGTCATATGGTGTCCTGAGAGTTTATATGATGTCCTAGGAGTCTTTAGGACACAATATGACCCCTTAGCACACCATAGAATCCCAAACGACACCATATGGTGTCCTAAGGGGTCGTAGGACACTATATGACCCGTTAGGACACAATATGACCCCTAACAACACTTAAGGGGTCATATTGTGTCCTAAGGGGTCATAGGACATCATATGACCCCTAATGACTCAGAATGACACCTAACGATACCTAAGGGGTCATATGGTGTTATAAATGGTCATAGGACACCATATGACCCCTTAGCACACCATACCACCCTTAATGACACCATATGGTGTCCTAAGGGGTCATAGAACACCATATGACCCCTTAGGAAACCATACGATGCATAATGAAACCATATGGTGTCCTAAGGGGTCATAGGACACCATATGACCCCTTAGGAGACCATACGACCCATAACAACATAAAATTGGTGTCCTAAGGGGTCATAGAACACCATATGACCCCTTAGAAGACCATACGACCCATAACGACACCATGTGGTGTCCTAAGGGATCATAAGACACAATATGACCCCTTAGGACATAATATGACCACTAACGACATTATATAGTGTCCTAAGGGGTTATAGGACACCATATGACCCCTTAGGACACAATACGACCCCTTAGGACATAAAATAACCCTAATGACACTTAAGGGGTCATAGGACACCATACGACACATAACAACACTAAATGGTATCCTAAGGGGTCATATGGTGTCCTAAGGTGTCATAGGACACCATATGACCCATAGCACCATATTGTCTCCAAGCATATGGTGTCCTAAGGGGTCATACAACACCATATGACCCATTAGGACACAATAAGACCCCTGATGACACCTAATGGGTCATATATTGTCATAAGGGTTCATAGGACACCATATGACCCCTTAGGACACCATACGGCTCCTTGCGATACCATATGGTGTCCCAAGGTATTGTATGGTATCCTAAGGGGTCATATAATGTCCTAAGGGGTCATATGATGTCCTAAGGGGTTTTAGGACACCATATGACCCCTTAGGACACAATAAGACCCATAACGACACCATATGATGTCCTAATGGGTCATATGGTGTCCTAAAGGGTCATGGGACACCATATGACCTCTTAGGACATAGTATGAGCCCTAACAAAACCTAATGGATCATATGGTGTCTAAGGGGTCATATGATGTCTTGTGACCCCTTAGCACACCATACAACCCCCAATGACACCATATGACCCGTTCGGACACAATATGACCCCTAACAATACCTAAGGGGTCATATGGTGTCCTAAGGGGTCATAAGATACCATATGACCCCTTGACACACCATACAACTTGTAATGATACCATATGGTGTCCTAAAGGCTCATAGAACACCATATGACCCCTTAGGACACCATAAGACTTATAAAAACATCATATGGTGTCCTAAGGTGTCATATGGTGTCCTAAAGGTTCATGAGACACCATATGACCCTTTAGGACACCATATTCTCTCTCACATTATTTCTTTTCCTCAATTACCCTCGATCACCTCTCTCCTCCTATGGGTTTATAGATACTTCCCTCTCCCCCTCTACCCACCCCCTAATTACTCTCTATGTCTCTCTTCACCTCTATCCCCATCTCTCTTCTCTCTTTGTTGATACTTTCCCCTCTCCCCCTCTCCTCCTACCCCCTAATAATCTCAAACTCTCCCTCTCATTCTCTCTTCACCCTAATCACCCCTCCCTCTCTCTCTTCGCCTTCCACCTAATTACCTATAGCTCTCTCTCTCTCTCTCACACTCTCTCTTCCCCCTAATTAATCTCTCCTTCTCGCCTCTCTCCCCCTCTCCTTTTTTCATACTTCCCTACGCCTCTCCTTGTCCCCTCTGAATTTTGTTGCTAGAGATGAGAATGAAATTCAAAGAGACTAGTCTAGATCTTAGGGAAGAGAGAGTGACATAGAGGAGGAAATTATGAAGAGGTAGAAATATAAGCACCTTGTAGAGCTTGAGAGATTTAATGAGGTATTCATTGATAGTTAGAGATATAGGTCTAGAGAGAGATGTATAAATATGGACAAAAGAGAGGGAGGAAGAAACAAATAGGTGGTGTGATAGGTTTAGGAGAGAGAGGTGGAGAAAGGAACAAACATAGATAACATGGTTTATCAAAATTTATCGAACTCAATAAAATTCATAAATTTTCTATTATTAATTAATTACTTATTTAGTTTATTTTGAGATGATTGTTACAAAAATTCATGCAATAGAGAAATCATATGAAAAAGTCATGAGTTTTTTATGTTTTAAAAATGAAGGATGAATTTAAATGAATTATAATTATTTTTTAAAACAATAAATTGAAAATATACCTATTCCATATCATAGAGCTCTTAATTACATTTCCAACACCTATAAAAAATCAAAATTTTGATATAAAACATAAAAGTTATGCCCAATTTACTAAAATATATTTTTTTATTTTTTCAAAAATCGGATATCTGATTTTATCCAATAAAATCCGATATCCGATTTTATCCGATATCTGATTTTAAAACATAAATTTTTCCCTCCATATTTTGCTTCGGGTTTGCTTTGGGATTTGGCTTGGAAGTGACAAGCTTGGAAAGTCAACTGAAAAAAACATGTTTTTCAATATTCCTTGATTTTCCAGACTTTACACTGGTGGCTTACGACTTTTTTTATAGCCAAAATTGATAAAATGAAAAGGGTTTTTTAAGGACGTTCTCAGCTTTCCAACAATATAAGGTTTGTCTTATTTCGACTTTAATAAATAATTATTATTGAATTCTAACAAAAGTCCTGATTGATAGACTGATTGAAAAATACTCATAACTTTCAAACTGCACAACATTTTTTGAATCTGAAACATGCATCACATCCTATGCTTTGTCTACTATAGGGAAAAATTTAAAAAAATTGAATTTCATAAGGTTTTGACCAAGTTAAGGTGGTCAGACATAGGAGTTTCTGAATTTCTGAAAAGCTGTAGTAAAAAATTCATAAATAATTATTTACTTTATAAAAAAATATGTGTCACATCCGGACATGAGTCTAATACTTATATTATAAATCTTATAAAAAAAAATTATGATTTGATTGTGATTAGGGTGGTCAGACATACACCTAATTCTTATCTTTTTCCTAAAATTTTTGTACCACTACATTGAAATTTGAAATTTGAAATTTTCATCAAATAGAATTCTTTTTTTTCAAAAACCAACTAGTAGCTTAGAAACTACATTCAATTTTCTATAGATTCTCTTGTTACATATTTTAAAAATAATGTTCATAACTTATTCAATTTTTCATGTCAAGTTGCAAAACTCTGACTTTTTGAAATTTCATTGCCACTTAAGGGCCTGTTTTGGCACACCATGATCCTGCACATACCCACCTCTCTAAGTTATTTCCCAAATTTCCTTTCTAATGCATCTTAAATGAGTCTCCATCTAAATCTTCCTTACTCTATATTTTGGTCCATCAAGCCTAGGACTATCCTTTCTGTAAACAGTAGTTGAACTATTAGTTTGCATAGGATCTTCCTCAAGCGATTAAGTTTATGCAAAAAGAGGACCAGACTCTAGTACCAATTGTTAGGATAACTGGTGGACAACTAAGAGGGGGGGGAGGTGAATCAGTTGTCAACAAATTATGCGAATTAAAGCACTAAACCTTTTACTGGAATAAATGATAAAGCATTAGAGCATAATTAAAAACCAAAGAATCAATACCATGCAACCATAACACATAACACCATGATTTATATGTGGAAAGCCCAATAAAGCGAAAAACCATATTGGGAAATCCTACCCACAATCACATGATACTTCTGCAAAAAGTATATGATTACAATAGGGGCATGCACATGTAGGAAGGCACACTACCTAGAGCACACTACTCATCACAATGGAGTCTCACTGACTACAGAAGAGGTCAACCACCTCAAAATATTTGGACAACAATCCAGAAATAAGATCTGCCTATGATAGCATCAAACATGCCAAATTATAGTTCCAGTTAAGCTCAAAACCGGAGGTCTAAAACCTCTTACATAAACCCAACTCGATCACCTATGATTAACCAAATCCTCTACACAAATGATTATTGCATTATTCACTCCTTTCCTATGATCTACAATGAGATCTTAAATATATTTATACAAGCCCTGGATCTAAACAATTAGGTCGGCCACTCAAATAATAATTCAATAGATCCATTACATAATCTTGAAATAAAATCATCAAACATGTTGGCCTAAGGCCAAACAAACATCATCCAATCAATAAAACATTCTGTAAGCGCATCGGAGGATCCACCAACACGTTTCATGAAACCAGTCCATAACCTAGACAGCACCAGACCTAAATTAAATCCACACACACCAAAGAAAAGACACCAATCAGTTGAGGCATGAACAAAATCACCATCATCATCCTGAATCCCTTCTAGAAGTTGCACCAACACCACTTATGCATTATATCAAAGATCTTCAATAAAGCTCTATCGGTGAAACCCTTATCGGACCTACAAAGCAGGTTTACTAGAACATAAGATAGCATCTGATCATCCAGTCAATACCAACTGACTGAAACATACTTCAGAAGCATATGAACCATCCATATAAACTTATTCCATCATCCAGATCATACCAGTGATAATCAATTGATAATCTTTCCAATCCAATGCTTCTACCAAAAGCCAGTAAACAACCATAATAGCTAGTGTTGACATCAATGACAAAAGATCAATGAAACACATAATCAATTCCTTCCTATTGCCAATATAAACAATATCAATTATAATGATGAATCAAATTCAAAATGGTAATTCATAACAACTCACAAACTTAACACGATTCACCCAATATATGGGCTACATCCACATATAAAAAAACCATCCACCCTCCTTTTATTATCCAATGAAAATGAATTACAATCTTTGCAATGTAAACCATTATTGTTTGATATATCAAAGCACTCATTCTATCTCAAATGTCTTGTCCTTTCATATTCCTAACCACTCATTTTTTGAGCCCATTTTTAAGTTTATAAAGGTTGGTTTACATACCAAAATAACAATTCATTCTTTTATTAAATAATAAGAAATATTTACTTTGAGGGTGTCACCTTGAAAGCCCCAATGTGGGCTTCATGATTGAGCCCCATAAGAGGGTCTCTTCCCCCTTGAATTCCCTCATTAATTGATCTGGGCAGGGGGTATATGTTTTCAAATTCACCAAATTTAATCTTGACAACATGATTAGTTATCACATACCAACAATAAGTTAAGAAAAAACATATAAAATGAGCTACATGGTAATTGATTATCTTGAGGTGGAAAGGTGTGATGAAATATGTTTATCATTAGGTGTACCCACACCCTTAATCAAAGTGTGATAATAATATTCTAATAGAAATTAATCGATATGTAAATAAATTAAGAGTAATGATTAAATTATAACTATATCATATTTGAACTGCTTAGAGAAGTGTGAAGGTATAGCCATAAGGTTAAATAGTAGGGGATGTATGGATGAATACATTCACCAAAATATAAAATAAAATAACCTTTCCTTGAGTTAATCTAAGAAAATTAAATAAATACTAGTATAATACAAGTATAAATTTACCTAGATTAATACATATCAATATTAGGCTATGCTAGATTGAATATGTTCTATTTTAAAAATCAAACAAAAGAGTTTAAGGGACTTAACAATGGTGAAAAATAAATATGATGCAATATTTAAATCAAACATTTTAGTACTATAAATAGGTGCTCTTGGTTTGATACATGCCTTACAACCAAAATAAAATTCAATTCTCCATGAATAAATCTTCTACTTTATGGGACCGATCCTACTCACCAAAGAAATGAATTGATGTGTGGAAGTGATTTGAAACATGTGGTAAATAATTGTTTATAATAGATAGATGAGACTTTTTATTCATGAACATTTCTCTTTGTTGATTGTTATGCATTGACAATATTAAAAAGTAACTTGAAAAATCATCATATTGCAAGAGTCAAGTTCTCCTAGGGAAATTCCTTTGATTGGACTATTTTTTTATAAAAAGCAAAAAATAAATAAGAACAAAATAGCAACATGTTCAAATTTATCTATTCTTCAACAAATTACAATTTTATAGTTGTGGAAGAATAATAGTCTTCATATAAAATAACTAAATATTTTGATAGAAAACTAGATTTTATCTGTAGCTAACTATCGATAAACTAGTAGATCCACCACAAGTGGAAACATGCATCACTTCTAGAGTGGCCTCCTAGGGTGTTGTGCTTCCTTTCTATATGCTTTAGGTGGGGTATGTTGTTGCCAAGATCTTGTAGGTCCTATGGAGGTGGGTCTTGTTGAGGTATTTTTCCTTATTGTTTCCTTTGTTAGTTTTGGAGAGTCTCTTGGAATTGTTGTTCCTATTACTCCAATTGAGGTAGTTGACAACAAGGATTTATTATCTCTCTTTTTTTCACATGTTGACCTCCTATTGAGGCTGAATCTGTAGATTGTTTCTTTCAGGTAAGTCGTTCTACTGATAGTGGGC